>NC_089837.1:402337128-403056295 GCF_035609145.1 Eleutherodactylus coqui
ATGTCATTGAATGGCTGTAACTGGCTGACGGCGTGTGTATTAGCTTTCTGGAAGCGGGGATTTCAAGCCCCGCATTCAGAAAGCAATGCTGCGCCGGGGACGAGGAGCGAGCGACATCCTGCCGGAGCGCGACAGAACACCGGGGGAGGTGAGTAATGAAATTTTTTTTTACACTTTTTTTTTTTGTATTACTGGCGTATAAGAAGACCCCCGACTTCAGAGCAGATTTTTCGGGGTTCAAAAGTCGTCTTATACGCCGGTATATACGGTAATATATTTTTTGATACATACTGATATCGGGGGCAATTCTTCTTCTTTCTTAGTTACCTTGGTGCACCATACTGTTTCAATAATTATCATAATTATCATTTTGAATTGCCAACTGTCATTATGTTTTTTTTTTAAATTTATCATCATATTTATCATTTGTTTATTTTACAGTAGGAGGCGTTCCACGCATTTTTTGCTTTTTTTACATCGATGTCATTGTGGACAGGATTCACAATGCAAATGGGACATGGATATAAGAAAGACGACTCTTGCATTTCTAAGCATTGTGTTAGAGCATTGTTGAGCAAAGTGCTGCGTTCTGGTCCATCCTGTCAGAGTGCCTTATGAGGTTTCTCAGATGCAGTTATAGGTCACACTAAGGGCGCCTACCCACTGGCGTTTGCGATTTTCGTGCGTGAAAAACGCAGCGTTTTCCGCGCGTTTTTCGCGGCTTTTTCGCGCCTTTTCCGTTAATTTCCATTGACATTCATGGGTGCATTAAGAGAAAAATAAGGACACATATGAAACTGACAGTTCCTATGTTAAAAATTGCAACGGACCGGAAAAAAAAAAACGCAAGTGGACAAGAACACATTCTATCCTAATTGCTCTTCAGAAAAAACGCAAAACGCAAAGGAAAAAAAATCGCAAGTGGGTAGGCGCCCTTAGAGAAAGGAAGTGGTTGCATTTCTCCATGCAGGACTGTCCCATGGTTGATCCATTGACAAAGCCCACAAGTGGAGCTCAGGAGTCACAGAATGAGATATTTGGTCTGATAGGCAGCAGTAAGTAAGTGGTGGTGTAACCATCATATCCCAGCCTTATGATAAAATTACATGTGTTCCTCTTTAAAAAAATGTGGTAGCTCTTTTTGCTTACCCCTGTATTACATCACACTTTTTGTGTACTTGGTTGGGTTTTATGTTGTAGAGGTTGTTGTCAGGCCGCTGCACAGGACAATTCTCAGAGGTGTCGAGCATAAGTGCATGAGATCTGCCATGCTGTGAATGGAGATGTACAGCAAGAACTAAGTATAGCTGCCATGAGGCATGACTGTGAATTGCTAAGAAACTGAAAGACTTTGGAAATCATTGTTTTGTCTGTGTGGGCTGTGGAGATATTAGCCTAGAGTTTTAGGGACCAGCTAGATTCATGCTAGATCGGCTTGTTGGTAGCCTTTTGAACCAAGTCAAATTGAGTGACTGGACTGGGTGACAAGGATGGAAAGTAATACTCCAGGTAGGAAACACAGTGAAGGTGCAAGTGTTGCTCTATGTTCTACAAGCACACATTTACTGGCGCTGAAGTTACAAGTATACTGCTGTTACAAGTTAAGTTGAGCAGTTCTTTAAAGAGAGACTATTGCAACTATAGTTTTTTGTTTGCAAAATATTATCCCATGCTTTCAGCACTGGGAAAACCTTGCAGATGACACTGGACCTCATTTATCAAAACTGTTTAACAGTAAGTCTTTGTTTCCTCTAGCAACCAATCAGACCTCAGTTTTCATTTGTGAAATTTGTTAAAATGAGAACTTAGCTATAAAGGGTTGCTATGGTTAACAAGGATGGTTCTACTGTTAGTGTTAATAAATGAGCCCAACCTTCTCCTGAAATGCGAAGGGCTCGCCAATTGGTGCTGCCCCCTAACGAACAATACACGCATGTTAGGAAACATGACACAAATCATCAATAAACACTAAACTCCTAATAATGAGTACTATTCGACACAAACTATGACCTGAAATAAGGGTTTCACTTCGAGTGACACACCTTGTATTATTATGTGTAGTTCCATACTATCAAAGAAAATGCTAATTTTACATTTCTGACACAAAGAGATTAAGAGGGGCAGGAACATCTTTATTAAGAGTTACAATATTGCATGTTATAGTCACTAATTACTTCTGAAAGGTTGTTGATCCAGGGATGTTTCTGATTGCCATACTTGAATTTAGAAAGGATTTTTTCACCTTTAAATGAAGGAAATTGGTTTTTACCTCAACGTTTTTTTTTTTTGGATCAACATGGGGGGGGGGGGGGTGGAGGCTATAAAGGATGAACATATGTCTTTTTGCAGCCTGACATACTATGTTACTATGATTTCTCTCTTTGTAAGCCGTTTTATTAGGAAGATAACAGGGTTATAAAATATCCATAAGACATTGGCAATTTGTGGTTTCTATAATTTGGTAAGCTCCATCTTATCTTTCGTATCTTGATAAATAAATATCACTACATGAAGGCAGTACATTTTCCTTAAGCAGGCAATTTCCTCCGCTTCTCATACTTTAGTCTCAATAATTCCTCTCTGTGTTGACATTAAACAAATGTTGTTCAACTGCAGAAAAGCTTGCGACAGGTTTAATTTGGTGAAATATTGAACTGAGTTCTTCGATGATGCAAAAAGTGAGTAAATGATGGCAGATTACATGTGTTGAAGATGATGCAGAATTATATGTTGAGTGTATCTCAGCAGATAAGATGTCAAGCCATTTTATGCTGTCAATTAACCTACAGTATCTTACAGATTCTGTCTTTCTAAAGCACTCAAGACTTCAAAGGCAATTTTCTATCATATGGAATGTAATGTGTTCTAAAAGGCAAAAACTATCTGTATTGAAGTACATTATAATTGTTGTTTAACCCTGCAGTAATTGGAGATAATCTTCTACAGGGATCTAGTTTCATGGTTGTAATGATAAGAAATATCATTAAAGGGTATCATATATAGTGATGAATTAACGGTAGTACAAACCATCACGGTCTGATCAGTAAGGATACAACAGAATCATGGTTTCACTCTACACAGTGGTGGTCTCTGTCCCCTTATTTTCAAGGTAAGACAGCACAGTTGAAGGGGTTTTCAAAGTTAGTGACAATTAATAAGTTCAGCCAATTATTCTTTTACATTTACTGAATGTATAGTTGAAAGAAAAAGTAAGTAAACCCTTTTGTAATGTAGATACGTTGTCTATCCCTGGATTGATGTACATCTAGGTTTTTAGCAATGCTTTGTAGTCCTTTCTAGTGTTCAGAGATAATTAAAATATTCGGGTTGGGAGTGCCTGCACTGATTTAAAAAAAAATAATTGTGAATTAGAACAGTCAATTCTGACTCCCTTAAATATCTCTGTCCAGATGCTGCCCATGGTCAGATTTATGCCTACAATTCCAGCACTGCTAACAACTGAGCTAGCACAGTTCTTTCTTTTCTCTACCCCAGAGGAGGAGAAGATGGAGAATAATCAAACTACTAACGACCAGTTGTCTGTCCAATTTGTGAGTGTGACATGTGAGTTCCATGCAGAGCCTGACAGCACCTGTGATGTCAGTTGTTACCGGCTTAGCTCCGCCCCCTGTTCACATGACAGTGATGTTATCACAAGTCTTTTATCCTCCTTCTGCAGTGAAGGAGAAATTATAGGCAGACTACATCCCTCACAAACCGGTGTGGCCTCAGATGC
The DNA here is from genome assembly GCF_035609145.1 of Eleutherodactylus coqui. Lineage (NCBI taxonomy): Eukaryota > Metazoa > Chordata > Amphibia > Anura > Eleutherodactylidae > Eleutherodactylus > Eleutherodactylus coqui. The sequence goes on from NC_089837.1 coordinate 402,340,865, forward strand.
TATGGATACAGCAGCAGTCAGTCTGTTAGTTTGTAACTAGTTGTCAGACTGCTGTAAACCTGCAATAAATAACACCTCACAAATTTACACATACCGGCTCTTAGCTCCACCCCCTGATCACATGACGGTGACATCAACACAGGTTCTTTACACATACATAGCTGGCAGTGCACATTGACCAACAACATTGAAGCATAGTCCTTCACCGTTATCTTCACATCTCCTGAACGTGATACTATGTAATCTCAAGTGCTAATGCCGCCAACACCAGTTCAGCCTTAATCTAGTCGTCAAAAATTGGCCAGTGTTGAAACAAGCCATCACTGTTGTGCAAACATGTCACCACATAGGGTTCAACGCCACCATGAAGTAATGCAGCCTACATGACACAGCAAAAAGCCACAATTTCCCCTTAGCCACCAGCTGAAGTTCATAAAACAAATGCAGCTCATATGCAAAAGCTATGTAGCAGAGCTGTGTGCGTGTAACGTGCATGTAGCAGAGCGGTGTGGTGCACTGCACCACCAGAAACACTGCTGCTATCATTTCCTAATAATTACTGGTAAGAATAATAAAGACGAAGAGAGTATACAATTTCCATGTGGATGTTGTTGATAATCAGCCATGAACCTAGAATCCCAGCGCTACCAGGCAATAGTGGTAGCTACTGAGCAACCAAGCTTCTTCCATCTTCCTCCTCCTGCTTTATCTGTGGAGGAGGAGAAAGAGAAAAAGAAGAAAAAGATCCTATTCTCTGTCATCTCCTTATTCCTTTTCTCCTCCTCCTACTCATCCTATGCCTACTTCTCTTTTTTCTCCTTCTTATACTGTAGTTCTTATTCTTCTGCTTCTCATTGTTTTGCTTGTCCTTTCTTTTGTTCTCCTCTACCTCCACTGGAGGATGAGAGAGTAGAAAGAGGAAGGAGGAGAAGAAAGAAGAACAAGCATGGTGGCTCAATCATTTTCATAGTTGCATTGCAGTGCTGGTGTCCTAGGTTTAAGTCTCTCCAAGACCAACATCTGCATGAGCTTTGTATGTCCTCCATATGTTTTGCTGGAAGACCAAGCGCTGGTGGCTCAGTCATTAGCACTATTCCTGTGCAGTGCTGGAGTTGAAGGTTCAAATCTGACCAAGAGCAACAACTGGAACTGGTTTTTATGTTCTCTTTGTGTTTATGCCTGTTCTTCCCATCTTCTGGAGAAGATAAAACAAGTGTGGTGGCTCAGTTGTTAGCACTACTGTTTTACAGTTGTAGGTTCAAATTTCTCCAAGGGCAACATCTGGATGTTCTTTATGCTTATTCTTGTTGTTCTTGACTTCTTGCCAATTACAGTAGCTCTTGTATCTGCTGCCACAAAAAAAGCTCCAAACATTGTGGTGCACCCTTTTACAACATCAAGCACCTCTGAAGCACCTACAGTACTCTGGAAAACTGTTCACACTTATTTTAACTGTCTACACACCCCAGTTAAAATTCCATGTTTGTCATATTAAAAAATCTGCCAAAAATAAATTCTTTCAGATTTATTGCCACCTTTGATGTGATCCATCTGTACAATTCCATTGAAGAGCAAACGAAAATCTTTTAGGGTTGACAAATTTAAAAATGCAACCAAAATAATATGGTTGCATAAATATGCACACCCTAAAACTAATACTTTGTTCATATACCCTTTAACTTTATTACAACATTCAGTCTTTTTGGACAGTTGTCTATCAACATGGCACATCTTGACTTGGCCATTCGTCTGTTGATTTGGAGGTATGCTTTGGAGTGTTACTGTGCTTAAAGTGAAATTCCACTTCATCTTCAGCTTTTTCACAGAGTCCTGAAGGTTTTGTGCCAAAATGGACTGATATTTGGACTTTGCACAAAACATAACTTTGGAGTTATGCCCAAAATGTTCAACCTTGTTCTCATCAGACCATAACACATTCTCCCACATACTTTTGACAAACATGATGTAGGTTTTGGCAAAACATAGCTGGGCTTGGATGTTTTTGTTAGAAAAGGCTGCCATCTTGCCCCCTTTCCCCACAGCCCAGATATATAAAGAATACAGGAGATGGTTGTCACATGCACTACAAAACGAGAACCTGGCAGAAACTCCTGCAGCTCCTTTAATGTTGCTGTAGGCCTCTTGGCAGTCTCCTGAACCAATGTTCTTCTGGTCTTTTTATCAATTTTTAAAGGACATCTTGGTAATGTCACTGTCAATGTCACTTGTCAATGTCACAGCTGGCTCCATTGAAAGCAATGGGCTGCTGGCAAGCGCTGTATTAATTTTTGGGGAAGGGCTTCAAATATAAGCCCTTCCCTGAAAACCATCCTAAAAAAGTGTAAAAAATTAAAAAAAATCAATACTCACCTCTCTGCAGCTGCCGGGGCTCAGCCGCATCCAGCCGTCTCTTCTCCTGAGCTGCTTTCAGTAGTATTCAGCAGGTAGGGATTTAAAATACCCACCTGCTGAATGGGCTGCCTCTGATTGGCTGAGCACTGTGACCAATCAGAGGCAGCTCTCAGCTATTGAATGAATCTCTGGCCCAAACATGCCACATGCACCTCAGAAATATTGCTAAAATACGTCCATTCCTAACCACGGACACGCTAAAGACACTCGTGGTCGCCCTCATCCACTCCCGGATTAACTACTGCAATTCGCTACTCATCAGCCTCCCCCGCACTAGACTCGCTCCGCTTCAATCCATACTAAATGCAGCAGCTAGGCTCATTTTATTATCCAGTCGTTACTCAAACGCCTCTGCATTATGACAGTCGCTGCATTGGTTGCCCATCCACTGCAGAACTAAATTTAAACTCCTCTACCTCACTCACAAAGCTCTGCATGGCGCTGCGCCACCATACATCGCCTCCCTCCTGTCAGTACACCACCCAGCCCGCTTACTCCGATCGGCTAACACACTCAGACTAAACACCCCTGTAATATGAGCCTCACATGCTCGCCTACAGGACTTCACCAGAGCAGCACCCATCCTCTGAAACGCTCTACCCCAAGGCATCCGAACAATTCCTGATGCACGAAATTTCAGACATGCCTTAAAAACGCACCTCTTCAGTAAAGCATACCAAATCTGATCTGCACATGAAATTTCCTACTGCCTGTGTTCCCCACCCCTTGCACCTCCTGTACCACCCCCAACCCATTTGTGTTTAACCCAATGTACCTCACATTGTAATTGTTGTATTGTTTTGCATTTATCCATGCCTGAAAGCGCTGCGGAATAAGTTGGCGCTATACAAATAAAGATTATTATTATTTTTATTATTGAGTGACAGCTGAGAGCTGCCTCCGATTGGCTGAGTCCTGTGACCAATCAGAGGCAGATCATTGAACAGGCGGGGATTTTAAATCCGCGCCTGCTGAATACTACTGAAAGCAGTTAAGGAGAAGAGTCGGCTGGATGCAGCTGAGCTCCAGCAGCTGCAGAGAGGTGAGTATTGATTTTTTAAAAATATACTTTCCCTTTCAGCTGAACTCATCTTTTTGACCCATTAATTCCAGCTCTTTCTTCTTCAGACACTCCTCAACTTGGTCCACAAGCTGTTTATAGTTTTCAGCCTGCAAAATGGCATCCTTCATCTGCTTCAGAGCAGCAGACAGTTTCTTCTCACCTTCTTTAAATTGGCTCCTCATGTCATCTCTGTATGCCTTAATGTCTTCCATCTCTTTGGTAATTCTTCAGCTGCTCTTGCACCTCATGCAGTTTTTGGATAGCTTTGTCTCTATCATGGTTTGCAGTGTCTAAGACTATCACCCCCAGGCTACTTTCTAAGTACAACTTGGCATACTTTGTTGCTTGTAACTCATCTTTAAGATCTTCCAACAGGGTCTTCATTTCTTCTATTGGCTGTTGGGACACACTTTTGGACTTTTCCAGTTCCAGAACTCTGTTTTCGGCATTCTTCTTTGCGCTAGCCAAGTCTTGTATTTCTGTGCCCAACACGGGCTTCTTTTAGGGTGCTTGTCAAGGAGAATGCTTTGGTTTATGTTTTACAAGCCTGTAGTTACTTAAGGAACGCATTTCTCTCATCTTACATTTGTTTCAGTTTTGTACTAAAGGCAAGCTTCTGATGCGTTCCTTCCTGCAAGCTGTTGTCTTTTTTAGAGAGCTTCACTTGTAATCTGTCAACTTTTGTCTTTTCTGCTTGTAGCTTTTGAAGCTGAGCCTCTACCTTTTTTTTCTTGTGTTCAGAATCACTGTTGTCTTGAAGTAATATCTTTATTATCTGTAGTCTCTATGGTCATTTGGTTGCCACTAGCAACCACCTTAGTTTCACAGGAAGCTATACTGGCAATACCTCTCTTTAGTTTGCTGTCACTCTTAGGACTACATACAATCCTTTCACTATTTTTATGCTCTACCACTAGGGGCATACTTGAGCCAATTCCCGCTGTTGGTCTGTGGCTGAGCTTTCTGTACCAGCCTGTTCGCACTCTGCATTCAGCTGTGCAAACTGTAGAATACTTTCACAGATTAAAGACATTTCATAGACAAAACAATACATTCCATTAACCTTATGACATAAGGATTCTGTGTCAGTTTCATTAGACAAAATTTCATGTAAAAATATTTTTATCAATACATTCTCCATACACATTTTCCTTAAACACTAATGCTAATGCAAATTGTGCAGATTCCACTGCACGATCCTGTAAAAAAACATGTCAAACACATGACTTTGCCTTAACATTATGTCATTTTCAGCACATACATTTGCAACAGACACCTCCTGCATCAGAATTTTCAGGTCCATGCTACACACTTTCATAAGTCGCTGGAATGTTCCCACTATTCCTTAGACTTGACTTGGGGCACTACAGCTTGTTCAGACTTTAGACACAGTTCACACCATCAGTCAGTGAGGCTCTAGCAACCAAGTGCTTAGAGGCTGGATTTTGGCTTGGCTGTTAGACTGATGAATAGCAGATTATGTAGAAGGCTACATCTAATCTTCTCCCTCCCACAACTGCCAAAAGTATGGGAAGTCTCTCCCTAGTATAACAATTGTGTTCAATGCTGTACATTTGGCACGTTCATGCTGTATAGTCCCATAGTCACTCACAAACATAACCAGAACAGTTCCAACAGTTTCCAACAGACCCTTCTCCATGAACAGTAATATATATCGAAGCATTCATGATATTTCCTGGCTGGAGTCCAACTCAAGCAATTGTCGAGTTCTACCTACTGGCAACTTACATGTCCTTTTCTTTTCCAACTTTGCTGGCCTTCTGGCCAAAGAACATTCAGGTGCACATCTCTTCATGTTGTGCACCGCCAGCAAAAGTCTCCTTGCCTCTTTGGGACAACTACATGTTGTCAACATTTGTTAGCAATGGCAACTGCACTTTGTTCCCCTTGTCCTCCAAAGAAACACTTGGCATTAGTGCTCTTTCATTCACTAATTTTTTTTGTACGAGATCCTTCATGACAATTCTCACAGCAATGACCGTCTCATATCTACAGAACACAGCCTCACAGATTTTTGGGCATACTGGCCCTTTAAATTTCTGCAACATCATCAGCAGACTTTTTCGTTTTTCACCTGCAGCATTCAATCTTCAGTCAGACTGGCTATTTACTGCAATAGATCTCTTGCATCAGTAGAAACCAACACTTTTCCACTCGCCACCGGACATCTGTCCACTCAGAACTCCAAAGCAGGGTTGTGTACGGCATCCGAACACCATAATGTGGCAACTTGGCATTTCCGTGAGCTTAATACCCCCATCTTTCCTCTCCCTAGTAACCCACGTCCTGGCCAGAATTGTGGTAAAACTTAGGAAGTCCATTTATTTTGGCAACATCACAGACAGAATAACAGAAACTTCGTTCTGTTGTTAAGTGTCACATTAGATATGTATATGTTGACATATTCCCTGGCTGTCTGGGCTCTAAATAACATGTTATCTCTCTACCAAAGGCCTAGTGCATAAACCACATAACACAGCCTGTCATTTGTTTTTACCCAGCAGGGTGTCATCCTAGGGGGCATCATTCCCTGTCAGGATCCTGGCTTTCAATCATCATTTGGCTCTGCACTCTTCAGAGCTACAGTCCTTTTAGACCTCGCATGGCAATCTCTAAAGGACACTGAGGTTGGGCATTAGCAAGCTCAGACTGTATAGGGGTAGTGAGAAATGGGTCCTCACAGATGTAGATGCACTTGGTAAATTAAAAACCGTACTCTACGCCCGGACTATGGCAGCCACTGTCCCAGAGCTACTAGTCATTGAGCAGTGTCTAACCACCAATGCCAGGAGGATAGCCAGACAGTTTTTAGTGGGTGAGAGGGAGGATTCTAGGCTGGGCCAAGATTTGTTTTCATCAACACAGCACCAGTGTTAATTTGGTCTAGTAAGAAGGCATTATGGTAGTGCCAAAGTTTAGGCACCCCCATGCCACTAAGGCATAGAGGTCTGGACATTATGGAAAATGCAATCCTTGGTTTTATCCGAGCCAGATGAAGTTATTTATCTGGCGCTGAAAGGCTAAAAAGGTGGAATTAGGGTTGTTTAAATGGATTGATCGAACATAATATAAATTGTGTGGAAGAATTAGCATTTTATAAAGCACTAGTCCGCCCATCCAGCTAGGTTTGACGTTAATCAGTCTGTCTAGTTCTTTTTACAGGGAGGTCAGTAGTGGGGGAAAGACGGCAGTGACCATGTCATCTAGCAAAGAGGTAAGTACGAGAACGTGGAGGAGCGCCACTGGAACCCATATTTGTTTATTAGGAATTTCCTGATCCTATCTTTTATGTGGATGCCCATCATCTGCGACTTGTTTGTAATTACTTTGTAGTACGATACTAAACTGAATTGCTTACAGGTAGAAGCCACCTTTGTAGGGATAGCTTAGCATCAGTAAGTGAAAGAATTACAGTGTGTTAGTCTGTGCAAACTGAGGAAAGTTTGAAAGAGTTTCATGACTAATCCTGAGATCTTGATGTCGGTTGTTAAGCTTGAGATATGTTGCCTAGCATGTTCTATTTTCCAGCGCATTAGAGCATGGTAATAAAATGTGTGAAGTTAATTAGGCTAATCAGCTATTTTAATGTACGGGAGTGTGACTGCTGATTTTTTCATGTGCAGATGTTCACATTTTGAAAGCGCAAAATGTACAAATGCACAGAAACAGGGTGCAAATGCGCACGCAAAAACGCATCCAAATATGCATATGCTTGTGTGAATCTAGCCTAAAGGCTTATTCAGACAGGCATATATCGGTCAGGTTTTCACGCCCGGCCGATATACGTTGTCCCTCTCTGCAAGGGGAGAAGACGGCCTGGCCGGGAGCTAGTGCACTGAGCTCCCGCCCCCTCTCCACTCTCTTTCCCCCCTTTGCCACTGTTTGCAATGGGAGGGGGCGGAACTTAGTCCCACCCCTGTCCTGGCCCTCCAATTGCAAGCAGTGGCGAGGGGTGAAGAGAGCGTGGAGAGGGGGCGGAAGCTCAGTGCACTAGCTCCCGCCAAGGCCCGCCTCTTCCCCTTACAGAGAGGGACGGCGTATATCGGCCGGGCGTGAGAACCCAACCGATATACGCCTTCGTCTAACCATCAACAGAGGATAAGTCAAGATGTTTTACTTAGAGGAACTCAGTTAATTAATTAAAAAGAACAAGTAGATGTTTGAAGCACTGCAAAAACTTCTCCTAGTGGTGCCATAAATCAGAGATCAAGGACTGCTCATCAGATGTGGGAGCACCTGTTTAAATGCTCTAAATGACAGGGCTGCATCTAGGTGACAGATACCCTATAATTGAAGAACTTTCACGACCCTCTTTTTCATTACAGCTGCATGCACAGACTACTTTACATAAAGTTTTATTTCATTTAGGACTGCTGCTGTAGATGTATTATCACTGGAACATATCCTTATAATTATCTCAGTATTCAACTCCCTGGGTAGCAGGGAAAATACAAGCAAAAAAAAAAAGCAATAAGAAATATTGCACTGACCCACAGTCTTTCCCATCAAATTAATTCAAGTGTAGAGACGATATAAAACAGTTTATCCCAGCTGACAGCTTCCAAATAACTTGATGGTTTTTAATTACTAGGGTAATTAACCTCTGTGATATTGTTGCTTTGTTTTACTTCAAAATATCTACCATTACAAGCATCAGAACATCTACTGAAAGGAACAGGGAACAGAAAATGAAAGTTACTCATATAATCTAATAAACTATCTACGCCACATATACTGAGTCTTGTCTATAGAAAAAAACTATTTTCAAAAGTGACCAGTATCATGTAAAAAATGACAGAAAACACAGTTTCCTCATCTGATCCCCCACTGTGCCAAATTACGAAGATTAAGTCTGCGCCACTCTATACTTCCTACTGCAGCAATAATGTTATGAAACAGGGATATATGACTGCAGCAGCCAATCACTGATTGGGTTTGGTAATTTTTGAGTGGCAAAATGTGCATGACTGTAATTGTATGCATTGAGTTGGATAGCTGAATATTATAGTCTGATCAAGTTCCAGAAAGCTATTGAGCTATGAGTGATCCTATAACAGATTTTGTCTTACTACTCTGTATTTTTACCCCAAAAGAGGCACAGGGTCTTATTTTTGGGGGATGTCTTCTCATACTTACCTAGCAGGAGCTGTCTGGGTCCCTCAGGCTGGTCTCTGGAACTCCAGTGCTTTCGCTTCAGTCCTCAGCTGCTGTCAGAAGATCACTTCCTGGTTACAGGGTTTGTAAACCCGCCTCCAGGATGGTCCAAATGGTCCAAATGTAGAAAATTGTCCAGCAGCAGGTTGAGGTAAAAATCAACAACTTTATTACTCCATATACCAGTAAACGAGGTTTATAAACCCAGCTTCCAGCAAACGATGGCTCTAATTGGTTTTTGACCAATCAAACCTATTGCACTCGAGCGCTGCATTGATTGGCTCAGCCGTGGTGCTTGAGAATCAATCAGAGCCATCGCTTGCTGGAGGCTGGGTTTATGAACCCCATTACCAGAAGCCCCTGTGGGTAGCTGAGGACTGAAGCAAGAGTGCTGGAGCTCCAGAGACCAGCGGGAGGGACCTGGATGGTCCCTGTTAGGTAATATATTGCTTTTTTTTTAATTTACTGTAGCAAGGTCTTATAGTTTAGGTGGGTAGAGCTTATTCTAGGGATAGGTCTTATTTCCAGGGAAACATGGTATGTGTCATCATTCAGCTCTATTTATTGTACTAAGAGGACACAAACCTAATATATATCTAATATATAAACTAACCAAACCTAATATATAACTGACAAACTTGGCTGTTTCTACATCTACTGTTGAGTTTTACGGAGCTGCTACATACAACTTCTCATTCCTGGGGCCATTCTGGTGGAGGGATATGGGGGTCTCTCATTTGAGTGATATTTATAAATCTTATCAGTCGAAATCTTCATAAACTTACTGTTTAGTATCTATCCTGTAAATTGGTGTAACGCAGGCAATGGGTCGTGACTTTGGAAGTGAATATACACAATCCTGATTGACATGGAGAAAGGAGGGTTTGGAAATTTTGGGTATACTTTTTATATAGGTAGGCGACTAGGAGACTAGAAAATCCAACCATCACTTTGGAACACAAGCTACTATTCTAAGTAACATACTATGCAGAATAAAAAGAAGAGGAACATAAAAGGGTCTTATGATTTAATGGGTATAAAACAACAGTTCCGAACACTAGCATTTTTTAAATGATGTATTTCTTGATTCTTGCAGCATTATAGCTATTATAGGTAACTATCCGTGTGTTTTACAAGCTTATTTTCACTATATGCTCCTTATCAGAAGTATATATGTTATTTTACAAGAGGAAAGCATGTATGTATGTGTTGTCATTGAAATAACAGGGGCTACGTGATTCATAAATATTAGTTGCGAGAATGCAAATTATGAACATAGATATTAGCATGCTATGCAAGTACTATCCCCATGGATGTCTGCTCTGGGCAGCTGCAGTCTCTGTTTGTCTGATATACTCCTTAGGATTATTCTTTTTTCCTTGCCTGAATGACCTACCCTGTCGATTTACATCAAGAAGAGAACTAGTATTATGAGTAACTGGTGACTCAGAGTATTTTACTTTGAATTATGGTTTAAGATGCTGGCAAGATTGATTGCTGCACAAATGTGCTTACTATATATTTCTACATAGTTTCAGCAATTACTTTGATACTTAACTTATAACTAGAGATGAGCGAGCATACTCGCTAAGGGCAATTGCTCAATTGAGCACCTGCCCGCTCTGGAGCAAAAATTCGGCTGCCGGCGGCGGGCGGGGAGCAGCGGGGGAGAGCGGGGAGGAACGGAGGGGAGATCTCTCTCTCCCTCTCTTCCCCACTCCCTCCTGCTCATGGCCGCAACTCACCTCTCACCCGTGCTCGATCGAGTAATTGTCCTTAGCGAGTATGCTCGCTCTTCTCTACTTATAACTCATTGTTCTCTCATGAACTGAGTTCTGAGTGCTATATCTATTGATTTTCAGGAGGTTTAGCTTGGATGGCTTGTATATATTCTGCCAATCCACTAATCTACCCACATTATTAATCTTTAGGTGTCAAGATCCATTATAATTATGTTTATTATGCTAACTACATGGACAATGTTACTAATTGATTTAGCATCATCCACTTTAATAATCATTCAATCAGGCTTATACTCTGTGATGGATATAATTACCCTACAAGCCCAGGCCTGTATATAATAAAGAAAAAAGAATTCTTAATTTCCCAATAAGTCTTCTATATTTTCATTTCTAATATGGTTTACATTATGGATGCTTGCATTTGCCTCCCATTTCCTGAATATGATTCAATTCTTATTTTTGATCCAAAATATTTGAGTGGACCTTAATACATTTTTATATACAGGTGAAAGGAGGCGGCCTATGGTTATTGCTGATTAGGTTCGCTAGCAGGTTAGAGCATGGGGGATTTACCTGCACAGTTGACAGCTTTTTGGCAGTGCTCAACTTGAGCAGACATTTCCACCATATTTTTTATTCCTGGCTGCTTCCCGCATCTCAAATAATATGCCTGATCACAGGGCTGCAAGTAGGCCAACAGCGATTTCTGACAATCATTGAACTGGAATGCCATCTTGCACAGACATTCAACTTCTTCATTAACGAGTCACTGCTAACATTGTCTCACTTCAAGGGTAGCATGTCTAAGCACAATCAGAGTCAATTGAATCACCCCATATGGACAGTTTATCTTGCTGATCAAAAGACTTCTTAGTTTATACAAACAATAAAAAACTTTATAGTAACTCCTGGCCCATTGGCCTTAAGAAGTATATTCAATTCGAATCAAGCATTTACAGGTAGCAGAGTCCTCAGTCTCATGGCAGTTGCAGTAAGAGAAGGACCGGTCTGTTGAACATCTTTGCAGATCACATACAAAAAGTAGCTGTCACTAATGGCTCAGCTTATTTCTAGGGCAGTGTCCCACCCTTGTTACGGAAGTGAGAAGCAGCTCTGTGTCAGCGACCTGGTATAGGTTGCATCTGACACACTGTTCTCCACAACTTCCACTTGCTACGGACACATTCTGATGCCGTACGAGTACTACGTTTGGTTTCTGTTACTTTATAGATTTGCCGAAATAGTAAATTTGCTATTAGTTTATTATCAAGTCATACTGAAAAGGTTATGTCAGCTGAGAATAAATAAACTTGGTAATGGTATATATTCTTCTATATACTGTCATTTAATGGCAGGATACATCTACATTCATCTTTGTACAACCATATAAAGTTCCAATGTCTTGTTTTGCATTAAGTGCCTTATGATTTTTTTTATTTTATAAAAGCATTGAAGTGAGAAATACTATGACAACTTCTGTAAAACAGCTGAAATGCTTTAGAGAAAATTATTGGCAATCACTCAATCATTTTAAAAGCACCCAGTCACCGTTTATGTTTTAAAATGGTTCTGTCAACCAAACAGACCCATGGTTTATACTTCAAAAGATACCGGCTAAAACAAATCTTAAAGTGTTTCAGTTGATTAAATAAGGGTTACCTGACAAAACATCCCAAAGTCATCTTCATAACACTGGAAATAAAGTGTTACTGCGAAGTCTGAAGCAATAACTTTTAATCATTACATTTTTTTACTCTTGAAGTTTGTATAGTTTGAATGAACAATTTAATATGTGTCTCATATATGGCAAACATAGATATATTTTCAAATGTGTTTTACAGTAGTAAGTAGTAGAACTCCACAGGTGCATGCAGAAATGTACGGAAAGCCCACTGCAAAATCGAAATGCTCCCCTCCTTATGTAGATCTCAGCTGTATCAAATGTTCCTAGCTGCATGTTCCCGAACACAAGAGTCTGCTTCAGAAATACTACAGGTCTGACGACAGTAACAGTGGTTTGGCAGGTCATGGTTCTACATTGAACCTGCACTTCTGGAGTCCCATGGCAATGGTGCTGCATGCCTTCAAGACCACTGATTTAAATTGGTAATCTGAGCGGTTGAGTCGCAGTCAAGGGTATAACCACCAGGGTAGCCTAGGTGCCCACTCCAAATCCACTTCTCTTAGATTCTCATGTCAGTTTGTATATGTAGCCTTTATTTGTGATGTAGACCTCTCCTTCCTCCAACATTAACAGCAGTAATTTGTTATTGTGTGCCATGTTACAAATACAGTAGATGTGCTGCCCGGTCTCAGATACTTTCTCTACAACCGTGCTAGCTCACATTACACTTCCCCATTCATACAGTAGACACAGGGTTGCTGTAATAAATTCACTCTCAGGTGTTTGAAGTGAAATTCTGTATTTTTCCCCGATTCATTATGTAACTAGTCACCCAATGTGTATAAATCAGTTAGTATTACCTTTTTAGTTGTTCATTTCTATCAGAAAATGGCCACAGTCACAAAACACTTATGGTGAAATAACATGGAGCGTTCCACAAAGGAAGACACAGAAACTCCTGTCACAGTTTCTATTAATGATTAGATGCACCTGTCAAGCAGTTATAATGAAGACGACCACAGTTCATCCTCCATGACTGTATACTTATGGTGTTTAGTGTATTTAGGTAAATATGGAGGGTAATGATAATTCCACTCTCCTCCCAGCAGGCAGAGATGGTGCTGGCTCCAGCTGGTCATGGGATGCTGTGCTGATGCATTATGGGATTGACAGCATAGTAGAGAGGAGGAGAAAGTACGGAGAAATCAAAGGCAATGTTTGCAGATTTTTCCTTACGGATTCTGCTTCAAAATCCGTAGCAAAAATCTGTGTCGGAGTGTGGATTCACATGCTGCTTTAGCCTTTCTCAAAGGCAAATCCATGTTACCAGATGCAGATTTCATGCGGAATCCATAACAAGATGTGGCATGTCACCTTTTTTACGCACATAGAAAATCTGTGCAGTATAGGTAACAGCACAGATTTCCATTAGAACCAATGGGATATTTTAGGACACATTTCGCCATTGATTTGCTGAAGATGCGCGTGGAACTGGTAAAGATTCTATATCAAATATGCTATGAAAAACGCTGTGTTAACATACCCTAAAAATCCAGGGACAGAAGTAAAATATACATAAAAGAAGTCCAGTATGAGATAGACAATCAAGTGTGGTGTGGTGTGCAGTGATGGAAAAATGTGTTTTCACTGGAGTACTTCTAATTGTACAATGGGACGGTACTAATTTTAATGGTAAGTGGACCAAGCCCTAAAGGATTGAAGGGGGTGAATCTTCACAAATTTGCCTGAGATGACAAAACAAAAATGTAATTTCTAACCACTGTTAGGAATTTGGTGTGTATATCAGATTTCCCTAATGAAATTTAATTTCTAAATAAACATACATTATATATATGTTGAAATCCAATATGAAACATAGACAGAATTTGTTCCAGTATACAGTATGCGGTTGTGTATTTTGTACGAATAGAGGGAAAAATAGAAACCTATTAGAACACATTTTATTCCAATATTGAATGCCTGAATATTGAAGTGTTCAACCATAATTCTATCTCATTGAAATGACCTTCTCAAAAGTTGTACAGTTAAAATCTATTGCTGCCATATTGACTTTATACTTCCCCAGAGGATAGAAAAATAGAACATTCATAATCATGCCAGGCTTTTGTTACATTGTCTGAAAAAAATGCCAAGAGTATATGCAGAAAGCTTGTGAAGTTGAAAAAAGGCGCAACACTTAAAAACAGCTCTTCGGTTGAACCTATTAAATTCATATCAGGAGTAAATCAATAGTTCTTGCATGGAATAGGAGAAAAATAAAATTCAGTTGCAGACTGTGAATCTGGGAAAGAATTATTATATCAAGCTGCTGTAATCAGATTTTAAGGAATATTAATGTTAAGTCAAACTGGGTACAATTCAAAGGTTTGATTCACTGAAGATCAATAAAACAGTAGGTAATAACAAATTCATATGCAGAAATTTTGACTGTGTTCTAGAGAAGATGAAGAAGTAGAAATATAATTTAGGAGCAGTGTTTCATGCTATTAGTTGCTATTAAAATGGAAATTGGTTTAGTAATGGATAATATGCACATTTTCCATGCAATAGAATATTCTCATTGTGTTTTTTTATTTGTAGGTCAAATATAACTGTATACTGTGTTTCTTCTTTTTTTAATAGATCTAACTTTACAGATGGTAAAATGTACAGCCGATGAGGTACAGTACTATATACATAGGTAACACATTTTGTTTTTATATCCCAACAAAGTGTGAAGGTGAACAAGAGGTTTTCTGAATGAATAGAGAGCAGAAGACCATTAGAAGCTCTGGTTAATGTATTTCTCATTAAAATAATGCATCCAATGGATTTCCCCATCGTAGACATTTATGGCATCTCCACATATCTGATAGTTTGGCATTTAATTGCTAGTACCCACACTTTAATGGATGAATGAAGCTCCTCTGTCCAATAAGCCAATGTGTTTTTAGTGGGAAGAGGGGAATGAAATGTTGGGAGAGACCTCTGGCAGTGGTTTATCTACTGTGTAAACAAAGGATTGGGTATGTTGAAATCGTACATGCTCACTTCTGCTTTGCTCTGACACCTACAATATCAAAGTTTGGATATCTTTATACACATGAGAGGTTCAGCTGATTATGCCAAAAATGGTGCAAATGGTGAGTTATGGAGACTTTAAGACTGACCATTCATTATAACAACAGGCATACCCCTAGCAGTATGTTTTGGAACATACAGTAACATCAACGGTTGGCCAACAAATTGTATCCTTAGGGGTAAGCACTCAGCACTGGCCCATGAGTAGCAACCCATTCTTAAAGGGGCATTCCCATGTTGGGACCTTACCCTGTCTCAACACTCTCATCCTGCTAGCTGCCACTTGCACATTCCCAGAGGTGGTCTGGTCTTATGGGAACAATTGTGCACCCTGTGTTATCCTGTCTTCAAAACTCACATGGAAGTGAATGAAGGTTAAGCTAAATGTTGAGCACAGCGTAACTTGTGAGATGTGGAAAACAACTTAGCTTGCTCGGTTAACATAACTTGGTGCCTAGAAGGGTTAGAATGAGATAAGGCTATGAGATGGAATTATCCCTTTATCCTGCTTATTATTACCTCAGCAGAGGTAACTGGCATTAAGGTTACCATGGGTCCTGGGCTGTGTGAAGATTATAAACGCCCTACCAGTCTAAAGTTTTAATGATGATTTGATGCTTACTGCAAAGATAATGTAATGCAATCAAAATTACTGCATACATGCAGTACTAGAAACAAGCTTACTACATAGATATGGGAACCGAACCAGACTTATTACACAGATAAAGTATCAGAACCAAATTTACTACATAGATATGATAGCAGAACCAAGCTTACTACATAGATATGATAGCAGAACCAAGCTTACTACATAGATACTGCAGCAGAATCAAGTTTATTATATAGATACAATAGCAGAACCAAGTTTACTACACATATATGCTAGATCTGAGCTAACTGCATAGATACAGTACCAGAATCAAAATTACTACATACATATGTTAACAGAACCAAGTTTACTACATAGACATGAAAACAAAACAAAGCTTACTACTTAGGCATGGTAACAGAACTGAGTTTACTACATAAATACAATACCAAAACCAAGCATGCAACATAGAGACATTAACAAAACTAAGCTTACTACCTACATATGAGAACAGACATACACTTAAATTTGGCTTTGTGAGAACAGAAATACATCCACTACCAATTGTAAAAAAAAATTGGAACTCCTCAAAAATAGCATACGATTTTAAGGCAGAACCTACGCGAGGTCATGATGGGCGATTATGATAGAGCAGTAAATGTCCAGAGAGCATCAATATATTCTTCTCTGAACAAGCCTTCTTGCTGGATGGCTAATTTGGTGAGGAAAAAGGCCATTAAGATTAATGTTCAGTATGTGTGGGCCTCAGAAGACAAAAAAACTAAACTGACACACGCAGAACAAATAGCTGACTTGTTCCATTCATATTATAGCAATCTCTATAATTTAAAGGATGATGTTCTCACAACTCAACCCAATAGCAAATTTCCTCCAGAGAGTAAATTTACTTAATATTTCGGCCTCACAAACTGCCGTTAGTACAGCAATTATGAGGTCGTTGATATAAACTCCTCTTTAAAAAAATCAAAAATCTCCAGGTCCCAATGACTTTTCAGCCAAAACTATAAGACTTTTTTATGTCGTTATCTCTTTATATACTAAAACCTTTTAATGCAGTAATGCAGCAGGGGTATTTTGCTAAAGAAATGCTTCAAGTGCGAGCTCTGCTAAACCAGGGAAGGAGCCTAATGCCCCCACTAACTTTAGACCTATTTCTCTATTGAATACCGATATAAAGATCTATGCCAAAATGCTGGTGGGTAGACTTCTGAAAATACTCCCTGACATCGTGCACTCTGATCAGATAGGATTTGTTAAAGGTAGGCAGGCCTTGGATGGCATGAGAAGAATCCTTAATCTCATGCACTCAATAGAGATCTTTAATATGCCATCTGCAATGCTAGCCCTTGATGCAGAAAAGGCTTTTGATAGAGTCCATTTGGGTTACGTCTTCAAGGCCCTGAGGTGATTCAGTTTAGGAGAGGGGGCGATCTATACCATCCGGGTTCTGTACTCTTTCCCTTCAGCCACGGTGTTAGTAGATGGTACTATGTCAGACCCCTTTAACATAACCAATGGTAAGAGGCAGGCATGTCCGCTGTCCCTGCTATTGTTTGTCCTCATTATTGAGCCACTAGCAGAAACCATTAGATCAAAAATGGAAATTAGGGGAATTGCGAGGGGTTCTCGATAGCATAAGATAGGATTATTTGTGAATGATAAAATCCTGACGGTAACCAGCCTCTTGAGTCTTTGAGAGCCACTATGTAAGTCCTTGACCAATATAGTAAATTATCCTTTTATAAACATAATGTGGGGAAATAGCTAATTGTGGGCCTAAATATTCCAAGAGACATTATGTTTTCAGAATTTCCCTGGCAAGAAAAAAGGCCTACCATATTTGGGAGTGACCTTATCTTCCCCTTTAACTGCTATGGAAGATGAAAAATTCCTTCCACTTTTGACTTCCTTACAAAAAGAATTAGACCACTTCTCCAAAATATGCTTATCCTGGTTTGGCAAGATAATGACATACAAAATGAAAATTCTCTCCAGGGTATTATATTTCTTTAGAGATCTGCAAGTGCCAATTTCTAAGCCGACCCTAGATAAACTGCAAAGACAGGTATCCATTTTCATATGGGGTGGGAAGAAACCCCGGTTATTTCTTTTGATTCTCGCTCTCTACCACATAAACGGGGCGCTGATGTCCCCAATATAGAAGCTTACTATAAATCTATATTATTGAATCAAGTAAAATTCTGGTTCAATAAAGGGATCAATTCCTGCTGGAAAGCCACGGAGGAGAGATCTTTGGTAGGGTTACCACTGAATTCTTTATTATATGTGTAGACTATAACAGCTTTGCTAGATTACCCAAAGACTATTGTCACATGATTACCGAAGCAAACCATGATTGCCTGCAGAAACCCTAAATCACCTAATACCAAACCAAGCAGTGCTAAATTGGAAAAGACTGGGGTTGTTGAGGGTAGAAGATCTTACTACTTCAGGTGAAATGAAGTCCTTTTATCTGCTGCAATTAGAATACTACATCCCTGATTGTGACAAGTTCAAGTACCTTAGGATCAAATCCTTCCTAAATAACTTCCCGATTTACAACATAAATTCCACTCCGATATCATACGTAGGCTTACTTTATAACCTAAACATTTAAAGTCGGAAACAAGATGTTTCTACAATGTGCAAACGGGTAATTATAATTTAATGAAAAAATCACACTTGATCAATTGGGAAAAAGAACTGGGGGAGGAATTCTCTATGGAATCATGGGCAAATGCATTTAAAAATATTTTACAGTCCACAAAAGGAGCTATTCTAGAAATCCAGCTAAAGATTTGAATAAGGTGGTAGTACAACCCTTAAGTTATTGCTAGCCATCTGAAAAGTGGAAATGGCCTTTGCTGGAGAGAATGTGGACAAAAAAGCTCATTGTCTCATTTATTTTGGGTGTGTCCGAAGCTGCTAGTTTTCTGGGGGAGGAGCTGGGGGGGGGGGGCGTATATGACCTCTTACAAAAGGTATTGAAAACAAACATCCTAAAAGACCCCAGCCTGGCTCTCTTGCTGATATACCTAGATAGTTTTCCCAGGCCCACTAGGTATCTAGTAGGTCACACTTTTATGATGGCAAAAAAAAAAAATAGCGAAGCACTGGAACTTACCCCTCTCCCCAACAGTAGAAGAGTTTGAGAACCGTATGGCTGAACACTGTCCATTTGACAAGTGGCTAGCCTTCCGCACCAATTCTTATCAGAAAACTATAGATGCGTGGGACAGGTAGATAAAATATAACCATCATTAAATTCTTACTTTAAAGTTTGGGATGCCATCTAACTTTGGTAGCTTGTTAATGTTATTTTTTTCCCCTATAATAACAAAACTTTTATATGGAAATTCATTGGTCAATATAAGTTTGAGCATAACATATTGCAATGTCAGTTGTACTTATACCTATGTGCATCCTATCATTGTATAAACTTGCTTTATATGCAGTAGCATAATGTTCTGTATATTTTCCTGATATCTCTCCAATAAGAAAAACAGTTCAGTGGTGCCAGCAGACCATTGTCTTCGATGGAGCCGCCGGCAGCGGCAGCGGCGGCTCCATTGAATACAATGCCTGCATTTTTTTTTTTACACTAAAATTTTTCTTTTTCAGGGAAGGGCTTATATGTAAAGCCCTTCCCTGAAAAAGAATGCAGGGGTGCCGACAGACCATTGTTTTCAATGGAGCCACCGGCAGCAGCCGCGGCTGCTACGTGCCCGATAATGTAATCTACACTAACTGGCAGCTGAAGGGTGCTCGTTAGTTAAGGGGGTTTGATTGTCTTCCAATGGCTAATGGATAATAAAATGGTTGATTTTAAGTTAAAGATGTTTTATTAAGCAGCTTTAGGGTAATCGTGCCAAGGAGGGTGGGGGCTTAGGGATTTTTTATTACATTAAGTTAAAGGGGTTGTCCCGCGGCAGCAAGTGGGTCTATACACTTCTGTATGGCCATAATAATGCACTTTGTAATGTACATTGTGCATTAATTATGAGCCATACAGAAGTTATAAAAAGTTTTTCACTTACCTGCTCCGCTGCTGGCGTCCTCGTCTCCATGGTTGCCGTCTAATTTTCGCCGTCTAAAATGGCCTAATGGCCAAATTAGACGCGCTTGCGCAGTCCAGGTCTTCTTCTGTTCTCAATGGAGCTCCGTGTAGCTCCGCCCCGTCACGTGCCGATTCCAGCCAATCAGGAGGCTGGAATCGGCAATGGACCGCACAGAAGAGCTGCGGTCCACGGAGGTAGAGGATCCCGGCGGCCATCTTCAACCGGTAAGTATTGAAGTCACCGGAGCGCGGGGATTCAGGTAAGCGCTGTGCTGTTCTTTTTTTCAGTCCCTGCATCGGGGTTGTCTCGCGCCGAACGGGGGGGGGGGTTGAAAAAAAAAATACCCGTTTCGGCGCGGGGCAACCCCTTTAAGCCTTATTTCGACTCCAGTCTACAATTACGGGCAGGCTGTAGCAAACACTCTGTCCACAAGTTTTCCAACCTTTCCTCTTCCTGCTCCTTAGGGTGGCTTCAGATGAGCGTGTATTTTGTGCATGCATTCATTCGGCGAGAGCTGTCTGTGATTGGTTGACACGTGCATTTAAATGATAGGAGCTTGGATGCATAGAGATAAAAGCTTTCTTCTATTTACTCAGTATGTGCCCATAATACCAAGAAAAATACAACCGTCCTGAGGACGCATTTCAACCTTCTCAGGTCTTGATCACCTCATTCACAATATGTTACTTCCTTCCTTAAATAGTAATCTTATTACATTTTCACCTGTTAATTAACCCTTACATAAGCATGGGCTCCCCGCTCCTATGGGAGTTACCACTTATATACATTGCTTTTCAGTTTATACTAATCTTGATAAGATTCAATATTATAAAAAGTTTTAAATATTAAGTCTGTTCATTACATTAAACAGTGGAATAATAATAAGGAAATATTAGATCATCAGTTCAAATATGCATAAATCTTTCAATAAATGAAAATCTATCGCCCTACACAATAAGGATTATAGGTAATATCCGATGTACACCTTAAACAACCTATATATATTTACCTTTCATCAATAATCATTCATATAACAGGATATGCATAATTTATCATTAGTTGCCACAACATATTTTCAGAACAAAATATCATGATTCTGTTATTATACTCTGTTTCTATTACCCTATAGGTACTCGATAGCAAAAAAAAAAAAAAAAAAAATTATTTTCTTTTTTTCTTGAATAATACCTAATATATATATAATAGATCAGTTTTTTTTATTCAGCCCTTTTGGGTAGCGTGTTTCCAGGGTCAGTATCCAATAGCCCTCTCTTTTTAATAGCTCAGTTTGGTTTTTATTTTCCTTTCTATTATTAATAACTTTTTCAATACCGCAATAGCTGAAGCCCTCCAATTTCTGTGAGTGTTCCTCAATAAATTGCTTCGTTATACCGGAATGGTTAATATTGGGATTTTTTATGTGCCTTACATGTTCCGTTATTCTAGTCCTTAGTTTTCTCACAGTGCATCCTATATAGTGAAGATTGCATAAATTACAGAAAATCATATATACTACGTTTTCCGAATCGCAGTTGATATAATTTTTTATTTCATATTCCCTTCTCCCCTCCTTATCCTTGAATTTACTGCATATCTTGGCCATTGGGCAAACACTGCAACGGGACTTCCCACATCTAGTAAAACCTTTATATTTTAACCATTGTTTGGTAGG
Organism: Eleutherodactylus coqui; assembly: GCF_035609145.1. NCBI lineage: Eukaryota > Metazoa > Chordata > Amphibia > Anura > Eleutherodactylidae > Eleutherodactylus > Eleutherodactylus coqui. Next base: position 402,362,302 of record NC_089837.1, read on the forward strand.
GTCTTTCGTTATCAGTACACTTGGAGATAATACATTGGCTAGATTTCTACCTCTTTTCGCTACAAATAAAGTTTTGCCCTCCAACAATTTACCCGTTGTTTGATCTTGTCGTAAAATTGTTAAATATTTATAGAATAGGCTCCTGATTTTATTGAATTCATTACTGTATCTAGTAGAGAATATTAGTTTTTTATTTTTATCCCTATTTTTTTTCTGTTGTTGTGTTCCCTTTATTAACTCCTCTCTACTCATGCTTTTCACTCTTGTCTCTGAACTATCCAGAATTCGTTTGTTGTAGCCTCTCTCTGTTAATCTTTCCCTAATCTCCTTCACTGTTGTAACAAAGTTGTCATTGGTAGTGCATGTTCTTTTTGCCCTTATCATTTCTCCTAACGGGATAGCTCTTATCACATGTGGCGGATGTGCACTCTCCGCATGTAAGATCGTGTTACCCGCTGTTGCTTTCCTAAATAATTTGGTCTCTATAATCCCTGTCTTCAAATTCCCTGACAATTCCAGGTCCATGAGATCATTACTTTTACTTGAATATTTGTGATTGGTTGAGCATCTCAGCCAATCACAATCAACTCTTTCAGCAGGCGGGGATTTTAAATCCCCACCTGCTGATAAATCAGCACCACAGTGCAGAGGACAGCAAGAGAAGATGCGAGGTATTTTTTTTTTTTTGCTGTTTTTTACAGCACTTTTACAGGATTTTCAGGGAAGGGCTTATATTTAAAGCCCTTCCCTGAAAGCAATTGACAGGGTGCCGGCAACAGAATCCTCTACCACAGCTGTCATGTGTGACAGCTGCGGTAGAGAATTGAAGAATTCCTCTGCTGCATCTGTCAAATGTAATAGCAGGGAATTCTTTTTACTAGCGGGGATGAAGGAAACATCTGCCGCATGCAGCAGATGTGTTCTTCATGCCCGCGGGGGACATGGCAGTGGCGGAGGGTAAGTTTATTTTTGATTTTTTTTTACACTAAAATTTTTGTTTTTCAGGGAAGGTCTTATACGTAAAGCCCTTTCCTGAAAAACGATGCAGGGGTGCCGTCAGACCATTGTTTTCAATGGTGCCGCCGGCAGCAGCCATGGCTCCATTGAAAACAATGCACGGACCAGCATTCACGCGTGTTTTTGCACGTACATGGGTGCACACTTATGTACGCACCTATGCACGCACAAAAACATGCTCGTTTGAAGCCACCCTTACTCCCAGTTGGCAACTTACAAAGAAAAACTCTGCAAGCTGCAGACCAGGAGCAGCATATACAGGTGAGGAGTGCCGCTAGCTCACAGATGCAACACAGGAGGCAACACTAGGGCCAAGATAGGAGGAAGGGGTGTACAGACTGGTAATATGTCATTCTTATCATAAGAATGACATATCAACGGTGCTGTACAATGCTTTCCAATACTTTATTCAAGCATTGCAAATTTTTGCATGAGGACAGGTCCAGAGACAGGCAAATCACAAGTGACATGTTGCACTGACACAGTAAGGCAAGCGGGCATGGGATGAGCCATGGCCATAGTGCAACTCACAGTGTCAGTAGAACAAGCTAGGCAGCCCTAGAGGCCCAAAGCATTTGCTGAGGGATCATCCCAAAGGGCTAATGCATACCTACCCCTTCGCCCAGCTGGCTCTGAGTAACGATAACCACTGAGGAACATTTATTTAAGAATTTCTGAACAATTATCTAATTGAAGTACATATTTTAACCCTAATAATAATTAGCTTAATCAACAAATTGTAATTTGGGATTGCCAGAATCCTCTGCAGTTAAATCAATTATTCTTCTATTTGCTTGATCCATACATTATATATTAAATTTAAATACATTTAGTTCATATTGGTATATAACATCAGAAATTTCTCTGTACTATAAATTAAGTAGACAAGTAAATGCCCAAGAGAAATACTTGTTAAACATTTCAGAAAAAATGTAAATTAAATATACATGTAAGATTCTGAGTTGTACTTACATTGTGTCACCCATACATTATGTAGCAAGGCAAGCACTTGAAAAGGCATTATTAAGTAAGAAAAACTACTAAGTAAATCCAACCAGGTGGTATTAACTTGATGTAAATATATACAAGCAAAAAGCTACATTCCCAGCAGATTGCGATATAAATAACTTAAGCAGAAGAATTAATAGATATGTGAAAGACATTCAAAGAAGAAAGGAAATTACTATACTTATGTTCAAACCTACAATGTTCTTTCTTTAAATATTCTTTTTTTATTACTATAATTATTTAGGTATTTTGTTGTCATGCTATGCTAAGATACTGTAGGAAAGAATACTTATTGTCGAAAGTGGGTCTAATTAACATTAGAAATGCATTAAAAATATTTGAAATTAACAAATCAAATTAGGAATCAAATATATTTTTGACCTAATCAAAAATTTAAACATCACACAATATATGTGACATTTTAAAAGCAAAGTATTAAACGGGACCTGACAGCTCTCCTGACATTTCTATTTTAATAAATACTTTCATTCCACATAAAATAACTATTTTGGGGCATCTTTTCTTTTAGTTCTGTTCCTCTATTATTTCTCCCAGAAATTTATGAATACATTGACAAATGGGTGATACGATCCCCTTATAAGAAGACCTCCTCTCTTTCCCTGTCACGCTCGCTAACATCTCTCCAGACCCACCTACCTACCATACCTACAGGAACCTTAAGGCCATTCACACCCAGGACTTTGCTGAATTCCTACAGTCCTCTCTGTCCCCTATCTCTCTCCTCTCCTGCCCGACCTGGCTGCCGCTCACTACAACACCGCTCTCAAACATGCCCTGGATGAAGCGGCGCCCCCCCATGACCCAAGCCATCTGATGTAGAACACGGCAACCCTGGCTCACGCCTCAAACAGGCTTCATCCGGCGGTGCATTAGAAGTGCTGAACGGCTGTGGAGAAAGTCACAAACGTCTGCAAACTTACTCCACTACAAATTCATGCTTAGAACCTACAACCTTGCCCTCCACCATGCCAAACAAGTCTACTTCACCTCTCTAGTCTCCTCACTATCGCACAACCCTAAACGGCTCTTTGATACTTTTCACTCCCTTCTCAGCCCTAAACCGCAGCCCCCTGTGACTGATCTCAGTGCTGTAGAGTTGGCTGCTTACTTCAAAAAGAAAATTAATGACATCCGTCAGGAAATAACTTCCCAATCCCAGACTAGCCCTGACCCTAGTCTTGTCAGCACTGCATCTGTACTCAGACCAGAGACAGAGGAAGAAGTCTCCAAATTGCTCTTCTCTGCTTGCCCCACCAGCTGCGCTAGCAACCCCCTCCCCTCACACCTCCTCCGATCCCTCTTCCCAGTGGTCATCTCCCATCTCACCACTATATTCAACCTCTGTCTGACCTCTGGCATCTTTACCTCTTCTTTCAAACACGCCATGATATCCCCACTGCTAAAGAAGCCGACTCTGGATGCGACTGATGCTGCCAACTACCGACCCATCTCTAATCTCCCCTTCATCTCCAAACTACTAGAACGCCTGGTTTACTCCCGCCTTGTAAGCTATCTATCAGAGCACTCTCTCCTAGACCCCCTACAGTCTGGCTTCTGACCTCAACACTCGACAGAAATTGCCCTTACAAGGGTATCCAATGACCTACTGACAGCCAAATCGAGGGGCGATTACTCCTTACTGATCCTTTTTGACCTTTCCGAAGCATTTGACCCTGTTGACCACAAACTCCTCCTCAGTATGCTTTGCTCCGTCCGCCTAAAAGACACTGCTCTCTCCTGGTTCTCCTTCTACCTATCTGACCGCTCTTTCAGCGTCTCCTTTTCTGGCTCTACCTCCCCTCCTCTTCCCCTTGCTGTTGGGGTCCCCCAGGGCTCGGTCCTCAGCCCCCTCCTTTTCTCCATCTACACAGCCCCTATTGGACAAACCATTAGGAGATTTGGCCTCCAATACCACCTGTATGCTGACGACACCCAGCTATACACCTCTTCCCGTAAAATCTCTGCACCTTTCCTCCAAAACATCACCGCTGTCTCTAACACTATGTCTCCTCTCTACCTAAAATTAAACCTCTTTAAAACTGACTTTCTTGTATTTCCACCCTCCACTAACCAACCTCATCCTGACATCTCCATCTCAGTGTGTGGCGCCACCATAACTCCTAGACAACATGCCCGCTGCTTTGGGGTCATATTCGACTCTGATCTATCATTTACCCCCTACATCCAATCTCTCACCCGAACATGTCAGCTGCACCTCAAGAACATCGCAAGAATCCGCTCTTTTCTCACTGTGGGCATGCTAAAAATGCTTACTGTTGCCCTCATCCACTCTCGGCTCGATTATTGCAACTCGTTGCTGATCGGCCTCCCCTGCTCCAGACTCTACCCTCTCCAATCCATCCTGAATGCGGGAGCCAGGCTCATCTTTCTGTCCAGACGCTACTCGGACGCCTCTGCCCTGTGTCGGTCACTGCACTGGCTGCCTGTTAAATACAGAATTCAATTCAAACTTACTACCTTCATCCACAAAGCCCTCCACAGTGCAGCACCAACGTATATTGCCTTCCTCATCTCAATCCATAACCCAGCCCGGGCTCTCCGCTCTGCTAACGAAACCAGACTGAGCGCCCCTTTAATTCAAACTTCTCATTCCCGCCTCCAAGACTTCTCCAGAGCAGCAGCGGTCCTCTGGAACGCACTACCAGAGCAATCCAGGACTCGCAGAACTTCAGGCGTGCTCTAAAACCGCACCTCTTCAGGGAGGCATACCACATTTCCTAAACAAACCCCTCTGTACTCCGCCTGATAACATGCTCCCTGACCTATTGACTACAATCCCTGCTAGCCGTCATAAACCGCCCCTGCAGTCATACCGTTTCTGCCATCACACGGCCAAATGTCTGACTATGTCTATGTGTATAGAATCCCTCACTCTCCACCTCGCCATACCGTGCACATCTTCAGCCCTTTACCTTCTGTATCACCCCATTACTTGTAGTATGTAAGCTCGTTGGAGCAGGATCCTCACCCCTATTGTTTCTATCAACTGATTACTATGTAACCGTGGTTCTGTAATTTCTGTATTCTTTTTGTCTTTCTGTATTCCCCCTGTCTATGTAAGCGCTGCGGAATATGTTGGGGCTATACAAATAAAGTTTATTATTATTATTAATGTCGCTACAATGTCTGGAACAGTCTGCAATGATTAGATAGTGTCAGACAGTGCAGGGATACCCCTCAACTGGTAACGCTCATTTGTTAATTTATGCCTACAAATAACGGAGGAATGCTACAGATAGAGTAAATAGGGACCACAGTTGTTATTTTATGGGGAATACTAGTATTTACTAAAACAGACACCAGGAGCAGTGACAGATTCTTTTTAAGTACTTTTTTACATGATAAATAATATACTTTTATAGTATTTCACGATATCAGATTTTAATTGTTTTTTTGACAATATGTAGCAAGTACTAGACTGGAAAAATAGTCAGTTTTGGCTGGTAGAGGTAAAAATTATGTTAAAGGCACTTTATCACCATTTTTTTCTATTAGATAAAACCATATATAGAGACTTTTTCATTTTTCCTAATGTTTTTATCTTGATTTTTTTATTCTGCTGTCTGTACATAAATATTGTGGCTGCAATTTTTCCTGCACTACATTTAACAGCATTTATTGCATTTAGAGATCTGTTTTAAAAATGAACAGATGGACAAGAGGGGACCCATTGACTTGTATGGGAGACTGTTCTAGATGTGCTCTGTAACTTGTGCAGAGGTCATTTTGCAGGAAAAGAGGGAGTAGATAGTCACAGCTTATACCTATTGTGAATGGTGGATCTTGTGTTATCTACATATAGATGTTTACCTTTCAGTGTAATACTGCCTGTGATTATAAGGAGATGAGATCTAGAGATCAGGAAGTATCAACCTATTATTGAGCTCTGTGGTCGATGTGGCAAATGTAGGGTTTTAGGGTGTTTAAAATAATATAAATTGTGACCAAAAATAAAATAAAAATTCATATTAAATATATTGATTTATATTAAATATATGACTATTGGTTCATTCTTACTTTGGTTTATGGTGCCATTTAAAGCAGTGTAATGAATTTATGTCCCAGACAAACAGTATTTAACTGTATGTCTATAGAGTTGCATATGTTTCACTTTGACTTCCCTTTTCAGAGTCCTGCACACATGCTCTCCCATAGACGTCTATGAGAGAGCGCACACACGACTCTGAAAAGAGTCAGATTTTCATACTGCGTGCCGACTTCAGAGGGTGACAGTACTGGATTGAGGGAGTTGGTGAATATAAAAACTACATCCCCAGCTCCCTGTCACATTCCCTAACAGCACAATAACTTAGTTTATGGTACTATCGGGACTTGACAGGTTCATACAGCAATGTTGCATCCAAAAATTAGCCAGAATATTTTGGAATAGTCGTGTTATTTTATATGTTAGATAACAGAAGTTATTTGATGTACATAGAAACTTTGTCATGAGAACTTGGAAATTTCTAAACTATATTCTATCAAATGATTGTGAATTTCTCTGTAATGATGTAGCAGTTATAATATACAGTAATATACAGTTTCTTAGCTGTTTATAATATACTTTTCCTCATATAAACATTTATTTGGAGGGCTTGTAGTGAACCACATAACAAAATAGGGAACCAATCTTAATGCTTTATTTTAGGCTCCATCTGCAGATTTAAAGAATAAATAACTACAGATATAGCAAAGTTTAACTTAACAATACACTAATAACTATATTAAGTCTATAAATGATGTACTAAACAAATAGCGTAGACGTGTTACTTTAATGGTGTAATCCAGTTTAGATAAACTTTGCATCATCTGTATAAATTTGACTTTTTCCCCTATGTTTTGTATACTTTACATATAAGAAAATTAGAAATGCGAAAACAGTGATATTAAAATAACACATTTTAAAAATCGCTATGTGTCATAGGAAAAATCACAAGGAAATAATAATTTTCATAGCTCAACAAATAAGCACATTAGGGCTGTTAAACCACCACTTGAACAAAATTGCTTAAAAGTGTCTGGTCATTTAGGACGGAACCACTCTAGTCATTAAGGGGCTTAGACATCCATAGTCACATTGTGTGGATTAGGAATTAAATCAGTAGCAACTGCATAAATGCCTAAACAATGCTTACATTTAAACTGACAGTATTGTACATTGCAATATTAGGCCTTATTAAGTATAACAAAATCTATGTACAGTATGAGAATATTATTGTCTGTTACCTTCACAAATAACAGTGCACTAGAGATTTTTAAAATAATCCAAAATAAATAAGCAATTCAGATTACTTTGTTATTAGTCACTCTACAGCTTGGAGGGGAAAAGTATATGCCATTTGCATTCTAGGCTTGCAATACCATATAACATTCTTAAAGCACAGCTATGGTTCTCTAGGCTCCTTCAAAGAAGTATGTAAACAACACATTTTGCTACCATGAAATATATTCCAAATCAACCTTGCACAAGTCTAAGCATAGTTATTATTTTTCACTTGACAAACTACAAAGTCACAGAAATTCCATAATTGGGACCTGGGCAGTCAATAGCGTTATCTGTGCAATGCACTGTATAAATCAAAATAAAGCACTAACTTTGCTGAGACCAAGAACCTGGAAGGCTGAGGATTTTTAGGAGCAACCATAAGTATTAAACATTACAATGGAACAATGCACATTTTTCCTAAAGCTACTCTTCCATTTTAATTTTAAGTTCACTTGCTTTAAATGTATCCTGTCAGCTGAGACCTTTACTTCACTTATTCCAAATGAAAGAGGCATCACTTTACATTAGATTTTATTAATTTCACGCTGTGTCTGAGCTATTTTGAAATATGAAACCAAGCATCAAAATCTAAGAAGGAATTTAAGTCTACCAATATGTAGTCTCTGCAACATTCCTACCCCCTGAGCAATGTATGAATGGCAAAATGTTAGCAATAAAAAAATGCACGGTATTGTGGGACTAAAAAAGTGTGCCGGTTAATAAGATAATACATGCTAATCATTTAACCTCTGTCTGCTTGACAAATAAAGCAGATGTGGCTATGAGTATTAATTATAATAACCTATATTACTATCATACAGTCATTTCGTACAGTGCTTTGAAAATGTATTTGCCCCCTTTCCATTTTCTTCTGTTTTCTCATATCTGTTGCACTTAATTGTTTCAGATCATCGAACTACTTGTAATATTAGACTAAGATAGCCCAACTAACCACAAAATACTGTCCTAAATGATGATGTTATTTCTTGAAGGAAAAATGCTGTTCAGCTCTACTGGGACTTATGTAGAAAAGTAATTGCTCCCTTAGCTATTTAAAGGGAGAAGACCTGTGCGGCGCGAGCACGCCGGAGCGGCCCCTTCAGCGCAAGCGCGTCTAATCCAGGGAGAAGAAGGCTTCAGTCGGAGCCATGGAGACGGGGACGCCAACACCGGAAGGGGTAAGTGTATAACTTCTGTATGGCCAATATTTAATGCACGATGTATATTACAAAGTGCATTAATATGGTCATACAGAAGTGCTTAACCCCACTTGCTTTCGCGGGACAACCCCTTTAATCAACCAGTTTACCTAATTCAATTGACAATTGGCTTCAATTTCTCTAGCCACATCCAGATATTCTTATTGACAAACCTGCTGTATATAAACATCACTTAATGGGAACCTATCTGTCAAAGTGAAGCAGGCTAGAAGGTCTCAAAAAAGCTGCGCATGATGTCGCGCTCTACAGAGAATCAAATACAGATGCAAAACAAAGTTATTGAAATATAACAGTCTGGAAAGGGTTACAAAGTTATTACTAGGGCTCTGGGACTCCAGTGAACTTCAGGGAGAGCTATCATTCACAAATAGAGAAAAATTGGAACAGTGATTAACCTTCCCAGGAGTGGCTGGCCTACCAAAAGTTCAACAAGAGCACATCACCAACATCCAATCCAGGAGGTCACAATAGAACCCCTGTGAACATCTGAAAAATCACAGGCCTTGCTTTCTTCAATTAAGGTCAAAGTACATGATTCTACAATAAAAAAGATAATGGTGTTCATGGTAGAGTTGCATGGCACAAACTACTACTGACCAAAAAGACCACAAAGGCTCATCTCTGATGAGTCAAAGGTGGAACATCTTGGAAGACATGGGCCCCATTATATCTAATTAAAGCTAGCACTGCATAATGCTTCTTTACTTTTGAAGGACCTGGACAACTTGTCATAATCGATAGAATGATGAGTTGTCTCTATCACAAAATCTTGAAAGAAAATGTTCACCAGTCAGTTCATCAACCCAAGCTCAGTTTGGTTATGCAGCAGGACAGCAATCTGATGCACAAAAGAAGGTCTCTGAATGGCTCAAAAGAAATAAAATTAGGGTTTTGCAGTGGTCAAGTCAAAGTGCTGACTAGAATTCCATTGAGATTTTGTGGAAAGACCTTAAATGGGCAGTTAGTGTTTGAAAACCCTCCAATGTAGCTGAATTAAAATAACTCTGAATAGAGGGTCAAAATTCCTCAACAGCGATGTAAAGACTCATCCCAAGTTATCACAAGCATTTCATTGTTCTTGTTACTGGTAAGGGAGGCACAACCAGTTATTGATTTTAGTGGGTCAATTATTTTTTCCCATAGGTGTTATAGGCTTTGAATACATTTTTATCTTATCTTATAATTTGAAAGCTGCATTTTGTGTCCACTCATGCTGCCTTCTCCTAAAAGTAGCTGGATGATATGCTAAATTTAAACGTGACAAGTTAGCAAAAATAGAAGTAATCAGGTGAGGGACAAATACTTTTTCACAACACCGTATAGAAGCTACATTTTCATAGATAGATCTCTGAGGGCCCTTTTACATCATATGATTACTATCATACACATAATTAAATACCATGGTTTGCACAATAATTGTTAGATGTAAATGTGCTCAGCAGCAAAACGATCAGCTACAAACAGTTACATTTTGGTGATTGGATCTTTCATGCAGACCTAAAAATCATTGTTTGTCTGCTGCAAATCCTTACTTGTAAACAGGAGTTGTAACAATTTGAGTGGTTATGTTCAAATGAATGCTTAAAACGACCCCATTATTGTTTAGTGTAAATACATGCCAAGCAAACGATAAACAATGCATGTTTGTTCCTATTTCTTGCCATGTAAAAAGGCCGTAAATGCAGAATCTACTTTGCACTGCTAATTAGAGATGAGCGAGCATACTCGTCCAAGCTTGATACTCGTTCGAGTATTAGGGTGTTCGAGATGCTCGTTACTCGAGACGAGTACCACGCGATGTTCGAGTCACTTTCATTTTCTTCCCTGAGAAATTTGCGCGCTTTTCTGGCCAATAGAAAGACAGGGGAGGCATTACAACTTCCCCCTGCGACGTTCAAGCCCTATACCACCCCCCTGCAGTGGGTGGCTGGCGAGATTAGGTGTCACCCGAGTATTAAAATCTGCCCGCCCGCGGCTCGCCACAGATGCATTCTGACATAGTTCAGGGAAAGTGCTGTTGATGCCGGAGCTGCTATAGGGAGAGCGTTAGGAGTGATTTTAGGCTTCAAGAACCCCAACGGTCCTTCTTAGGCCATAGAAATCGCAGATCGCACCTATGTGCGATCTGCGATTCCTGTTCTCTTCTCTATATGCGCTCAATGGGGCCGGCGGCAGCAGCGCCGACCCCATTGAGAACGTATAGAAGACAAATCATTCTTCTCTGCCACAGCTGTAACAGCTGTGGCAGAGAAGAACGATGTTTGCCCATTGAATTCAATGGAGCCGGCAATACAGCAGGTTCCACTGAAAGCATTGGGCTGCCGGCGATCGCGGGATGAATTGTCGGGAAGGGCTTAAATATATAAGCCCTTCCCTGCAATTCATCCAGAAATGTGTTACAATAAAAATATATACCGTATATACCGGCGTATAAGGCGACGGGGCGTATAAGACGACCCCCCAACTGTCACCTTATACGCCGGGAATACAGCGGAGCAAAGAATAAAATTCATTACTCACATCCCCCGGCGGTCTGCGGCGCTGCTGCAGGATGTCGCTCCCTCCTGGTCCCTGGCAGAGCATTGCTTTCTGGACGCAGGGCTTGAAATCCCCGCCTCCAGAAAGCTACTGTGATTAGCTAACACACGCCGTCAGCCAATCACAGCCATTCAATGACATCATTGATTGGCTGAAGGCACGCGAGCATCGGCGATATACAAAAATGCTCAGGTCGCCCATTGACTTCAATGGGGTTCGTTACTCGAAACGAACCCTCGAGCATCGCGAAAATTTCGTCCCGAGTAACGAGCACCCGAGCATTTTGGTGCTCGCTCATCTCTACTGCTAATGTACAGAAAATAATTCTTTTGAGAAAAGAGATTAAGACCACTTAGCCACAAGATAAACTCAATATACATGAGGTAAGTACTTTCTTATCTGCGAGTGATAATGTCAATTTTCGTATTAGATATGGATTACTTAAATGACAGATAAGTGTATATTATTTAAGAGTTTGTCATTAGTTGATTAAAGGTATGTCCCAAAGGAACTAAGTGTAGAAACCAAGTATTATTCTATAAAAAGTCATGTTTTTTTAAAAAATATGACTTCATCTAGATCATTATTTAAATTATCCATGATTTTTTTTTTTACTGATAACCCATTCTCATAGGCCATCAATAATAGACTGTGGGGGGTCCGCCATCAAGGAATCCTGGTGTTCAGCTTTTCACTAAATTCACTATGTCAGGGCTTTTTCACACAAGCGGATCAACGGCAATGGCGTTTTTACGTTTTCAAGCCTGCTCCGTATAAGTGACTGAATGGGTGTTTTTCCGCGATCACGGACAGCGTTTTCTCATCCATTCACACGACCGAGAGCGCTGCTTTTCGCGAAAAATACGCCGCACCCCAGAAAACCCTCGCTCTTCCTAAAACCTTGAAATACCTTCCAATGCCTATATAGAGGCACCTGTCAGCTTTTCGCAGCATTAGGCACTGCAAAAATGCCTCCCTCTCCCTTCTCTTTCCCTGCTCCCATACGAGTCTATAGGACCCGCCGATATATATTGTGGCCAAAACATAGTTTCAAAACTATCTTTTGGCTGAGCATATATGCGCCCACCACATGTATGTTCTATTTTTCACGCTTTACATGCCATATATTCGCCCATGTGTACGGCTGTATTGCAAACTAATGCTTCACATGGTTACCGTGTATGCGCCTGGGCGTGAAAAGGTGACATATATGCGCTTGTGAGAATGACGCCTTAGTGAACAGATCTGTCGTGTGCCGCACCGGTATTGCTTGCTCAGTCTATTAATGTTAAAAGGATTGAGCCTGCTATACCTTTGTGGCCTGCTGCACAATGTATGGAGCTATGTGTTTCCGGAACACTAGTTGTGCTCACTAGCTTGGCAGCCCAGGCAAATAGTTGATGACTGGGAGTTCTGGGTAGCAAGAGTCCTGCCAATCTTTAATTGATGACTAATCACCAGGATAGAATGTAGTTGGGGGGAGTATCCAAGTTATCAGGGAGGGCAAATGAAGGGTGCTTTTACACGGCACAATTATTGTTCACCCAAGCAAATGAATAAACAATGCCACAGTTTGCTGATTTGCTCAGACAGTCAGTTTAGAGCAAAGATAGATTGTTTATTTAATTATTAAAAAATAATTTTTTTTTGAACGATAATAGTTCGGCGTAAAAGTGCCTTAACATAGACTGTAGATAGGGAGGGAGACACACAAAAAACAGTTTGCAGGAGGAGGACAATGATTTACCTAAGCTGCATACGTGTGCACCCATGGCAAACTGTGCAGCAAAAACAGCATCAATGTCTATCAACACAAAGAAGGAATACCTCATGGGATGTAGAAGAACAAATCAATACAGAAATGAAGCAGTGCTGATACATGAAGGCAGCAGCATCCTTGTATTGTCAGTAGGACTGTTAAACTGTATTGGTATTGGGATCCATGTGTCCAAAACTATATAAAATCAATAAACCTACAGTGGCACCAGACCGCCACTGTGATGCCTCTGAATCAGACAGATTTACGGGATGCTATATGGCCTTCTGGCCAGGTGACATTACCTATCATGTGGGCTGGAGTGGCCCATAGAGATATGGCAAAAAATAAAGTGGCACCTAAACAGCAATACAACCCTCCCAATTTGTTACATCTGCTAATACTGTGTTTACCTGAAAATAAGACCTACCCTGATAATAAGCCCTACCCTATTTTTGCAGTGAGGCTTGAAATATAAGCCCTACCCTGAAAATAAGCCCTAGCTACACTACATGAAAAAAAAACAACCTCACCTAGCAGGCGCCGTTTGGATCCCTCCCGCTGGACTGCGGTCCTTTGGCAGGCTTCAGTGTAGTCCTCAGTGCCGACAGAGCATCTCTTGTTGGTGATGGGCTTGAATACCCTGCCTCCAGCAAGCGATTTCTCTGGTTGGTTCAGGAGACGCCTCAGCCAATCTGAGCTGGTGCTCGATGAATCAAACCCAGCTATTCATTGAATGACATCATTGAATTGCTTTGATTGGCTGAGGCGGGCACCTGAACCAATCAGAGCAATTGCTTGCTGGAGGCTGGGTATTCAAGCCCCATCACCAACAAGAGATGCTCCGTCGGCATTATGGACTGAACTGAAGCCTGCCGGAGCGCAGCAGCCCAGCGGGAGGGACCCATACAGTGCCTGCTAGGTAAGTATAAGACACCCTTTGAAAATAAGACCCTGTGCCTCTTTGGGGCAACAATTAATAGAAGACAGGGTCTTATTTTTGGGGAAACATGGTAGTAACGTTAGGGTAAAGTTTTAGCTTTAAATTCCAACTGCAAGACGATGTTCAAAACTAATATATATTATGAGAAATGACGCTTATGCGCAAGATTTCCAATTCCACAAGCCACAGCATTAATAGTAGCAATTTGCTTTTGTAAAACAACCACTATACTTTAAAACAATAAGTATTGACAATGGTATTTGTCATGTACTAATCGTATTTGTCCTGACAATCTACACATTTGTGCTGTTCCAAAGAAAATACCTCAAAATGTATGAACATAATCATCATTTTAGGCATCAGAGTAAGACTCCCTGTCCACGGGCGGGATTCCGCTGGCGGTAAACCGCCGGTGAATCCCGCTGTCTGAAGCTTTCCAAAGCATTGCTATGGAAAGCACCGGCCCCCTGTCCACGAGCAGAGAATCGTTGCGATTCTCAGCTCGCGGCCGGCAATTCGCAGCTTGCTGCAAATTGCCACGATTCTCCACGATCAGCCTATCTGCTAGATAAGCTGACAGCAAACATCTGTCAGCTGGCTCCTGCCCCCGGGCAGCGGCTCCCACGGCGGAGATCCACCGTGGGATACTGCAACGCCCGTGGACAGGCAGCCTTAAGTTATTTTCTTTTTAACTAATCCTAGAAATGAGAAATCTGCTATTGGTGATATCCTGCACATAGAAGTGGTAGACGTTGCAAGTATATTTTTCAGGTCTTTAAAATATTATGATTGTCCTGTAATTGTATAGAAAAAGTCTAGTACAATGAGTTCCATATAGCACAATTAACAAACGTAGCAAGTCTGCATCTGTTGTTCATGTTAAAAAATGACAATAAAATATATAAGGACAATATTATCATTAATATTACTATTATAAATAATATCTTAAATGTAACGTTTTAATAAAAAAACACTTTACATTTTTTAAACATTTCAAAGCTATAAATTGATAGTTTCTACCGGGTGACCAATGGAAATTTAGCTTTTTGTCTCTTTGATATAGCATGCATAAAAAATATATTAAACTCTAAAATGATAATAATATAAAAACAAATACTACATCTTGTGTTTATATGTCCTTAGTTCACACACTGTTATTCTCCAGATTTTATTAATATGATTTAAGGAACAGATTAAATATATATTATTACCATTCCTAAGAGAAGTTACTGTGCTTAGTGCGCTATATTTTATCCTAGATGAAATCCTATAGGCATTATCAAGTAAACCAAGACTTATTCCTCTACTTAGGTTTTTAATTGTTGCAAGGCCTGGCACATGTATTCTTTTGTGGTGAATTAGTAATAGCTCTAGTGACAGTCTCCCTAGGACACTGAGTAATATTTGATTAGCCTGCAGCCAAAGCAACTAAAGCTTATCTTCATTCTGCAGGTATTCCTCCACAATTGTTCTGCTAGAAGGGATGCAACATCTGCCAAGATAAACTTGTTTGTTTTTGTACTAAAGAAAATAGTAGCAGCCATTACTCTTTGGACAAGATTTTGCATTCTTTCCACTGCATAAGAAATCGGTTAACTGGAAATCTGTATGTATGATATGATCACTGTAGAGGGCGCTATCAACTTTGAGTATGTATAATTATTTCTTTTTTCCATTTCTTTCAATATACAAGTGTTGACTACTTGTAGATATTAATTGAATAATCACATAATAATTGAACATCTGGCATTAGGTAAGAAAAGCTAATACTCCATGGTGGTTACCAGAGATGAGCGAGCACCAAAATACTCCGGTGCTCGTTACTCGGGATGAAATTATCGTGATACTCGAGGGTTCGTTTCGAGTAACGAACCCCATTGAAGTCAATGGGCGACTCGAGCATTTTTGTATATCGCCGATGCTCGCTAAGGTTTCCATTTGTGAAAATCTGGGCAATTCAAGAAAGTGATGGGAACGACACAGCAACGGATAGGGCAGGCGAGGGGCTACATGTTGGGCTGCATCTCAAGTTTCCAGGTCCCACTATTAAGCCACAATAGCGGCAAGAGTGGGCCCCCCCCTCCCAACAAATTTTACTTCTGAAAAGCCCTCATTAGCAATGCATACCTTAGCTAAGCACCACACTACCTCCAACAAAGCACAATCACTGCCTGCATGACACTCCGCTGCCACTTCTCCTGGGTTACATGCTGCCCAACCCCCCCCCCCGCACGACGCAGTGTCCACAGCGCACACCAAAGTGTCCCTGCGCAGCCTTCAGCTGCACTCATGCCACAGCACGCTCATGTCTATTTATAAGTGCGTCTGCCATGAGGAGGAACCACAGGCACACACTGCAGAGGGTTGGCACGGCTAGGCAGCGACCCTCTTCAAAAAGGGGGGGGGGGGGGCGATAGCCCACAATGCTGTGCAGAAGCAATGAGAAATATAATCCTGTGCCACCGCCATCAGGAGCTGCACACGTGGGCATAGCAATGGGGAACCTATGTGCCACACACTATTCATTCTGTCAAGGTGTCCGCATGCCCCAGTCAGGCCGCGGTTTTTTATAAATAGTCACAGGCAGGTACAACTCCGCAATGGGAATTCCGTGTGCAACCACAGCATGGGTGGCTCCCTGGAACCCACCGGCTGTACATTAATGTATCCCATTGCATTGCTCATCACAGCTGAGGTAACGTCTGATTAAATGCAGGTGGGCTTCGGCCCACACTGCATGCCCCAACCTGACCGGGGTTTTTAATTCATAGACACAGGCAGGTACAACTCCCTATTGTGAAGTCCGTGTAGACCCACAGCATGGGTGGGTGCCAGGAAGCCACCGTCGGTACATAAATATATCCCATTGCATTGCCCATCACAGCTGAGGTAATGTCATGTTTAATTGCGGTGGGCTTCGGCCCACACTGCATGGCCCAGTCAGACTGGGGTTCTTTAGAAGTGGACACATGCAGTTACAACTCCCTGTGGACCCACAGCATGGGTGGCTCCCTGGAACCCACCGGCGGTACATAAATGTATCCCATTGCAGTGCCCATCACAGCTGAAGTAACGTCCGATTAAATGCAGGTGGGCTTTGGCCCACACTGCATGCCCCAGTCAGACTGGGGTTCTTTAGAAGTGGACACATGCAGTTACAACTCCGTGTGGACCCACAGCATGGGTGGCTCCCTGGAACCCACCGGCGGTACATAAATATATCCCATTGCAGTGCCCAGCACAGCTGATGTAAAGTCAGCTTTAATGCAGGTGGGCAAAAAATTAATTGGATTACACTGTAGGCGAGGGCCCCAAAAAATTGGTGTACCAACAGTACTAATGTACGTCAGAAAAATTGCCCATGCCCAACCAAGAGGGCAGGTGAAACCCATTAATCGCTTTGGTTAATGTGGCTTAATTGGTAACTAGGCCCGGAGGCAGCCCAGTTAAAATAAAAATTGGTTCAGGTGAAAGTTTCAACGCTTTAATGAGCATTGAAACGTATAAAAATTGTTTACAAAAATTATATGACTGAGCCTTGTGGACCTAAGAAAAATTGCCCGTTCGGCGTGATTACGTCAGGTTTCAGGAGGAGGAGCAGGAGGAGGAGGATGAATATTATACACAGATTGATGAACCTAAAAGGTCCACGTTTTTGATGGTGATAGAGAACAATGCTCCCATCCGCGGGTGCAGCCTACGTATTGTTTAGGTATCGCTGCTGTCCGCTGGTGGAGAAGAGAAGTCTGGGGAAATCCAGGCTTTGTTCATCTTGATGAGTGTAAGCCTGTCGGCACTGTCGGTTGACAGGCGAGTACGCTTATCTGTGATGATTCCCCCAGCCGCACTAAACACCCTCTCTGACAAGACGCTAGCCGCAGGACAAGAAAGCACCTCCAGGGCATACAGCGTGAGTTCAGGCCACGTGTCCAGCTTCGACACCCAGTAGTTGTAGGGGGCAGAGGCGTCACGGAGGACGGTCGTGCGATCGGCTACGTACTCCCTCACCATCCTTTTACAGTGCTCCCACCGACTCAGCCTTGACTGGGGAGCGGTGACACAGTCTTGCTGGGGAGCCAGAAAGCTGTCAAAGGCCTTAGAGAGTGTTCCCCTGCCTGTGCTGTACATGCTGCCTGATCTACACGCCTCCCCTGCTACCTGGCCCTCGGATCTGCGCCTTCGGCCACTAGCGCTGTCGGATGGGAATTTTACCATCAGTTTGTCCGCCAGAGTCCTGTGGTATAGCATCACTCTCGAACCCCTTTCCTCTTTGGGTATGAGAGTGGAAAGGTTCTCCTTATACCGTGGGTCGAGCAGTGTGTACATTCAGTAATCCGTAGTGGCCAGAATGCGTGTAACGCGAGGGTCACGAGAAAGGCATCCTAACATGAAGTCAGCCATGTGTGCCAGGGTACCTGTACGCAACAGATGGCTGTCCTCACTAGGAAGATCACTTTCAGGATCCTCCTCCTCCTCCTCCTCAGGCCATACACGCTGAAAGGATGACAGGCAAGCAGCATGGGTACCCTCAGCAGTGGGCCAAGCTGTCTCTTCCCCCTCCTCCTAATCCTCCTCATGCTCCTCCTCCTCCTCCTCAACGCGCTAAGATATAGATAGGAGGGTGCTCTGACTATCCAGCGACATACCGTCTTCCCCCACCTCTGTTTCCGAGCGTAAAGCGTCTGCCTTTATGCTTTGCAGGGACCTTCTCAAGAGGCATAGCAGAGGAATGGTGACGCTAATGATTGCAGCATCGCCGCTCACCATCTGGGTAGACTCCTCAAAGTTTCCAAGGACCTGGCAGATGTCTGCCAACCAGGCCCACTCTTCTGTAAAGAATTGAGGAGGCTGACTCCCACTGCGCCGCCCATGTTGAAGTTGGTATTCCACTATAGCTCTACGCTGCTCATAGAGCCTGGCCAACATGTGGAGCATAGAGTTCCACCATGTGGGCACGTCACACAGCAGTCGGTGCACTGGCAGATGAAACCGATGTTGCAGGGTGCGCAGGGTGGCAGCATCCGTGTGGGACTTGCGGAAATGTGTGCAGAGCCGGCGCACCTTTCCGCGCAGGTCTGACAATCGTGGGTAGCTTTTCAGAAAGCGCTGAACCACCAAATTAAAGACGTGGGCCAGGCATGGCACGTGCGTGAGGCTGCCGAGCTGCAGAGCCGCCACCAGGTTACGGCCGTTGTCACACACGACCATGCCCGGTTGGAGGCTCAGCGGCGCAAGCCAGCGGTCGATCTGCTCTGTCAGACCCTGCAGCAGTTCGTGGGTCGTGTGCCTCTTTTCTCCTAAGCTGAGTAGTTTCAGCACGGCCTGCTGACGCTTGCCCACCGTTGTGCTGCCGTGCTGCGCGACACCGACTGCTGGCGACGTGCTGCTGCTGACACATCTTGATTGAGAGACAGAGGTTGCGTAGGAGGAGGAGGAGGAGGAGGGTGGTTTAGTGGAGGAAGCATACACCGCCGCAGATACCACCACCGAGCTGGGGCCCGCAATTCTGGGGGTGGGTAGGACGTGAGCGGTCCCAGGCTCTGACTCTGTCCCAGCCTCCACTAAATTCACTCAATGTGCCGTCAGTGAGATATAGTGGCCCTGCCCGCCTGTGCTTGTCCACGTGTCCGTTGTTAAGTGGACCTTGGCAGTAACCGCGTTGGTGAGGGCGCGTACAATGTTGCGGGAGACGTGGTCGTGCAGGGCTGGGACGGCACATCGGAAAAAGTAGTGGCGACTAGGAACTGAGTAGCGCGGGGCCGCCGCCGCCATCATAGCTTTGAAAGCCTCCGTTTCCACAACCCTATACGGCAGCATCTCCAGGCTGATAAATTTGGCTATGTGCACGTTTAACGCTTGAGAGCGTGTGGGTGCGTGTCAGCGTACTTGCGCTTGCGCTCCAACACTTGCGCTAGCGATGGCTGGACTGTGCGCTGAGAGACATTGGTGGATGGGGCCGAGCACAGCGGAGGTGAGGGTGTGGGTGCAGGCCAGGAGACGGTAGTGCCTGTGTCCTGAGAGGGGGGTTGGATCTCAGTGGCAGGTTGGGGCACAGGGGCAGAGGCAGCGGTGCAAACCGGAGGCGGCGAACGGCCTTCGTCCCACCTTGTGGGGTGCTTGGCCATCATATGTCTGCGCATGCTGGTGGTGGTGAGGCTGGTGGTGGTGGCTCCCCGGCTGATCTTGGCGCGACACAGGTTGCACACCACTGTTCGTCGGTCGTCTGCACTCTCATTGAAAAACTGCCAGACCTTTGAGCACCTCGGCCTCTGCAGGGTGGCATGTCGTGAGGGGGCGCTTTGGGAAACAGTTGGTGGATTATTCGGTCTGGCCTTGCCTCTACCCCTGGCCACCGCACTGCCTCTTCCAACCTGCCCTGCTGCTGCACTTGCCTCCCCCTCTGAAGACCTGTCCTCAGTAGGCGTAGCAAACCAGGTGGGGTCAGTCACCTCATCGTCCTGCTGCTCTTCCTCCGAATCCTCTGTGCGCTCCTCCCTCGTACTTTCTCCAATTACTGCTACCTGAGTGATAGACAACTGTGTCTCATCGTCATCATCCTCCTCACCCACTGAAAGCTCTTGAGATAGTTGCCGGAAGTCCCCAGCCTCATCCCCCGGACCCTGGGAACTTTCCAAAGGTTGGGCATCGGTCGTGACAAACTCCTCCAGTGGGAGAGGATTCGGAACCATTGCTGCCCATTCTGGGCAAGGGCCCGAGAACAGTTCCTGGGAGTCTGCCTGCTCCTCAGAATGTGTCATTGTAATGGAGTGAGGAGGCTGGGAGGAAGGAGGAGCAGCAGCCAGAGGATTTAGAGTCGCAGCAGTGGACGGCGTAGAACTCTGGGTGGTCGATAGATTGCTGGATGCACTTTCTGCCATCCACGACAGGACCTGCTCACACTGCTCATTTTCTAATAAAGGTCTACCGCGTGGACCCATTAATTGTGAGATGAATGTGGGGACGCCAGAAACGTGCCTCTCTCCTAATCCCGCAGCAGTCGGCTGCGATACACCTGGATCAGGAGCTCGGCCTGTGCCCACACCCTGACTTGGGCCTCCGCGTCCTCGCCCGCGTCCACGTCCTCTAGGCCTACCCCTACCCCTCAGCATGCTGTATTACCAGTAGTGCAGAAACAGAACGCTGTAACTAAATGTGCCGCTGATTGGCCTGTGGTTGGAGGCTGACTTCCCTCACGGAACGCACAGCAGAGCCAGGAAACAATTTTGCGCATGCCTGTAGTGAGACGTAGGTGCGTATGACTGAGCTAGTGGAATTCACAGCACAGAAGCAGTCAAGTGGCCAAAGGCCAGTAGTAGGCCTTAAGTATTTTGTTTCTATTTTTTTAAAATGCTGAGCTGACACAGCAGACAGATACTGTAGGCAGCGTATAATATTATGTATACTGTTTCCCTCTGGCAGGATGACAGCGCTGATGTAACAGAGACAGCAGATCCAGGAAACAATTTTGCGCAAGCCTGCTGTAACGCTTAGCTGCGTATTAATTAGGACTACTACCCCCAGCAGATAGATACTGTAGGCAGCATATAATATTATGTATACTGTTTCCCTCTGGCGGGATGACGGCGATCATGTAACAGAGACAGCAGATCCAGGAAACAATTTTGCGCAAGCCTGCTGTAACGCTTAGCTGCGTATTAATTAGGACTACTACCCCCAGCAGATAGATACTGTAGGCAGCGTATAATATTATGTATACTCTTTCCCTCTGGCGGGATGACAGCGCTGATGTAACAGAGACAGCAGATCCAGGAAACAATTTTGCGCAAGCCTGCTGTAACGCTTAGCTGCGTATTAATTAGGACTACTACCCCCAGCAGATAGATACTGTAGGCAGCGTATAATATTATCTATACTGTTTCCCTCTGGCGGGATGACGGCGATCATGTAACAGAGACAGCAGATCCAGGAAACAATTTTGCGCAAGCCTGCTGTAACGCTTAGCTGCGTATTAATTAGGACTACTACCCCCAGCAGATAGATACTGTAGGCAGCGTATAATATTATGTATACTCTTTCCCTCTGGCGGGATGACGGCGATCATGTAACAGAGACAGCAGATCAAGGAAACAATTTTGCGCAAGCCTGCTGTAACGCTTAGCTGCATATTAATTAGGACTACTACCCCCAGCAGATAGATACTGTAGGCAGCGTATAATATTATGTATACTGTTTCCCTCTGGCGGGATGACGGCGATCATGTAACAGAGACAGCAGATCCAGGAAACAATTTTGTGCAAGCCTGCTGTAACGCTTAGCTGCGTATTAATTACGACTACTACCCCCAGCAGATAGATACTGTAGGCAGCGTATAATATTATGTATTCTCTTTCCCTCTGGCGGGATGACGGCGATCATGTAACAGAGACAGCAGATCCAGGAAACAATTTGGCGCAAGCCTGCTGTAACGCTTAGCTGCGTATTAATTAGGACTACTACCCCCAGCAGATAGATACTGTGGGCAGCGTATAATATTATGTATACTGTTTCCCTCTGGCGGGATGACAGCGCTGATGTAACAGAGACAGCAGATCCAGGAAACAATTTTGCGCAAGCCTGCTGTAACGCTTATCTGCGTATTAATTAGGACTACTACCCCCAGCAGACACGCAGTAAACTGAAGACGGTCACAGGCAGCCCAAATATAGTATTTTTCCCCAATTTTTTGGATAAAGCCCACTGCCTATATAGCCTGAATATCTCTTTCCCTGCCTCACCAGTACTAGCCCTATACTCTGTACAATGACTGCAGACTGCAGACGCAATGCTCTGCACGCCTGATATACAAAAAAAAAATTGTGCAACACTGCTAAAAGCAGCCTCAACAGTACTGCACACGGTCAGATGTGGCCCTAAGAAGGACCGTTGGGGTTCTTGAAGCCTAAAATAACTCCTAACGCTCTCCCTATAGCAGCTCCGGCACCAGCAGCACTTTCCCTGATCTCTGTCAGAATGCATCTGTGGCGAGCCGCGGGAGGGGCCGATTTATATACTCGGGTGACACCTGATCTCGCCAGCCACTCACTGCAGGGGGGTGGTATAGGGCTTGAACGTCGCAGGGGGAAGTTGTAATGCCTTCCCTGTCTTTCTATTGGCCAGAAAAGCGCGCTAACGTCTCAGAGATGAAAGTGAAAGTAACTCGAACATCGCGTGGTACTCGCCTCTAGTAACGAGCATCTCGAACACGCTAATACTCGAACGAGTATCAAGCTCGGACGAGTACGTTCGCTCATCTCTATTGGTTACCATTACCATAACCCTTATTTTTCACTTATTTGAAAATTAACTTAATTGGATAAAGTCTAAAATCACATAAGATACATAGAATAGAGTTAGTGAAATGACGAGTCTGAGTCTATACAACTTAATACCATTTTTAAATACAGCTGCTCGAAGAAACACAAAAGCAATGTAACAATGCAGTGTGTTACATAGTCTGACATAAGCACATTCATTTACATATACCGCATTAGTATTCAAACCAAAAATATGATTAGACTTTAAGCTGGGTTCACAATGCAGTGAGTTTGCCAACAGTGTTTTGGCTAAATTCACACTAGTGTTCTTCGACGGATCCAATTTTATAGCAAAAACAGAAAACGGTAAAATAAAAAGCATTTCTTCCATTTTTTTTTGACAGCTTTATTAAATGGATCTATCAAGCGCCAGATAGAATGCTTTCTGTCTAATACCATTTCACAGCATTGAAAATACATCCATTTTCTTGTGTAGTCTAAAAGACATATGAGAACAATAGTGGATGTTTTCCTTTTATACCACCACAGGTTTTTATGCTGAACTTAGGGAAGCTGGTGGTGGTGGTTCTTCGATTGAAATGGCTCAGTGGTTAGGACTGTTGTCTTACAGTATTTGGGGGCTAAGTTCAAATATCACCAAAGGCAACATCTGCATGGAATTGTAAAAACGCTATACAGATGTTCCACTTGGTTGGATTGACCCTAAAACTACCACGCCGCAAAGCAACTGTGCTAATAACTTGGCCACCATCCTGCTTCCTCCTTCTCTGGAGGGGAAGAAGAAAACCAAAGACAACATACAAATTCCATACACATGTTGTGCTTGGACAGATTTGAAGCTAGGACCCCAGCACTACAAGCCGATAGTGCTAACCACTGAGCCACCAAGCTTCTTTTCCTGCTTCTTCATTCTCCATAGGAAAGAGAAAATGTTATTTTTCATCTTCACGTCCTCTTCATTCTCCTCATCCACTTTTTTCTTCTTTTCCTCTTTCTCCCTCCTCCTCTGGTGAGATTTGAACCTAGGACCCTAGCAATGCAAGGCAAAAGTTCAAACCACTGAGCCACATTCTTTGAAGAACCACCACAACCATGCAGGTATCCTAAGGGAAACACAAAAACTTCCTGTAGTGCTCAGGAAACAAAACTGGAAATGAAAACCATATTGCTTTCCAGCTACACAGAAACCCCCAGACTTTCAATGAATGTCTGTGGACTGCAAAACTGAAGCGCTTTCTTTATATTTTGCAGTCCCCATTGTCAGGGGCTGCCCAAAAGAGGTTAACTGGTCACTATGGCAACAAACAGTGAAATGCAACAATTAATACGACAAATCAGCCAGTGAGACAAATTTTTTTTGCAACAATTTGAATTGAGCATACACAGAAGAGCATGGACTGAGGAAACCATAAAAGAAATTGTTTGCTTTGACACAGCAGCAGAGCAGAGATAGCAGTTGTGGTGGGAAGTTCTGCAAGCTGGACAGAGTGCAGGCGTCTGCAGAGCAGCAGCTGCCAGTAGAGGAGGACAAGTATATGACAGCATGTAACACTTTTCTGAGTGTAAGAAGAGTTCAACTTCTTGGAAGTGAGGCAACATGATCCCCTTGAACCCACTGACAACGCTATGGAACACCAGAGCAATAATTTGCAGAAAAGACAACAATTGATTGTGCTGCTCCAAAGGACCCATGTGCTACTGACTGTACAATTGTAGACTGGCAAGGAAAGCATATGCACAGTGATTCTTTTTATTACAAGAGACAAACTGTAAAGGCTGATTTACACGCAACGATTATCGCTCAAAATTCGTCTAAACGACGGCTTTTGAGCAATAGCTGTTGCGTGTAAATGTGTGCCCATCGTGCACTTACCGTGCACTTTTTGTCCATCCTTGAGTTTAGCTCAGCATAAAAGCCATCATCCCTGATAAGAGGGACAGCATGCTGTGTTCTCCGTGGGCAGTGCTGATAGAATTGTATGCAGCCTGCTGCCCGCAGCAACACAAAAGTGATGTATTTAGAGAACAGACGGCCCGCTGTTCTCTAAATACATGCAAATGAAGCTAGTTAGCTACTAATGAGCTGATTAGCCCAATAGTACCTAATGCAAAATGATCGCTCAAAAAGGTCAGTTTCTGACGAGTTTTGAGCGATCATATTTTTGTGTAAATAGACCTTAAGTGAGATCAACTCCAATACAAGTAATAAGCATTCACTCTGATACAGACTAGATAAATCACAACAGGCCTGTTGTATAGGGAAATGCTGTATCAGGTATTTAATGCAATATACAGACTGAGGCCTTAGTCACATGGGCGTTTTTTGCCGCGATTTGCGGATCGCATGACGGATGCGCATCCGCAAATCGCGTGACCGGGGCCAAAAAATCGCCCGAAAAAACTGCTCCTAGCCGCGTTTCAATAGAAACGGGCCGGAGCTGTCCAGCGCATTGAATTCAATGGAGCCGGCAATACAGCCAGCTCCATTGAAAGCAATGCGCTGCGGGCGATCTCACGATGAATTGTCGGGAAGGGCTTAAATATACACCCATTGGGTGTGAGTGAGAGCTGCCTCTGATTGGCTCAGCGCAGGGACCAATCAGGGGCAGCTCTCACTCACACCCACTGCTGGCCGGCAGTGCTGAACTCTGTCTGCTGGGACAAGGTGAGTATATATATATTTTTTATTTTTACACATTTCTGGATGAATTGCAGGGAAGGGCTTATATATTTAAGCCCTTCCCGACAATTCATCCCGCTATCGCCGGCAGCCCATTGCTTTCAATGGAGTCGGCTGTATTGCGGGCTCCATTGAATTCAATTGGCAAACATTGTTCTTCTCTGCCACAGCTGTTACAGCTGTGGCAGAGAAGAATGATTTGTCTAGTATATGCTCTCAATGGGGTCGGCACTGCTGCCGCCGGCCCCATTGAGCGCATATAGAGAAGAGAACAGGAATCGCAGATCGCAGATAGGTGCGATCTGCGATTTCTGTTCTATAATTTATCGGACGAGCGCATAAAAAACGCTCATGTGTCCGATACCATTGCAAAGCAATGGTTTTATAAAATCGCCGGACGCATGCGCATGCGCAAATCGCGCGAAAAGACGCCCGTCTGACTAAGGCCTGAGACAAAACCTATACACCAACTCCAGCTCTTAGAATAGATATGCTGTGTTCAACTATACAGTATGTTTAGTCATATGGTATTGCTGGCAGGGAAGTGCTAACTTTTCTCAGAAGGACTGTGTATTGTATTTCAAAAACTATATTTCAGTGCTGTAGGACTAATCTTTGCAAAGTATTGTTAATATTGTTTTCTAATACCATTGTTATGTTATTGCTTGTACTGATTATTATTCCTACAACTGAGTAACTGTAGATAGCGTTAGGAAACCATAGAATGAAAGTCAGGTTGCTTATTTAGTTTGATACCAGTATTATTTACATTTATTTATTCTTAGATAAACTTTGTATGTGTTTGGTAACTCCATTGACTTCATTGTATCCTGAAACCTGTGTTGCATACCACACCCCCCAACACCATGATCGAACAGCAAAACAGAAATGAAAACACTAGTGTGAAAAGACCATTGATGTGCAAATAAAAAAGGACTGAAACCAAACTAAACATATAGCAGCATAATGAAATAAATAGCAATGAGTGAACCTTTGAAAAGTTAGGTTTGTCTAGTTTACTGAACTTTTGCAAAATGTTTGGCTCGGTCCTAATTAGTTCAAACTGAACTGGAAGTTCACCCAAGTCCCTAAAACTGTTGTATAACAGTGCATAAGAGCCATAAAAGCCTTCTGTATAACACTCTGAATTTGTATGGCTCTTAGACAATATTAGTGTTGTACACCATTGTTCTGGACTAGTGGTGAGTGAACATAACAGTCGAAACCTTTTTCAGGTAGAAGTTTGCTAAAAGCTCGATATGGGTTTGTACTAAACTGAACTTTTGGCAAAGTTTGACCTGATACAGGGTTCTACTGGTTCAGTTCACTCAACGCTAAACACAAACAATGTTTTTCTGATTTTGAAAAAGAAAAATATTCCACCCAGAGTCTGTTAGTCCTAATATGGACACTATACATCACAATCTCCCAAAAGGAAAACGGTCATTCCTGATTTATCAAGATTAAAATGTATGTCTGCTCTTGAACTGTATTTTAAAGGTAAAATGGGAATAGTGTCCAAAAAATTGTATAACTCCATGAGTATATAATTTTACATTACATTGCTGATATACATATTCACATTTTGTAATTTTTATTATTCATATAAGCTTGTTGTCACATATCACTAGCTTAGCTTTAGAATAACAGCTTCATGGGAATGCACAGAGATGGGTCAGCTACTAACAAAAGGAGGCATAAATAGTGTCTTATGATTTCTGACCTTCTGATCGCTATATACACTGTGCTCATATGAGTGCTGTGTATGCAAGGGAAGCAGCAGCACTTCATTGCTTCAATGATCATGTAAATAGTTATCTAAAAACTATAAAGCAATAAAGTTCTTGAAAGCTCATTTCTTAAATAAGGGCTCTTTCCCACAAGCATAGACATTTTTACGTGCACCCCCAGAGCCGTAAAAATGTGTGAATGGGTGCACAAATCTAACATTTGGCCGCCCATTCAGACAGCACGGGCTTGATGCATATACACCGAAGAGTAAATGTCATTGCCTCCCCTTTGTTGGAACACCTCCTCTCTCCTTCCCTGTGGCTGTTTGCAATGGGAATGGCCGAAGTGGGGGCAGAGCTAAGCACCCGCCCCCTCCCATCCCCTTGTCGGCAGCCAGCAATGGGAGGAGTGTGGAGCTTAGCTCTGCCCACCCCACTCCCATTGCAAACATCCGGAGAGGAGGAGAGAGGAGGCGAGAAGGGGAAGGGAGTTTAGCAGTCACACTGCTAAACTCCCTCCCACCTCCCTTCTCTGGCCGCTGTCATTCGCTCCCATAGGAGGCTATGCAGTGGCCGATGTATTTTGGGCACAAAGATAGTTCCAGGACTATACTTGCTGCCCGGCGTAAAAGCGTCCGGCGCTATATTTGCCGGTCAGGCGCTTTTATGCCACAGGAATATGCTTATTAGATCTGATTCATTGGTATCCAATGTATCAGATAGTAGCATATATTGGCCGCCTGTGAAAAAGGCGGCTAATATACGCTCGTTTGAATAAGCCCTATTCATGTGGGGGGCTTTAAAGCCTAAAGAGAGGTGCCTGTAGAGCTAGGTACGCATCCATTGAGGTAAATCTTAACGTGTGGGATGGGCTCACACTAATTTTGACCAAATTGTGCGCTAAGTACCTTGCAATTTTATGCAATTAGTATAAATAATAGTTATGCATTTTCATGCAATGATTAAGTGTGTATGAGTGCTAACACATGTGTTTGTTACTGTATTTTGTTGCAGTCATAGCTTATTGCGCACCTTCATACTTAATTTATTTTTTGGACGTTCAAACTTTAATTTTTTGCTTTTTGTATACGTTTTATGCACAGTAAAAGACACATGACCGCCTTACTTTCTTCTGGGATTTTAGCAAGGAGGACTTTCCTTACTGGGCAAATAAGTTTGCAGTTCCCAATGCCTCAGCAATAAAGTGAGGCTGCAGTTGTGGTGTGAGGCCTCTACTACTGGAGGCCAATGTTACTGCTTTCTGCACAATGATTTATGGTAAGTGACCAGTGATATCATCGTGCTACACAGGCCCATCTAACTATACAAATGAATATGTAATTTTTTTTTGTATTGTATATAGATCCCATAAAACTTGATGTAATCACACATGGCATTAGTAAGTCATTCCTGATTAGGTGGAAGACCCAAGAATAGCTTTTACATGGAGCTTCAAGCTATGCCTCTGGGAGTTATGTAGGCTGCAACTCAATAAAGAATATGTTACTGTATTGAGAGAAATGATGGTAACAAATCTGGAAGAAATTTTAAAAGAAATAATGGTAGGGAATAAGGAGAAAAAACTGGAAGATAAAAAGGTAAAAACGTGGCAGAATGGCAGACAAAAGGAAATTCGACAAATTTAGATGTTTGGGAAAAGTTTGCACAATTTGCTATACAAACTGTATCAGGGAAAGCTCAGTAATCAACAACACAACTGTTACATATTTCTCTCACCCTCAAGCCCCCTTTATTATGGCTAACAGTGCAGGAGGAGAGAGCAGGGCTCATGGTAACATTCCAAGCAAGCGTAACACAAGTGAGAGACTTCCCCTAGAGTATCTCCATCTTTATAGAAATCCTTCCAGGTGACTGGCCAGCTACATTTTACAGGCTCATTCTCTGATCACCATGATTTTTACAGCATCAGGGCTTCTTCACATGGGCGTGTTTTTGTCCCGTTTTGCTGCTGTAAAAGTCCCAATGATTTCAGTGGTTTTGTTTTCACTATCGGGATCCCAACACGTTATTACTATGCTCGAGAAAAGATCGGACTTGCCCTATCTTTCTTGCACATAGTTTTTCTAGGTGCGAGAAAGATAGGGTAGAACCCATCTTCCTGTTTTTTTTAGTGTGGAGTTTGACTAGTCAAAAAACAAACAAACAAAAACCCTGGTTCATCCACCAATATGCTTTGTAGTGGCGAGCGTATTAGCACATGCGCCTATCTGTTTAAGCCCTCACTTCTTGTAATCTATGTTTCATTGCATAACCTCACCCATGTGCCACTCACTCCTCCATTTTTAATCATATCACTAGCTTTTTCTATGTGCAACTGCTTTACATTACCTCTCTCACTAGATCAGTGGCAGAGACATTTCATTGGCTACTGTCCCAAGGCAAAGTGAACCTTTCACTAGTTTAGTTGTCACCAACACATCACAATGTATAACAAAACATTTCAGTAATACCACAACCTATAATACACACCACAGGAGTGAGGGCTGTCCCTTCACTACTTTACACCTATTTCAATATTTTGAAGTATACCCTATTCTTAAAATTTGACAATATTCTTGATGCTTATTATACTGTATATATCAACACAGTAGGAATTATGCATGAAACTGCTGGTGTAACAAAATGTTGCATTGGTTTGCCCAGTGATAATATCCTTACCAACAATTTATTTACTTGTTGAAAGCCCTTGACTTAATGGCAAAAAAACCCAAAACATAACTTTTATTGATATACATTAAAATCCCAATTACTTAAAATTATATTTTGAGGAAAAGATCATATAGGGAAATGGGATCAGGACTGGGCAAGAAACAGAAGGAGTATGGAGTAACCTATATTCACCATGCAAGGCGCTGTGACTCTCTCCTACTCCTAAACAGAGTAACTGCCCTGAAAAGAGTGACCCTATACCCCATCTTCACCCTACTCACTCTGAAAATGCCCTACAATGGCATTCCCTAAAACGCAAAACAATGATGTATATAGGTCTTGGTACGGGTAAAGGATAAATGTACTAGTTGATCCATTAAGGAGACGAGTATTGATTTATTTAATATTCATTGAGGAAATAAGTAGTTTAACTATGAAGATTTATATGCATGTATATGATGGCTCCCTGATGAACCTGTGAAAGGGGAAATACTTTGTTAGTTTTTGGAATCAGGATGTATTCACCATTTGTCCTGCCTGATTTCAGTTTATTAAGTACTGGCATGTTACCCGCAACGTTGTCCACGTGGAGTTTGTATTTTTTTAATCTAATCTGTGTTTTGCTGTATACTGAAACATAAAAAGTTTAAATAGTTCCCAATTTCACTGGTTTGTTCTCTCTTTGGCATATGTTTATGTGCTTCTGTTTTCATTTAATCATTTCCCTAAAAATAGCAGACTATGCTGGGAGTTGCGGATCCTCTGTGCCTTTCCACGTCCACGCAACTTTCTAATTCCTGCTTGATAACCTGGTTCCAGATAGGGCTCTGACCCTAAAATGTGGTCCAGCAGCAAAAGTTTATAATGTGTTTGTTCATTGTTAGCCCAACAAACGCCAATTGTTATGGGTTTGTGTTTCTATTTTTTTGTGTTTTTAAGTTTTTGGACAGTTCTGCTGATGCTGTTTACTTAAAAAGTCCCCCCCCCCCCACCCCCATAATCAGCTCTGAACAAGTGGGCTTTATACCAAATAGAGAAGCAAAGGTTAATACTTCAAAACTTCTTAACCTGATACACATAGCCCATCATAATAAATCTCCACTAGCCTTCCTCACCACAGATGCCAAGAAGGCCTTTGATAGAGTTGATTGGTTATTTCTCAGAATGTCCCTTTAAAATGTTGGTTTCCCAGTAATATTTATAAACAAGATTATGGCGCTGTATTCCCTACTCTCAGCTCGAATCAAAATTAATTCTGAACTTTCCCCCACAGTCCTGATTAATAGCGGAACCAGAAAGAGGTGCCCCCTGTCCCCTCTATTATTTGTTCTAACTCTGTAAACTTTCCTGAAAAAAATCAGCCTCCTACGCAGACAATATGTTGTTTTTTCTTACATATCCCAAAATCTCAATTCCTTACATTCCAAAAGAGTTTAGGAACTTTGACCAGATTTCTAACTTTAAATAAATCTCTCAAAATCAGAATTGTTAATTATAGATATAGAGCCCAACCCAAGGACAGAAGCCTTAAAAATCTCTCTATTTAAAAACACGAGAAGACAAATTACACACCTAGGGGCAAGAATGTCCCAGAGTTTTGCAGATCTTTACAATTTAAATTTTGTGCCTCTATTTGGGAAAATTGAAAAGGATCTCACCTCCTAAAGCTCTCTTCCAATTTCATCAGGAAGAACCCAATTAAAATGGTCTGCCTGCCAAAAATACTATATGTATTTTAAACTTTGCC
The DNA here is from genome assembly GCF_035609145.1 of Eleutherodactylus coqui. Lineage (NCBI taxonomy): Eukaryota > Metazoa > Chordata > Amphibia > Anura > Eleutherodactylidae > Eleutherodactylus > Eleutherodactylus coqui. The sequence goes on from NC_089837.1 coordinate 402,394,194, forward strand.
AATAGAGGTCCTGCAGATCTTCTTTGCCAAATTAAAAAATCTTGTAGCAAAATTAATCTTTCAGGGAAAAGGACATAGAGTTAAACATGCAACTCTTATCAACACAAAAAGGTGGAGTGGCATAGGGCTTCCAGACTTTGAAATGTATTGGATTGCATTGTACCTGAACTGCATGGTGGACCTAACCCGCGAAAGCTAGTCCTAAACTTTGGGTGGAACTAGAACTTCTCTCCCTAAACGATGACCTGAAACTCTCATTGTGGTCCACTACATACAACACAACTAAATTAAAAGAGATCCAAAACCCTTTTACTCAGCTAACCTTGAATGAGTGGCATGAATTAAACAAAAAGCACAAACTAGTACACCAGATTAGCGGCTTTACTTGACTCATCTCTTTAATTCCTAAGAAATGTAGAACACTTTAGCAGAAAATTATGAGAGACACCTGTTTATCCTCATTACAATCCTGTCATCTCATAACAGATGATTCTGTGCCCCAGGATTTTCAGTTCGTAACCCACCTAGGATATACTATATTCAAAGACGAAGACATACGCAATATTAGAGATACAATTATGACCCACTCTCCAGATACTGATCAGAACCTGTTATTTCACAATCTATTCTGAAATCCCCAACCTGTTAAAAATTCAATCTCTGAAAACTATAGGACTCTGACACAGAACAAGCAGCATCCAAATAATCAAAGTCGCAGCAGCACTCCGTTAGATCCGACCACTATAGTGGGAGGAGGGAAGAAGAAATGCGCAAAAAGCTCATATATGAGGACCTGATTCCTTTGGATCCTCAGAAGATCCTCAAGTGCACTTGAAAAAGACCCACCGTCGGGTCGAAACGTTGTGCGTTTTACTGGATTTTCTGCACTTAATAAAGAGGCATCTGCTGATGCACTTTTAAAAGGAAAGATTTAGCCACCTCTGGCGCTGCTCATTACTTTCTTATGAACTGACAGAACAAGCAGCAACCCTCCTTTATTCCTCAGTTGGAGACTGAATTAAACACTACTTTTACCACAGACTAGGTAAAGGAAATCTTACGTAATTCACACTTGTCTTCCTCCTCCACTAAGTTCCAGGAGTTAAATTACAAAATTGTCTCAAGATGGTATAAAACCCCAGCTCTACTCAACAAAACAGATCTACAGTAGATTATTCCCCCCTATGCTGAAGATGCTCAGATAGTATTGGCTCCTACTGCCATATTTGGTTTTCATGAACGCTCCTACGACCATTCTGGGAGGAGATTTTAAGAAAACTTGGCCTTTTCTGCAAAATTAACATCCCCCTCACACCTGCTCCAGGCCTCTTAATTAAGCGAAAATCTATTTTCCCGTTTCTCATAAACACAGCTAAAATCTTAATCCCCAGGTACTTGAGAGACATTACAATTCCCTCCATTCTAGAATGGTATAATGAGGTGAACACTATCTGCTCTATTGAGAAGGTCAAAGCTAGACGAGAAGGGGACTTGGAGAAGTTCAAGAACCTTTGCAACGCCTGCTTTACCTTCTCACATGGAGACCTCGTTTCACCTCCACAAATAGTTAATGCCCCCTAGCCATTGGATTACTTTTATTTCACCATAACATGAATATTTAATTCTTTGTGTCTTTTCTGATGCTCCTCATTGTATTTTCAACAGAACTGTCATTGTTCCTTCTTGTTTACAGGATTGAATGATTTACAAAGTGATTTTCATTAATTCTACCTCTACCTCTTTCCATAATTAAAAATACATTATATATATATATATATATATATATATATATATATATATATATATATATATATATATATATATATATATATATATATATATATATATATTTGAAATTGTGAAAGGAATGCAACTGCAATATGCTATGTCAGAAATCACAGGTGCAGGGGTGTAAAGAAAATGTAACCGCTATCACTGACAAAACTCCTTAAAATTATTTTAAGGAGTTTTGTCAGTAATATGCTACGTCAGCACAGTTCTGTACTCTACATTTTTGGTCTTCTCTTCTTTTGCTGGGATATAAAGGTTTTGTGGGCTGTATACATGTGAGCACACCACATACAGTTACCCATGAGAAAAACATGTTTTTTTCTAAATGTACATCTGCTACCTTAAGTGTTTGCCCCTGAGCCTTATAGATCATCATCGCAAATGCTATTTCTAGAGGGAATTCTAGCCTTTTGAATTGAAAAGCTAAATCCATTGGTATTATCGGAATGCATAGAATTAAAACTCTTTCTCCATTTGCTATTTCAATCACAATAATGGCTCTTAAAATATTTCGCCCCAGGTGTGTAATTTGTAATCGTACGCCAATGCACAGTTTTGGTGCATCAAGATAATGCATTAATAGGACCAGAACACCAACTTTAAACCTCCGCTTATGGGAAGCCGCTCCTGTCAAATCCAGAGAATTAAGGAACTCTACATGAGGTGACTTGTTCAGTATCCATAACATTATCCACCGACAGATGCTCTACAATTTCTCCTTCGACTTTTGAAGCAAAATCTGTCTGTTTGTGTTGTACAGCCCAGCTTTCAATTGTTATACTGCTGCAATAAAACAAAAGCTGCATTGGGATTGGTTGCTAGAGCTTAGCTTTCATTTCTTTCACAACTGAGGTAAAATAAAAGCAGTAGTGTGATTGGTTGCTATTTGCTATACTGCGGTGATAAAATATAAAACTGTCCTGTGATTGGTTGCAATGGGCCACATAGATTTTCTTTAAAATTTCAATCCATGTTAATGTGTCTTTTGTTTTAATCCTGGGTGTTACGTATTCGGGTGTGGAATCACTCTGTCATTACTTCGGGCAGGGAAACCACTCGGCAGGACTGACAGCCGACCCAGAGACCGGATGCTCAGTCCTCGGCATGAAAATTGGTATGAGGCAGAGACTGGAACTGAGCTAGCCCTGAGCTGGTGAGGGGTAATGAAGTCCTTGCCTAACATAGCAGAACGATTGTCCCAACAAAGATGGCCCCAAGCTGGAACCTGGGTGCTATATAACTCTGTCAAGGTCCTAACAGGAACAGGACATACCAAGCAGTAACAGTAACTGAGTATGTGAGCAGGAACAGAAGATCAGGATAAAGCACAAGTAGCTTGCAGCTACAGCAGACTTGAGATCAGTAGTCCCAGAGATACTGCAGAAACAGCAGCCACGAGCCATCATAGGAGTACAACAACACCCCGGAAGCACTGGATTGCAGATCTGGGGAAGCTATATAGTGGAGTGATTGGCAAACAGTCTCCAGCTGGGTGGAGAAGTCAGGAACTGTTAACTCCGGAGATGCTGGAGCAAATAAATGCAAACTTAGATAACGGACAGGGCAGAGCAGCGGAACTGTCTGCTATACCTAACACCAGGCAACTCTGCGCATCCCTGCTGGCTTAATAATTGCGTACGTGCGGCACTAACATCTGCCCTCACGTGTCTGCCTATTAGGGGAGGCCTAGCTTATGATGTGCACCCCCTTCCTCTCCACCACTTTTAATAATCACATACGTGCAGCAATGACGTCTGCCCTCATGTGTCTGCCCATTTGTGTAGGCATAGCTTATGATGTGCATCGCCTTCCCCTCTGCCTCGCCGCATGGTGCCGGAGCCGTGGTGCGCCTGTGCCTCACCAAATCAATCTGTCTTGTCACACTCCCTAGAGAACTCTATAAATTTTCAGGATAAAACGCAGCCTATGTCCTTCCTCAAGATGCAATCTATCTCCCTGCCAAATATCATCAAAATGACTTTGGCGGTTTAGCCGTGAAAAGGTAACAGACAGAGTTGCTTTCGCATTTACAATATTACTATGGATTGATATCTGGAATGGTGGTTTAAGAGAAATTTGATCCATTTTGCATGTGGAGTGGAGCACAGAGAATATTTAAACAGTTTTGTGAGCTATGGAATTTTGTCTAATGTATCTGAATAGGAGATATATCCTAAATACGGATTTAGGTCAACTTTATATCTTTTTGTGTTTATATAGGTTTATGTAACAAACAAAGCTGCTATTTAAGCAACATTTGAACAAGATTTTGGACCATGTGTTTTTTTCTAATGTAGTCAGTCACCTTATATGGAAATGGGAAAGCCGTATATACATCATTGTTTTGCCTTTTAGAACATTCCTACATCATCTTCTCTGACTTGTTTTTGCTCATTTTTGTCAAAAGATATATTATATAATTCCAATCAATTGGCACTTTAATGTATATCAATAAAGTTATATTTTAATGTTTTACCTGGGCATAGTGACAGTAAAAAATAAAAGAACATTCAGGCACAAAAGAGAGATTCCTTTTTGGCTAGGTGTTTGATTGTGTGATCAGCATTGATTGCAGAACCTGAAAAGTTAAACAGTTGCGATCAGAGCTAGCTCCAACTGCAGCTGTTGCAAGGAGGTGTCTGCACCCTGCTCCATACACCATCTGTGTGTGCCTGTCCTGCATTCATGGTGGGAGGTCATTAGGGGGGTTAACATAATTTTCAGTTTCTAGTATCAGTTTTTCTTTTCATCATTTTTTGCTTTCATGTGTTTTCCTTGGTGCTGCTACTAATCTGTATTGCTGGGGGGTGGACTCTGGACAGAATCAGTCTCCTTCTGATTCTAGCACCTGACACTATAGTGCCTTTTTACTACACTTGCAAGAGGTCTTCTCAGCTATGCTGCCATATTACTGAGAAGCTCTGATGCTGCCTGACAAGTGGCATATTCCCATATGGTTTGTTAGGGCATATGGACATAATATACATAATATGCAGGGGTCCCTGCTCAGGGCCCCCTTTAATTAGCGAGAGTGGAGTCCCACTGTTTGCACAGTCATGGTTCACCAGAAACAGTTCATTACAAAAAATTAAGAAACCAAAGAAAATACCTGTAGATTCTAACTACAATAGTCCTCCTCTGTAGTCAGGCTCTATCAGTAGAAGGTACCCTTGGACTCTCCAGCACAAAGTTTCCTCTAGAGTTTGATCCTGCTGCAGAATCCTCTCTTAGGTGTCACACAATAGACTGCAGAAAAACCATGTAAGCAGCAAGGAGAAAGGGTGGACTGAGTACATTTTACAGACTGCAATAGTGAGAGGTAGGGGTGTAGCTAAAGGCTCATGGGCCCAGGTGCAAAACTTTATCTTGGAGCCCCTCAACTTCTCTTACCCCCTTAACGCAGAGCCGTAACTTGAAGCTCCTGGATTTCAATGCAAAACCTGTAACGCGGCCCCCAACTATAATGCTTTATTTATAGTACTGGGCTACCTATATGGAGAAGAGAGGCCTTATGGGCCCCCTAAGGCTCATGGGCTCGGGTGCAACCGCATCCCCTATAGTTACACCAGTGGTGAGAGGGGTAGGAAGATGTGAGCTGCTTCAGTTTACAGAAAATAACAATTTCACATAGCAAAGGGAATGGAGAGTATGCAATAGATACCACAATGCAATTTGCTGTTATAATACAGCAGAAGGGGTTCTAATTTGATCTTTTATGAGGAAGCTCTGAAAATGGTAGAACCAAGAACAACAGGAAGACATCAAGGTTATAAAGAAAAAACAAATGTGTCTTCTAAAGATCCAGGCACTTTATAATTAATTCCAAAACATAAACTGTGTGTGCAAACTGAACCTTCACCTTAAAGTATTACTTATTTAATGCTATTCCATCAATAAGTGTGAAGTGTATCTAATAATTACGGATGAAACCAGATCTAAGTTTTCAATAGAAAAATAAAAAAGAGCACAGAACTTTTTACTGCAAAATGTTGTTATCTGTGTAATTTTGGCAATGTTAGGTAAAAACTACATTTTATGCCTGGTAAATTAACTTTGATGTCTGTAAATGGAAATGATGGTAATGTAAATTCCTTGCAACTTTTGTGCTCAAAACATAAAAAAACAGCTAAATAAATGGTGAAATCACCAGATGTTATTTTATATGTTTTGAACTAAAGCATCCACTGCAAATTAAAAAAAACCCCCACCATTACAGCATAAAGAGGGAGCTTCTAAGCCTACGACCATTAATGCAGTCTTGATATAAACTCTTTGAAAAAACTCTCTCATTAAACATTCCAAAACTACAACTTCTTACAGTCTATGACAAAGGTGATATAAATGTTTATGTCTGCTAACTATATACAAGACTACATGGAATATGAAAAGGATACTAGAATAAATGATGAACACTGAGAAAGATGGTAGATATACAAAAAAACATACTTTGATGATCCAGCAGTAGATGTCTAACTATGGCTAAAGAAGAATTACATCACATAGAAATTTTATTCTAAGGTTCCAACACACTAATGCTTTTTCGTCTGTGTGCATACAGGTTCATAATATTCAATGAGGGCTCAGTCACACGGGCGCATTGACACCCGTACACCGGCGCCGATGCGCCCGTGTGACTGACAGAAGACGGCCGTACCTGAAGACGGACGTCTCTCTCCAGTGCTGATGAAAGAACACATGACCGGCAATGAAGCTGGTCACATGTTCTTCCTCCCGGCGCTGCAGAGAGACGTCCATCTTCAGGTACGGCTGTCTTCTGGCTGCAGTCACACGGGCGCCGACGCGCCCGTGTGACTGAGCCCTGAGGCAGCACATACTACCGACTTTTTTTCAAACAGACACGGACTTTATGAAAAAAATCATCATACATACGATATGTGCTCACAATCCATGCATCAGATAGCATACAGATAGTCACTAGAGGTGAGCGAACGTACTCGTCCGAGCTTGATACTCGTTTGAGTATTAGCGTGTTCGAGATGCTCGTTACTCGAGACGAGTGCCACGCGATGTTCGAGTTACTTTCACTTTCATCTCTGAGACGTTAGCGCGCTTTTCTGGCCAATAGAAAGACAGGGAAGGCATTGCAACTTCCCCCTGCGACGTTCAAGCCCTATACCACCCCCCTGCAGTGAGTGGCTGGCGAGATCAGGTGTCACCCGAGTATATAAATCGGTCCCTCCCGCGGCTCGCCACAGATGCATTCTGACAGAGATCAGGGAAAGTGCTGCTGGTGCCGGAGCTGCTATAGGGAGAGCGTTAGGAGTTATTTTAGGCTTCAAGAACCCCAACGGTCCTTCTTAGGGCCACATCTGACCATGTGCAGTACTGTTGAGGCTGCTTTTAGCAGTGTTGCACAATTTTTTTTTTTGTATATCGGGCGTGCAGAGCATTGCGTCCGCAGTCTGCAGTCATTGTACAGAGTATAGGGCCAGTACTGGTGAGGCAGGGAAAGAGATATTCAGGCTATATAGGCAGTAGGCTTTTTCCAAAAAATTGGGGAAAAATACTATATTTGGGCTGCCTGTGACCGTCTTCAGTTTACTGCGTGTCTGCTGGGGGTAGTAGTCCTAATTAATACGCAGATAAGCATTACAGCAGGCTTGCGCAAAATTGTTTCCTGGATCTGCTGTCTCTGTTACATCAGCGCCGTCATCCCGCCAGAGGGAAACAGTATACATAATATTATACGCTGCCTACAGTATCTATCTGCTGGGGGTAGTAGTCCTAATTAATACGCAGCTAAGCGTTACAGCAGGCTTGCGCAAAATTGTTTCCTGGATCTGCTGTCTCTGTTACATGATCGCCGTCATCCCGCCAGAGGGAAAGAGTATACATAATATTATACGCTGCCTACAGTATCTATCTGCTGGGGGTAGTAGTCCTAATTAATACGCAGCTAAGCGTTACAGCAGGCTTGCGCAAAATTGTTTCCTGGATCTGCTGTTTCTGTTACATCAGCGCCGTCATCCCGCCAGAGGGAAAGAGTATACATAATATTATACGCTGCCTACAGTATCTATCTGCTGGGGGTAGTAGTCCTAATTAATACGCAGCTAAGCGTTACAGCAGGCTTGCGCAAAATTGTTTCCTGGATCTGCTGTCTCTGTTACATGATCGCCGTCATCCCGCCAGAGGGAAACAGTATACATAATATTATACGCTGCCTACAGTATCTGTCTGCTGTATCAGCTCAGCATTTTAAAAAATAGAAGCAAAATACTTAAGGCCTACTACTGGCCTTTGGCCACTTGACTGCTTCTGCGCTGTGAATTCCACTAGCTCAGTCATACGCACCTACGTCTCACTACAGGCGTGCGCAAAATTGTTTCCTGGCTCTGCTGTGCGTTCCGTAAGGGAAGTCAGCCTCCAACCACAGGCCAATAAGCGGCACATTTAATTACAGCGTTTTGTTTCTGCACTACTGGTAATACAGCATGCTGAGGGGTAGGGGTAGGCCTAGAGGACGTGGACGCGGGCGAGGACGCGGAGGCCCAAGTCAGGGTGTGGGCACAGGCCGAGCTCCTGATCCAGGTGTATCGCAGCCGACTGCTGCGGGATTAGGAGAGAGGCACGTTTCTGGCGTCCCCACATTCATCTCACAATTAATGGGTCCACGCGGTAGACCTTTATTAGAAAATGAGCAGTGTGAGCAGGTCCTGTCGTGGATGGCAGAAAGTGCATCCAGCAATCTATCAACCACCCAGAATTCTGCGCCGTCCACTGCTGCAACTCTGAATCCTCTGGCTGCTGCTCCTCCTTCCTCCCAGCCTCCTCACTTCATTACAATGACACATTCTGAGGAGCAGGCAGACTCCCAGGAACTGTTCTCGGGCCCCTGCCCAGAATGGGCAGCAATGGTTCCGAATCCTCTCCCACTGGACGAGTTTGTCGTGACCGATGCCCAACCTTTGGAAAGTTCCCGGGGTCCGGGGGATGAGGCTGGGGACTTCCGGCAACTGTCTCAAGAGCTTTCAGTGGGTGAAGAGGACGATGATGATGAGACACAGTTGTCTATCACTCAGGTAGTAGTAATTGGAGTAAGTCTGAGGGAGGAGCGCACAGAGGATTCGGAGGAAGAGCAGCAGGACGATGAGGTGACTGACCCCACCTGGTTTGCTATGCCTACTGAGGACAGGTCTTCAGAGGGGGAGGCAAGTGCAGCAGCAGGGCAGGTTGGAAGAGGCAGTGCGGTGGCCAGGGGTAGAGGCAGGGCCAGACCGAATAATCCACCAATTGTTTCCCAAAGCGCCCCCTCGCGCCATGCCACCCTGCAGAGGCCGAGGTGCTCAAAGGTCTGGCAGTTTTTCACTGAGAGTGCAGACGACCGACGAACAGTGGTGTGCAACCTTTGTTGCGCCAAGATCAGCCGGGGAGCCACCACCACCAGCCTCACCACCACCAGCATGCGCAGACATATGATGGCCAAGCACCCCACAAGGTGGGACGAAGGCCGTTCACCGCCTCCGGTTTGCACCGCTGCCTCTCCCCCTGTGCCCCAACCTGCCACTGAGATCCAACCCCCCTCTCAGGACACAGGCACTACCGTCTCCTGGCCTGCACCCACACCCTCACCTCCGCTGTGCTCGGCCCCATCCACCAATGTCTCTCAGCGCACCGTCCAGCCGTCACTAGCGCAAGTGTTTGAGCGCAAGCGCAAGTACGCCGCCACGCACCCGCACGCTCAAGCGTTAAATGTGCACATAGCCAAATTTATCAGCCTGGAGATGCTGCCGTATAGGGTTGTGGAAACAGAGGCTTTCAAAGGTATGATGGCGGCGGCGGCCCCGCGCTACTCAGCTCCCAGTCGCCACTACTTTTCCCGATGTGCCGTCCCAGCCCAGCACGACCACGTCTCCCGCAACATTGTACGTGCCCTCACCAAAGCGGTTACTGGCAAGGTCCACTTAACAACGGACACGTGGACAAGCACAGGCGGGCAGGGCCACTATATCTCCCTGACGGCACATTGGGTGAATTTAGTGGAGGCTGAGGCAGAGTCAGAGCCTGGGACCGCTCACGTCCTACCCACCCCCAGAATTGCGGGTCCCAGCTCGGTGGTGGTATCTGCGGCGGTGTATGCTTCCTCCACTAAACCACCCTCCTCCTCCTCCTCCTCCTCCTCCTACGCAACCTCTGTCTCGCAATCAAGATGTGTCAGCAGCAGCACGTCGACAGCAGTCGGTGTCGTGTGTCGTGGCAGCACAGCGGTGGGCAAGCGTCAGCAGGCCGTGCTGAAACTACTCAGCTTAGAAGAGAAGAGGCACACGGCCCACGAACTGCTGCAGGGTCTGACAGAGCAGACCGACCGCTGGCTTGCGCTGCTGAGCCTCCAACCGGGCATGGTCGTATGTGACAATGGCCGTAACCTGGTGGCGGCTCTGCAGCTCGGCAGCCTCACGCACGTGCCATGCCTGGCCCACGTCTTTAATTTGGTGGTTCAGCGCTTTCTGAAAAGCTACCCACGCTTGTCAGACCTCCTCGGAAAGGCGCGCCGGCTCTGCGCACATTTCCGCAAGTCCCACACGGACGCTGCCACCCTGCGCACCCTGCAACATCGGTTTCATCTGCCAGTGCACCGACTGCTGTGCGACGTGCCCACACGATGGAACTCTACGCTCCACATGTTGGCCAGGCTCTATGAGCAGCGTAGAGCTATAGTGGAATACCAACTCCAACATGGGCGGCGCAGTGGGAGTCAGCCTCCTCAATTCTTTACAGAAGAGTGGGCCTGGTTGGCAGACATCTGCCAGGTCCTTGGAAACTTTGAGGAGTCTACCCAGATGGTGAGCGGCGATGCTGCAATCATTAGCGTCACCATTCCTCTGCTATGCCTCTTGAGAAGTTCCCTGCAAAGCATAAAGGCAGACGCTTTGTGCTCGGAAACAGAGGCAGGGGAAGACAGTATGTCGCTGGATAGTCAGAGCACCCTCCTGTCTATATCTCAGCGCGTTGAGGAGGAGGAGCATGAGGAGGATGAGGAGGAGGGGGAAGAGACAGCTTGGCCCACTGCTAAGGGTACCCATGCTGCTTGCCTGTCATCCTTTCAGCGTGTATGGCCTGAGGAGGAGGAGGAGGATCCTGAAAGTGATCTTCCTAGTGAGGACAGCCATGTGTTGCGTACAGGTACCCTGGCACACATGGCTGACTTCATGTTAGGATGCCTTTCTCGTGACCCTCGCGTTACACGCATTCTGGCCACTACGGATTACTGGGTGTACACACTGCTCGACCCACGGTATAAGGAGAACCTTTCCACTCTCATACCCGAAGAGGAAAGGGGTTCGAGAGTGATGCTATACCACAGAACCCTGGCGGACAAACTGATGGTAAAATTCCCATCCGACAGCGCTAGTGGCCGAAGGCGCAGTTCCGAGGGCCAGGTAGCAGGGGAGGCGCAGAGATCAGGCAGCATGTACAGCACAGGCAGGGGAACACTCTCTAAGGCCTTTGACAGCTTTCTGGCTCCCCAGCAAGACTGTGTCACCGCTCCCCAGTCAAGGCTGAGTCGGCGGGAGCACTGTAAAAGGATGGTGAGGGAGTACGTAGCCGATCGCACGACTGTCCTCCGTGACGCCTCTGCCCCCTACAACTACTGGGTGTCGAAGCTGGACACGTGGCCTGAACTCGCGCTGTATCCTGGAGGTGCTTGCTTTTCCTGCGGCTAGCGTCTTGTCAGAGAGGGTGTTTAGTGCGGCTGGGGGAATCATCACGGATAAGCGTACCCGCCTGTCAACCGACAGTGCCGACAGGCTTACACTCATCAAGATGAACAAAGCCTGGATTTCCCCAGACTTCTCTTCTCCACCAGCGGACAGCAGCGATACCTAAACAATACGTAGGCTGCGCCCGCGGATGGAAGCATTGTTCTCTATCACCATCAAAAACGTGGACCTTTTAGCTTCATCAATCTGTGTATAATATTCCTCCTCCTCCTCCTGCTCCTCCTCCTGAAACCTGACGTAATCACGCCGAACGGGCAATTTTTCTTAGGCCCACAAGGCTCAGTCATATAATCTTTGTAAACAATTTTTATACGTTTCAATGCTCATTAAAGCATTGAAACTTGCACCTGAACTAATTTTTTATTTTAACTGGGCTGCCTCCAGGCCTAGTTACAAATTAAGCCACATTAACAAAAGCAATTAATGGGTTTCACCTGCCCTCTTGATTGGGCATGAGCAATTTTTCTGACGTACATTAGTACTGTTGGTACACCAATTTTTTGGGGCCCTCGCCTACAGTGTAATCCAATTAATTTTTTGCCCACCTGCATTAAAGCTGACGTTAGATCAGCTGTGCTGGGCACTGCAATGGGATATATTTATGTACCGCCGGTGGGTTCCAGGGAGCCACCCATGCTGTGGGTCCACAGGAAGTTGTAACTGCATGTGTCCACTTCTAAAGAACCCCAGTCTGACTGGGCCATGCAGTGTGGGCTGAAGCCCACCTGCATTAAACATGACATCACCTCAGCTGTGATGGGCAATGCAATGGGATATATTTATGTACCGCCGGTGGCTTCCTGGCACCCACCCATGCTGTCGGTCCACACGGAGTTGTAACTGCATGTGTCCACTTCTAAAGAACCCCAGTCTGACTGGGTTATGCAGTGTGGGCCGAAGCCCACCTGCATTTAATCGGACGTTACCTCAGCTGTGATGGGCACTGCAATGGGATACATTTATGTACAGCTGGTGGGTTCCAGGGAGCCACCCATGCTGTGGGTGCACACGGAATTCCCATTGCGGAGTTGTACCTGCCTGTGACTATTTATAAAAAACCGCGGTCTGACTGGGGCATGCAGACACCTTGACAGAATGAATAGTGTGTGGCACATAGGTTCCCCATTGCTATGCCCACGTGTGCAGCTCCTGATGGCGGTGGCACAGGATTTTATTTCTCATTGCTTCTGTACAGCATTGTGGGCTATCGCCCCTCCCCTTTTAAAGAGGGTCGCTGCCTAGCCGTGCCAACCCTCTGCAGTGTGTGCCTGCGGTTCCTCCTCATGGCAGACGCACTTATAAATAGACATGACGGTGGTGTGGCATGAGTGCAGCTGAAGGCTGCGCAGGGACACTTTGGTGTGCGCTGTGGACACTGCGTCGTGCGGGGGGCGGGGGGTAAATGGGCAGCATGTAACCCAGGAGAAGTGGCAGCGGAGTGTCATGCAGGCAGTGATTGTGCTTTGTTGGAGGTAGTGTGGTGCTTAGCTAAGGTATGCATTGCTAATGAGGGCTTTTCAGAAGTAAAAGTTGTTGGCAGGGGGGGGGGGCCCACTCTTGCCGCTATTGTGGCTTAATAGTGGGACCTGGGAACTTGAGATGCAGCCCAACATGTAGCCCCTCGCCTGCCCTATCCGTTGCTGTGTCGTTCCCATCACTTTCTTGAATTGCCCAGATTTTCACAAATGGAAACCTTAGCGAGCATCGGCGATATACAAAAATGCTTGAGTCGCCCATTGACTTCAATGGGGTTTGTTACTCGAAACGAACCCTCGAGCATCGCGAAAATTTCGTCCTGAGTAACGAGCACCCGAGCATTTTGGTGCTCGCTCATCTCTAATAGTCACCCGTGTGATGTCCAATGTGAGTTGCGTCTGAGCCTCTCAGGCGTAACTCAGGTACAAAGTAAGCCTGTGAGGATAATAATGAAAGAAGCAGAGCCACTTTGAGAGACTTATGTAGTGACACAAATCTTCCGAATTTCTTTTAACATCGAGGGAATTGTTTCTTTATTTTCATCAAAGTTGTGTTACTTATTTAGAGTAAACCAAGTGGGAATATGATTTTATAGAGATCTACCTTTTTCACTGTTAGTCTTTAATCTATAGTAGTTAAATTCATTTAGAATAGTTTTTTATCAGTTTGCTGAAACTAGATGATTTTCTATTGACCAAGACTGGAGAACATAACTGAAGATGAATGAAACAGATTAATTCTTTTTAACGATCTACCTTCAAATTGCAGACTGTAAAACTCTTTTTTTCTCTGAAAAGATTTTTAGAGATCAACGCACACACCTGTATATGTATGAAAAAATCTTTTGAAGGTCATTTCCACCATAAGGAACACAAGCACAGCAGGAATGCTAATCTCATTAGGAATATTTTTTTTGCATTTTAGCCACAGCAACCAATTATTAGTTGCTTTCTAAATAACTCCCTTTTGCAGAAAGTCTTTTTTTACTTTGGTTGGTTAAAATAATGTTGAGAAAAGATGTATAGATAGTTTTCTGGTTGAATTTCAAAGTGAAATTTCTTAAAATTTGTGTTTCAATATAATTAAATGAAGCCTTCAAACATAGGAGTTACATAAACAAATATTACATAAGTTTCATCAATTCCTTAAAGACTGCCTGTAAGCCTTTTTAAGGCAGTCATTAACAGGCTTTAATTGGATTAATGCACCTTTTTATGGGGCTCTGTCAGAAGCCTGGCATGGGTCTTCTGTGCCAGGAGAGCAGGGAATTGGCTGTGTAATTACAGCTTGGCTCCAGTTCTAATGGGGGGACTGGAGAAACCACTGATTCTAGTCATTTAATCCTTTACATTCCACAGTTAATATGACCGCAGTGTGTAAAAGGTTGACAGAGGCAGATGGCGCCCTCTCTTACCCTTTAGACCCGTGCAACGTGATTGTGTGATCTTGATAAGTGTTATGGCACCTAGAAGCTCAGAAGATAGCCTCTGGGTCTGCCATCTATGGTGGCCTATGAGGCTCAACCTGTGACTGAGCTACATAGCCCAATACAATACACCACATAACTGAAGTAATCCAGTGTATTATACAAATGATCAAGAGTTATGAACTCCAAGTCCTCTAGTGGGATCAATGAGCTCTAGCTCATCATGCAAAAACAAGCCCTAACAGAGCTCTGTTGATGGAAAAATAAACATATTATGGCTTAGTCCTCGGTCAGACGTCCGTTTTTTGCCGCAATTTGCGGATCGCATGACGGCTGCGCATCCGCAAATCGCGTGACCGGGGCCGAAAAAGCGCCGGAAAAATCTGCACCTAGCCGCGTTTATCTTAGCAGCAAAACGGCCGTCAGACACGAGGAATCACAGATCGCGCCTATGGGTTTCCAGGAGCACACTGCCACAGATGTGGGATAATTGAGCCGCCTAGATGTGGAGTTTCTCCAACCAGCCAATCACCAGCAGTCTGCTGAACATTAATACCAGCCCCTCTAGCTAGAGGATGCTGGTTTTCCAATACCCTGGTGTTTGCATTAGTGGATGTTGTTTGCGTGTGTGAACAGTGATGTGTTCACACCTTATGTCTGGCCATCTGCACAAACATACAGAACAAGTCACTGTTCACACCAAAATTCAGGGATATGTTTTTGAAATTGCCTTAGTAATACTCCAGGTTATGTAAACACAATTCTAATTGTCAAATGCAAAAAATACCCATAGGTAATATCCCCTAAAATATAATCTAAATACTTTATTATTCAACAAAGACAACATGTAATCATATTTAAAATAAAGGAGCAAATGGTGGTAGCAATGGAAGGTGTCCAGCAGTTATCAATTAGTATCATGTGTAATTGTGCATATACACACTAAATCATAGGACTTGATGGCTAACTTCCAAAAGCCTATGTGGAAATTAATAGGTCAGCACCACCAAAACCATATTAAAATCTAATCTATAGACACTTACTGTTCACACTAATACAAATTGAACATGACTGTTCACCTCTTGTCCAGCCACCTGCACAGACACACAGAACACGTCACTGTTCACACACACGCAAACAACATCCATTAATGCAAACACCAGGGTACTGGTAAACCAGCATCCTCTAGCCAGAGGGGCTGGTATCTATGTGCAGCGGACCGGTGGTGATTGGCTGGCTGGAGAAACTCCACATCTAGCCAGCCCAATTATTACATGCTCCATATATGATCAACTTGACTTTGTCTGGAAGTGGTGTATAGTTTAAGGAGTTTAAGTCTATCCATACTGGCTCAGTTTAAATCAAAAGTATGTATTATGCAAAACGGACCTTTGGAAGGGTACGTTCCTTTTAAGGAAGATAAGATCTGTTGGAGAGATGTTAAAGCTCATGGCTTTGAATTTGCTTGGATTTATTTTAAAAATTAAAAAGAATATCAAATTTCTGAGATATATCTTGGATTATAGGAAAGCCTTATTGGGATCAGTGAGGATTTGCATTAAATCATCTATGTAGGTTTCGGTGGTGTGGGATGTCTTCTATTTAGAAACCTTGGATCTGGGGGTCTTTCTAGATTTCAGTCTCCAGTCAAACATTCTATTACAATGTTTTCTTTAATTTTCTTTATTTTCTATAAAAAGAGAATTAAAAAAAGAGTTATAAGGGTTAAAAGCGCAGAGGTTGTTTTGTGCTTTAGCGGTTACCTTAGTTCTCTTTTAATTCAATTTGGGTAAAATTCTGTTTAGCGCAGTTAAGGATGTTTCACAAAAAAGACAAGGTAAAAAAAACCACCCTGTATTAAATTTATAGCATTTCATGTTTAATAGTTGCAAAAATTTTTAGACATATTCTTATAAAGATATGTTTTCATTTAGATGACGTATGCAGAAGAACATGGTACTCAGTGAGTTATGTTCAAGTATAGAAAAATGTATTTGAGCTTCACTTTCTGAGTACTGGGGTCTTCTTGAAAATAGTTAAAGTACAGTAAGGTCCTTTGCATACCTTTGCACTTGTCCTCAAATACTGTAAATAGTTATACAACTTATAATTCTGGACTCCACTGATCTTGTCAATACTTTCTTGTATTAAGTAGGTGCAAGTGTTGCAAGTAATAACTTTAAACACATTTCATCTATCTCTAAAATGATGTAAATTTCACTGTGAAAATGTAATTTATTTGGCACCAAAAGCAAGGCTCAGGATTTAAATGACAGGACAAGAACTGGTCTACACTAGTTTTTAATTAAAATTGGTTCAGAGAGCAAGTTTAAATTTTAATTAAGCAGGCTTATGATACAGACATCACTAGTCTGAAGTCTGTTAATGTCAGGAATAGCGCCAATGGTTACTGGTCACTTGCCATAAATTACAATCTACAATTAAAATAAAAAATCATTCGATTTCATTATAATCCTTTTTTTATCACTTTGTGACTAAATGTGTCAAAGTTGAAGTCAAATTTCAAATAGGAGAGGGCACATAGTTATGACAGTTAAGTGGTAAATATCACAGAGTAGTCAGCGAACCTTTTTAATTAAATTAGGTTTTCTTCTATAATTGACATTTCAAGATATTTAAAATATTGAATTAATTTTATGTGAAATGACACATATACACATTTAAGCCCACGGCGATACTTTGACATTTATAGGGAATTTTAAATTAACCCTGTGAAAGGGAAAAGGTTTGAAGAGAAACAATGTCTGGCAATGAAGTATGATAGTTGAAAAAAATCGGAATTAAGATCTGTTCATATCTGTGTTGTGGCTTCTTTTCCGAACGGAAGCAATAAAGCAGTGCTGGACATTTTATACTACAAATATAGTGCCCAACAAACTCCAGTGACTTATAATCAGATTCATTGGGTTAAATTGCCATTCCATTGTTGTCATGCGAAGAACAGCACGGCATGCAGCGCTATTCCTCCTATTAATTCCAACAGAGTTTGTGATCATGGCTTTGATTCAAATGTGAACACGGTTAAATTCTTTAAAATCATAATGCACATACAGTACTGTGCAACACTCAGAAGCCACACTTTCTTTTAGGCTAAGTTCAAATTTGCATTCAGATCCTCCAGCAAAAATCCAACATGAAATCCCAGACAAAAGAATACAACTTACTGTTCTGTTTTGTCCAGGAAAAATTCACCTTGCATGCCACAAGCAGGACAGATTCTATTTTAGTCAATAGCGTCTGCTCGCTGCTGTCCGAGCCTAGCAATGCCAGAGACGGCACTTACAGTTTTCTGTTGTTTGGCAGTAATGACGGAAAAAAACCAATAGAAACAAATAATGGTATTTTCATATAGCCTTGTTTATTTTTAGCGATAACCCCATGTGGTGCAAAGTGTTAAGGTGGCAGAAATGTAGTCCTAAGGTTGTGAGATCAATCCCCATGTGGTTCAGCTAGCCGGCTGAAGGTTGACTCAGGCTTCCATCCTTCTAAGGTCGATAAAATGAGTACCCATTAGCTTGCTGGGGGTTAAAAGATGACTGGGGAAGGCAATAGCAAACCACCCCACAAAAACAGTCTGCCAAGAAAACGTCACAATGTGATGTCAACCTAGGAGTCAGTCATGACTCGGTGCTTGCACCAGTGACTTTACCTTTTTCGTTATTTTTAGCTTTTTTTGTCAGCAACAGATAACACAGGTCTGCAAAAAAAACTTTTTTTAAAATTGTTTTGATTTTGTTAAATCATCTTTATGTAGTTTTTTGCACAGATTTAAAAAAATGACATGGGTTTTTTTCTATCACGTAAGGCTTGCCTACAAAATAAAGTTGAAGTATTTGGAAAAAATACCAAAAAACAGAAATTTTTTTATTTGTTTTTATTATTTTAACATGAAGTAAAAGCAAAAAAAAAACAACAATACCTAGCTAAAATAAGCATAATAGTGATACACATGTGTTGCAAAGTTATTATAAGTCTTTGTAAAAACGTTTTCTTTTTCCATGAAAGCTTCTTTTGGTACTTTTTCGGCTGTGTTCTTGTGAATTTTCCCTTTTTAACATCCAACAGTAGTCTGCCGTCATGTTGACATTCCATCGACCTTGTCATCTGCGCTCCATTTCTTTTAGATCTTGATGGAAACGTTCTCCTTGTTCCTCACTTACAGCCCCAAGATTTTCTGGAAAGTAGTCCAGATGTGAGTGAAGGAAATGGACTTTGACACTCATGTTGCAGCCCAAGATTTTGTAGTTTTGTAACAATTCAGCAAAGTTTTGTAGTTTGGGTCTTTTTTATTTCCAAGAAAGCCTGTTACAACAAGTTTAAATGAATTCCAGGCATTTTTTTCTTCCATTTCCATTTTAGTGACAAAGATTTCATCTTTTAAAAGTTTTCTTATGTCAGGCCCAACAAAGACTCCCTCTTTCAGCTTAGCATCTGATAGACCAGGAAACTGTTCACAAAGATACTTGAAACACTCTCCTTTGTGTAATGCTTTCACAAACTGTTTCATTAGTCCCAATTTGATATGAAGCGGTGGAAGTAAGATCTTTTTAGGATCCACTAAACTTTGTCTTTCAACATTTTTAACTCCATGAATAAAAGCCTTTCTGATTGGCCAGGTCTACTTGACATAGTGTTGTTTCCTGTCACGGCTATCCCATTTACAGAGGAAACATGGAAACTTTGTGTAACCACTTTGTTGACCTAGTAACATGGAAATAACTTTCAAATCCCCACAAATGGTCCATTTATGGTCAGAGTAGCTGAGCTTATTAAGAACAAACCCAAGATTTCCGTAGCATTCTTTCAAATGGACTGAGTGTCCAACAGGCACAGAAGCATATTGGTTACCATTGTGAAGAAGTACGGCTTTCAAACTCCTTTTTGATGAATCAATGAAAAGTCTCCATTCCTCTGGGTCATACTTTATGTTGAACATTTCCATGATTCCAGGTACATTGTTGCAGAAAACTAGTTCACCCTCTTCTGTAAAAAAAGGGACAAATTCCTATTCTCTAAGTTGGTACCATGAAAATGAAACACCGGAGGCTAACATATGTCTTTCTTTAAGTCTAGACCCTAACACTTCCGCTGAATCCTTTGGCAGGCCCAGATCTCGTACTAAATCGTTCAAGTCTGATTGAGAGAAAAGTTGAGGGTCATTGGTACCTGGATCATAGCTGTCATCATTATCGCTGCTACTATGTGACATTTGGTCTAAATCGTCTAAAATATTGTCTAGGGTATCCGGAGGTGAAGGAATAGGCAAGTCAGGTCCATGAGGAACAGGGCGAATAGCCGAACGTATGTTGGTTGGGTATGAAATGTCCTTCCTGTTTTTTAAATTGAAACCTTGCACTGAACAAGAACAAAAATAACAGTCATCACTGTGATTTTTAGGCTCTCTCCAAACCATGGGTTCTCCAAAACGAAATGATTTCTTCTTACCTTGAAATCATTGTCTCAGTTCTTCAACACACACAGAACACACTTTATGGGGAGCCCAAGATTTATCTTGGTCCCCTAATTTCATACCAAAGTATGCAAAATACACCTTCTGAACAAAATTAGAAATGTTCCTTTGTTGCTTCTTGACGGTATAAGACCCACAAATATAACAGAAACAGTTAGGAGAGTTGAGACATCTTCTAGTAGCCATTTCTTCTAAATACCGTATCACAAAACTGTTTGATGCGTACACCACAGTGGCTGGCTCCACACTGAGTCACTGACTGCAGTCAAGGTCACGCCTAGCAGACAGTTTAGATTTGTTGTCGTATGCGTACCGAACCTGAAAAACCCTGAAAATAAGAACATTTCAGGTGAAATTTGTGACTTATCTAGGGGTGATGGAATTTTTTCACTATTTTTACCGTAATCAGCACAAAAAATACTGTTAAACCCACTAATTAAATATGCTACAATTTTTTCATTGCAGACCTGTGTAATTACTAAAAAGGCTCAAACATTAACTTTAATATCACATCACACTAACAATCTGTGTTCTCCCAAAAAAGGTTGTTTTAAAACTGTCTTTCAGATATGCATCTAGTGAAAATATAGATATTTCTGAGAAGGTTAGATATATTCTATAATTCTCTATGCTCCTTTTAGAGCAGCTGATTCTCTTTGCATGAGCGAAGAAGCGGGTGACGTCACCGCTAGCGCTTTCACTTTTGTGCAGGCTGTTTATACAGGCAGATTCATCATTGACTTGTTCAATGAGAATCATTCAGTATTGTTCAGTCTTTCATATTAGCAAATGTAAAAGACTGAATGAGCACTGTTTAAATGGAATGAGAAGTGAAAGAGCGAATGATAATTTGTATGCCAGCCCAAAATGAACAACGAGTGAGAAGTACATGGTTCTTGTTCATCGTTCGGTTGTTGTCTTGTGTTACAACTGAACAATTATCATTCAATTTTACTTGTTTGAACGATTTTTGGGACAATAATCATTCTGCCTAAAGCATTTTAATTAACCACTAAAGAACTGCCCGTAGACTATAAACGTTCAGAAAGTCCTTATCTATTTCTGCAAGGACCTTTTAAAAGCTACACTCTCGCCCTCCCCACTGTGCCGGGCTTAACTTGGAGAACAATCATTGTGGTTTCCAGGCATGTGATGGCTGTGAAAAAATTGAGTTTGGGAGTGTTCTTCCAAATTTGAAAAATTACTGCTGTATTTATATGCCTTGTAATGTCTAGAAAAAAACAAAAAAATAAGTAAAAAAATTATGCGGACATAATGTGGACATATGGTAATTGCTATTTATTAACTATGTTGTGTGGTATGACTATATGTATTAAAAGCTTAAAAATTGTCAACCAAAATTACCATGGATACAAAGTAAAATGTATTACATAAATTCAGTCTCCAAATCACTTGAATATGTAATAGCAGTGAAACATGTCCTGTTTGAAAAATTGGGCTTGGTCACATAAGCCAAAACTGGCTTGGGGAGCAAGGGATTAAGGAAGGTAAAACTCAGGGGAAAATAAGAGAAAGGGAAGTCTGCTAAAGTGGAGTGTTGGGTGTAAAGAAAAGAGACTAATAACAATTCTTATAAGTAGACAATAATTTCCATTTTAGCAGTTGACACTGAGCTATGTGTTGTAATACAGTCTGTAGAAGATACTTAGAAATTATTTGGACATACTGAGCAGATATCCACTTGCACTTTTCAAGTGTAGAGAAATGTAAAGTTATACATCTGGATACTAATAATCTCCATGTAACATATGTAACAGCATACAACTTTAATCAGCTAATCAGCTGCTTCTACGGTATGGACTTACGGGACCACTTTAATAAGCATTTGTGCGGCCTCATTTAGAATATATGCATAATTAATTTTTATGAGAAAAGACATCTAAGGTGGAATTCATAAATTTTGTATAAATCTATAAATGGTCCGTAGAAAAAATATTACAAAAAAAGCTGTTCCATGCAAAATCCACTTGTATTCACAAAGATCTGTACATAAGACCCATGAATGGGCCTTTAGAATAGATGACCTCAGGAGCTGGTTTTCGCAGAAACAGAAAGGTCGCGTTCTCACAGGAATTCCATGTTGCCCAAATATGCACCTAAATGGTGTGGGTTTGGCCACGTTTTCATTTATGTAATAGTTACAGAATTCAACTCTTGTATTTCAAGAGTTGAATTCCGCCGTGCGTTTCCACATCATAAAAAGACATGCTGTGGAACAAATACTTTACTCACCACATGAAGAAGATTTGTCACTTCCCCTCCACATGGCTTATGCTGTAAACACTGCTGAATTTCCACAGCATTTCTGTAGCAGAAATTCCAGAGCATATCCTGCGTGTGTGAAGGTGGCCTTAATGTCTTCAAGAAAAAATGAGGGTGGCATTAGGTGGGCAAAGGTTGTTGGTGTTAGCCTCTATAGTATCCTACACAACCAGGGAAGAGGCGGAAGGAAAAGCATGATGGCTTAGTGGTTAGCACTGCTGTGACAGTCTGTGTGGAACAGAAAATATCAAGCAATGAAAAGCACTGCATAATATATATTTGCTATGTAAATGAAGGTGATTATTATGAAACACAGGGAGAATGCACAGACACATCACACTTATACGAGGTATCATCCATATTTTTTCATATATTCCAGTACTTTCACAGTCCAATTTACTTCATTGGCCTATTTTGAACCGCAATACGCATACTGTGACCGAAAATCGCATGAAAAATATGCATTTGTTAATAATCCCATTGAAATCAATGACTTCTATTCACTCCAGATTACTTTATTAAAAAAATATTTGTGTAAAAGGGTGCATATTTATTCCTGTGTGAATGGACTCTGGCAGTGAGGGAAAAAAGCTATAGATCTAGAATACAGAAGTTAATCTCAAAATTCTAAAACTGTATAATCCTTTGAAAGGCTCTAGATGGGTACTGATTACATTAAATAAATGGATTTAAACTGAAGTGCAGACTTGGTAGATGTCTTTGCATATACCGTCTAGATTGGTCATGTTCTACAAGTGTTTTATTTAGAAATATAATATTTAAAATTATTATATTTAGGGCAATTTTATAATCTATTTCTTTACAATGCACAACTGGCTTTCTAAAAGTAAACTACTACAAGATGAAAGATAATGGATCAGGTGTATAAACCATGAATGTTTAGGTCTGACGATATCTTTAAGCTGCAGCATGATTTTTTTTCTATTCAAAGTTTACTAACAGAAGTCTAAAACAATTGACGTGTAAAATCAAAAAAGAGCCAACGGTGTGAAAATGTTGGTGGGTTTTGCAATTTTTTTATCTTGGAAATTTAAACAAATAACATACAAAATGTAGGCTGTTGACTTCTAAATCCATTCCAGTGGTGATCAACAGACTCCATTGACTTATAATGAGATTTGTCAATGTTCCATCAAGGTGTCTATCCTCTTGACAGCAAGAACAGCACTGTATGCTGTGCTATGCTTGCCAGTAAAAAGGAAGATATTCCTGATAGAGGCTCTGAGCCCTTATATCAATAGAGCCTTATTAATGAACTTGCATATATTTATTCATGGATTTGAAAATCCTATAATACATTAGATTTGTAAGTTTTACGCAAAATCAAAATGTAATT
Organism: Eleutherodactylus coqui; assembly: GCF_035609145.1. NCBI lineage: Eukaryota > Metazoa > Chordata > Amphibia > Anura > Eleutherodactylidae > Eleutherodactylus > Eleutherodactylus coqui. Next base: position 402,417,761 of record NC_089837.1, read on the forward strand.
GATATTATAGAATAGAAGCTAGAAAAAAAATGATATGTGTTGTATATACTAAAGCCTCATGCACAGGGCTTTATTATAAAGTTTAGAGCTGGAGGAGACTCCATGTGACGCAGTACAGCTGTGTGCTGAAGACCTTAATATATTTATTTAGCATCAATTAGCATTAATATGAAATTAAAAGTGCTGCAGAATATGTTGGTGCTATATAAATAAAGATTATTATTTGTAGTCAATACAATTCAAATCATCACCAGTTAATTAGTCAAGAGCAGGATGAATATGAGCACCTTGATAGCTATTTTAGTGCATACCAACTTGAAAACCTATTTTAGGTACAAGTACATCTAGATGGATGTAGGCACTGTAGTTCCACATGGAATCAATACAGTTTCATATTACAGAGCTGTAGGCACTCTGTGTGCTGCCTTCTAGGGGAGAATAGCTGTGTAAGCATTGGAGAATGCCACAATTTGGGGGGAGCCTGTGTATCTTCAGAATCATAAGTACAATGAAGTTCAGTATGGGTTCATAGCAAGCTATTGGTGCTTTCTTATGAATCTGTCAAAAAAACCTTGTGCCCACAATGCAGAACTAGACATTTCCAATATAAAGGTCTTCAATATTTCAAACAAAATTGTAATTTGCAGCCAAATACACACCATACGTGGAATCAAATGAAGTTTTTACTACTCATTCATTTGAATTCAAGGTTATATCAGACCAAGCTCAACTGTCCGAAGTGGCCATTGTCCGAATTTCATCTCATTTCGAAAAGCAGAATGTCCTCCAGAGGCCCTTGAGTTGTGGAAGCTTACTTTTGCTAGCTCTGTACATACACCTACTGGTGAAAGAAGGCCTGGGCGCCACAACAAGTCATTTTTTTTAATGCACATTTTTTTTCCAAAAAAACCCTGCTTTGTTGGAAAAGTGAATAGAAATGACAAAAAAAGCCTTTACAAAAGCAACATTTCTTCTTAGAAACTAAGCTTCACTATTGTTCACTATACTCATTGGCAGAATAGAGCAGGTTAGACAATAGATTATTTTTTTATTCTTGGTCGTATTAAGCCACTTTATAAGCACTTAACGCATTATACATCATTAAACAATAAACATATGGCACTGCTATCTACAGGGTTATCTTGTCATTCATTAGACAAATGCCATTATTCCTGATAGAAGTCTAACAAAGCTCTGATCCAAGTGAACACTTTGAAGATATTTCTCATGAATAACGTCCTGTCTTTTAATGATGTGAAACATCTATTCTATTAAACTTATTGTATTGAAAACAGAAGTTCATTTTTCTCCCTTTGATATGAGTTTGGAGACTTTCTGTTTCAATCATATATGTTTAAGTAAAGAATCCTTTCATTCATTGGCTTTCGAGATCTTTTGTTCCACATAGAGTCAATAGTATAGGGCACTGGGTACAAGGAAACACTTTCATATTCAGAGTCTGTCTGCATTGCATTAATGGCATTTTCCTTTACGTGAGGAAATGATTTAAGACATGGTTTGTGAATTCTACACAAAATGTTCTAAGGTGTACGGTATGCATTTATATACTAACTATATTAAGTACCGTATATACCGGCGTATAAGGCGACGGGGCGTATAAGACGACCCCCCAACTGTCACCTTATACGCCGGTATTCAGTGGAGAAAAAAAAAAAAATTTTATTACTCACCTCCCACGGCGTTCTGTCGCGCTCCGGCAGGATGTCGCTCGCTCCGGCAGGCTGTCGCTCGCTCCTCGTCCCCGGCGCAGCATAGCTTTCTGAATGTGGGGCTTGAAATCCCCGCTTCCAGAAAGCTAATACACACGCCGGCAGCCATGACATCATTGAATGGCTGTGATTGGCTAAAGCACACGTGGCTTCAGCCAATCACACTATTCAATGACATCATTGAATGGGTGTGATTGCTAACACGTGCGCCTTCAGCCAATCACAGCCATTCAATGATGTCATTGAATAGTGTGATTGGCTGAAGCCACGTGTGCTTTAGCCAATCACAGCCATTCAATGCTGTCATGGCTGCCGGCGTGTGTATTAGCTTTCTGGAAGCGGGGATTTCAAGCCCCGCATTCAGAAAGCTATGCTGCGGCGGGGACGAGGAGCGAGCGACAGCCTGCCGGAGCGAGCGACATCCTGCCGGAGCGCGACAGAACGCCGTGGGAGGTGAGTAATAAAATTTTTTTTTTTTACACTTTTTTTTTTTTTTTTACCGGCGCATAAGACGACCCCCGACTGCAGAGCAGATTTTTCGGGGTTCAAAAGTCGTCTTATACGCCGGTATATACGGTATAGTTTATATACAAGCAGGTCTTTTACATAGAAAGTTTAGGAGAAAGCTTCTGACATCACTATAAAGGAGTAACACAATTTGATACATATAGAATACAAAACTGTTACTTGCAATACTTTGCTTTAACCTCTTCCTACCCAGTGCCATAATAGTACCTACCCATGTTTCCCCAAAAATAAGACAGTGTCTTATATTAATTTTTGTTCAAAAAGGTTTAACTTTTTTACACGTATAGCTGCCTGGACACTGTTTAAATTGACTTTTTAAATTAACTGTTAACAGGGCTTAATTTTGGAGTAGGGCTTATATTTCAAGCATCCTCAAAAAGCCTGAAAAATCATTTTGCATCCTCAAAAATTCTGGAAAATCATGCTATGTCTTATTTTCAGGGTATGTCCTATTTTCAGGGAAACAGGGTACTAATACACAGTATGGCTGGGGTACTACTTACTTCCCATGTGCAGAATTACTATTACAGCACAGTAGTTGAGGAGTTGTGCCTGTATCATCACTTGCAGGTGCCAGTTGTACAGGAGCCAACTCCAATTCTGCCTGTTTAACTCCTTAGATGCTGTGGTTGATAATGGTTGCAGTAAATGATGAAAAGGATAAGCTCTTTCAACACATCTGTCTCCTGTGAAATTATTGCAGGGTGCTAATGGGCCTTAACTCTATATCGGTATAGATTTATGAGGCATTAGTCCTGTCAAACCAATCTGATCAGCTTCTCCAAGGAGGTAAGTTCTAGACTGCACCGTGAAGAGTCATTGGATCTCAAATATTTGTATTTTTCCTAACTGATTGATACTGTGCTGCATGAAAGTTTGGTATATAAAATGGGAATGCTTGGTCTAGGCAAAAATATGTGTAAATGGGTAAATAACTGGCTTAGTGATAGAAAGCAGTGAGTTGATGCAGGCATATATTCTGATTGCCAGATTTGGAGTCATAAAGGATTTTCCCCCCTGAAATTAGGATAATTGACTTCTATCTAATGTTTTTTTCTTGCTTCTTCATGGTTCTACATTGCAGGACAATAGGCTGAACTGTATGAACATGTGTCGTTTTTCCGCCTTACTTATTGAGTTACTATCAGTATAGCTGTACTGTTTGTAGTTTTTGAAAGATTCTGATTTGGGGTAAATTAAGTTTTTATTATAAAAACTGTATTAAACATAATTAGTAGAGATGAGCGAGCATACTCGTCCGAGCTTGATACTCATTCGAGTATTAGGGTGTTCGAGATGCTCGTTACTCGAGACGAGTACTACGCGATGTTCGAGTCACTTTCATTTTCTTCCCTGAGAAATTTGTGCGCTTTTCTGGCCAATAGAAAGACAGGGAAGGCATTACAACTTCCCCCTGCGACGTTCAAGCCCTATACCACCCCCCTGCAGTGAGTGGCTGGCGAGATTAGGTGTCACCCGAGTATTAAAATCTGCCCGCCCGCGGCTCGCCACAGATGCATTCTGACATAGTTCAGGGAAAGTGCTGTTGGTGCCGGAGCTGCTATAGGGAGAGCGTTAGGAGTGATTTTAGGCTTCAAGAACCCCAACAGTCCTTCTTAGGCCATAGAAATCGCAGATCGCACCTATGTGCGATCTGCGATTCCTGTTCTCTTCTCTATATGCGCTCAATGGGGCCGGCGGCAGCAGCGCCGACCCCATTGAGAACATATAGAAGACAAATCATTCTTCTCTGCCACAGCTGTAACAGCTGTGGAAGAGAAGAACGATGTTTGCCCATTGAATTCAATGGAGCCGGCAATACAGCAGGTTCCACTGAAAGCAATGGGCTGCCGGCGATCGCGGGATGAATTGTCGGGAAGGGCTTAAATATATAAGCCCTTCCCTGCAATTCATCCAGAAATGTGTAAAAATAAAAATATATACCGTATATACCAGCGTATAAGGCGACGGGGCGTATAAGACGACCCCCCAACTGTCACCTTATACGCCGGGAATACAGCGGAGCAAAGAATAAAAATCATTACTCACTTCCCCCGGCGTTCTGCGGTGCTGCTGCAGGCTGTCGCTCCCTCCTGGTCCCCGGCAGAGCATTGCTTTCTGGACGCAGGGCTTTAAATCCCAGCCTCCAGAAAACACACGTGCCTTCAGCCAATCACAGCCAATGACAATGATGTCATTGAATGGCTGTGATTGGCTGAAGGCACGTGTATTTTCTGGAGGCGGGGATTTAAAGCCCTGCATCCAGAAAGCAATGCTCTGCCGGGGACCAGGAGGGAGCGACATCCTGCAGCAGCACCGCAGAATGCCGGGGGAAGTGAGTAATGATTTTTATTCTTTGCTCCGCTGTATTCCCGGCGTATAAGGTGACAGTTGGGGGGTTGTCTTATACGCCCCGTCGCCTTATACGCCGGTATATACGGTATATATTTTTATTTTTACACATTTCTGGATGAATTGCAGGGAAGGGCTTATATATTTAAGCCCCTCCCGACAATTCATCCCGCGCACGCCGGCAGCCCATTGCTTTTAGTGGAACCTGCTGTATTGCCGGCTCCATTGAATTCAATGGGCTAACATCGTTCTTCTCTGCCACAGCTGTTACAGCTGTGACAGAGGAGAACGATCTTTATGCTGACAGTGCGGGGGGGGGGGCACTCTTGCCGCTATTGTGGCTTAATAGTGGGACCTGTGAACTTGAGATGCAGCCCAACATGTAGCCCCTCGCTTACCCTATCCATTGCTGTGTCGTTCCCATCACTTTCTTGAATTGCCCCGATTTTCACAAATGAAAACCTTAGCGAGCATCGGCGGTATACAAAAATGCTCGGGTCGCCCATTGACTTCAATGGGGTTCGTTACTCGAAACGAACCCTCGAGCATCGCGAAAATTTCGTCCCGAGTAACGAGCACCCGAGCATTTTGGTGCTCGCTCATCTCTAATAATTAGCATCAAAAGGCAAATGTTGCCTAAACATCCATGCCAGCCATGTCAATATACATGGTTGGAAGGATGTTTTAATCTGATGGATGGCTGAATGTATGCTTCCATACAACAACCTTGTGCTTTATCTCCAGTATAGCAGAAAGCTAAATTAAAAGATGATAATCTGGCTGTTTTTTGTAATGTCTTTAAAGGTTAAAGTTCTTTAATTCATTTCGGTGACATTCAACAAAGCCATTGACTTGCAAACTAAAAGTTCATATTTCAGTAGTGTAAATCGGATAGCGAGCATTTAATCAAAGGTTCTTAGCCACTGATGCTACTCATATATATTATTCATCTTGTCTTATTAACTAGATTATTTTAACTTTTACTTAATGCACTGTAACCATTAGGTTAAGGGTGACATATACCCTTGTCAGTTAAGTTAAAAGCAAAAGTAGAGATTGGGCGAAAGTTGCAGGAGGTACAGTAAGTTAAACATATCAGGGTAACAATAAATTTAGGGTGCTAGCTAATTATTAATGAACCATAGGCAAAATGTGATATTTAGGCTTGATCTATAGAAAGATGTTGAGTGCTGCATAGATTACATATAGCAAAAACAGAAGTATTCACATGAGGGAATGCTCATGGATATTTCAGAACAATACTGGGGGAATTTATTATGAAGGTTTTTTTAAAGTCAGTTTTACTGGAGGTCAAGTTGCTGGTATTTGTGACAAATTCATCCCTGTTGTTGTATGCAGATGATAAATTAGTATGCATTTTTTTAACAATCATTTTTATTGAGTTTTCAAATATGCATACGTACAAGGGCACAGCAGTTTGGAAAAATTTCCACTCTTAACGCAAAAGTGTAGTTATAAGCCTTGTATCTTCTAAATGGGTGTATAACAAAGTAATAGCAAGCAGTCGTTATTTTAGTTCACAGCTGTCAGTGCTAATTTCCGGAAAAACATTATACGGTAAATAACAATGGCCTCGCCAGGGCCAAATAGTATGTCAGGAGGGGAAAAGGGGAAAGGTGTGATGGTGGGGTGGGGGAGTATTCCCTCTCTCTCAGGACTGATGCCCGTAGGGGTAAAGGCACCAAGAAATCATATTTAGGTTAGTAGGTTCATCCCCGCCGTAGGAAGGGCATAATTTATCCATGGAGTCCATATACTAAGAAATTTATCATTTTTATCTTCTGCTATTGAGGATAGCCTTTCATTTATCAAATACCAATTCATGCGGCGTTTAACTTCAGAAAAGTCTAGTGAAGCTTTACCCCAGGAATGGACAATGGTTTGTTGCGGCTAAGAAGAGGAAAGAAATCAATGTTCTGGAATTTGGGGATATATTCCTGATCTTTTTGTTCAACAGGGCCTCCCAAGGATTTTTGCGCAGGTTATGGTACGTTACTGAGTAAATGAGGGAGTATGTTCTAATCCAAAGTCTTTTGACTCTAGGGCAAGACCACCATATATGGAGCATATCTCCAGGGGAAGAACAACCTCTAAAACATTCTTTAGAGTAGCCAGGAACCACAATTCGTGTTGGGACCAAATAACAACGGAGGATTTTATATGAGGTTTTCAACATTAATATGTTACGGACCCCTTGATTGGTAGAACTCCAAATCTGAGACCACTCCTCCTCACTTAGAACATCCCCTGAGTCCCGCTCCCACTTGGCTACATATGATAATTGTGTGCGATAAGTGGTGTGAACAAGTTTTGAGTATATTTGAGAGATGAGACCTTTTGCCTGCGGGTGTTTAAGACAGAAGGATTCAAAGGGGGTAAGGGTGTGCGGAGATTTTGTAGTTTTCAATAGAGAGGACAGCCAGTTTTTTTACTGTAAATAATGGAATATTTCCGAGGGTGGCATCTCCTTATTTTTCTGTTGGGTAGGGAATGTGGTCACACCTTCCCGAGAGAGTAAATGGTGAACCTTAGTGATGCCTCTATGTGTCCAATTTTGAAAAGCTAAACGGAAGTCATGACCTGGCGAAAATAACGGATTACGCAAGAGTGGCAGCAGGGTTAGATGAGGGGAGAGTATTTTATGGAATCCCAAACTCTAAGAGAATGTTTTATAATTGGATTAGATATTGCGGGCCTATAAGTCGGGGGGATCCATAATAGTGAATCTACTGTGAGGGGATAAATTTCCATGGCCTCTATCGAAAGCCAAAGAGGGGCATTTGTGGTGGAGTGTAGGGAGGCCAACTGGGCCACCTGGGCCACTTGGTAGTATTTTGTAAGCTGTGGGAATCCCAAACCTCCTTGTCGCCTATGCCTGTACAAGGTGTAACGTGCCACTCTGGGGATAGAGTTATTCCAGATAAAGCGGAGGGTCAAAATTAGTTTGCATTTTATTAATATGTCTAGAGATGTGGGGTCACTTTTTACATTGTCCAGCTACTGCAATTACAACAGACTTTGTGACTTTTGAAAATAGTCACAATACTTAAATCTGTCTAAAGACCTCATATCACACAAACCACACCCCTTTTTTCGCTCTTTTTTTTTACAAGTAGTCTCAGAATTGTAAAACATCAAGAAGTTGCAGGTTTTTGAACGAAAATTCATTTATGCAAAAATGTGTGAATTTTTAATGATAGAATACTACTGTAGAATCCTTGATAAATTCACCTCAAGTGTTTCTAGAAGTATAATAAAAAGCAAAGTAAGCCAAATAATGTTTCTATGACTTGTAAAAGAAAATCAAGCACCTACAAGGAGTTGTCTTTTTGCTGCAAAAGTCAGCCACATCTCAGGCAGATATGCAAATGATTAGAGTTGTGGCACAATTAGATGAGCAGTCTTGCCACCCAAGGCCCAAAATGTGGTTTCACCCTTAGCCTAGGCTCCAGGAGGCTATTTGTGTGTAGTGGACCTCTTTTTCTGTTTGATGACTACTACACATGCCTCTGTGTTGCAATAAAAAGAGATTTTGCTCAGTTAAAAGAATTTGAGAGGGAGCGCATTATTGGAATACATGAAGCTGGATTGTTGTATTGCCTAAATTGCCTTCCACCTAGGCCATTCTGACCAGACTGTTAGGTGGGTTTGGGAACAGTGGTTTTGTGAGGGCATGCACACAAGGTGACCTGGCTCAGAACGCCCTCGACAGACCACCAGTAGAGAGGACCGTCTGATCATCCGAGTATGAGCAATTCCGACTGTTTCATTGTTCACCATGCAGATACAGGTTGCACTATTGTTACAGACCCCTTTGTCTGTCTGAGCCATTTCCTGGTGCTTGCCTGAAAAACATCTGGTCTCATGGCGCCCATTACATGTACTGCCTTTGACACCCACTATCTGTCGCCTCCGTTTGCAGTGGTGTTGTGAACAATGAAAATGGACTGCTATAGAGTGTAACCAGGTTATCTTCAGCAATTAATCCAGTTTAGTTTGGGGACTGATGATGGCTGTGTTCGTGTCTGGAGACCTAGGGGTGAGCATCTCAGTCCCGCCTTTGCTATGGAGTAGCACACTGCCCCCATTGCTGGTGTGATGGTCTGGAGAACCATCAAATTCAGCAGGTGGTCACCCCAAGTAGTGGTACAAGGGACAATGACAGCTCAGTGATATGTTCAGAACATCCTGCAGCCACACTGCTTCTCTGACTACTTGATGCACACTGTGCATTAAAAATACATTTGTGGCCTAAGACACTACATGTTTATTTGACTGGTCAGCACTGCTCACGTGGACAGCACTGATCAAACAAGTATGTAGTTTCTTAAGGCCCATTTAGATAGGATGAATGTTGGGCAAACGATGCCCGACATTCGTCCCCACACATACTAACTCTCGCGCTGCTGCATGGGAGCTAGTATCACTGGCTCACAGCAGGGAGGCTGGAGGAGATTTCTCTCCAAGCACTCCCCCACCCCTCTCCATTGACTTAACATAGTGGCCGTTCAGTACTGCAGCACAAAGGATGGGCGATGAGCTGATTGCTTATCGCTTAGTGTAAATAGCAGCCATTCAGTACTGAATGGCTGCTATGTTAAATCAATGGAGAGGGGCGGGGGAGCGAGAGGAGAGAAATCTCCTGCAGCCTCCCCGCCCCCCCCTGCTGGTGCTCTGTAAGCGAGCCAGTACTACTAGCTCCTGTGCAATAGGACACACAGGCATGAGTGTCAGGCATCGTTTGCCCAACATTCTTCCGGTGTAAATGGGCAATGTATATCAATACACAGTGTGCATCAGGTAGTCAGAGAAGTGGTGTGGCCATCTTTGTTTGTCCAGGAATGAAGGGTTGCTTTAAGCACTAACTAAAGTACTAAAATTGTTTAGTAGATTCTTGAAATGCAGCTTAGGTTTATAGTCTCTTAAAAGTTTATCAAATAAATGCTTAATTAGCAATGTACTGATATGATGCAACTATTAGAATTGTTTACTTTAAAAGCAAGAGATGTCCATCCTGTAAGTTTCCAAATACACTGAAGACAGAAGCTGTAATGATCTCATTATGAATCTGGTTGATGATGACTGCTACATCTGCCCCAAACAATATAGTAACTATAAAGTAGTCCTCTAGTTCTGCATTTTCTAATATGCTACTTAGAAATGTAAGTATATTACATCCATGAGGTTCTGAATTTGGGGTAACCATCACGGCTCTGAATAAAGGAGCATGGGTACTAAATAAATACCCAAATGTCTTCAGATTTTATTAACAAGCAAATAAGGAATAAGAAAGCTCAGAAAGTCCCTGATTTTAGTTAAGTGCTGACCACACACACATAGCCATTACTCAACTTAGGCAGATGTTGCAGAAACCAATGAAAATGCACAGCCCAATAGACATTGATATGAACGGAAAGGACGTTTTTACCTTAAATTGGGAAAATTGTCTTCTGTCCCATTTTTTTTTTGCCTTCCTCTGAATCAACATTGGGGGAAAGGGTGGGGGATAGGCTGAACTGGACGGATGTATGTTTTTCGACCTAACATTCTATGTTACTATGATACTGATAGTCAAAGGATCCATAAATGTGCTTACTGACAGAGTATGTTTAGGTCACATTTGCAGTAGTATGGCAGTATGTTGATCAAACTTTTGCCTCCGTATTTGTAGACAAAAGCAGGAGTGGGAACAAAACTACAAAGAGGTATAAATCATTCTATTATACTCTCTCTCTCTGTTTGTTTCTTCCATTCCTAACTTTGGCTTAAAAGTATTGATGCGAAATACTGACCAAAGTACTGTACTGCAAAATTGACCAAATCATTGATTTAACATCAAGATCCTGTACCACTATCATTGTGAGGAAAACACATTTTGAAGTACCTACAGTAGGTCATCATGGTAATAAGGTCATTCTGTACCAATCGGTGCAACGCAATTTTTGTAACTTTCATAAATACACTTTATAAAAGAAAATTGAGATCTGAGAACTTTATTGCAGGATCTTATAGCTATAGCTCTTCCTGTGCTTACATATTACACAATGGAGTAAAAAAGACTTATGAAATTCTTTGGTACGCGGAATCTACCTAGTTGTACAGATCTGAGTTTCCTGGATTCCGAAATTCTAGAAGGGAGAGAACAGCGTATTATGTGAGGGAATATATTAAGTGAAGTCCATAGCTATTTCTATATGCAAAGTCTTATACAGGAGATGTTGTCAATCAACAGCGAAAAGGCCAGGGAAGTTGGAGGTGAGTTGATATGCATGAGTCTAATGTATTGCTTTTGAAGTATTTTTTATAAAAGATTATTTGAAATTCTGTTTTTTTGCTATGAAACCAGATAAGTTTTTCTTCACTATGCTGTGTGTCATGGGACCTAACAATATAAATGTATAACTGTACTCTAAGCTCCATTGGGAGAGGAATGGATACAACAGAACTCAAAAGGTGAATTCATTTGCTGCAGTAATTTCTGCAACTGGATTAGAGATCTCTTCCAGCTATCCACCTCCATCTACAGCGAAAAAGTAGTTGTTCATAGATATACTGTTACATAGCAGCGGTGAAGGGAAGGAAAAAAGGCTCTTAGATTGTGGAGTGACTGGTACTCTGCATGTCAACCGGATAAGCGACCATCACCTACAGTCACAACTCTACAGCAATCCACCTGGCCCTGCACTGTAAAATCAACTTGTCCTTCACTGAGGAGAGAGGGGAAGGGACAATACCTATCAATCTCACCTCTATCCTCAAACACTCTACAGTATTGCAAGCTGGCAGGTGTTAGAATACAGGCTAATTTGTAGCCAGCTTCTGCCGGCTTCAGCACACATGTGAAGCGAAAGCTCAAATCACCTACCTGACCCGTTCTAACGCACTCCAGAGCTCTACAATATGCATACAAAACGCTGCCACCACCAATTTCATAACAGTAAATTGGAACCCGATTTATGAATTATTAATATTATCTTCAGAGCATATGGTTTCGTGTTAACATGGACCAGGTTCACTAATTAATTTAAAGTTTAATTCTCAAAGAAAAGAGCAATGCTTATTTACAGAAAAATACAAAAACGATGTTACAGGATAATCAGCAAGAGACTTACATATGATATTACAGACATTAAAATAACAAAGATTATAATAAGAGTGTTACCATTCTTATGCGTGGAGGCTCGTGGGTTATTATGGGGCAGTCATCACGCTATAGTGACCTCCAAGTGGCTGACGCCAAGCACACATTCGTGTGCAATTTTTAAACTCTCACTGGGTTAAACGCCCATTTAGTTCCTTCCAGCCCCCATAGGGGCTGGCTTACCTTGGAATAGATAATCCTGAAACACATCTTTTCCTTATAACTCCGTGTAGGAGTAACCCACCATTGAAATATGACAATGATGTTTCCTCTCATGATTTTACGTGTGTTTTGAGCCCACATATGAGTATTTTCGGACATATCTGGTCCGAGATACGCAATTCTCGGTTCCTTAGCATCGTGCAAATATGGGAGTCCCTGCATCTTATTCGCGGTGATGTGACATTTCACAAAATATCCTTGTCAGTGGGCTGTGACATACATATCTGGTCCGAGATACGCAATTCTCGGTTCCTTAGCATCGTGCAAATATGGGAGTCCCTGCATCTTATTCGCGGTGATGTGACATTTCACAAAATATCCTTGTCAGTGGGCTGCGACATACAGATCTTTCATAATTTCTAAATTACATTTTTTCATTTCTTGAGGGCCTGTCCTTTGTTAACTTTGCCTCCAAAAGTTATCAGGTCTGGCTTTTGGTCTTCAGGAAATGGGGACTGAAAAGTTCCCAGTCCTTATCAACTAATATAAACAGTTTCTTCTCTGGCTTCAGAGGGGCTGTAGGACATCAGAGACCCCCTGGGGGAAAGTGTAACAGCCTTTGCTGAAGTCTACTTAAAAGGTATTTTAGCAGCCAGCTTTTCTGGGTACTGAAAAGCGTCCAACTCTTTCACCTATAAGCCACACACCAGTGTTGCCACACCACATGGGACTAGGGTCCTACCTCACATATACAACTAATAGTTTACATGGGCCACCAGTTGCTTGGTTTTAGGTAAGCAGAAAACCAAGGGAGTCCAGCAAGTGGGTGAAAAATCACTTAGTGCCTGTCGGTGGCCGCATTTACACATCACAACTATCGCCCAAATTAACTATTTACAGTGCATTTTTGGGCAATAATTCCCACATGTACAGAAACCCTAAGACAAAATTATATACATAGCTTACTCAATTTGTAATGGTAATTAAGGTCATGCACACAAGGGTGAGCCTAAAAGTATAAACTTCCTGAGAAAATTAAATGTTTCAGATATAATTTGGGGAAACTTTTCATGTTGAATCATGTTACATGCAAGGGAATAGCATTAAACCTAAGAAGGCTTCACATTATGTAGGTCATGTCCTGTATGTTGCAGATCTAACCTCTTGAACGCCAAAATATATACAGAGCTCTGAGCCAAAAGTAAATACAGACTTACCCCCACACCTTTCAGACTATACACCACAAAATAAATACAAAATCCAGACCAGACCCTACAATAAATATATACCCCAATCTTTAAAATAAATGCAGATCAAAACCCCAAAGAAATACAGGCCACTAGAAAACAATCAGACCCCAGAATAAATTTAGACTCCACACTAACCACATATTCCAAAATAAATTCAGAGTTCATCCCAGATCCCAGAATAAATGTTAAATACTAGGGATGAGCGAGTATACTCGCTAAGGCACTACTCGCTCGAGTAATGTGCCTTAGCCGAGTATCTCCCTGCTCATCCCTAAAGATTCGGGGGCCGCCACAGCTGACAGGTGAGTTGCGGCGGGGGAGAGTGGGCGGGAGAGAGGGAGTGAGAGATCTCTCCTCCGTTCCTCCCTGCTCTCCCCCGCAGCTCCCCGCCCCGCGGCGGCACCCGAATCTTTCGGGACGAGCGGGGAGATACTCGGCTAAGGCACATTACTCGAGCGAGTAGTGCCTTAGCGAGTATACTCACTCATCCCTATTAAATACATATCTCAAAATAACTTCATTCCGCAGACCAGACCACAGAGTAATCAAAGACCCCAGACTAAGTCCCAGAATAACTACAGGCCTTGGACCAGACCTCAGAGTAAATAAAGACCCTATATCAGACCAGATCCCAGAATAAATGCAGATTACATACTCCAGATAAATTCAGATACTAGACCAGATCTAAGAATAAATACAAACCCCATACCCAAAAATACATAGATATCTCATATCAGACTCCCTAAAACTATACAAATGTCATATCAGAACCCAGTGTAAAAAGGCCCTCAAAGCCCCTAAGCAAATACGAACCCCAAGCTGAGAACACAAAAACATCACACACACATAGTTTACACAAACACATAACACTCAGACTCAGTCTTCTTCTCCTGCTCTGTGTGCTCCACCCCCTGGCTAGAGGAGCTGAGTAGATATACCAGTCATGTGAGCTCCTAGTCATGTGAGCTTATCTGTGCAGGTCCTTTAACAGCACATGCATACATCTCTGTCAAGTAACATTACACATTGCAGCTTTGGCCCATTTTTTTGCCATGATTCATGGCAAAGTCATGACAAAATTGCAATATGCAGTCTTCCTTGCACGCAAGCAAATGATGCCTCTGCAGTCCTACAAGTTGTTTGGAGCTCAGATATGGTGTTCTTAGACTTCTATGAGATTCCACTGTATTTCTGTATGGATTTAGAATTTCTTCTGTTTTTTTGACATATTATCAAGGTATCCTCCCTTAAAGTAAAATGAAGGCAAACGAAGTGTCTACAGGGACTCCATACAGGCTCCATGGACATGGTTTATTGGTGTACCTGAAGCCTTAAGGGCCTTTTAAATCTAGCAAGAATATTCACCCAAATGTTATTTCACCAAAAACTTTGGGCTGTGCAAAAGTGCAAATGATCAGCCGACGAATAGGCAAACACTCAATTGTCAGCTGATTGGCTCATCTATGTAAGCATAAAAATGCCTGCTGGTTGGCTGCACATCTCCCTATGTAAACAGGAAGATCTGCAGCTGACCAATGGCAGCTGTGTGGGGATAAAAGATGATAATAATGTCCATCCCTTAATAGATTTCGATTCGGTCTGATTGCAAGGCAAATTGCTACGTGTTAAAGGACCCTAAACATAAATGTTATTCAAGAGCACAGTTTTTCTTTAAGCATACATATTTAACAATTTATGATACTATAACATTTTCAGAAATGTTGCAGTATCATTGATGGTTAAATTAAATGAATGCATAACCTAAATATGCAACTAGCAAATGTTTCAAAAGAAAAAATCCAGGGAACAAAAGATCAAAAAGGTGACAGGAATGCAAGCTGAGAGGTTTTCACTATTTGATTTGTCAGAAATTCTTTTACTACAAGTAAAATCTTTTTCATTCTTCCACAACATTGACCAA
Organism: Eleutherodactylus coqui; assembly: GCF_035609145.1. Classification (NCBI taxonomy): domain Eukaryota; kingdom Metazoa; phylum Chordata; class Amphibia; order Anura; family Eleutherodactylidae; genus Eleutherodactylus; species Eleutherodactylus coqui. The sequence continues at coordinate 402,432,866 of NC_089837.1, forward strand.
CCTGTTTCAGATCTGTTTGTCCTTCAGGTGCTATTTACTGCCAGCTCTGCCTGAGCAGTAACATTCAATCCTGCAACAAGGATTGTGCTGTTCTTTTTATGTTCCACTTTCATCTTTCCCTTGGTGGCTAAATATACTGCTAACTACGCCTCTGGAACAGAGGGTAACACAGGCAGAACTGACAGCGGTCTATTTCAGCGTAGCTCTTGTTTATTAATGGAAATTCGACATTTCACTGAAACATTTATAAATCTATACAACATAATGAATAATAACAATCTCCAAACCTATTATTCATTTTATGCTCTTTTACAAGTGAAGTCATGTTTGTATTGTAAAATGTTGCATCACTATTAAAGCCAAAACTTTCTCACGCAATTCAGATCAGCAGTATCCTGCGTTTGGTTCTTTCTTGAGCTTTACAATATCCATTTTTCCCCAATGGATAATTGACAGCATCTTTTATATCCATGTTGGTGGAGAGAATTGAGGCTGGTTTTAACACACAGCATTTTAATATGTTTTCAGTGGCATTTTCACAACATTCTATTTAAAAATGCTAGTTACCTTTGAAGTCTTCAGGAAAATACTGTCAAGCCTTAACACAGCGAATTGTTTTGTGGCATCTTTGTATCTATCTATCTATCTATCTATCTATCTATCTATCTATCTATCTATCTATCTATCTATCTATTTTGTGGCTTTTTTATGGTTGGTAGCTTAAAACAATGCAGCATGTTCTATGTATGATGTCTTTTACATAGTTTGTATTGGACTTTAAAAACACAAGGGTGAGGACCAACCATGTTTTAAGGACTTATCCCTTGCAGAAATTTTTGACGATATCTTAGTAAGTGATACTTTTATCAAAATGTGATTTTTCTCAGTAAGAGAAGCCGAGTAATCCTGTGGATATGATATATTTTTATGGCTAACAAAAATACATGGTGTAAATGCAAGCTTTCAGGACCCTTCCTCATGCCATGTATTTTCGCTAGCCATTAAAAGCCATCATATCTACAGGATTACTTGGCTTATCTTACTGACAACAATCACATTTTGCTCTACTGGCTAACATAGTACCAAAACCTTTTTTTTCCTCGTTTTACTTCTACCAAAGACACAGCCATGAAAGCCATGCTGAAGGCTTTACAGATTTCTTTGCAATCTAACTTTGCCAAACTTGGCCTATAAATTTTATATACAATGGCTGTCACAATAGACAAATGGCTATTTCATAATAGACAGGTCACATAGACTACCTCGCTCTAAGCACCTAGCTGATCATATACCAAGAGACTTTCTTCTCTCATAGTCACTACTTTCATGTGAAAGAGAAACTACTGAACACTGACAGGAAGATGAGCCCACTGCCTGCACCATACCAAGTGCTATCTTTATATACAGACGTATCTGCGACAACCTTGGCACAACTACAACAATTACCCCCTGTAACTACAATGCTCAGAGAACGCAAAATCTTGTACAAGTGGGAATTCCCTGTTTGTCTCCTCATTACATACAAAAGCAATTTTGTCATCAAATCTTTGGAAGACGTGATCAGCTTCTAACGACAGTAGAATTTTGATGTTTCTCTGCCCACTAAAGACCCAAAACAGCCTCATTAACAGCTATCGGCAGAATGACATGCAGTGATACCTGTAAACAAGCTCATCGTTAAAAGACAAGCACATCCTGTTGGTGTGTAGCACTGAACACTGATAAAATTCAGAAACACCTGAAAACTTGTTCCCCCCACACATGAACTTCAGCTCTGGAAGAACTTTATCGTCTTCTTCTTCACTTCTAGCCTTGTGAAGATTTGTTCGCTGTTGCTGTTGTTTTTTTCTGTTTTCCTTTCTTATCTTTTTTTGTCAAATATCAGGTACATCTATTGGCTTATCTGGCACCTACTAGATGACATATTTAAACCACTGTATGAGACACTATGTAATTATTAGAGATGAGCGAACGTACTCGTTACGAGTACTTACGCACCCGAGCACCGCCATTTTCGAGTACATCAGTACTCGCGCGTAAAGATTCGGGGGGCGCCGTGGCGGCACGGGGGGTAGCAGTGGGGAGTGGGGGGGAGAGGGAGAGAGAGAGGGCTCCCCCCTGTTCCCCGCTGCTCCCCCCCCGCACCGCCGCGCCGCTCCCCGCCCCCCGAATCTTTACGCCCGAGTACTGAAGTACTCGAAAATGGCGGTACTCGGGTGCGTAAGTACTCATTACGAGTACGTTCGCTCATCTCTAGTAATTATGCTTTATTTTCTTATTTTTTATTATAGTAGTTAAGGTAGTATCGCTAAATGTCAAGGGGCTCAATAGACTCCAGAAAAGAGCATAATATGGTCAAATGTAAAAAGATTAATTCTTGATTTTTTTTGTGTGCAAGTAACACAAATAGTTTCAAAATATACTTTCTGTATAAAACATCTAAGTTATCCTACAATATTTCAGTCCCATAGTCTGTTCTATAAATAATCCCAAATTTTACATACGAATATCCCCAGTGACTTATTACATTATTTACAAAACGAACATCCCTTCGATTGGCAACTTAAGGGCATTTAAGTATTTGGGCATAACAATAACCGCCTTACATAAAAATCTCTATCAGCCTAACTTTGATCCTATGTAGAGATGAGCGAACGTACTCGTAATGAGTACTTACGCACCCGAGTACCGCCATTTTCGAGTACTTCAGTACTCGGGCGTAAAGATTCGGGGGGCGCCGGGGGGCGGGAAGCGGCGCGGCGGTGCGGGGGGGAGCAGCGGGAAACAGGGGGGAGCCCTCTCTCTCTCCCTCTCCCCCCCACTCCCCACTGCTACCCCCCGTGCCGCCACGGCGCCCCCCGAGTCTTTACGCGCGAGTACTGCTGTACTCGAAAATGGCGGTGCTCGGGTGCGTAAGTGCTCGTAACGAGTACGTTCGCTCATCTCTAATCCTATGCTAAAAGCACTGCAGGATGAATCCCAAAACTAAATTTGAGATATTGTAGCTGGAAAGAATAGCCTCTTATAAAATGCTTTTGTTGCCAAAACTACTGTTTTTACTTCATACTCTTCCTATTGAGCTACTAAAACGTTTCTTTACTGCCATGAGTCAGACTGTATCTCATTTCGTCTGGGCGCACAATTCTTACAAAGGACAGATGGGCAGGGATTTGGGTCTTCCAGATGTTTATGATTATTGTATGGATGTGCTGGTCTACCAACTAGCTTCATTTTGCAGGTTTAAATATAGAAATACTGGGTCTATGTAGAGAATCACTTAGTATCTCTGGCTCCAACTAAATCCTGACTTTTCATTCCCTTGTGGAATTTATCTCTGTGTTCTTGTCTTTTCCCACATATCATTAAAGGTCTGGAAACAATTCCATGATCATGCCAAACCTAAAGAAGTTCTCCCATGGGACCATATATCACTGGATGTGCTCCAACATGCTATCCCATACCTGGATATCTCTAAGTGGGTTTCACTAGGTATTTCGACAAACTTTCTACAATCTATTTCGACTGGGTTTCGACAAACTCTCAATTTTATGCATGGAGACTCTCTTGTGCCATACAAGCAGTTATTATCCTGTTATCCACTGACTATGAGAAACCTCTACAAATACGTATGTACAAATACAAAATGTTTAGACACTCATAAACCCTCAATGCTTCGAGGTAACCTAAACATATTTCAAATATTTTCCAAAGGAGCCGAAGAGCTTAAACCTATATGCTCTGTACTACATGATCATGGTATTTTTCAAAAAACCTACCCACTGAGGGAATAGAAGAAGGAGTTCACTCGAGACTTTCATGATAAAGAATGAAGACAAACTTTACACTTGACACATAAAGCCCTTAAATGTAGCTCACATGTGGAAACTATAATGAGAAGTACATTGTGTTGGTATTACACTGCAGCTCGCCTGGCCCAAATGCATCCCAACTGTATGACTGATTGCTGGAAGGGTTGTAGTAATAGGGGAATTTTGCTGCATTTCTTATAGAGCTGCCCTCTTCATCAATACTGGGACTCGGTATTTAATTTATTATCCTCTTTGATTGGTCAGAGAGTCTCAAAAACTCCATAGGCATTCCCAATATAAGAAAAACTGTCATAATCAACCAGACGTAAGATTATAAAAAAATGCATGTCTGCAATACATTTATAAATTTCACGCTATATGGAGCGCCTGTATTTCCTGCAATCATTGTGTTTCAGAATGAATGTAACTTTCTTTTTACCTACAGCTGCCAACTAGCTCTGTGTACAGTTGACATTGCATCTGTCTTAGCCGCTGCTCATCCAAAAAAAATCTTGCTAATATCTAGATCAAGCATAACTTTTAAAATGATGTTACCATTACAATACCAGCTATTTCTTTTATACAAGGCTGACATAATACATCATGCATTTGCTACATATGGTACCTGTGTAACTCAGTGACAGAAATGGGCTAATTTATCTGTCAGGAACTTTTAAACTAATCAATTGAAGGATAACATGAATCCCCTTTGTATTAAAACTTTTCAAGCTCCTGCTGGAAACTTGCAAACCATTCAAAGCAGATAAGAGATTACAGAGGAGTTGAGAAAAAAAATCTGTAATCTTCTGAACATGGAAGGACTATTTCTCATCCATGCAATATCTGCTTCTTAAAAGGAAGAAGGGAAGAAAGTATCTTTTCAAATCTCATGGAAAAATAACATGTCTCATCCACAATTTAGCTACTGACAAATTTCATATTACCCCACAAGCAATGTGTGCAGATAATAAAATTTTTCTCTGAAGATAAATCTAATTGATGTGAGGCTGTATTCTTTTGTCATGAATCTTCAGAAGGGCAAACCGTGAGCTAAGGATCCAAGACATGGCCAGCAATTTTCCTATAGGTTTTACATCTGTGACATTCTACTAGTATTAACCACATTTGCTTGTATGCCAATTTTCGTGGTTTTAGGAATATAACATTAAAGGGTTTTGTGTCTTTAGGCCGAATGCAGACGGGACAGCAAATGGAACTATGATTTTTTTCTCTTCAATTTCATATAAACAGTATACAGCAGAAACAAAACTCTGTTTACCTTGGTATGAAATCAGATGCATATGCGGATGCAGTTTGGCCCCACTGATTTCTATTGATGTCATATTGTATCTTTCCAAAGCTCAGACCTTGTACAATACTGTAATCTGGCATTAGAAAATGACTGCTATGTATTTTTGAATGTTCTGGTATAAAACGAGCGGGGTCACTTTTGTAGGAAGTGATATTCCACTTGTACCTTGTAACATTTTATTTTTAGCTGCTCCAGGAAGGAAGATAAATATTTCATTGTGATTCCTATACTCTGGTGTCAACTGACCCCCTGTAAAGAAACTTTCTATAATCAATTGCTTGTAAGGTAACCAAGCAGTTACAAAGTGCTGTATAGCTTTAAGGGCTCAGTCACACGGGCGCATCGGCACCCGTACACCGGCGCCGATGCGCCCGTGTGACTGACAGTTAGAAGACGGCCGTACCTGAAGACGGACGTCTCTCTGCAGTGCTGATGAAAGAACACATGACCGGCAATGAAGGCGGTCACATGTTCTTTCCTCCGGCACTGCAGAGAGACGTCCGTCTTCAGGTACGGCCTTCTGCAACCAGCAGTAACACGGTTATCGATGCGCCCGTGTGACTGAGCCCTAAGTGTCTCTGAGTTTCCAACAAGTTTCTTACACCAGGTTCTTCTGACCCAATCATTTGCTGCTGTTTTCACCCTGTTTCATGCTTGTTAGGGCTCACACCCACTTGCGTTTTTTTAACGCAATTGTCAATGGGACTTTCTAATGTTAAAAACGCATTGCAAGTTGGTGCTTTGCAATTTTTGTGTGATGCATTTTTTATATTAGAAAGGTCCATTGACATTCGCGTGAAAAAAAATGCAGCGATATTGCGTGAAAAAAATGTGCAAGAAAAACGCAAGTGTGCAAGAGCCCTCAGATTGATTTTCAGGTTGTCTTCCCCTTTTTTTGTTGCTCCACTGTTTGCATTTCACTTTCATTTAGGAGGCACATAGCAAGCCTAGCATTCTGCCAGCAGTTCATGTCCTGACTTTCTTGCCCTTACTTCCCATGTTGCATTGCACTGTCTCTGGTCCAGTCAGTAGGGAGGCAGTATCTGAATGTCTACCCCTCTGCCTTTCCAGTATAGTCAGGCATTTAGAGGCATTCTGTCCAAATAATTAGTAAACCCACTATAATGTGTGTGTAATGTGCACACGCTGTAACAGCAGGAGAGGCAGAAACTGTGGAGATCAAATGTGAGTTACAGTGTTGAAGCAAGAAAATATTTATGCGAAGCTTTACATATATAAAATTTTCCTCAATTGTTACTAAAAGGAATGAAGATGGCATGAAAGTTACCAATTATGTGATAAGTACTATGATAGTAGTATGACTGGTAGGCATAAATAGCATTTAGAGGCACCATAGCAATGTCAAAACACCCCTCTGTTTGCAGATTAATTGACTTTTACTTGAGAAGTAATCGAAGGAAGAATAGTGTCAAAAAAGAAAGAAATATCATATAGCAAATCCTCTGTACAAAGGACTACTCACAGGTGCAAGATTGCTTTCACAAAAAAAAGTTGTAACAATAGTGCATTTCCTGTATTGTGGGGCTCCTCAGCCTCCAGGACCCACAGTGACTACTATGATATAATAGTTATGACCATCCTTCTTCTGCAATTTACATTTGGGAGGCTTAATTGCTAGACTTGTCATCCCTATCTTATTCTCATTTATCCATTATAAGGGCTTAGTCACACGGGCACATCGGCACCTGTACACGGCACCGATGCACCCGTGTGACTGTGCCCTTACTGCAGGAAGAAGACGGCAGCACTTTAGGACGGACAACTCCCCGCAGCACCGAAGAAAGAACACATGACCGGCAATGAAGCTGATCACATGTTCTTTCTTCCGACGCTGCAGAGAGACGTCCGTCCTGAAGTGCAGCAGTCTGCTTCCTGCAGTAACACGGGTGCCGATGCGCCCGTTTGACTAAGCCCTCACTTGTCACATATATGAGCTGAATTGTTCATGACAAACCATTCAAATGTTCGGATACCGGTAATTATTAACTCTGATGTAATTAGTGCCAAACGTCCTGTTGTTTTCTAAGTATATCTTTGTTTAAAAGAAGAAAATAAAGAGGAGGTTGGCTGAGGGATTTATGTTAAGAACTAAGTCAACCCTCTTCGTCTTCTTCTTCTCTTTGTGGCTGGACTCTAAGGAACACTGATGACTGCCACTCTTTGATCCATGGATGGCCCAGAGGTGAGATCCCCATCTATCACCTTTGTGGCATACTGTATATGAGTATGCCATAAATGTCTATTGTCAGAATATCCTTTTAAGCAAGACATTTGCATGATGTGTGACATTATCAGACACCATTAAAGTGAAAATGATTTGCGTTTAAATCATTTCATTGTTTAGTGAAGCAAGTCAAAAGTTAGGTCAATATTAATGACCATAGAAGACTATCTAAAATGTCAGCAGCTACGTGGATTAGAATGGGTTGTTGATTGAGCTTTGTGCAAAGAAAGATGAACTGTTAAATAGAGAGGAAGGGTTCATAAAACAAACCAGCTGGTATCCTGGGGAATCCAGTGATTAGCTGCAGGGGGACACGGGATGGGTAAACATTGGCAGTGAGAAGGAGCATGGCTTGAACACAAGCAATACACAAATTCCTAAACAAGCCAGATGGTGTGTTGAAAACGCAGCTACTACACTGCTGTGTTCAGTCAATGGTGTAAAATACGTTAAGTACCACTATAAAAGAATTAGATAAAAAGCTATGGAGATCCTGTATATCCTTACAGATCAGTGTTGTCTAGCTAGGCATTCAAGGGCTATCATCTGTTACTGGGTTATTATATTTAAACACAGTGGTGCTCATAATTAATATCATGTTGTGCATTTCAATCTTTTTAAAGTGTTTTTGTAGAAATATGTATTTTAATATTGTCTGATTATAAATCTAGAACATTGACAATATGAACCAAGTTATTCCTATTAATTGTGAAAACAACTTTTGGAAGGTACTGTTACTTCTTGAGCAGATCCAGCTGGTTTAGGGAGTCCTCGGGAAAAGTACACAAAATAGCTTCCCTCTAGAAGGAAAAACTGTGTAGTGCCAACTATAGGTAGCAACCATAGAAGTCAATGTCTGATACATACATTTCACAAAGTACATTGCCTATAAGATTCCCTACATCAACTGCCAGATCTCCGTAAGAAGAATCAGTACCTGCAGTGACCTACAAAAGGATCTCACCTAGACACCCAGAACCAAACTTTGTACTAATGAGGAGCAAGAACCCCAAAACAGTTATCTGTTGATATCCTTAGTCAGGCTCTGTGATAAGGGCGTAACTGCCTATAGGTGGTATTAGAGAGGCAATTTTCTTCCATTTGCATCAATTGATGGTCCCAGAGTACAATACAGATATCAAAGTGTACACTTTTTATGAATAGATGCCGGATAACAAATAGATTGAAAGTAAATAGATGCCGGTTTTTATGAATGAATACTGGTAGTAGTAACGGGAAGGATCACATGATGTTGAAAGTGACGTGTAGAACATGTGACCATTACGTATGATCACACGTGACCGCAAGATGGCTACGGCAAGCGGCGTTCGTGGACCCATGTGAGTGCAAATGAAATGTATAAATGTATGTTTGTTACATGTTTATTCTATGCTTGAAGAGGGCGGTCTAGTCCGCCGAAACGCGTAGCAACTACTAATAAAATATAATTATATTACATGGACCATTATGTCCTTTGATATCCTGGGAGACCACGAGCGCTGGGGAAATTTTCTCGGCTTCTATAAAGTGTACACTTTTCATTTTAGTATGTGCAGAGCCAATTGGTTTGAAATGAAAATTGAAATGCTCACCCCAATCCTTACAGGCCCAAATGAGATTGATCCACTTACTCACTGTTTCGTGTTCCTGGCAACTCTTCAGCTCAAGGCGGTGATATACACTATGTCATAACACAGTTGGGCAATGGAGGTGAAGAGGGACCAGGAAGGAAGAAGAAAAGTGTCCTGTGTTGCTGTGTAACAGTTTTCACTGTTTTCTGCACACCAGATGTCTAGTTTTAATGGCCATCCGAAACATTTTCTTGTCCATCAAAATTAAGCAGATAATACACAGACCTACTAACAGCAGAAGACATCAGATAAATATCAATTTAGTAGAACAAAATGAACGGAACAATACTGATACCATACAAAACATTTTTCTGAAATACTTAATTATTTATCCGGTAAAATATTTTTAATTCTCCTAAAGGCTTGCAATATTTTAAAATAATAAACTAAGCCAATACTCACCTTTTTCAGCCCAACTCTCCAGTCCACGATGCTCTGGTCCATGTCGGTCTGCGCTTATCTTTGGGCAGTTGATCACATGTCATCTAAGCATGCAACTTTTCGAGTTTGCACTATACTGGGTGAGCTGATTTTGCTTGAACTAGTCAATCCACCATATTGGTTGCTTTTTGCAGAGCCTGAATTCCATTTACTTGACCTTCTGTGCATAGTAAGCAACATTTCACACTTTCAGTGCTGCTTTCTCAAAGACTGGATTGCTTTTACATCTTCAGTAACTTTGGCTGTGGCCATTAGGCATGCATTTCAGTTTGTGCTTGGCATAGTTCCCTGAATGGGAATCTTGCCATGGCCTCTAGGTACATTATTTCTGTGTCAGTTCATTACAGTCTTAGGAATTCTCAGTTAATTGTTTCCTACACCTCAATGCCATAAAAAGAAGTAGTTTAAGAACAAGTAATTGGTCATTGTTTCCTGATTATTTGAGCCAGGTCTTTCTGTGCAGAAACTGCCATGTCATTGAAGGTCTGGAAATAGACATCCATTCTAAATTAGTGGAGACATGCAACAACGCAAAGTGAGAACTTAGCTATTATGGCACATGGTAGGCAGGGTTCCCAGCCACAGGAAAATTCTTGGGTAGTCCACAAAAAAGACACCTTTTCCATTGTATGTAAAAAAAAAATGGAGCTTATATAATTATTGTTTTTGTAGTTATAATTTTACAACCGACAGTAAATGCTGCCAATGTCTTCATATTAGTATCTCAGATATAGATATATACCACCTAAAATTATAACATATTCCACAGCACCTCACAAATCAGAGGGTACATGTACAGACAAAATCAGACATTACATACATTACTATTAAATAATTGCAAGAGCTTGCAATCTCTAGGGAAATACAGCACGGGCAACACGAGATAAAAAGTGCGTTTTGTACAATGGTACAATCATCTTAAAATACACATGGTACTATACATACAACCGCAAGAGACAGTCACCAGCCAATGTCTATATTTACTAATGCATATATATATATATATGAAGTGCATTAGGGTGTATGGGGTATAGGGGATACTGTGATTAGGTTATGAGGGGGAATTGTAGAAAATGGATAAATGGGGAAGAGGTAGATTAGGGGATGTGATATGCCTCTCTACAGAAATGTGGTTTTAGGGCTGACTTAAAATTTGAGTATTGATGATTAACCTGATTGTCTGTGGTAGTGCATTACAGAGAACTGGAGCCACTCAGAAAAAGTCTCCAAGATGGGAGTAGGAAGTTCAAACTATAGCAGAACTTATTCTAAGGTCATTACCAGAATGATGAGCACAGGTAGGGTGGTAGACAGATATGAAGTTGGAGATATATAGAGATGTAGCACTAAGGAGATCTGTAATTAGCAAGAATAGTGTAGTATATATATTCTTGCCATCAAAAAGACAAAATGTTTTACAAAGTCTTAATCAATTTAACTAAATGCAATGGTTTACATAAATAATAAAAGCCATAACACAAACATAAACTTACTCAGAGTGCTTAAAAGGGTTTTCAGGGAATTATAGAAAAGGAATATAAGAAAAGCGTGTCGTGTTCTTTTCCAAAAAATTGTAAGGGGTGAATATTAACTCACCTGGTGCATGGTGGGTTAACCCTGCCTAGGACTATCCCACCTGCACCCCTCGTCCAGGTTAGCGTTGAATTAGGAAGGCCTTGATCCACTTATCTGGAATAACCAGAGAGACGTCTGGAGGCAAAGAGGGCTCCCTGGATAACCAGGGGCCCTCATCAGATATCAAAAAAAATGAAAAAAGTCACTCTGCGCTCTAGCTGGACTAGGTATACTTCTCAATCAGTAGAATTTAGCATTCCGTAAGCCGAAACAACTTCTTTATTCAAGATTGCCACGCGTATCGGCACTACTCATAGTGCCTTTTTTCAAGTTGAATTTTTTTAAATTTTTTGTTAGAATTAAAAAAAATCTGTATTTGACTTACTTTTTAAGGAGACTTGAAACTGTACCTTATGCTGTATTTTACAGGCATTCTATTAAGACATGCCACAGGCACGTCTTAATAGGCAAAAAATCAGGGCAGCCCTGAAGGCCTTTAGAAGGCCTTAGGCTGCTATGATACCTAAACGGCACCCCAGTGATCACATCATTTAAATTGTGCTGACATAACTGACAGCAGTGGGTGTCAGCTGTCAAAATTTTAATAATGCTATAAACTATAATTTTAGCATTATTAACATGATACTTCAATCAGTCAAAAAATAGAGATTTTAGTTTTGCATATGGTAAAGACAAAATCTTTTATAAATAGGCCCGTGGTAATATCTTAGTATGCATAACTATTTTTATTCCAGAATATTCTGCCCTAATTTAATTTTTCTGGAACAGGCATTATTTTACATTTATAAAGTATATATCAAGTTCATTGATAAAACAACATATGACTTGTATAACAGATACAATAAGCCATGTAACACAGCTGCAGACATTTTCTGGTGTGATGCCCTCTTGCCCTTATCGATATCTTCCTGTCTGCAAGTGTCAAATGACATTAATTTTCTTTCTCAGTAGCTGCAGAGTCATGTGCTTCTTACTTTCATAAGAAAATTGCTGAATTATATTCCCATCTGTTCTGAGACCTAAACACAACTAACTTGAGTCTATATCATTGGATAAACACAGTGATATATAGGCTTATACTGCATCCTATTATCTTATAATACATATTACTAAGTTGCTCACTATGATATGTCATAATAATGTTTTTGAAATATTCTTAAAATTAACCCTTTGCAATCCAATTTTGGATTCAGGGTTTCCTATGGGGCTTCCTCTTTCTGCCATTATACGATGGCGCCATCTGCTGGCTAGAGCCAGTACTGTGGTATGGGACATGCTGGAGAGGCCCCCTGACAACAGAGCAGCCAGTAATATACAGTAAGAATACCCTGTCGGACGTCTTCCGACATCGGAGCTGTACAGCCTTCAATCACAATGTCTTCAGACATCAGTCAGTGGATTAGAAAGGGTTGAAGGGTTTTCCAGGACTTCTCATCTTTGGGTGCGCCATTAATATTACTATTGTGAGTAACTGACTCATAGTACCTCTGCCAATCAGCTGTTTGAAGAGGCCATATTATGACTGAGTTATAATATTATGGGTATTATAACTCAGTACACATTTGTCCCAGTCAATTATATGGGACTGGGCTGCAATACCAGGCACAGTCAGTACAAAAATAAGAAGTTTGTGCCTGGTGAACAATGAGGGATATGCCACACCATGCTTGGCAGAATGCAGTGGCTCCTCCGAACAGATGATTGGCAGGGGTGCAGAAAGTTGCCCCCTACCAATTTAATACTGATGAGCTGTCCGAAGAATAAGCTTTCAAATTTAAAGTCCCAGATAACTCCTTTAATGCAATTATAAACGACATTGTTTTACAATAATATTGCAACTTTCGGTTAATGTTCTGCAAATTTTTCTACCAAACATAGTTCCAGCTTTAAACGATTTTACCTGTATTTTTTTTTCACATAAGAAAAGGATTTTGAATACCTGAACAGCTCATTACTGACTTTCACCACATTTCCCTTAATAATGTTGAGGAGGATCCATATATATATCTCTTTTTATAGACTGGATTGCGCTTCCTCTGTAATTTGCATTTAATAAGGAAAATCAATTAGATTATTTTGTGCAGGATAGAGAACTAACTAGTGTCCTTTTCTAATGTAATTTGACATGTTCAGCTCTATTGTGCTTGGCAAGGAAAAAGCACCTTCAAATAGAGATGTGCATAGGTCAAAGTCATACCAATGAGTTGCGCTTCATTCAATAAATCTTTGAAACTGTTAAAATGATTAACACCTGCAAACTTTTACCTGCACATGTCGAGAAATAAAATAGCAGTATATACCATTATTGTGCATTGCATTAATATGCTTGAGTTCATCTAAAAATATCGATATCAGGTACAATAAGACTGTTCTTACACAACCACGAATAACCCGCAAATATTGTGTCATTGCAAGATGCACAGAATAGTATTTTAGTTGGAGTCTTGCGTAAGAACTGGACTTGCAATGTTTGGTCTCCTGCACATAGATAAGAGGGCCTGCTTTTCCAGCACCCCTTTTGTTCATGACCGCTCTGGTATTGCAGTTCAAGAAGAACATAGTTGCACAGTAGAATTCTTTTAAAATGCCCATAAGGTTTATGGAAGTAATCCAGATGTTCATAATAGTCTGCAGTTTGCAATGTTAACATTTCGAGCTAGTGCCCTTAGTTAAGCAGAGCTAACCAAGCTTGGGACACATATGTTTAAATCTACAATTCAGCTTGGAAACAGACGGCATCCGAACAATGTGCATAAATATCCTGTGATAGGGAAACCTGGCTGGCGACTCTGGCCTCCTCTTCCCCTATCACAGCCAATGTGACATAATAGATTTGAGGTGAAGAATAATCTACATATGTAATCTACAAATCTCATCACTTTTTTTCTGTAGACTGTGTTTATGGAAATGGTCATTACAACGTGTAATATGTTTTGTCAGTAATCCCATGCACTCTTTTTCTTATTGATGGAGCAGTCCTTTCTTATTAATTGCTTATAAAAGATGTCAAAATTGAGGAGAGTCCTCATATGTCCTTTGTTAAACTCCATAAAGGTACTATCTATCAGATTTGTAACTCATATGACATGAATATCCCAGAGAAGAGAAAGACAGAAGTGCCAAATCCAGCACATGCTAAATCTTAACGGTGCCGGATAGACTCTATTGACTATAATGGGATCTGTCTGGTTTCTGTCCGGTTCTCAAGAATTTTCCTAATGAAATAGCTTAGCATGGACAATTTATGAACACTTATAACCAATATACCTGTTTATTGTGAATGGAGGCAGGCAGACTGGAAAGATACTCGGCCCACTCTGCCTCCATTAACTAGCAATACTTGTTCTTGTGTCAAATGGCTCTAATGAAAGGGTAAGCAAACCGTGGCACAGAAAGTAATATTAATGCTTTAGAGGGGTTATACCAAAATCTAAGGTTATTCTGTATCCACAGCATGGGGGATACCTTTAAGATTGGTGGGGTCTCACCTCTTTACTTCGAGCTTAGTGCATCCCCCACAATGAGGAGGAGATTGAATGAAGCGATGGCCACACATGTATGGTGCCACTCCATTCACTTTCAGTGGGACTGCTGGAGATAGCCGAGATACAAGCACTCAGCAATTTCTGTCAGCTCCATTACAAGCAATGGAGCAGTGGCTGTGCATGCTCCGTCATCCCTCCATTCAATGTGACATCACTGCGAATGGGTGAAGCATCTACACAGTGATAAGTAGAGGGTGGCACTCACCCCTCTGGATAGGGGATAACTTTAGACTTCGGGATAGCCCTTTTGAGGGTGAAATTAAACTTTGCTACATCTGTAGCTAGTCAACTGACCACAGTTTACAGACTGATATAAAACAGACTGTAGCTTGGTAACCAAAGGTGGGACAAACTTTCACAGTGCCCAAGGCAGTGGTTTTAGAATCTACCCCATCTGCAGTTCTGAATGAAAGTTGTTGAATGGACAATCATTCTTTTAACTGCCGCTTGTTCCGTTGATTGTTAGAAATGTCAGAAAATTGAGGTAAAATTACTACAGCTTAGTATTTAGACAGGCTAAAGTTAAATCAGGCAGTCAGAAGATGCATTTATCACTGTGGTGCCTGCTGTATGATAAACTGGGTGCAACTCTAGGCACCTTTGTCTAACATTGGTTAGCATACTTTAGACCATTATGTTATACCAAAAACTGGCGCAAACCAATAATAAAGTTGGTATATTTTACAACACTATAAAACTGCACTCTCTTTTCTAGACACTTTGGAAAGGTTTTGAATGTTATGCAAACATCTGTTTTCTTTTGTGTATTTTATAGACAAATGTGTCTAAAATGAATTGTTCCTAAATTATGGCATAATTTATACTAGAACTTTGGCACAAGAATGGCGAATTTATCTTATTTTTCATCCATAAACTGCTATTCCCTTACCTCAATATTGCCTCAAAGGTGTTGTCTGGTTGCCGGAAAACATCCCTCCAATAGGGCTGGCTGTGGTAAAATAACAAAGAGAGCACTATCTACCCTTTTGCTGCTCCCAGGATCAAGCGTTGTAGCCCCGCTATGATCCCAGTGATTGTTGTGACAGCTCACATCAGAAGAATTCAGGTGGCTACTGCAGCGAATCAGATACTACAGCCTCACTGCTCATTCTCCTGGCAATGGCTCTCACTTCCTGAGCGCCATGATGCCAGGTATTCGTTAACGGTACTCTGCAGCCTCTAATTGGCTGCAGCAGTCACTCAACTTCTGGTGATGTCAGCTGTCACAACAATCGCCAGGATCATAGCGGGGCTGCAACACTATATCCTAGCAGCTATGGAGAGGTAAGTAGAGCTCTTTTTTTATTGTACTACAGTCAACGCTATTGAAAGGATGTTGTCTGGTAACTGGAGACAACAAACTACTCTACCTACCGCTTGCTCCACCACTGCTACCCTGTTTCCCTGAAAATAAGACATACCCTGAAAATAAGACATAGCATGATTTTCCAGAATTTTTGAGGATGCAAAATGATTTTTCAGGCTTTTTGAGGATGCTTGAAATATAAGCCCAGCTCCAAAATTAAGCCCTGCTAACAGTTAATTAAAAAAGTCAATTTAAATAGTGTCCAGGCAGCTATACATGTAAGAAAGTTGAACTTTTTTGAACAAAAATTAATATAAGACACTGTCTTATTTTCGGGGAAACACGGTAGCAAATGGCACCACGAACCATACAGTAATTACTATGCCCTTAGAAGGTGTAACTCAGGTCAGGAATCCCTTTATATATTATGCTTTGTACCTCCCAATCAATGATACATATTAATATATATATATATATATATATATATATATATATTTTAAAATTAAAATGTAAAGAAACATTCACAGCGAAGACCAAAGAATAAATGAGAAGGACAGCAAAAACACAAAAGAAAACTTCAAGTCTCATCTTGTAAAGGTCACATCTACTTTTCATTGTTATTACTATGGGAATCAGAGCTGTGAATGTGAAAGCTGTCACATGTGGTTTTGTCAACAGTGGTACATTCAGATTGTGACACACATCATTATGTTCTGCATTAAGCCTGAGTAGGATAAGCGGAGACTTGTGCAGTTTCTATATATCTCGAGCTCATGATAGAAACCCAGGCCATATCATAGCAATTCTTCCTGACATCACTTATTGGAAAGGAGTAAATGAAGTCTGACATATTGCTGCAAGATAACTCAAATTACAAACACAATTTGTTTTAATGTCTAACACGTGTACGTTGCGATGTCTACCAGCAGCTCAAATTAATTTTTCATTGTCTGTTCACTGATGGATCCACGTTTTCAACCTTCCGTGTCAAGTACTAAAATGTCAACCTATTGAAATGAAGACGAAACAAATATATCAAAGCTTTTGTTGTTATCTCTAGTTCTGTATACTAATGTGATCTGAATAATATTCATCCTTTGTTTTGGCAATGCATTGTCAATCACAGCTTAAAATGTATTGTGAAGCTTGACATCAACAGCAAGATAGTTTAATTAACATAATCAGAAAGAAATGTAATATTTAACAACTGGATATGTTGTCATCGCTGTGATTTTAAAAGATATGCCTTGAGAAGTTACATGTGGGTCATTATATTTATTTATCCAATATGTCTTATGGGATTTGCACTGAGAAATTTCTATCAAAGCAGAAGATCAGCTGTCTCATGGGCAATGAGCTGTGGCAGAAATAGTTTTTCACATCAAGCAACTATATTAAATGAATGGAATCCATCATAATATTCAGCTGTAACTGGTAAAACTCTTTTGGGGAGCCTTGTAATATTAGAGCGTGTGTGGATTCGGAATAAATCAATGCAAGCTGGCGAGTCATACCGCTATGTGACATTTACCTGACTTTTCAACTGGAATGGACATGTGTTCTGCTGTAATATTGTCTACAGAGACCTCAGAAAAGCATGACGCCTGAATTTAAAGAGAGAAGACCCAGTGCATCAAGGGCACCAGAAACATGGGCAACGCTGGGTATATAAGATAGTTCTATATTGGACAGACTCCATGTACCCAGGCTGCAGTGGGAGAGGAAATGCACATTTATACTAATAAAAAAGATCGGCTCAGAATTAGAAAATTATAATTATAGTGTCAAAGAAAATGTCCAACATTACATTCATATGAAAGTTATTATGCAGTGTTAAATTTGTCACATGCGTGAAAAAAGTAGTACTGCTCCTGATAAAAGATACGTTGTGAGGGACACTAATTTATCTTTCTGGGGTGTTGCTAGGTTCTTAAAAGATCAGGACCACAAGTCCCAAGGCATATGACATGCTCCCATCCCCACCCAAAAAATTATATATGCTCTTTGTAAAAAAAAAAAAAATCCAGCACTTAGAAGGAGTTGTTGTTTTGCTGCAAGACTCGTCCTGCAGTTACATATCTAACAGATATGCCAATGATTAGAGTTGTGGCGTGATTAGATTAAAACTATTTTGCCATCTAACGCTCTAAAAGTGTTTCTGCTGTTGGCCTATAAAAAGCTTTTCAGAGGCTTCCTGTGTGTAGTGAACCTCTTTTTCCTCTTGTGTAGTTTGTTGACCACTAAACATGCATCTACGATGCAATCAAAGAGATTTCGTCCAGATAACAGACTGTTAGAAGGTACTGGGACAAGCGGATGCATGAGGGCATGCACACAAGTGACCCGGCTCAGGACGCCCTCAACAGATCAACAGTAGAGAGGATCGTCTGATCATCCAACAAGTGTGAGTAGCGGCATACTTGCAGTAAACGGGACCCTCGTTGAAGGACCTGGGGGGGCGGGGTTGGCTCTAGTGAAGCTGGGAATTGGGTTGGGTTAGGAGCTTTGGGGGTGGGGCTTTTGTATGATGTGATTGGTGGGGTGGAATCCAGCAAGATGAATGAGCTGAGGCTGTGCTGTATGCAGCTAAGGCAAAATACATGTGTGTTTGAAATGAAAAGGATGAGGTGGACTTAATGGGAATGGTAGATTAGTAGTGCAATGTATTTAGCTAACAGATAATATCCAACGGCAGCAGCTAACATGGTTTGAATTCAGAAATATGAGTCAACATATTAAAATATGCTAAATCACATGTTGCAGCATATCTTTCACGCCACATGAATTCATCCAGGTAACTGGGAATCATGTCTGTTTGTGTGCCGTTCATGCGCTTGAAAACCGATTTTGCTCGTTTCCAATAATTTTCAATGTTGTTGGTGTGAGCGCCCGTGAGCGGATCGACAAAATGTCTGCTGTGATTGACAGTTTGATGAGAGTCATTATTTGGCAGTTACGCGATGCTTCGATATGCTGCCCATTCGTCAGAAATTATCATTGATTCTGGAGCGATGACTCGAATTATTGGCAGCAAAGTAGCTGCATCTCTTTTTGTGACAAAAGGGATGAAACCTTTTTGATTCTCAACATCATCGGCTCCAAAAATCCATCTGTCCTGATGTTGCAAGTTGCGGCCGCGTTGATACTTTGCTTTCACTAGAAGAGACTCGTCAATTTGCACTTCTTTTCCTGGACCGCCCAGCTGAATAATCTCCACTAATAACTTCCAGGAGCATTTCTGAAGGATTAATAATAGTCTACTGCAGTATGCACCGCAATATCCAAATGCTGCAATGCTGTTTGCTGAGGCATTTCAGTCGCCCAATAGAACACTAAATATAGGAATTAGGCGGGCACAATTTTGGCTCCTTCAATCAAACTATCTTTCAAAATGGACTGCTTGCTTCTGCAGCTGGGATGTCTCCACACTTAACCACTAAGTTTACTTGAATCTTTTACTGGTGTTTCTAATTTGGTACTGGTGTTTCTATGACATCGGGAAATGAGAGAATTAGATTCCGTACGTAAAATTTGGACGCTAAATTGTTTGCGCTTAGAACTGAATAATCAAGTTGGGACCCATTAGCTTTTCCTATTTATGACATAATAATCAATGCTCGTACCAAATTTCAAATGAGAGAATTAGATTACGTACATAAAATTTGGACGCTAATTCTTTTGTGCTTAGAATTGAATAATTAAGTTGGGACCCATTAGCTTTTCCTATTTATGACATAATCAATGCTCGTGCCAAATTTCAAATTTCTATGACATTGGGAAGTGACAGAATTAGATTCTGTACGTAAAATTTGGACGCTAATTCTTTTGCACTTAGAATTGAATAATCGAGTTGGGACCCATTAGCTTTTCCTATTTATGACATAATCAATGTTCGTGCCAAATTTCAAGGTTCTATGACATTGGGAAGTGAGAGAATTAGATTCCATACGTAAAATTTGGATGCTAATTCTTTTGTGTTAGAATTGAATAATCGAGTTGGGACCCCTTTACTTTTCCTATTTTGGAGATAATCTATCCTTGTGCCAAATTTCAAGTTTCTATGACATCTGGAAGTTGGAGAATTAGTGGCGAGTCAGTGAGTGAGTCAGTCAGTCAGTGAGGGCTTTCGTCTATATATATATATATATATATATATATATATATATATACAAATTGTTAAAAGATATTATTGTTGCTGCTATGCCAGAAGCAAATATAGCAAATAATACCACTATACAGCAGTTTAATACTATCTGCATACTGTTATGAAAAGGATGCCCTATAAAAACATCAGGGTTACTACTATACAAAGCTCAAGTTAAACCACCACACCATTACCACTACTACTCCATAGTGACTGACTAAAATGATCAGATTTCTACTAAGTAAAAACAGCTATAGAAAGACTAATATTACCACCATACAGTAACCATGTAGCGATAGATACTGCTTTGAAACAGGTGCTCTGGAGACATTATAAGCAATTACAGTACTGTTGTATCCAGCGATCATGGTGATGTCCATTCTGACTGGAGTTGTTCATTTTGCTGTTTTGTCTATTAAGCGCTGAGCACCATGATGACTTCCTCCAGCCACAACTTGTTTCTGCAAAGTTTTCTGCAAAGTTTGCAACACAGATATTTTTGGCTTCTTGCTATTCTGTGCCTGTTGCTGCCCTTTCTGCCCTATTACTGTACCAGTTGTATAATGCAATGCTCCCACATTCTGTGCTTCAGAAATACTAGTGGGCTAACTGTAATAAACCCCCAAAATAGTGCCACACCAGTACCCCTGAAAATTATATTGCCAGATATATAGTGCCCTATATTGTGCCATAGATGTAATTAGTGCACCGCACAGTAAAAGTGTTACCATGTTAAATATTCAATACTAGTGCCTCCTTTGTACTCTCACATAGTAATAATACCTATTGTGTGCCCATACGTAGTATTAATAGTCACAGTAGTGCTCCCTTGACATTAATAATTCCCTTTGTGTTCCTCCTAGAAGCAGTACCCTCTTTTGTGCTTTTAAGGTAATAATTCTGCCTATGAATACATCCTATGAGTGACCCGTTTTAAGAAATAATGACTCCCCTTGAGAACCACTCTACAATAATATTGTTCCCCTTGAATGTGCCATATAAAGTAATAATGACCCCCCTGAAACCACCTATAAAGTAATAATGACCCCCTTGAATCTCTTCTTATATAGTAATCATGTTGTCCCCCATAAGAGCCACCTTCTATAATAATATTGTCCCACATGACTGTCCCCTTATATAATAATAATGCCCCCTTACAGATGTGACTATTTTTACCTTGATTGCGATAGCATGGCACAGAAAGTTATCTTATATTTTAATAAGATATTGTTCTTTTATCTTAACGCAACACATCCAATTGTAAAGTAATCCAAAGTGTAAATAAACCACTCTGATAGCACAGCACACTGTTATATCACATCTTGTTAAGGGCTCCCGCACACTTGCAATTGCGTTTTTTGTTAACGCAATCTGCATATAGTAACAGTGCCCCCTTATAAAGTAATAATGTTCCTTTATATAGTGATAATGTCACCTTATAAAGCCATAATGCCCCTTATATAGTGGTATCTTATAAAGTAATAATGCCCTTTTTTAAAAAGTAGCAATATCCCAATTATGTTCCCCAGTAGCAATGTTCCCATTGTATGCTCCAGAGAGAAAAAAAACATTACACTCCACTAATCCCCAATCAACACAGCATTTTATTCCCCTCATTTTTTAATTTATATTCTGTGTGGTTTGCAATGGAGAATAGCAGAGCGGGGAGTCTCTACCTGGAAATCTGAGCCAAAGCTAGAGTCATCTCTAGAATGAAGAGATAACCATATACAGATAAGCTCATCAGTGTACAGTAGGTTGCTGGCTGGTTGAGAGGACAATGATGTGGGTCAGAAGAGATAAAATGTTCCCTTAGGGAGAGCAGCTAGTTGGTGTCAGGAGACTTATTTCCACTGGGAAATTTGGCTCATAATCCCAGTAATTGTCCTAAGGTCAGACATTGACTTGCAGGAATGCTGTCTTCTCATAGATGGCACTGTAGAGGCTTCTGTTTAACGCTTATACAAATACTGTATATTTCACCTCCCGTTGAAGAAAAGTTACATCAACTTTTTTGCTGTTTGTCTGCCTCTTAACTGCATAATTCGTGACTGTGGTCCTGTTATAAGGGTCAAGCTCTACACACAGAAATGACCCTCTTACAAACACACAAAGTAGTAGTAGAAAGTATGTATTGTTTATACTATGCATTGCTTACTATTATCTCCTACTAGGATATACTATATGGAAATCATAATGGTGGTCTCATGCTAAGAACAAAGAGCGACTTTGTAAGCTACTCTGGCTGACCTGTTGTTTTCATGCAAAACATAGCTAGTCTTCCACTTGAATGTATCCCTATGCACAGCATGCCCAGATGATCACCAAAGGTTAGAGAAGCCTAATCCATGGCAATCAGCTGGTAGCCATCCAAATTCCCCTTTAAGGCTGTGGTCACACGGGACGGATTCCCAGTAAAAATCTTGCGGATTGTCCGCAGCGAAAAATCGTGAGATCTCCGCTGGGAAAGTGCTGCTTCAAAACCCGCGGCAGTTAGCCGCGGGTTTTGGAGTGGCTTGGCCGCATGCTTTTCCATTGCGGCCGGCGGTCCTATAGAGAGAAAAGAAAATTAACACGCTGCGACCGGGAAATCTGCGCCGCAGCACTGGCTTCTGACAAATCTCATCCACGTGGCTGGCTAATCCCGGGATTAGTGGCCGCAGGTGGATTTGCCGCAGCAAAATTCCGGATGTGTAAACCTAGCCTAAAGGTTCTAAAGAGCCTCTGTTATCACCTTTGAGCTCCATAAACTTAATTATGGGGCTCAAAAGGTAAGTGAACAGGGAGTTCAGGAAGCTGATTTCTATTTTCACTGACATTTCACAAGGCTGCGTGTGCTTTCCCATTCATCTCTATGGGAGAGCATGCGCAGAAAGGCGTGTAAAAAGAGTCAGTGTGTGCGCCTTCTGATTTCTCAGGGGCACAGTGTGGGAACAGGGGACCCAGTGATTATAAAAAGCAGCTCCACAGAGCCCTGTCCCGTCCCCTCACCTTTAATCCCTACCATATAGTTCATGGGGCTCAAAGTTGACGACAGAGGGCCTTTTAAAGGTCTGGTCTCCTATAGCACCCTATATGAGGCAGCATATAATAAAGGTTCTGGGGCAGTTTATTGCCATATAATAAACTGTTTACCCCACTAATAAGAATTCAATGAATACATATAATCCATTGAATACAACTATCTACATTGTTGAAACAATCTGCTCTGTTCATTATTGGCTTCTTAATATCCAGAGTAGGCCGTATAAACTCTGCAAAGAAATATGTTGATTTTTAACTTTGATTCAGTCTGAATCAGTCATATTCTCTTATCATAAATTCCAAGAACATACATTCAGCAAGCTGACCCTGATATATACCAGTGGATGTGATAGTTCATGATTTTATAGATTACAGAGCATGAAAAGTTCTTTTCAGTTGGAGTTTTCTAGAGAAGCACAGTGCATCAAATGTGTAAGAAGGTTCACCTAGGGGAATACTACAGAAGAGTTGATTGAACCAGGAAGATTGTTTAAATAAATTTTATGGTATTTTCAAGAATGCCTAGAGGACTGAAATCTAATGAATTGTGAATCGGTCTGCATGTTTTCTTCTACAAATATATTTGGTATGTTTGTGTTTTCTCAAAATGTCATGTATTTTCCAACTGTTTCTTGAAAATCGGGAGCAATTTTCTGATATCTGTCTTTGCTTCTTAACAATTAAACATGGTCTCCCATTTCTATTGCATTGTTTTGAAGGGCAATATTAATCGAGAGATTAATTGATTGAATAATTAATGTGATAAGTTAAATTTACATCACAATTCACTCATTTCTAAGCTATCATAATGAAAATAGTTATAAATTGTTGATATTTGTCAATTGTGCTCACACAAGGCTCCATCACCATTGTTGGCAAGCTTTGTAAATGTTGCTCATCAATATATATAAAATAGGATGTATGTATGTATGTGTGTGCCACCATAACTCATGAATGTCTGGAGCAATTTCAACCAAACTTGGTACATATATAACTCCTCCCATGGGGACAAGTATGGTCGAGATAAGGAAGCTCCACTACCCCTGGGGTGGGGGGGGGGGGGGTGAATGTATGTGGGATGTATATATGTGTGTGTGTGCCACCATAACTCATGAACGCCTGGGGCAATTTCAACCAAACTTGGTACATATATACCTCCTCCCATGGGGAAAAGTTTGGTAGAGATAAGACAGCCCCACTACCACTGGGGGGGGGGGGGGCAAAGAGGTGATAATGCCTGAATTACACGTGAGCAGATGGTTTTTTATTTCACTGATGACCTCCTCCTCCTCATACACTAATCTATTACACGGACCTCCTGCTCCTCAGATAATAATATCTTACACAGACAACCTTGTCCTGTGCTCCAACTACCACACAGCTTCCCACCAGCACTAAGCCACTATGTACCACACAGAAATTAGCCCAGCACCCACTCTTATGAAAGCTGTCCAAAAGGAAATCTGTGTTGCCCATAGCAACCAATCACAGCGCAGCTTTCATTTTACCTCAGCAGTATACCAAGTGAAAGCTGATCTGTGATTGGTTGCTATTGGCAACAAAAATTACAGGGCAAGTCGGTGAGTTTTTGATTTTTAATTACAGCAGTATTACACAGACCTCCTGCTCCTCGGATAATAATATCTTACACAGACAACTTCCTCCTCCTCAAATACTAATACTACACCTCCTCATGCATTAAGAGATTGTTACCATGCGGCGGTTGCTGGTCCTCCTGGGGTGGCGGTGTGCAGGGTCCCGCAGTCGGGGCGCGTCCCCCCGGCTTGTTGTCCGGCTGCCGGGGGAGCGGGTGCCTGGCCGGCATGGTGCTGGTGGCACCGTGCGTGCATGCACCTGTGAGTGCAGCTGCCATGCACGAGCTCCCTTTTGTTGTTTTCTGTTGGGAGTTGGCTGTCTCCCTCACTCCGCCCCTGGGCGGAGGCTTTTGTTTAAAGGTCGGGCAGAGACTTGCAATCACTGCCAGTTATTGGTTTGCCTCAGTGTGCTATTCTGCCTGTGTTGGTCTCCTGCTTCTGTCAGCTTGTCTGCTACACTTTGCTATTGTCCGCCAGGTTTTTCCATCTGCCTCAGTTCTGCTTAGTATTGTGCGTGTTGGTTTTTTACATCTGCCTTTTTTATCGGTGCTCTACCCTTTCCATCCTGGTACGCCAGAGTCCCTTTTTCGGTCCCTAGTGAAAATAGGGACCACCGCCCAGTTGCCTGCCTGGGGTTAGCCAGGAGTGGAGGCAAGCAGGCAGGGACAAGGGTTGTGGGTGAGATCTAGGGCACCCGGGCTGGCATATCAAGGGTAGTATACCATAACAGATATTATACAGATGACCTCCTCATGCAGTAAGATATTACACAGACGACCTCCTCCTCAAATACTAATATGTTACACAGACGACCTCTTCCTCCTCATATACTAATATATTAAATTTATATATATATATATATATATATATATATATATATATATATTAATAATGAGCGAACGCGTTCGTCCGAGCTTGATATTCGTGCGAATATTAGGGTGTTCGGGATGTTCGTTATTCGTAACGAACACCATGCGGTGTTCTGGTTACTTTCACTTCCTTCCCTGAGACGTTAGCGCGCTTTTCTGGCCAATTGAAAGACAGGGAAGGCATTACAACTTCCCCCTGTGACGTTTAAGCCCTATACCACCCCCCTGCTGTGAGTGGCTGGCGAGATCAGGTGTTCGCCTAATATAAAAGTCGGCCCCTCCCGCGGCTCGCCTCAGATGCGGTGTGAGTTAGATGAGGGACAGTGCTGTTTATACCGGAGCTGCTGTAGGGAAAGAATTGGTAGTTAGTGTAGGCTTCAAGACCCCCCAAAGGTCCTTATTAGGGCCACTGATAGCTGTGTGTTGGCTGCTGTTAGCAGTGGCATTTTTTTTTTCTCAAAATCGGCTCTGCAGAGCGTTGCACCTGGCATTAGGGACAGAAGTGCTGCATAGGCAGGGAGAGTGTTAGGAGTGAGTGTAGCCTTCAAGAACCTCAACGGTCCTTTCTAGGGCCATATTTATCCGTGTGCAGTACTGTCCAGGCTGCTGTTAGCTGTGCTGCATTTTTTTTGGGCTTCTCAAAATCGCCTCTGCAGAGCATTCCACCCTCCATTAATACTGCAGGGAAAGAATTGTATAGGCAGGGCCACAACACAGTTATTATTCATAGAATATACGCAGTGCTGCCTTTTGGTGGAAAAACAAGTGGAAACAAATCTATTTGTCCAGCCTCTGTCCGTCCTTACGGGCGGTGGACACGTGTGAGCTGCGTGAAAAACATTGCTAAATCATACGCACCCAGCTACGCTTTACTGCTGGCTTCGCCATTTGCTTTCCTTAATTGGGAAAAAAAATACCTGCTCTGCCAGAGTTATAATAACTCTGCTACCCTCACGTTCTGTGACACATTAGCAGGGACACAGCACAGTTATTAAACTTCTCATGTTCATTGAATATACGCAGTGCTGCCTTTTGGTGGAAAAACAAGTGGAAACAAATCTATTTGTCCAGCCTCTGTCCGTCCTTACGGGCGGTGGACACGTGTGAGCTGCGTGAAAAACATTGCTAAATCATACGCACCCAGCTACGCTTTACTGCTGGCTTCGCCATTTGCTTTCCTTAATTGGGAAAAAAAATACCTGCTCTGCCAGAGTTATAATAACTCTGCTACCCTCACGTTCTGTGACACATTAGCAGGGACACAGCACAGTTATTAAACTTCTCATGTTCATTGAATATACGCAGTGCTGCCTTTTGGTGGAAAAACAAGTGGAAACAAATCTATTTGTCCAGCCTCTGTCCGTCCTTACGGGCGGTGGACACGTGTGAGCTGCGTGAAAAACATTGCTAAATCATACGCACCCAGCTACGCTTTACTGCTGGCTTCGCCATTTGCTTTCCTTAATTGGGAAAAAAAATACCTGCTCTGCCAGAGTTATAATAACTCTGCTACCCTCACGTTCTGTGACACATTAGCAGGGACACAGCACAGTTATTAAACTTCTCATGTTCATTGAATATACGCAGTGCTGCCTTTTGGTGGAAAAAAACTGAAAACAAATCTATTTGTCCAGCCTCTGTCCGTCCTAAGGGCGGTGGAGACGTGTGAGCTGCGTGAACAACATTGCTAAATCATACGCACCCAGCTACGCTTTACTGCTGGCTTCGCCATTTGCTTTCCTTAATTGGGAAAAAAAATACCTGCTCTGCCAGAGTTATAATAACTCTGCTACCCTCACGTTCTGTGACACATTAGCAGGGACACAGCACAGTTATTAAACTTCTCATGTTCATTGAATATACGCAGTGCTGCCTTTTGGTGGAAAAACAAGTGGAAACAAATCTATTTGTCCAGCCTCTGTCCGTCCTTACGGGCGGTGGACACGTGTGAGCTGCGTGAAAAACATTGCTAAATCATACGCACCCAGCTACGCTTTACTGCTGGCTTCGCCATTTGCTTTCCTTAATTGGGAAAAAAAAATACCTGCTCTGCCAGAGTTATAATAACTCTGCTACCCTCACGTTCTGTGACACATTAGCAGGGACACAGCACAGTTATTAAACTTCTCATGTTCATTGAATATACGCAGTGCTGCCTTTTGGTGGAAAAACAAGTGGAAACAAATCTATTTGTCCAGCCTCTGTCCGTCCTTACGGGCGGTGGACACGTGTGAGCTGCGTGAAAAACATTGCTAAATCATACGCACCCAGCTACGCTTTACTGCTGGCTTCGCCATTTGCTTTCCTTAATTGGGAAAATAAAAACCTGCTCTGCCAGAGTTATAATAACTCTGCTACCCTCACGTTCTGTGACACATTAGCAGGGACACAGCACAGTTATTAAACTTCTCATGTTCATTGAATATACGCAGTGCTGCCTTTTGGTGGAAAAACAAGTGGAAACAAATCTATTTGTCCAGCCTCTGTCCGTCCTTACGGGCGGTGGACACGTGTGAGCTGCGTGAAAAACATTGCTAAATCATACGCACCCAGCTACGCTTTACTGCTGGCTTCGCCATTTGCTTTCCTTAATTGGGAAAAAAAATACCTGCTCTGCCAGAGTTATAATAACTCTGCTACCCTCACGTTCTGTGACACATTAGCAGGGACACAGCACAGTTATTAAACTTCTCATGTTCATTGAATATACGCAGTGCTGCCTTTTGGTGGAAAAACAAGTGGAAACAAATCTATTTGTCCAGCCTCTGTCCGTCCTTACGGGCGGTGGACACGTGTGAGCTGCGTGAAAAACATTGCTAAATCATACGCACCCAGCTACGCTTTACTGCTGGCTTCGCCATTTGCTTTCCTTAATTGGGAAAAAAAATACCTGCTCTGCCAGAGTTATAATAACTCTGCTACCCTCACGTTCTGTGACACATTAGCAGGGACACAGCACAGTTATTAAACTTCTCATGTTCATTGAATATACGCAGTGCTGCCTTTTGGTGGAAAAACAAGTGGAAACAAATCTATTTGTCCAGCCTCTGTCCGTCCTTACGGGCGGTGGACACGTGTGAGCTGCGTGAAAAACATTGCTAAATCATACGCACCCAGCTACGCTTTACTGCTGGCTTCGCCATTTGCTTTCCTTAATTGGGAAAAAAAATACCTGCTCTGCCAGAGTTATAATAACTCTGCTACCCTCACGTTCTGTGACACATTAGCAGGGACACAGCACAGTTATTAAACTTCTCATGTTCATTGAATATACGCAGTGCTGCCTTTTGGTGGAAAAACAAGTGGAAACAAATCTATTTGTCCAGCCTCTGTCCATCCTTACGGGCGGTGGAGACGTGTGAGCTGCGTGAAAAACATTGCTAAATCATACGCACCCAGCTACGCTTTACTGCTGGCTTCGCCATTTGCTTTCCTTAATTGGGAAAAAAAATACCTGCTCTGCCAGAGTTATAATAACTCTGCTACCCTCACGTTCTGTGACACATTAGCAGGGACACAGCACAGTTATTAAACTTCTCATGTTCATTGAATATACGCAGTGCTGCCTTTTGGTGGAAAAACAAGTGGAAACAAATCTATTTGTCCAGCCTCTGTCCGTCCTTACGGGCGGTGGACACGTGTGAGCTGCGTGAAAAACATTGCTAAATCATACGCACCCAGCTACGCTTTACTGCTGGCTTCGCCATTTGCTTTCCTTAATTGGGAAAAAAAATACCTGCTCTGCCAGAGTTATAATAACTCTGCTACCCTCACGTTCTGTGACACATTAGCAGGGACACAGCACAGTTATTAAACTTAGATTATTCATTCACTAGAGGCAGTGGGGCCTTTCGTTTTCCAAAAAGGGAAAAAATTATATTTGGCCTGCAGTCTTGTGCCAATTTATTTCCTGCCTGTGAAATCAAATCACTGGTAATACAGCATGCTGAGGGGTAGCGGTAGGCCTAGAGGACGTGGACGCGGCCGAGGTCGCGGAGGGCCAAGTCAGGGTGTGGGCACAGGCCGAGCTCCTGATCCCGGTGTGTCGCAGCCGACTGCTGCGCGATTAGGAGAGAGGCACGTTTCTGGCGTCCCCACATTCATCGCCCAATTAATGGGTCCACGCGGGAGATGGTTATTAGAAAATGAGCAGTGTGAGCAGGTCCTGTCCTGGATGGCAGAAAGTGCTTCGAGCAACCTATCGTCAACACGCAGTTCTGCGCCGTCCACTGCTGCAAATCCGAATCCTCTGTCTGCTGCTCCTCCTTCCTCCCAGCCTCCTCACTCCACTACAATGACACCTGCTCAGGAGCGGGAAGACTCCCAGGAACTGTTCTCGGGCCCCTGCTTAGATTGGGCAGCAGCGGTTCCTCTCCCACCAGAGGAGTTTATCGTCACTGATGCCCAACCATTCGAAAGTTCCCGGGGTCCGAGGGAAGAGGCTGGGGACTTCCGCCAACTGTCTCAACAACTTTCTGTGGGTGAGGAGGACGATGACGATCAGACACAGTTGTCTTGCAGTGAGGTAGTAGTAAGGGCAGTAAGTCCAAGGGAGCAGCGCACAGAGGATTCGGAGGAAGAGCAGCAGGACGATGAGGTGACTGACCCCACCTGGTGTGCAACGCTTACTCAGGAGGACAGGTCTTCAGAGGGGGAGTCAAGGGCATCAGCAGGGCAGGTTGCAAGAGGCAGTGCGGTGGCCAGGGCCAGGGGTAGAGGCAGGGCCAGACCGAATAATCCACCAAGTGTTTCCCAAAGCGCCCCCTCGCGCCATGCCACCCTGCAGAGGCCGAGGTGCTCTAAGGTCTGGCAGTTTTTCACAGAGACGCCTGACGACCGACGAACAGTGGTGTGCAACCTTTGTTGCGCAAAGCTCAGCCGGGGAGCCAACACCAACAGCCTCACCACCACCACCATGCGCAGACATATGATGGCCAAGCACCCCACAAGGTGGGACGAAGGCCGTTCACCGCCTCCGGTTTGCACCCCTGCCTCTCCCCCTGTGCCCCAACCTGCCACTGAGATGCAACCCCCCTCTCAGGACACAGGCACTACCGCCTCATGGCCTGCACCCACACCCTCATCTCCGCTGTCCTCGGCCCCATCCAGCAGTGTAGTTCAGCGCACCGTTCAGCCGTCGCTTGCGCAAGTGTTCGAGCGCAAGCGCAAGTACGCCGCCACGCACCCGCACGCTCAAACGTTAACCGTCCGCATAGCAAAATTCATCAGCCTTGAGATGCTGCCGTATAGGGTTGTGGAAACTGAGTCCTTCAAAAGTATCATGGAGGCGGCGGCCCCGCGCTACTCAGTTCCCAGTCGCCACTACTTTTCCCGATGTGCCGTCCCAGCCCTGCACGACCACGTCTCCCGCAACATTGTGCGCGCCCTCACCAACGCGGTTACTGCCACGGTCCACTTAACTACGGACACGTGGACAAGCACAGGCGGGCAGGGCCACTACATCTCCCTGACGGCACATTGGGTGAATTTAGTGGAGGCTGGGACAGAGTCAGAGCCTGGGACCGCTCACGTCCTACCCACCCCCAGAATTGCGGGCCCCAGCTCGGTGCTGGTATCTGCGGAGGTGTATGCTTCCTCCACTAAAGCACCCTCCTCCTCCTCCTCCTCCTCTGTCTCGCAATCAAGATGTGTTAGCAGCAGCATGTCGCCAGCAGTCGGTGTCGCGCGGTGTGGCAGCACAGCGGTGGGCAAGCGTCAGCAGGCCGTGCTGAAACTACTCAGCTTAGGCGATAAGAGGCACACGGCCCACGAACTGCTGCAGGGTCTGACAGAGCAGACCGACCGCTGGCTTGCGCCGCTGAGCCTCCAACCGGGCATGGTCGTGTGTGACAACGGGCGTAACCTGGTGGCGGCTCTGCAGCTTGGCAGCCTCACGCACGTGCCATGCCTGGCCCACGTCTTTAATTTGGTGGTTCAGCGGTTTCTGAAAAGCTACCCACGCTTGTCAGACCTGCTCGTAAAGGCGCGCCGGCTCTGCGCACATTTCCGCAAGTCCCACACGGACGCTGCCACCCTGCGCACCCTGCAACATCACTTTAAGCTGCCAGTGCACCGACTGCTGTGCGACGTGCCCACACGGTGGAACTCTACGCTCCACATGTTGGCCAGGCTCTATGAACAACGTAGAGCTATAGTCGAATACCAACTCCAACATGGGCGGCGCAGTGGGAGTCAGCCTCCTCAATTCCTTTCAGAAGAGTGGGCCTGGTTGGCAGACATCTGCCATGTCCTTGGTAATTTTGAGGAGTCTACCCAGGTGGTGAGCGGCGATGCTACAATCATTAGCGTCACCATTCCTCTGCTATGCATCTTGAGAAATTCCCTGCAAACCATAAAGGCAGCTGCTTTGCGCTCGGAAACGGGGGCGGGGGAAGACAGTATGCCGCTGGATAGTCAGGGCACCCTCCTGTCTATTTCTCAGCGCGTACAGGAGGAGGAGGAGGAGCATGAGGAGGATGAGGAGGAGGGGGAAGAGACAGCTTGGGCCGCTGCTGACGGTACACCGGCTGATTGCCTGTCATCCTTTCAGCGTGTATGGCCTGAGGAGGAGGAGGAGGAGGAGGAGGAGGATCCTGAAAGTGATCTTCCTAGTGAGGACAGCCATGTGTTGCGTACTGGTACCCTGGCACACATGGCTGACTTCATGTTAGGATGCCTTTCTCGTGACCCTCGCGTTGCACGCATTCTGGCCACGACGGATTACTGGGTGTACACACTGCTCGATCCACGGTATAAGGAGAACCTGCCCACTCTGATTCCCGAAGAGGAAAGGGGTTCGAGAGTGTTGCTATACCACAGGACCCTTGCGGACAAGCTGATGGTAAAATTCCCAGCCGACAGCGCTAGTGGCAGAAGGCGCAGTACCGAGGGCAAGGTAGCAGGGGATGTGCGTAGATCGAGCAGCATGTACATCCCAGGCAGTGCAACAGTCTTTAAGGGCCTGGCCAGCTTTATGGCTCCCCACCAAGACTGTGTCACCGCTCCCCAGTCACGGCTGAGTCGGCGGGAGCACTGTAAAAGGATGGTGAGGGAGTACGTAGCGGATCGCACGACCATCCTTGGTGACGCCTCTGCCCCCTACAACTACTGGGTGTCGAAGCTGGACACGTGGCCTGAACTAGCCCTGTATGCCCTTGAGGTGCTTGCTTGTCCTGCGGCTAGCGTCTTGTCGGAAAGGGTGTTTAGTGCGGCTGGGGGAATCATCACAGATAAGCGTAGCCGCTTGTCAACCGACAGTGCCGACAGGCTAACACTCATCAAGATGAACAAAGGCTGGATTTCCCCAGACTTCTGTTCTCCACCAGCGGACAGCAGCGATACGTAAGCAATACGTATTATGCACCCGCGGATGGAAGCCACGTTCTCTCTCACCATCCAAAACGGGGACATTTCTGCTTCATCAATCTGTGACTAATATTCCTCCTCCTCCTCCTCCTGCTCCTCCTCCTGAAACCTCACGTAATCACGCTGAACGGGCAATTTTTCTTAGGGCCACAAGGCTCACTCAAATAATTTTTCTGAACAATTTTTATAAGTTTCAATGCGCTTAAAAGCGTTGGAACTTTAACTTGAACCAATTTTTCGTTACACTGGGCTGCCTCCAGGCCTAGTTACCACTTAAGCCACATTAACCAAAGCGATTCACCTGCCATCTTGGTTGGGCATGGCCAATTTTTACTGAGGTACATTAGTACTGTTGGTACACCAATTTTTTGGGGCCCTCACCTACAGTGTAATCATAGTAATTTCTATGTTCTTCGCCTGCACTCATGGTACAGAAAGGTGTGTGGGGTTGGCCTACACTTTAGCTACATAAATGTCACTTGTGCCTTGGCTATACTAAGGCTACTGAAATGGAACTAAGACTGCGCTCCCGCTATACTGCTGCTTCGGAATTGTTACTGGGGCCTGTCTTGAGTGCTACTATTGCTTACATGGAACGAAGACTGCGCTCCCGCTATACTGCTGCTTCAGAATTGTTACTGGGGCCTGTCTTGAGTGCTACTATTGCTTACATGGAACGAAGACTGCGCTCCCGCTATACTGCTGCTTCAGAATTGTTACTGGGGCCTGTCTTGAGTGCTACTATTGCTTACATGGAACGAAGACTGCGCTCCCGCTATACTGCTGCTTCAGAATTGTTACTGGGGCCTGTCTTGAGTGCTACTATTGCTTACATGGAACGAAGACTGCGCTCCCGCTATACTGCTGCTTCAGAATTGTTAATGGGGCCTGTCCTGAGTGCTACTATTGCTTACATGGAACGAAGACTGCGCTCCCGCTATACTGCTGCTTCAGAATTGTTACTGGGGCCTGTCTTGAGTGCTACTATTGCTTACATGGAACGAAGACTGCGCTCCCGCTATACTGCTGCTTCAGAATTGTTACTGGGGCCTGTCTTGAGTGCTACTATTGCTTACATGGAACGAAGACTGCGCTCCCGCTATACTGCTGCTTCAGAATTGTTACTGGGGCCTGTCTTGAGTGCTACTATTGCTTACATGGAACGAAGACTGCGCTCCCGCTATACTGCTGCTTCAGAATTGTTACTGGGGCCTGTCTTGAGTGCTACTATTGCTTACATGGAACGAAGACTGCGCTCCCGCTATACTGCTGCTTCAGAATTGTTACTGGGGCCTGTCTTGAGTGCTACTATTGCTTACATGGAACGAAGACTGCGCTCCCGCTATACTGCTGCTTCAGAATTGTTACTGGGGCCTGTCTTGAGTGCTACTATTGCTTACATGGAACGAAGACTGCGCTCCCGCTATACTGCTGCTTCAGAATTGTTAATGGGGCCTGTCCTGAGTGCTACTATTGCTTACATGGAACGAAGACTGCGCTCCCGCTATACTGCTGCTTCAGAATTGTTACTGGGGCCTGTCTTGAGTGCTACTATTGCTGACATGGAACGGACACGTGGAGAGGACACGTAGTGCCTCAAAAACATCCCCCTCCTCCTCCAACAGGGAAAACATTGTTGGCAAATGCCTTTGCATTGGTTCGTCTGGTGGCAGTCCAAGAATTTCACCTTTACCGACACTACAAGAGAGCCCCCCCACCATCCCCCCGCCACGGCCTACTTAATCCTGGCCACATTCCGAAAACCAACAAAATACAACCGTGCTACTAGGTCCGCAGTCACCACCACATTACCACCAATGCGGTTACTGTTAAGGTGCATATAACCACGGACACGTGGAGAGGACACGTAGTGCCTCAAAAACATCCCCCTCCTCCTCCAACAGGGAAAACATTGTTGGCAAATGCCTTTGCATTGGTTCGTCTGGTGGCAGTCCAAGAATTTCACCTTTACCGACACTACAAGAGAGCCCCCCCACCATCCCCCCGCCACGGCCTACTTAATCCTGGCCACATTCCGAAAACCAACAAAATACAACCGTGCTACTAGGTCCGCAGTCACCACCACATTACCACCAACGCGGTTACTGTTAAGGTGCATATTACCAGTCTGACTGGGGCATGCAGACACCTTGACAGAATGAATAGTGTGTGGCACATAGGTTCCCCATTGCTATGCCCACGTGTGCAGCTCCTGATGGCGGTGGCACAGGATTATATTTCTCATTGCTTCTGTACAGCATTGTGGGCTATCGCCCCACCCCTATTAAAGAGGGTCGCTGCCTAGCCGTGCCAACCCTCTGCAGTGTGTGCCTGCGGTTCCTCCTCATGGCAGACGCACTTCTAAATAGACATGAGTGTGGCGTGGCATGAGGGCAGCTGAAGGCTGCGCAGGGACACTTTGGTGTGCGCTGTGGGGGGGAGGGGGGGGGCGGTTGGGCAGCATGTAACCCAGGAGAAGTGTCAGTGGAGTGTCATGCAGGCAGTGATTGTGCTTTGTTGGAGGTAGTGTGGTGCTTAGCAAAGGTATGCCATGCTAATGAGGGCTTTTCAGAAGTAAAAGTTGTTGGGAGGGGGGGGGGGGCCCACTCTTGCCGGTATTGTGGCTTAATAGTGGGACCTGTGAACTTGAGATGCAGCCCAACATGTAGCCCCTCGCCTGCCCTATCCGTCACTGTGTCATTCCCATCACTTTCCTGAATTGCCCAGATTTTCACACATGAAAACCTTAGCGAGCATCGGCGAAATACAAAAATGTTCTGGTCGCCCATTGACTTCAATGGGGTTCGTTGTTCGAAACGAACCCTCGAGCATCACGGGAAGTTCGTTCCGAATAACGAACACCCGAACATTTTGGTGTTCGCTCATCTCTAATATATATATATATATATATATACACACTTAAATTCTTTTCATGTCTAAAAACAAAATACACGGGCAACGCCGGGTAATCAGCTAGTACAGTATAAAATACCATGACTAGGCTGTGAGAATGCCCTTCAGATCCTCGAGAATGATTTTTCAAATCTCCATTTGTTCCATGGAAGCTAGGTTGAACTGCACGCATTCAGCATGACAATAACCTTTTGATATTGCCTTTGCTCTGGAAGAAATGCTGTGGTACATAGCGGACAACCAAATTAAATATATGGGCAGGCCGAATCTACCAGAGCTAAAGCAGCTGCAGCAATGCTCTCTGTTCTGGCTAATTGAGGGGGGTCCCCAATAAGACATATGGACAAGGGTTGTTATGATTGGTAGCCCCAATTAGCTATAGAGCAATTCAACAACTAATGGGATTGTGCCACAGTGGACATTTATCGCCAATCAACAGGGAGGCTACACTTCCATCAGCCCCATAGACTTTAAATGGACTAGTATGCTTGACTACCTCTCAAATTCAAACTAATACTCACTGTGGTTGTGTAGTGAGAAGGAATGGTGGGCATAGGACCTTCTGTACAACTGATCATGGCTGTCCCAGTGGTGGGTCCTCTAAGAAAAAGACATTTAAGACCATAGGATACATGATAAGTGACAAAACCTGTTTGAGCACTGCTAAATCTAGAGTTTATATATAAATAATTATCATTTTATATTGTAACATCTAATATAAATAAGCCTACATGCGTTTTCTTGCACCACGCTTTGACCCCTCTGCTTTAACTTTGGTGGCCAATTTTGGTGTCATTAGATGAGGCACATGCTTACCACCGATGTAAAATCATTAAACCTGAGTTTAATAGGTTCAGTGAGGAGTCAGACAAATTCAAAGTTACAATGTTAAGTCTATGGCTGCTCTGTTGTATCAGCTCCAGAGAGTGAAGGGTCGCGTTGCTGAGCAATGCTGATAGAAAACCGTGGTGGCAAATGGTGAGGCTGAAGGGGAGAGGGAGAGAGACACACTGCAGACAGAGACAGAGAGAGAGAGTAAGAGATACACACAGGGCAGACAGAAACAGAGAGAGACAGACAGGGAGAGAGAGAGAGACACACACACACACACACACACATGGCAGACAGAGACAGAGACACAGAGAGACAGAGACACACATGACAGAGAAAGAGACAGAGAGAGAGAGCTTTTTAAACTTTTTTTACACTTTTTTTTTACTTTACATGATCGCCGTTATCCCTTGGATAATGGCGATCATATGACCGGCGATCGTATATCATGGTCTCAAGTGACTAGCATGAGTAGTGGAGAGCAGGGAGATTTGAAATCTCTCCAGCTCCCAGGCCTTCTGCGCAATGCGCCGGACATCTTTTGTCTGGCGCGCATGCGCAGAAGACGACGTCAGGCCCTGGAAGGACCAGAATGCCGCGAGTCATCGCAGAGGATGGAGGAGAGTAGTTTCAGCTCCCCTCATGGATCCGATCTGTGAGGGGAGCTGAAACTTTAACTTTCTTTCACTTTTTGTTAACTTTTATGCAATCGCAGTTATCCAATAGTGACTGGGGTTCGCATATCATGGCCCCCCCATGGCAGCTCCTGGCTGTCAGCTACCTCTGGCAGTTGACAGCAGGGAGCTGTCACATTTACAGCCCTCATTGCTTTAATACCCAAGGCGAGCGTATTTTTACGGCCCTAGGGATTAAAGCCCAGCAAGCCAGGACGTAAAAACACTACAGGCCAGTCACTAAGGGGTTTAAGACAATTTAAAAAATATATTCACCTTTAGACAACTCCCTCACCAAAATTTACTTACAGGATGGGCACAAACAAAATGGTCTGTGTACGATGTATTTGTATTTATTGGGTCTACATTTGTCAGTCATAGAGATTGGACAAGTTTGACAATTCATCAATCTTCATTTTGCACAACCTTTTTTCTCCATGTAACCCCTTAATGATCACCCATAGGACTTTTGCTAGTGGCCGTTAAGTGGTCTTACTCTGATACATATGGCTTTTTATGGCGATGCATCAGAAGCATCTCATGGGTCTCTTGTTCCAGGAAAAACAGGTGCTCGGCTGTCAGATGACAGCCCGACACTTCCTCTAACAGCAGGGACTGGAGTAAGCACCGATCCCTGCTGTTTAACCTTTTACATGGCGCAATCAATGCAACTGCAGTATGTAAAAGCCTGACAGAGGGAGGGAGCTCCCTCTGTCACCCACTGGGCCCTTTGAGATGTGATCGTGGGGTTGCTATGGCACTGAAGAAGGCTTGAAGATGGATTGTGGGTTTGCTAGGGATTAGGGTCTATGAAGCTCAAGCAGGGTATTACAAGAACAATTAAAAGTGATGAAATTAAAGTCCCCTAGTGTCACCGAGGCAGTAATCCTTCAAACTAAACTGAGGTAATTCACTGAAGAAGAATCTATTAAAATTTACTAACTTTATTGAAAAAATATTTAAAAACTTGAGTGGACAGAACAGAACATATATAGCACAACTAAGGAGTCTCAGGAATTATGGTTTAGGATGAGTATATCCCTTGCCTCCACAAGTAGAAAAAGCACACCCGTTCACAAATGGCCACCCTGTAAAATAGTGTACAGTTAGTGGAGTGATAACTTAATATCCTTAGTTAAAGTGCTCATAGGTTGGGAAGGCGACACCTTTTTATATTCCCCAGGAAGTCACCCCTCTTTTCGGGACTTCCAGGTAAGCCCAATTTTTCCAAAGAGTCAGGTAGCGATGTATTACATGTGCTAGATTGGCACAAGATTGCATCTTTTTTAGAGATGAGTGAATATACTTGTTTCGAGTAATTACTCGATCGAGCACCGCGATTTTCGAGTACTTCCGTACTCGGGTGAAAAGATTCGGGGGGCGCCAGGGGGCGGGGGGAGGCGTGGCAGAGTGGGGGGTAGCAGCGGGGAACAGGGGGGAGCCCTCTCCCTCTCCCCCCCACTCAACCACGGCGCCCCCCGAATCTTTTCACCCGAGTACGAAAGTACTCGAAAATCGCGGCGCTCAGGTGAAAAATGGGCATGGCCAAGTAGGTTCGCTCATCTCTAATCTCTTTATAAAAATTATTTACCCCATTTATGAATCTCGCATGAGGAAGTTGTGTTAGTCCTTGACACCTTATAATTAAATACTGATAGACCATGCAGTCAGGGATGTCATGACAAGAGGGGGGAAAGGATGAATACCGCCGATTAAATGCCAGATCTTAAAAAGAACCCCCCATCCTAAGGGAACATACAGAGGAGAGGAGGGGTTAAATGGAGGTCAGAGTCACTGGTGTAGGTGTGGAGAACAACACCTTCAAGATATATAACTTGTCACTACTGCTTATGTAATACTATATGCAGTCTGTGCAGTTATGCCTTGCAAATGTCCATTCAAAAAGAAGGGTGAAAAAGTTCCAAAAATAAAAGCTATTTAGATTTGGTATAGATGTAATCATACAGACCTGCAGAATAAATTGAACATGTCACACAGTGTATGCCATGAATGAAAAAAAATTATGTTGGAATTGCCCTTTACGGTAAAAAAAATAGAAAAACATAAAAAAGAAAATACAGTTCCTTAAAAGTTCATTCACACCATGTGCAAATCAACACATAGTGAACCCATAAACGACTTCCTCACTAGTCAGTCCTATATAGTGACCCTCTTCTTCATGTACACGGCTTAACCATGTGCACGAAGACTTCACAGAGGCACATAGTTGACATATAGTGCTCTGCTATAGTGCTGTTTTACAGAGTTACTCCCCCCTAGAAGAATGTCACTGTATTATGGTGACCACACATGAAATCAAAGACATGCAGAGGTATAGTAGAGCTGCATAGAAGTCTACGGGTTAAGTATGATGGCTCTGTACAGCTTAGTGGTTGTACGGAACCAAAATAGACTTGAGTGCTTGAAGCTTTAAGCAAAGAAAGATAAGAGTTGTGTTGTTGGAACTCTTTAGGGCACAGAATGGTTGAATTTTTATTCAGCCCCAAGATTATATTAAAATAAAAATTTGTTCAAAACCTAAAACTGAAAAGCTGTAGAAATGGACAGAAACAATTACATTTAATAAATGAAATAGGTCTTAAAACTATTTTGAGCTAGTATTGCGCGTAGCCATGATAAAAATAAGGTCTGCAGCCACCACTAGAGAGAATTTAGGAGCTTACTACATATTGTTGATACACTGAACTCAAACATAAGACAATATGCGGAAAGCTGATAAGCTCTCCCTAGTGGAGACTGCAGACAGACAAAACTTTATCATTGAACTTTATGTCTATGCATGAGATTTGGAGAACCGTGTTTGTACCGCTATATTCAGAAAGGAATCAGCAAAAGGATACCTAAATATGACATGACAATGAAATGTGAACAGTCACTTTAAATAATTGTGTAAAAGGGATTCCCTGTGGAATGACGCAGACCATTGAGGTAGATCAGATGACTTTTATATTACAATCCGTTAATCTACTACCTTTCATGGATGCCCGGCATTCTTGCATTGCCTGTAAGCTGCACAAAACAGGAGTATGATTCCAAGGCTACACAGTGACTAATTCAATCCAAGTCCCTTTGGGTACCATTGCTTTAAGGCTGCTGAATTTAAGTCCCAGTAACAACGAGACAACAGTAACTTTAACACAGGTTATCTTTGCTTGCACAATACCGTGCAATACTCTATTAAACTGTAGCAGGTAGGATGCCTTGCTTATTTTTAAAGGGCACCTGTCAGCACCTTTGAGCCCCTTAAATAAGTTACAAAGACAGTTTCACACAAGCGTATGCACGCTGTCAGGGACCGTTCACATCCGTTGAGTGATTTAAAAGGCTGTGAAGCCTAATTAGTACCAGATGTGTTTGATTGCCTGCATAATTGCACAGCATGTTGCGCAATTATGCGGGCATTGAGTGCGAATTTGCGCAGCCCCCATAGACTCCTATGGGGGCTGTGGTGCGCAAATGCCTACCTAAATAGATCATACTATGACTTTTTTATGGGTGTAAAATGTGCTCGCAAAAATAAGAAATAAGAATGAATCCATTGAAAACCTTGGGTTCTATTCTCTGCGTATTTCGCACGCAAATTTTAAGCATGCAAATATGCCTGTGTGAATCTGCCGTTAGGCTCAAAGATAAGGGAACAGGGAGTTCAGGGAGCTTTTTATTCTCACCAGGTCCCCTGTTTCAGCACTGTCCCCAGAGATCAGCACGCATAGATAGTACAACACTTTTCAGAAGGCTGTGTTTACATGTCTTTCTCATTGATTTCTATGGGAGAGCGCACACACAAAGCATCCTGAAGTGGGTTACACCGTGTGCTCACACTGATTTCTTAGGGTACAGTGCTAGAACGGGGGCTGCTGTGAGTATAAAAATCAGCCCCTGGGACTTTCCATTCCCTCACCTTTCAGCCTGGCAATGTAGTTTATGGGGCTCGAGGGTGCTGATAGTTTCCCTTTAAATGTGTCTCCCCCCCAAAAAACTAAGTTCATTATTGTCTTTGTTATTCTTCTAGTCCACTCAGTCTTCTAGATTTGGATGGATGCCTCAGTAGGCATCAGGGCAGCCCATTTCTCACCATCTGCTGGACATTTCAACTCTGAGCTGGCACACTGTTAGGTTGTGCTGCTGGGATCTGTAGTACTATGAGTTTCCAGGAGCACACCTTAATCTGTGGGATGATTGAGCTGGCTGGGTGTGGAGTTCTCCAGCCAGCCAATTCCCCTGGCCTGCTGCATATAAATACCAGCTCTTCTGCCTAGAGGATGATGGTCATTTACTCATCCCTCTCAGAGCTGGGTGTTATGCATGCTGATCTAAAGGGTTTCTCTCTCCTTCCCTGAGGACGGTCTGGACACCTGTTGTCCCTGTCGGCATGTTCTGCGGACCCCCTTCTCCCTTACACTTTGACAGGTGTGGCCTCCAGACGTCTGATGTCATGTATGGTCAGATGGGTGATTCCTGACACTACTCCCTTTATGTCAGCACGGCGACTAACTCTCT
Organism: Eleutherodactylus coqui; assembly: GCF_035609145.1. Taxonomy (NCBI): domain Eukaryota; kingdom Metazoa; phylum Chordata; class Amphibia; order Anura; family Eleutherodactylidae; genus Eleutherodactylus; species Eleutherodactylus coqui. The sequence goes on from NC_089837.1 coordinate 402,474,687, forward strand.
TTTCCTTTGCTGTGAGGACACTTGGACTACCTATAGTTTATTAGCTGTATGCAGGTGAGTTCTGAGCAGGCTTCCTGTTCTGTGTGGTTTGCATTACCTGGTGTGTAGGTGTGAACAGCGACGTGTTTTGTATGTCTATACAGGTGGCCAGACATGTGCTGCACGAACCATTCTGTTCTATGTTGCATGCAATCCCTAGTGTGCTGGTGTGAACAGCGAGATGTTCAGTGTCTATGTAGGTGTCCAGACATGAGGTGTGAACAGTCCTGTTCTATGTGTTGGTGTGAACTGTGTCCTGTCCTGCTTTGGATCGTTTTCCATCTAGGGTGAGGTAGATCCCTAGATTCCAGAGATGGGGACGAACCATTTTCCATCAGGATGAATACCCAAAAATCATTTCCTGTGAAGTGGCTATTTACAGGTATTGTAAAACTAGAAGATTGTAAAAAGATTGCCTTAATTACCCAATGAGCTTATCCACCAAATTGTATCCACAAATATTATTTACTTACAATTATCCACACTTTACGATGTCGGCTAATAAGCTGGTCATCTGTCTGTGTACTTTTAATGACACTGAGCAATACTGTCAGTGATTCACAGTCCGTTACACGGGATGTACATGTCATATATAAAGACATAACCTCATTATTTTATAGATCATTAGAGTCCCTAAGTTATGTGGTATAATTTGAATGCAATATCAGATTCTGGGGGTCTGGCTTTCACTATTGTTGCAGTTTCGAAATCCTATTTGTTGACTAGGTATATTATTATCCTATATAATCTGATCTTTATGTTCCTGAAGAAAAATGTACTAAACAAAACCAATAAAACCCGTAATGCTAATAAACTGTACATGCAACAAGAATAAGTACAGCTTCAATATTAAAAAAGTCACAATTAGACTCTTTTGTAATTCATGGTGCTGCTGCGCAGGAAATATAACAACATTATTGTCTGCAGAAGAATAATACATCTGTGCATTTTTGAATGAATAAGGTATTTAAGAGAGAAAATACATTTCTGCCTCCACTGCTGCTAGCATTGATCTCTTTAATCGTTTTCCTTCAAGAGTTTAAAGTGAACTAAATTTACTAGAGGTAAATTTAAAAGCATAGAAAACAATGCTATCTTTTTCCTTGATTCATAAACAGCTTTTTCTCCAAATATTTCAGTGTCTGTAGGCTTCATTGTATCTTTCATTATAGGGAACTTTTGTTTTTATTTATTTGGAAATGTTCTATATTGTATCAAACCTGCAAAAAAAAAAGAATAGCAGTACCTTTTTATTGTGTGTTGTGGACATGGACTTTAATCATGTAAATTGAAGATGTACAGTACACTCTTTTTTGAGAATTCTCTGAACATGTTCCATTCTACAATGCCAGTACCCTTCACCATTATATATACAATTGTTGGTAGGAAATATTAATCTACTCTTTACTATTGTGTTTGCCATCAAATGTGAAATACAAATGGAGCATGTCTGAAAGGCTCCTGACAGGGTGCCATCAGGGCAGTATAAGTAATATTTCTATTTCATAAGCTGGTTCGTCGGGTGAGCTGCTGTAGAGCAAAAACAGTAAAGGGTCTGCAGAGCTGGACCTTTGGGTTCCAGAAGTCAGATGCCCATCAATCACAATGTCATGGGATATCCTTCCTAGCAATAGTATTATTGTATCTGGATGCCACTGGAAGCTAGGGGTTTGACAGGAGGAATGCCCTGTCACACCCCTGGCTCCTGATAGGGTCAAGGCTATAAGGTCCTAGCAGCACTGTGTTGATTGATTTGTGCCAGTGATGCAGACTTAGCCTGAAAGTTACTTTGTTTGTTAGCCTTACATTAATACCTGTAAATGCTGCCATTTTACTGCTGTAATATGGCGGCATTTACATGTAATAAAGTAAGTCTATCAAGCAAAGTAACCCTCTGCCTAACTCTCCAGGGCAGGCAGAAATCAATGCAGCCACTGCGGCCTGTGTGCTCCATCCCAGGCAGAATTTTAGCCATGCTTACCACCCGGCCGCCGCCTCACGCCTCCGTCCCAGCCGCCCCCTCATCCTTCATCCGGCTCTGCAGTTGCGTGCTCCGTGGTGGCGGCTGCCTAAGTGCTCCATCGCGGCTGGTGCCTCTGTACTCGGTGACGGCAGTCGCCTCTGTGCTTGGCGAAGATGGCAACCTCTCCTCTCAGTGACAGCGACCACCTCTCTCCTCTATGATTCCTGACGCCAGCTGCCCCGCTGACAGCTCACAAGGAAACCAGATGCTTCCAGTAAAGTAGATTAACGTTACTTAGCCCTCCCTGCTGGGGTTCCACATTTCAGGGCGCCTCCGGGGAAGCCACTTGCACCTGGGGCTGCGCAGCTGCAGCGCCGGCACCCGGTGTGTGCCTTTTCTAAGCATCTTTAGTGTCCTTGCAGGACCTGCAGCCGAAGAAGCTCTGCAGCCAATCACGTACAGGGGGTGTCACTCACCTGCCAATCTTGGCTCCACCAGGAATTCCTGGTGGCGTCAAGATACAATAATACCCCTAGCAATATGCCATCACTTTAGGAGATGGGAATACCCGTTTAATCCCTTTCTGCATAATTAGATACATGTGACTCAGTGGAAGAGTCCCTTTTCCACATTCTCACATATACATACTTGATTGTAATCATGCAGTGTAATCATGTGATCAACTGCTGCAGGACGCCTGTGATCTGAGCTACTTTTTATCTCTTTGTGATCTTAATCTCTTTATATGTAGCTTCCCATAGTTATACAGGATGGGCCATGAAAAAGTAGTGTAGCACCGCACTCTTATGAAAACTGTCTAAAAGAAAAAACTGTATTTGTTGCCCAATCAATGTGCAGCTTTGACTTCTTGTACTGCTGAGGTAAAATGAAAGCTGCACCGTGATTGCTTCCTGTGTGCAAAAAAAAGACAGAGTCCTTTTCCGTGACCTATCCTCTTATTAATACTTATTATATGATTCAGTTAAATTTGTTATATGACATGTTAATGAATCTACTAAATACAAATGAAGCTGTGTAATTTGAAGCAGTTTCCAAAGCCTTTTTTTTGTCCAAAGACATCCTAATGGGAGGCAAAGTATAGTGGGAACACGTTATAATTTCCTTCCTTATAGGTTAAAGAAAAATACATCAAAACTGCAGTGTCAACCTGTCCTAAAGCATTCCTTCATACTTGATCTTTTATTAGGATTCAAGAAAAAAAGAAAGTAAAAACTAGTAATGGAACAGGCAGGTGCTGGACTACCATTTATTCTAGATTATTAGTCATATGTCATACTCTCTGATAAAGGTTTAGAACTTTAAGGAAGAAAATCCACAACTAAAACTTTAAAAAAGTATGTTACTATAGCTTCATTTTTTAATCGAATGACAACATAATTCTTACCTGTCATGTGGAGTTTGAAAGCAGAGTAGCCCCATCCATGATGTGAAAGATCACAATAATGAAGAACATGTTAGAAAAAGGAAAGAAAAGAGAATAATATGTTAAATGCATTATCCAGGAATCCCCCCCTAAAAAATCAACAAAAATATTTTGCATACAATTTACTTACATATGGAAAAACAATTGAAAAGCTAACATTTTATGTTGTTCACTACATTGCAATATATTGGCAGTGAAGTTGATATTTGAAGCAGAGACACCGGACCGATTGCTTGCTGATGTACTGTGTGTAGCTTACTGTATGATTATTACAATTATGACAATGTTCATTGGTTCACCATAGCGAATTGCGAGTGACAAAAGTTTGAAGAAAACACCACAGCTTATAAGTGATTCTTTGGTACAATGCCAATAAATTACAAAATTGAAAGAAACATGGTAGGGAGGGAATTGTCATAGATTTTTAAATTATAATGAGTAATGGTTGACCTGATAAAAAGAACCTCTTTCACATAACCGTATGCGTTTTTGTGTTGGCCACATCACAGGTAAAAATTGCGTGAATGAAGAATAGCCCCGATCAAGTCCCAAGCTTTAGCTGCGCTTTCTTGCCAATTCACACAGGCGGCTGCAGCGTATTGGCAAACAAAAGAAAAACGCTAATGTGCGGAAATTTCTCGATTGGCAGAAATATTCGTAATTACTATCAATGCTTAAATTAATGCTCTATTATTCCCGGCGTGATGTTTTTACATGACTAAAAATCACTAATCTGAATAACTACACTGGAAACCAATGCTTCAGATTGTCGCGATTTTTTATCGCCGCTAAATTAGCCACATATATACGGTCATGTAAATAAGGCCTTATGGTGACAGGTCACAGGAAGCATTATCCTTAGTAAGAAATGTGTGAACATATCTGGGGCTAATTAAAACATTCACTAAATGATCTCAAGACAGAAATTTGGTTTTCCGAGTAGACCACATGTTTGCTTGCTGTCTTTAGAATACATACAAGTAAAAGGTTACAGATGGACATGGAACTATAAACAAATAAATGAGGATTATATAATGACTTTTAAATATGACTAAATACTAAAATCAATATCACATTGATACACTGTATGTGCTATATAGCCACATGATATGTGTAAACTTTGTCAGAAAGTTGACCAGTGGAAACCAGAGACAGTTAGGCCTTGGATACAAACATATCCGACTCTATTTTAGAGCTCTACGTCTCACCAGATGAACTCATCAGCCTTGCAGGTTCACTGCTAGTTGAAAAACTACAAGTCTCAACATCCTCTTCTTTTGCCTCTGCTCGCCTATGCCTATCCACTGCACAAACCAATCCAAAGACCCTTTTACACGCAAAGATAATATTTCAAATGAAAGAAAGATTAAAAGATTTATCAATCAATTTGCATAAAGTGTTAATGGCCATTAACACTTTATCATCTTCATTTGCACATAAAAGGGACTGCAGGATTTATTTACAGAGCCCAGCTTGTGTTTAAAAACATGCCCACCTGTGTAAGCAGCTGGCCACACCTTCCATTGTTCTCTTCTGGCTAGTGTACACATGCCTTGGGGAGAACAGAATGCAGTCTATTGAAAGATAAACGTGCTTGCTTTATCTTGTGGCTGAAAGCTTGGATTTTAAGTTAACCTTAAAATCATTGTTCAAAAGAAAAATGCCTGATGCCCACTAACATGTAATGATTATCACTCATTGTCGGCCGTTTGAACGAACTTTGTGCGATAATCGTTGCTTGTAAAAGGGCCTTAAGCAGATTTTTGCCTAAAGCAAGCCTCTCACTTGTATCTCCCATTCGTGTTTGAAAATCAGCATTTGATCACAGGGATCTGGCAATTTTACTCTGTTCAAATACCTTGTAGTCAAGTGATCGGTGATGAGCTAACATGAACAGAAGGGAGACATTTGCTCTGTCACATAGGGCTGAATTGATAAGTCAAAGCACAGGAAAACGTTACAGAACTTCCTCTATGATGAAACCGAGGAGTGAAATGAAAAATTAGCACATATTTACTTTCAAAGTTAGTAAGTGTTCTATTTTCAAGGCATAAAATGAATGGTGAATATTTTATTTAGCTGAATGACCACTTCAATGTTACATCAGAATAGACTGTAAGGCCTTAGTCACATGGACGTTTTTTCCCGCGATTTGCGGATCGCATGACGGATGCGCATCCGCAAATCACGTGACCAGGGCCGAAAAATCGCCCGAAAATACTGCTCCTAGCCGCGTTTCAATAGAAACGGGCCAGAGCTGTCCAGCGCATTGAATTCAATGGAGCCGGCAATACAGCCGGCTCCATTAAAAGCAATGCACTGCGGGCAATCGCGGGATGAATTGTCGGGAAGGGCTTAAACATATAAGCCCTTCCCTGCAATTCATCCAGAAATGTGTAAAAATAAAAAAAATATATATACTCACCTTGTCCCAGCAGACGGAGTTCAGCCGCGGCCAGCGGCAGTTCTCCTGAACTGCTCTCTCTAGTATTCAGCAGCCGGGGATTTAAAATCCCCGCCTGCTGAATGAGCTGCCTCTGATTGGTCACAGCCTGAATTCATGAATGGGTGTGAGTGAGAGCTGCCTCTGATTGGCTCAGCGCAGGGACCAATCGGGGGCACACATTTCTGGATGAATTGCAGGGAAGGGCTTATATTTTTAAGCCCTTCCCGACAACTCATCCCGCGATCGCCGGCAGCCCATTACTTTCAATGGAGCCGGCTGTATTGCCGGCTCCATTGAATTCAATGGGCAAACATCGTTCTTCTCTGCCACAGCTGTTACAGAGAAGAATGATTTGTCTACTATATGTTCTCAATGGCGTCGGTGCTGCTGCCCCCAGCGCCATTGAGCGCATCTAGAGAAGAGAACAGGAATCGCAGATAGGTGCGATCTGCGATTTCTGTTCTATAATTTATCGGACGAGCGCATAAAAAGCGCTCATGTGTCCGATACCATTGCAAAGCAATGGTTTTATAAAATCGCCGGACACATGCGCAAATCGCGCGAAAAAACGCCCGTCTGACTAAGCCCTAAATGTTGAATGTCTCATGCTTTTCTACTATACAAACTAGTATTGAAGAGACTTCGGCAGCTACTTTAGACTCTATAAACTTAGCCTTGGGCTCAAAGTAGCTGACCCACTGAGTCCAGGATGTAAGTTTTATACTTACCTTCTCCGCCATTTCCTCATTGTCAGCACTTTGAGCTTGGCGCTAAGTAGTCCTCTTATTCTAAACCTAGGATAGGAGGACTACTTAGCATACCACTTAATGCACTGCAGCAGCCTGTTTCAGCTGACACGGGGGAAAATGGTGGGGAAGGTAAGCATAAAACTTATTTCCCTGGACTCAGCAGATCAGCTACTTTGTACCCATATGCTTAGCTTATAGGGCTCAAAGTAGCTGACAGATTCCCTTTAAATTATGATCTGAGCCGAATGAAAAACAGTAAGTATATGTAACTTACTGTACAATGACTTTAAAATATACAATAACACATTATCAAACTATATTATGATTTTAAGCATTTCTAATCCTTCAGATAATGCTTCCTCCAGCTGGCATGTTCCATGGCTTCGATTTCCCCCCTAATGAAGTTTGATTTTTATATCTAATTAATTAGCTAATGATTTTAGGCTAGGAGAACTGTGTGTATACTCCACATTCCTGTAGGCTCACAGCAGCTTGTAAACCACTTATGAGTTAAGTTATTGTACATTGCTAGCAATTTTCATTCCCTATTTTAATATTATTTTGTTAGTTCATCAGATTTAGGGGCTGAATTTACATAAAGGATTTAGGATTTTTCCTATAGAAATAAAAATAACTGGTTGTTTAAGTTTGGCTGCTGACATTGGGGGCACTATAGAGAGAGGAATATTACCATAATGATGGATAGCTTTTCATCTATGGTTATTTACTATGAGGCTTGAACTATGCAAGCCAGATCGATCGATATATCTATCTATCTATCTCATATCTACCTAAAGTGTGCAGAGTTTGTCAGTAAGTCAGCTAGTGAACAATTGAACTGTATAGTTAGTCAGTGTGACCATGTGTGTAGTTAAGAGGATTTAGTCAGAGAAGTGAGAGAATTAGATAGTTAAAATCTTTGGGTGTCCATCAGAGAGAGGGACGGTGTTACTGTGTATAGAGAGTGAGTTAGGATTACCGGAGAAGAAAGATCCCTGTCAACATTACAGTCAGGGAGCTCTCGGAAGCTACCGGAAGAGTTGTTGGATCCAGAGGCGAGTTGTGACCTGTCACAGGAGAGTCCCTGCGAGGTGGCCGAGACATGAGAGGTAAAACACAGAAGTATTCATTTTACTATGAGGAGAGGGCCCCATATACAGAGCAGAGTTATAATTGCGGACGCCAGAGCTACAGAATACCCTCATAACCTGGGCCAAAGCAAAGGTGTATACCACTCACAGTTCATGCCACTGAAGAGCCATTAAATTGGCCCAAGGTAAACTAACAGCACTGTCATATGTTACCCAGAGAATCATCTCTGTCTGTAACCTGAAGAATCCCATGTACATTATTGCTGTTAATGATACTCTTAACATATAAAGAAAATAACCACTTTTAATGAAAGGCTTGTATGTGTACACTGCTATATGATCGCTACTGACATCAGCAAAGAAAAAGAAAATAAAGTTATTACATTTTTGTTTCTGAAACCCTGGTTGTGATTTCTTAATTGTATCACATTGAACATTCTTGTGCTAACATAGCGCTGGCGTCCCGATTTACTAATAAAAAAAGCACAATAACACCACGAAGAGGCCATTGTTGCTCTGTCGCAGACGACAGGGAGTTGCTTCAGAGCACCTAAGCAGCCGACTCGTACATATGGTTCTCAGAATTGTTTTTCAGGTTATTGTCACAAGAAACCATCCAGTAATGGGTGTTAATGGGAGAAAAGACATCTATTGGGTTACTCTAATGGGCAATCTTCCAGATAGTCTCATACTGGTGCCAATTATTAATTATAAGCCTGGTAAGATTAAGGTATTTATGCATATACCTTAATCATGTCATTTCCATTATACATCCTATTTCTATACATTTGTACCTCTTACATTTATTTTACCTATTAGAGATGATGAGGGGCAGTTGAAGCGCAGAGCTGCTACCCTTTGTCTATAATCTGAACTGTGTGTCCTCTGCTTTTTCTTAAAGGATGTGGTCATATACAACTCTTATCTCAATTTTACCTCATTTGTTGACTTTTTTAATAGAGATGAGCGAGCGTACTCGGAAAAGCACTACTCGCTCGAGTAATTTGCTTTATCCGAGTATCGCTGTGCTCGTCCCTGAAGATTCGGGTGCCGGCACGGAGCGGGGAGCTGCAGGGGAGAGCGGGGAGGAACGGAGGGGAGATCTTTCTCTCCCTCTCTCCTGGCCGCTCTGCCCCGCTCCCCGCTGCGACTCACCTGTCAGCCGCAGCGGCACCCGAATCTTCAGACCCGAGCACAGCGATACTCGGATAAAGCAAATTACTCGAGCGAGTAGTGCTTTTCCGAGTACGCTCGCTCATCTCTATTATTTAACACCAGTGTATTCTTGGAGGGATCTTAATAGCACACCCACTCCTAATGAGACTAGCAATAGTTCTGAATGTTCTCCAATTGTAAATAATTTGTCTAACCATGGATTGATGTACAACCAGATGTTTAGCACTGCTTTTTAGCCTCTACAGCCTAACGTGTCTCTATAACATGTTTTCTGAAGATTTCTGAAAGTTATTTGCATGGAAACATGGGTCACACTAACCAATATTTCTTGAGAAGAACAGACTGGTCAGTAAACAGGCTTGGTGTGGTTTTGTTTAATGGGCAGAGCAACTTTGAAACCTTTACTTCCAATTTCTTCATGAAACATACTTTGTCAGTTAGCTCTTGAAGAAGTTATTATTAAACCAGAGGTTCACTACATTTTTTCCCCTGTACTGTGGATATTTACTCAGGGTGCAACTACTTGTGTGTCATCAATTTAGTTATATTCTGTTTGTCAATAATTGTGGTTTAGGAATCACCATATTTTATTTATTTCAATACAAAAATCAAGGTAATTTCACAGGATTCACTTATTTTTTTCTTGCAACTGTAATTATATGTGATCAGTATATATACATACAGATAAATCTCAGGCTTATCAGTAAATAAACACGTGAAATGAAGCTACTGGAATCTACAGTTTGACAGATAGTTGTAAAAATAGCATATGCATCCATGACTTCTCCATTTAATGTCCTGGCATTGATCAAAATGAAGGATTCAACTAAGGCAATGATGGAGAAAACTAATTTCATGGTGAAATAATTCTAAAATGTACTGTGGGTACATTGGCACAGCTATTTTAAGAGAATCTGAATTGCAAGGCATTTATATGAATTGCAGACTGTGTTCTGGATGTCTATGGCTGTTGAAGGGTAACTGTAGTATTTCTTCTATTATTCTATGGCAAGATCCCTATTCCAGGGCACTATAGCAGAAACATGTAGATCAACAGTAGAATGCTGGAAGGCTCTAGAAAGCCAAAAAGGGATTATGTGCAGGCAACCAGAGTAATCTGTATGCAGCACATCTCATGGTTTAGCGAGGATGTGAATACAGAAGTGTCTATAGTATATCTTGATTCAAACTAATAAAGGTTGTGTGCACAGTAAATAACGCAGTGCCCCTGAAAGTAGCAACTAAGGATCTCCCCACACAGATGAAAATACAGTATGTACTTAAACTTAATAAATACCATATAAAATACAGCTGTGTCTCCTGAAGTAGACTGCGGTCGCACACAGAGTCTTTGCTGGCATTTCCCACAGCAATCAGGTGTGCAGTTTTAGTGCACTGGAATTGCATCCACACATTGCAACATTTGCCATTGCAGTTTTAGAAGTGTGTGTTAAGTATTTTTACAGTCATTAAATCATAATTGTCATCCTCTAGGTTTGTCTGGTTATGGTTTTTTTCCATTGCATTAAGTGGAAAAAGTGGAACATTATACTTTACAAGTTCCTATAATAAGGAGCAGTTCTAAGAATGTTCCCATAATCAGCATGACTTTTTGTGCTGCGAAGGTTGCGCTATTGTGGATCCATTGAAAGCAATGATTTCTAATCTCTGCGCACGCAGCTGCAGGTGCCAAAGGCACTCGCATGAGTAACTCCTAAGGGCAGCTTGAGACGAGCGCATGCACAAGTACGCTTACCTCAGTGCAATCAATTTGTGCAGTGAACAAGGTTGATTTGGATGCGTGTCTGCACATAGTAATGCAGGTTTTATTGCCAGCAGGGCTGTTCATATGTGTGCGCGACACCCCACCCGTCTTGTTTTAAAATACTATTTAGCCTAATGAGGTCCACATGTATTCTTTTCCCCGCTGCTTTGGTCAGCGTATTGCTTATCCTCTTGTTTATTGCGCATGCATTTGGGTACCTCCCATAGAGTTCTATGGGGTCCTTTGCTGCGCAAATATGCAGAAAAATAGAGCAGAACCGATTTTTTTTGCTTGCACAAGAAAGGTGCGGAGAAAAAAACGAAATGAGAATGAAACCCATTACAATCAATAGGTTCTATTCTCTGTGTTTTGCACACACAAATTTTGCATATCGATGGCACCTTAATCTTCCGTTTAGGCTACCACTGAAAAGTGTGTGCCATATGTGAATTATGGTGCCATCTGACCTGATTAGTCAAAGGCCACCTTATTTAAAAAAGAGGAGATCAGCACAACTCACATGTTAAATGCTGAATATGTTTTTTGCAGAATTGACACAAGATTCTCATAAAGCAGTCCAATCCACACTTACATGTTTCAAGCGAATGCCCGCTCTTAATCATACCATAGTAATTGGATTCAAGGATACATATACCAACAAAGACCAAAGAGATGTTAAAGTGGTTTAACTCATTAGAAACCACTTCATCACGGTCCTAACATTTGCGAAAATAAACAAGGTTTACACAGACAACACCAAATGACATACGAAAAGGAGAAACATCACATGACCCATACTAAAGAATTATTTCATAAAGATGCCTTTTATTATTTTAAAAGTTTAGGCCGGTAGGAAATCTGGTATTGAGTTTTACAATCCAGCTTTCCTTCTTATTAAGGCCACCTTATGGTTGGGGCTGTAACTCCTTTTCGCACATAAGAGCTGTAGCCATGACCAGGCAATGCCTCTTGGCCAATTAAGCCGGAAGATGCTGCTACTAGCATAAAAGGCATGTTTTTGAACACCTGTTCAGGGCACTATTTGGCGGATACACTAGCACCAAATGAAGCATCTTATATATTCTCTTTATGTGACATATCCCTTTACATAGATGTGACTGACTATAACTGCTACAATAGCTATAACTTTAAGATGATCTCTATTCTGCACAATCCTGGTAGAATATGAAGCAGCTCTTTTTAAGTATTTTACATTTGCAGCTCCTATTTTATGCCAATCTTTTTAAAGACCAACATTGAGGGGGTGTTAAACATTTTTGTTACATTTCAAAACCTGCTATTTATATTTTGAAATTCCTTTCGTGTCTTCATATGGTGCAGCAAGTCCTCATGTTGAGGTCTTTCAAGGTGAACTAGAACACAATTTAAGCATTAGAAAAATCTTTTTAGAGATACCAGGTGTTTATGTGCTGGCATAAGCTCCAAGCACTGGTCTGAATCCAAAGCCAGGTAATTTGATAAAGTGAATATTGCTGGCTTGGGCATACTTTTTGGAACTTTATGGTCACATGGTAACGGTAGGATTAAACTTCTTAAGTTAGCTCACTGATTTGGAATTAGAGATAAAAGCGTAATATAACACAGGAAAATGCTAACAAAGCAGAGTCAATTAAAATGTTGCCCAATGTTCTTCTATATACTTCTTCATCAAAGCCTAAGAGAATGTGATAACTGAACTAGCACTGGCGTGCTTTAAAAGGCACATAAAGGCACAAAAGCAGCCCTCCTGGCAAGCAGCAATTTCCTGCTTTAATTTCTTTTCCAAGAAATTCTGATGTCAAAATGCCAGCATGGTGCATGTGCAGCAGGGTTATCCATGATTAAATGCTGATCACTTTCCACATTTGGCCCATAAGATGCCAGTACTAATTAACTTGTTGCATACATATACTATTATGGCTCATTACAAAAGTTTTCTAAGGTCATCATTATATAAGGAATTCAAGAAACCATACTTTTGATTTGATTTGATTTACCTGAAGCTTATTATATATAACAATGAAGAATAACAATTACTTGTAGTGAATATCGAGCTGTAATCATCAATTCATTTTAGCTGATTAACTAACTGATTTACTAACCTATCTCTATAGGGTTCAGCACTCTGTTGTTCAGATACAGAACTCCAAATAATTGGTTTCTTTTTACAGAGTGGTAAAGGGGTAAATGGTAAATATCAAATGGCTTACATCCACCACTAAGAAAAGTTTCGGAGCACACATGCAGACCTTTGAATTCAAAGGGAACTTTGTAAATCCAAATGCATGAAGTTCCCCATTGTAAAAACTTACAAGCTAGTAGTATCTGGGATTATTTTCTCATAAAGGTGTTGCATAGTGTTTCCAATGTACAAGCAGGCTTTGCTGAAAATATCTTAATATCTGAATGGTAGTTTAGGGTAAAACAAGGAATACATGTTATGCATGCTTGACAAGAGAGGTAGTACTATATTTCCTATTCAGACTCACATGCTGTGCCTGCCATTGCAGTTCTTTAGTCATGATCCAGTGCAAACTTCAACTGAGGACTAGATGATGTCTAGAGCAGTGACGAGTTGCTTTCAAGAAAAGTTGGAGGGCACATAAAGTACAGTGCCATAACTTAAAATGCTGACTTTTTAAAGCTAAAATGTTTGTTCCCTAGCCCGCGTTTCCATTTACTGAGCATCCAGGCCTTACAGATGTGGAAAAAGTTGCAAGATTAATAAAATGTCATAGGGGTAAGAGGATTCAATTCCGATAAACAGTTTTTAGTGAACAGTGGTTTAAATAGATATTCACAGTTCATTTCAGAACAATAGATGGGAGGCTCAGACATTGAACATTACACAACTATAGTAAAGTCCACAAGTACCGTGATGGCAATGGTAGTGGCTTTCCCTTGTATCTCTTTTGTAATCCTTCCCTAATGCAGCAGTATTAATGTCCAAAACATTTTGCTGAGCCTCCCTAAGAACTGTTTTCCATAGGTCTTTCAGCCTCTTTTATCTATGGCATCCAGCTTCCGACTCTCCACCCAAGTACCAGCCTCCAGTACTCTCATAATCTTTCACTCTGCTGCAGCAACTACTCCAGAAAACCATCTATATTTTTTTGGAAGAGAACACGCGAAGAACACACTCAGGCAGTCCAGGTGCCAACTTAACCTCCTCAACCTAATTACATCATTTTTCTCTTTGCTTACTCACAAAGTATATGACCATCTTTCAGCAAGCTTATGGACTTTCTTGAACTTTCGTTAGTGGAAGAGAACAGCTTCTTATCAACATTGGGGGGTGGGGGGAATAGGCTTAACTGGATGGATATATATAATAGGCTGAACTGGATGAATATGTCTTTTTTCGGCCTTACATATTATGATACTAATTGATCTGCTTAGCATGAGCAGCGTGGCATCCTAACACTGGTGGCTGCCATTCCCCATTCTATGACAAAACCTGACAATTTGATGCAATCTCAACATAGTTGAAGTGTAGCAGACATCGAAAAATAAAATACTCAACTAGAGTCTAGTAACACAATGGCTCATCCTGGGCAGTAACATTTGTTAGCCATATATTGCTGTATTGTGATTACTGTCTGGCTCTTTCAGATTATACAGCATGTGACACCAACCAGTGTTACATATTCAATGGGTACCTGTTCCCTATTTTACTGTAAACTAATGCTCCAATCTCTGTTTGATGCCATAGATATATTTTTATATTAATGACTACACATTTAAAGAAACAGCCCTGAATGTGGCCGGAGGAAGTGACTCAACTGACTTTCAAATTTCAAGTGTACATTTCAATAAACTAATGTCATTGCTTCTTTAATTTTAGCCCCATTGGTGTGAACTAACAGCTATCTTTCTATGATAAATGTTGTATGTAGAAGCACTGATGCCTATGATTGACATTTGTAGTCAAGTCAAATACAATCACCAGTTAGGTCTTCTGTCAGTAGTCAGTTCCATGATGATACTCAACTACATTACCATACAAAACCCCTATTCATGTTCCTACCTGAAAAAGCTTAGTGTACTTCCATATAAAGCATTTTAAAATTGTACATTCTGGACAAGATTTGCTGCCTGCTCCGCTGACCCCCATATCAAGCATGATATGACATATGTACATGTCTATGTCTACCATAAAAGTGACATTTTACGGTTGCCTTCTCAAGGAACCCCTGACCAGGTTCCAAGGAACTGTGTTTGTGAATCATTGTGCTATCATGTACTCTAAATGAAATACCAGATTGATGACAGAGTTCTTCAATGATTACATAACAACATTTTTGCTCCTACAGATATGGTATGCATAGAGCTTAACCTGCTGATGTGTAAGAGTATTTTAGATGTCTTCTTAAAGGACCAACTACTAAAATAGTAAGCCCTGCACGGCATCTTAAAGAAATGCTGCCAATTATGAAAAAACAAATTAGTTGTGACAATGACATTGAAGATCTTCTAGCAAAGCAATGTGCATAGGAGCGCATACATTGTTGTATCGTCAAGTGTGTTATAAGTTGAAGGGTATACGCCTTTGATATTGTATTGTCAGTACTAGAAATTGATCCCAGTTGTTCCTGGTAATACTATATATACGATGATTAGCACAACATAATCCATTGTGGCATAGCAAATTCAAGCTCTGGTGGAACAATATTCTATTTTGCTTTTGGTAAATGAAAGATTTACAAGAGCATTTACATATCCAACATAATTAGATATATATTACAACTTATAAAAATGATGAATCACCATTTTTAGCCAGACGATTTCTCCTTGGAAATCATTATAATCCTATAATGACAATTTTATTGCTAAATGAATACAGACACCTTTATGTGCCATGAAAGAAGACTCATATTGATTAAATTATGTTAAGCTCCAACTTATCTCCCTATTGGTGAGTATTCTGCTGGCTCAGAGTATCTTTTAAGAGGAAAAGAAGTGCTTAGAATCAATACTGTCCTACCCAATTGTTCCTCGCTGTTATCAAGGACACTTGTGTAATTAAGAAGCTATTCTATTAAAATGTCTTTCGTTCCAGAGGGAATAATCTTCAGAGTCTCCAAAGAAATCATCTCTTTAATTTCTCAGCTTTATATTGTAGTACTGTGTATAAAATTAGCCCAGCACCTGCAATCCAACATTTCAAGTCTAAGCGGCTTTACATTCTATGACAACTACAAAAATCATGTGTGAAAATATATATTATATAGACTCTAGGTACATTTTTCCAATGTCACAACAAAAATCAGTTTCTCTGAAAAGATTTATTTTCTATTTTAAAAATATTATTTTATGCCATGACAAACTCAAGATATGTAAAACTAAGTATATTTGAAATTCATTCGGCTATTACGTAGCCCCAGAGCTGATTTTACAGGAAAAACGGAATCTAACACAAAAGTGGGACGGTCTTGGGCTATGGCTTTACAGCATTGTCCATGAAACATCTTTGGCGTTTCCTTATTTCCTTTGTTAATGGGCTTGTTCAGGTGTTATACAAGATTTTAAAAGTAGATCCAAATCTCTTAAAATAATGAAAGCAGCAATACTTACCCATCGTCAGACCTGCCGATTTAACACTACAGCCCCACCATGCTCCGAGTCTTTGCTGTGGAATGGCTACCACTTGACTACTGCAGCCAGCCAGAGGCCACAGAGGTTAGATGCTATTCTCCTGGCATAATGGCTCCCAGCATCTGAGTCGTTATGCAATGGCAGTGGCACTTGACCAGCCTCTGTTTGGCTGCAGTGGTCAGGCGGTAGATGTTCCACAACAAAGTCTGGGAGGACTGTGGAGCTGCAGTACTGAATTGCCAGGTCGCTACTTTTATTATTGTAACAGGGTTGGATTTGTTATAACACCGGGACAACTCCTTTAAGAGAGAGTCCGTTTTGAAGAAAGCAAAGTACAATCAGATTAAATTAGATGAGACCTGAAGCTACGCTAGATTTTAATAAAATCCATTGCCAATCTTCTGGACAATCGAATGCTCTAATGGAATGGCATGCATGAATGATGGCCTAGTTATCTATTGTCTATGGATACATTAAAGGGGATTTGTAGATTTATTTTAATATATATGTTTATCATGTAATGGAAAGTACTACATATTTATAATGTACTTGCAAAAATTGCTCATTGTTTTCAAGATCTGTACTTGCTTTGAATAAGTCCTCATTCACACGGGTGAAAATACACTGCATATTTTTTATAACATGTAATACACAGTGAATAGAACACATTGATTATAAATGGGTTCATTCACATCTGTGTATTTTTCCTTTGATTGTCAGTTGCGTGAAAAAAAAACATAGCATTTTCTACTTTGGTGTGTATTACCATCGAAATAGGGCATAGATGTGAATGATCTAGTGCAAATACAAGGTAAATATTCATTCATCATGCATATTCACTGCATTTTTGCACTTCGAAACAATAGACCCTTCTGCGTATTTTTTTGCATGTGTAAGTATGCTGCTTATTTAAGTGCCTTAATAGTCTACAGAAGGGCCAAATTACACAAGGAATAGGCGTTTTTCATTTCATGAATGCACATTCACAGACTGAAATATGTTTACACTTGTGTGAATGACCCCAACATGAAAATCTTGTTTGGAATCAGAGGCTGAAAACCTCATCTTTCTAGTTAAATCTATCTTCATTATTACTATTTCACACAGATGTCAGTTATTACAGTTTCTGATTCACTAATCTAAACCTGACAATTAGAGATGAGAGAGCATACACGCTAAAGGCAATTGCTCAATCGAGCATTGCCCTTAGCGAGTACCTGTCCGCACGGAAGAAAAGATTCGGCTGCCACCGGCGGGCGGGGAGCGGCAGGGGAGAGCGGGGAGGAACGGAGGGGAGATCTCTCTCTCACTCTCTCCCCCCCCCGCTCCCCCCTGCTCACTGCCGCAACTCACCTCCCACCGCTGGCAGCCGAACCTTATCTTCCGAGCGGGGAGATACTCGCTAAGGACAATGCTCGATCGAGTAATTGTCCTTAGCGTGTATGCTCGCTCATCTCTACTGACAATCCATATCCAAGTGTGGTCTATTAGCCAGAGCAAAGAACCACAGCAAAAAGTAGCCCTGTGCTGGAGGCCTTGGTGCACAATGTACATTATCAACCATTCATTGCATACGTGTAGATGATAAATGCTGATTATAACCAATTTGAACAATGAGTCTAAAGGCCTTTTTACACGCAATGATTATCGCTCAAAATTAGTACAAATGGCTGAAAATGAGCGACAATCCTTATATGTAAACGTGGGCATCATGCACATTTCGTTTGAACGATGGATTTAAGTTAACTTAAAATCCATTGTTCAGCTGCTGAAAGACTGAGCAAATACATTGCATTTAAATGTATTTCGCTTATCTTTCAATAGACTGCAGGATTTTCTCCTCACGGCATGTTTACAGTTGCTGTGAGGAGAGCAATGAAATGTGTCGGCAGCTGTTTACACAGCTGGGCATGTGTTTGAACACATGCTGGGCTCTGCAAGCAACTTGTGGAGGTACTTTTACATGCAAATGGAGATGATAAAGTGTTAATGACCATTAATGGCCATCACCACTTTATGCAAATAGATAGCTAAATCTTTCAATCTTACTGTTGTTTGAAAGATTATCTTTGCGTGTAAAAGGGCTTTAAAGCCACATGGTTCATCTGGTCTCATTTTGCCAAACCACAAAGACTGCAGTAGTTAATGCCTGAAAGACTTTGCATCAAAATCATGTGCCCATTTGCCACATAGGATGAAAATTGTTTAGTCATGTGTGGCGAGTCAGAACATGTGTTTTCACCTGAGAGATATGATACACTGTATACATCTGTTAAATTGGAAAGGATCATCATAAATTGTCAAAAATATAAACAAGCTATATAACTTTTAATGAAAGAAAGAATTTGCTTTATTTGCATAGAATCAGAAAACCCCTTTAAGTAGTTCTCTTTTTCTTTACAGCAGATGGCATTCCAAGTTACTCCTCACTAAATGTAGACTAAAAGGGCACGAGGACAAACACTCTAAGGGTTCATTCACACAAGCGCTATGGGCACGCAGTATAGCCATGCACAGAAAGCGTTTCTATAGGAACCAATGGTTTCCTTTCAAAGCAATCACATGAAAGAATGTTAGATGTGCTAAATTTGTGCACCTAACAAAGATAGGACATGCGGCTGCAAGATCGCATCTAAGCTCCGTGGTGCGCGCAGAGATAGGACCTGACCTATCTTTGCTGAATGCTTTCCATTGACTCCTATGGGAGCTGGTAAGCATGCACCACGCACCTCGGAGCGTGTGGACGGTCTAATTCAAGTAAGGGTGCAGTCACACGGGCGCATCGGTGTCCGTGTTACTGCAGGTAGCAGACGGCCGTACCTGAAGACGGACGTCTGTCTGCAGCGCCGGAGGACAGAACATGTGACCAGTTTCATTGCCAGTCATGTGTTCTTTCATCAGCGCTGCAGAGAAACATCCGTCTTCAGGTACAGCCATCTGCTACCTGCAGTAATGGCTCAGTCACACGGGCGCATCGGCGCCGGTGTATGGGTGCCGATGCGCCCGTGTGACTGAGCCCTAAGTGTAATTAACCCATTCACGCGATCTTTAGTGCAGTATAGCTGCGATCTTGCACGCTATACTGCGCGCCCACAGCGCTCGTGTGAACGAGCCCTAAGAAGAATACCACTTCCATTGGTCTCTATTATAATGAACATTGCTTCAAAATCAATTAAGCAGTGCAAGGTTCCTTGTAAATTATTACCTGGCTAATTAGTATTTTAACTTTTTTATGAATTATATTTTACTTTTTTGTCTTGAAATTATTCACATAATAATTTCATATACTAATTAATGAGCGTTTATACATAATGTTCGACAGATGAATTAACTAATTATTGAATTATGACAGTGGTATCATCTTCAGTAAATCAGTACAATTATTGTCAGTCCTTATACATAGATTTATGAAACGCTTAACCAGCTTTATTTTATTCAAAGAAAATACGTAATCATTCATAAACTATATGTATAAGTTTCCTGCACTCACTCCTAAGGGCACAATAGGTCACCCACATTGCTTGCTGGAAGCGTAGGTGAACTCCTTTAGGTGAGTAGTGTTTTTTTCTTTAACCAATTCAGGACAGCCCTCAGACTATAAATGTCCTGGCAGTCCTTATCTGTCTCTGCAGGTACATTTTAAAATGTCCCTGCAGAGAATCCACCTAGAGCCACTCCTCCCCACCACCACCACCCCGCTGTATACAGTGCCGTCTAATCAGCATTATGGACCCCGGGCAAGGCAGTGTGTTGGGACCACTACGACAACTACTCACAGGAATAAAAATGGATTATTCACCTGGAATAATATATTGTATGGGGATGCATCAGGCATGGGACGGTATCAAGAAAACTCGGGGGGGGGGGGGAGTTAGTAACTGTCAACCTAGACTGGAGAACTGGAAGCCTAATTCTCTAGGGTCCATTTTCCTCTTGCACTGTAGACGTCTCTTTGTTCATAGTGCCAGGCTACTCTACACTAGAAAGTAATGAGACAATGTACTACACTTCACAAGATGTTGCACATATACATTCTATCTTTTTGTAATAGAAATTATGGATTATTTACAATAGGGATTGTGGGTCATTTGAAAGTGAAGCAGAAAGTGACAAAATGAAAGACTCTACACATGGCATAGACAGATTGGAGCCAAGTTCATATCCTGCCACACAACATTATCATATATGATACAAGGTGCATTGAAATGTTAACATACATAGATTAGTATGAGGCCCCCTATGCTTGTGGGGCCCCTGGGCAAGTGCCCATCAGGCCCATGCATTAAGATGGCACTGGCTGTACAGGAGCTCTGTCTATTGACAGCTCAGCATGGTCTCCAGGCAGGTGATGTCCATGACCGACAATCACAGCCATCACATGTAGAAAGTAAATGTGGCAACATTCATGGGTGTAGAAGTCACGAAAGATTCCTTTATTCTCCCATAACAAAAAAATATACAGGCTACGTTTCGGTCCCCAATTGGACCTTAGTCAAGCTCCACATTGACAAAGGTGCAATTGGGGACCAAAACATAGCCTGTATATTTTTTTGTTATGGGAGAATAAAGGAATCTTTCGTGACTTCTACACCCATGAATGCTACCACATTCTCTTCCTACATTTGACTGTGGGTTAGGTCCGGATCCGGGTGGCTGGTGTATTATTGAGGGTCCCACCACAGAAGTGGTTGTTATATTGTGCTGCTGGTAATATCTATACTTTGTAAATCACAGCCATCACAGTGACAAAGCACTGCTGCTCTCTCCCCCTACATCTTAGAAGTCAGGGAGCTCATCTCATTTAAAAAAAAGTTTAAAAAACTATGCTGACACAACGTGGACTTGTGGTAAATGTTATTAATTAACTATTTTGTGTAGTATGGCTATCTGTATTACAAATATAAAATTTTGAAAAATGCTAATTTTTCCAAATTTTCTGTAAATTTGGGATTTTTTTCTAAATAAACGCAAAACATAACAATCAAAATTTACCATGAATATAAAATAAAATGTGCCATGAAAAAAATCACCCTTTAGAATCACTTGAATAATTATCAGCATTCCAAAGGTATTACCACATAAAGTTAAACATGTCAGATTTGAAAAATTGGGCTTGGTCACATAGGCCAAAACTGGCTTGGGAGGCAAATGGTTAATCAGATATAAATGTCTATTGACACTGGGAATACAGGGAACGTAGCTGCATTTCAGAATCAGTACTTTTTAGCAGATGTCTGTGAATTAAAATATAGTATTGCCCATAACTCTATTCTACCAAGTTAAACTACAATGATTGAGCCAAACATATAAGGAGAGCTAGGTTCAAATGTAGTATAAGCTGACTATATCAATATATCACCCCTAATAGTAGCTATAACTTTTCACTAAAGCTTTCTAACTTAGAAAAGAGGTTGTTAAAACATTAGTCCTGTTTTACAGTGAATTGTTGCACCCTTGGCCGGAGCCGTTTAGCTTTATACCATACTCACAGATAACCATCTTGATGAGAAACTCTAAAGAACAAGAGTTCAACAAATTAAGCAGATGGATACAGTAATTTCTGTACTGAAGAAGCTAGTCAATGCTCTGGAAGACCAAAATGCAGATTTAAATCAGGAGCAAGCATTTATTCATAGGCCTGGCAAAGACAAGCGATGTCAAAGGCAATACAAAAAAAGACCTATTGCTGCATTACATATATCCATTCCTAGGAGTTCCTCTATAATATCCCCTGCTTTATTTATACAAACTGCCAAATACCACTGACAGCTTTAGAATTCCCATGAGTGTAAGACAAATAAATGCGAATGTTCCTGCAAAACAAGCCTAAAAGGAAATGTAATGAAAGCAAATCCATTGGTCTATTCTTATATGTAATTATGTGCCCGATATTTCATTATTTTTAGATGTTTTTTTATTGCATTTTAATAGCTCAATCAAGCTCTGCGGTAATATAACAAGTTAGGCTAAATTCAACTACGCAATACATCTGAAGAATACCATTACTTCTACATGGAATGTCTTTTTCTCAACTGAACCAACTGGCAAACGTGTTACCGAGACATTTCCTATCTATACTAGGATTAGTCACACTCTGGGGCAGCGGAACAACTGTTGGAAAGCTATAGGTTAAGTACCACTGCTTTATGGTTTTCAACAACTTTAAAGTAGTGCTTTATACTTTATCCAATGGATCAGTGAACAGTGAAGCCTCTCCAAAAGACCATCTCTTTAAAAGGACCACCACCTTAACCAGACCAGATTTCCTTTGAAAGAGTTTAATTCCACCATATACTATACATATACATGTTGGTGATCTGCGATGAAAACACTACCGTGTCCTAGAAAACCATTTTTCAATGAGTGGTCGACTCACAGAGGTTTCACATCTGGTGGATTTGCTGCCAATCATCCACTATGGGAAAAATATGCAGCAAAGCTGCTTTTGGCCCTTCACAGTATAGACAACTTGGATAAAATAAAACAAAACCTTTATTTCTAAATTATTAAAATTCAGGCTGTCCAAGAAAAACATACACAACAACTATTTGTGGGGACCCCTCATAAAGTTAATTGACTATCAGTAGACTAGGTGTTGTATGATTTTTGTCACTTTTGTGGGGTATCCTCAACAACAAAAATTGCAAAAAGGTCCTTTAAGCTACAATAGCACATTATATTGTGGCTAGAGTAGAGCGAACATACTCTGTCGAGCTTGATGCTCGTTCGAGTATTAGCATACTCGATGGTGCTCGTTACTCGAACGAGCATCAAATCGTGTTCGACCCCGCCCCAGTTTTTGGCTCCTCCCCACTGTGACGTGCCTGTTTGGCCCCTCCCCGCCGCGACACAGCAAGCATCATTAACAAATTTTTTGTCTGGCAAGCAGGGGAGAGAGAGAGACAGAGAGAGAACACACGAACCAAGAAAAAAAAAAGCTCGGGACCCGGCGTCCCACATACAAAAATGCTCGAGTCTCCCATTGTAGTCAATGGGGTTTGTTACTCAAGTAGAGCTCTCAAATTTTACGAAAAGCTTGACTCAAATAAGGCAGACCCGAGCATTTGGGTGCTCGCTCATCTCTAATTGTGGCATAAAGATGACCACTTGTAACCCACTAGGAGAAATGTCACAGAGTGCCAGGGGTGTCTTATCCTTAGTACCAAGGGAAATTGGGGACGGTCTTAGGGCTCAATCACACAGGCGTATCGGCACCCGTACACCGGCGCCGATGCGCCCGTGTGACTGACAGTTAGAAGACGGGCGTACCTGAAGATGGCCGTCTCTCTCCAGTGCTGATGAAAGAACACATCACCGGCAATGAAGCCGATCACATGTTCTTCCTCCCGGCGCTGCGGAGAGACGTCCGTCTTCAGGTACGGCCGTCTGCTGGCTGCAGTAACACGTGCGCCGATGCGCCCATGTGACTAAGCCCTTAATCTGTAAGTACTATTAAAAAAGTAATGATAATTTACTAGTACTTTGGTAAATTAACAAACAGACACAGTTACAAGAGATGATAAATCAATTTTATGTCTAGTAGTAAGGAAGACTAGATTACTGATGAGCCTCAACAAAGCAATAAGGACCTTAAGAATTGATAAGAGGAGCCATAGAAAAAAACATGACAAAAACATACATATTGCAAAATTGTTGCAGTGACTTAATTGACTTAAAGGGGTTGTCTCGAGGAAGCACTGAATTTTTTTTTTGCCCAGTCCCCCTAATTAAGCATACATTACTAAGCCCCCCTGTAAATGACTTTTCTAGCTGGTTTGTACTTACAGTTCCAGCGTTTCAGCAACTTTTCCCAAGATGGCCGCCAGCTCTTTTCCCATCGCTTGCTGTAGCCCGACATGCGCGCTCCCGAGATGCTACCAGCTGTGTCTCCCTGACAACCAGACACCCCGCAGCCGCCGACCGGACCCCGGGATTGAACGCGGCCGACCAGTCACCCACCGCCAGGCAGCAGGTAACCGGCGCAGCGCCCCCCCCATCACAGCCCCCCCCGACACAGCGACAGCCCCCCCATCACAGCGGCAGCCCCCCCCCCGGCACAGCGACAGCCCCCCATCACAGCAACAGCCCCCCCATCACAGCGGCAGCCCCCCCGGGGCAGCGGCAGCCCCCCCATCACAGCGACAGCCCCTCCATCACAGCGGCAGCCCCCCCATCACAGCGGCAGCCCCCCCCCCCCTGGGGCAGCGGCAGCCCCCCCATCACAGCGACAGCCCCTCCATCACAGCGGCAGCCCCCCCATCACAGCGGCAGCCCCCCCCCGGCACAGCGACAGCCCCCCATCACAGCGACAGCCCCCCCATCACAGCGGCAGCCCCCGCTGGCGCAGCGGCAGCCCCCCCATCACAGCGGCAGCCCCCCCCCGCGCAGCCCCCCCCCCGACGCAGCGGCAGCCCCCCCGGCCCATCACTTACCTGGGCGGCAGGACGGCGGGACAGCTGGGCGGCTTCTCAGGACAGCTGGGCGACTCTGCACCTTTCTCTAACAGAGGATGGTACAGAATGGCCGCTCCAGCGCGCTCCCGAGCAGTGACAGCTCGTCTGCGCATGCGCAGAAGAGCTGTGGCGGGGAGCACACTGAAGCGGCTCGTGCTGAAAGGAGAAGACCGGACTGCGCAAGCGCGTCTAAAAAAGCAAGCTGCCAGCGAATTTAGACGGAACCATGGAGACGAGGACGCTAGCAACGGAGCAGGTAAGTGAATAACTTCTGTATGGCTCATATTTAATGCACGATGTACATTACAAAGTGCATTAATATGGCCATACAGAAGTGTATAACCCCACTTGATTTCGCGAGACAACCCCTTTAATAGAGATGCATTTGGCTATGTTTTATTGTAAATGATCAAAAATAGATGAAAAGTCAGATTAGTCTCTTAGTTAAAGTGCTATCTCTACCTTAATGGCAGATCCACAGGCTTTTTCGCACATATATATATATATATATAGAGAGAGAGAGAGAGAGAGAGAGAGAGAAATTTAACTAAAAGATGATAATTTGCTGCAAGTAATCTTAACACAACAAAAGCCATTGAAAAGTTATTGCAAAGGCAAGAAAACATACTGTGTCACAGTGTGTTTAAAACATTAAGTGTCAAGTTAAACTTTGTTACATCTGTAAGTCAATCGGGGGAGTTACGTGCTCTTTTCCACATTTGTTTTGAATGATAAAAGTGGCAGCTGATGGTCAGTTTGAATCAGCAATTGAAGAAAGGAGCAGGGGCGTGAGTCACCTGTTCTTCTATTAAGGCAGGATGCCGAAGGTAGAATCCATACCAACTGACACTGCAGTACAAAAGTGCTGCAGAGCATTATCTGAGTGATCATAGGATCACTTGTTCAAGTCCCTTACATGGACATTAAAAATAGAATAGAAGTTATATAATATGTTTTATGTGCCCCAAAATAATACCATTAAAAACTACAGCGCAACGTGCAACGAATCAGCCATCATATAGCTCTGTGGATGTAAAAATAGAGAAGGAACAGCTTTTAAAAAGTAAATTCAAAAATCCCCCCAAAATCAATACATCCTTCCGTATCAAACTGAGCTATGTCATTACAGGGTTAATTATTACTTTGTAAGTCACCAGAATTGTAAAACATTACTACAAGTAATATATGATAGTAAGTTAAGCAGTGCTACAGCACATTTCCGCAGGTTATTGCTTTTATTTCTGGCCATTTGCTATAAATTATGTTGCATTTTATTCTATGTTTTATATGTTCAATGAAGTCATGATAGGATAATATTTTATATGGCTCTAAGCACACTTTTTCATTACGGTGTAAATCTAAGATGGCATAGGACCTTGTGCTAAAATAACATTTTTGAAAAGGGCTAAAATGACATGTGTCAGGGGTCACTGAACATTAATTAGAGACATTTCCAGAGCTGTGTGTCATAGTAATGTAGAGGATATACATAGTCAGTGTTATTCTCTACAGCAAACCACAGGTCAGCACTGGTTCAGCGATCTTCACAATAACATAAGATGCATCAAGTAAGAGAGAATGTGCAAAAATGTGCTATCTTTACCACTATACCACAGCTGTTGCAACAACCAGTAAAGGACAGTTTGTTCACACAAATGTTAATTTTGTCAGAAATCTCTGCCAGGTCAAGGGTGTCTGTTCTTGTATAGATATTTGTAAAAGTGATTTCTTATATCCTCAATTTTGTCAGGATACAACTAATGTGAACTGTAATTGGATGTGCTGGTAAAACCTGTTTAGTATGCCGATTGTGTAGATTGTTATCTTGTAAACAATTGGAGGCTTGTAATTATCTGGCTCTTTCATTGGGTTTACAAGGCAACATTTTTACAGGGTAAATCGCCAGGTCTTTCCCTAATCCTCCCCATTTTCTGCAAGAAAATCGGCTCAGGATAGTAAACACATGGTTTATGCAACCCAAATGCCAACTGTACACGTGGAGATCTCCCAATGGCATACATCAAAATCAGATTGATTACATCCTGTGTAATCGTCGTTGGCGAAGTTCAGTCATTGCAGTAAAAATCTTTCATGGAACCCACTGCGGCACTGATCACAAACTTTTTGCAGCTAAGATCAAGATCAAATTCCGTAGCATTAAGAAAGGTGCTCCATTGAAAAAAATTGACACCTCTAAAATCCCCCAATAATACACTATGCAGGTAGAAAACAGATTTGAACTGCTTGCCACATCAGAAAAGCATCCAGAAGAACTGTGGCACAATATACAGTCCACAGTTAGGGAAACAGCCAGTAAGCATCTTACCTATAAAAAGCAGGAAAAATGACATTGTCTGAGCAAACCTTCAGAATATCTGATAAAAAAAGAACTGCAAAGGCAGCCAGCCATTAATTTAAAGGAGACTGAAATTATGACAACTGCCCAAAAATGGCCAAATTCAAATCAAAATCGACAACGAGGCCGTAGAATGCGTGTGAGACTTCATGTTCCTTGGCTCAAAAATTGACCAGGCCTGAGAATCTATGCCAGAGATAAAATGTAGGATAGCATTGGAGCGAAGCACAATGCTAAACATGGACAAAATCTGGAAAAGTAGGGATATTGGTATAGCAGCTAAAGGCAGGATAATGCAAACCACCGTTTTCCCAATAGCCATGTATGGATGTGAAAGGTGGACTGGGAAAAAAGCTGATAGAAGGAGGATTTGAGCTCTGTTTGAGCTGTGGTGCTGGCAAAAGCTGCTGCGTATGCCCTGGATGGTGAGAGTAACAGACAGAGAAGTCCTGAATCGTATAAGACCCAATATATCACTGGAGGGCAAGATGATCAGACTCAGACTCAAGTATTTACATGTAATGTCAGCAGAACAACTAAAAAAATCTATAATACTTGGAAAGATCAGTAACAAAAGAAGACCCGGCCGTCAAAACACTCAATGGCTGATACTGTCAAAGCTGATACTGGCATGGATACCACACAACTGAAAAAAGCAGTGCAAAACTGAAAAACATGGAGGGAGGGAGCCTTTAGAGTCACCAAGGGTCGTGAACGCCTAAACGGCCAACAACAACAATTATCTGGCACTGAGCCATCAACTGTCTGAATAATCTTAAAAGCTTTGATCATGGTCTTGTGACCTTTGCCTGAGGGATTGGCCACCCATCGGTGTTTTAAAGGACCTTTAACACACAATGATTACAGCTCAAAATTCATCCAAACGGGTGAAAAAGAGCAACAATCGTTACATGTAAATGCGGGCATCATGCACTTTTCATTTGAATGATTGATTTTAGCTCCGCATAAAATCCATGATTCAGCTACCTCCATTTGAATGCATTTCACTCATCTTTCAAAAGACTGCAGGGTAAACAGTGTACTCCTTGTGTTTTACTTTGCATACATAACAACTACATTGTGTACTTTGCAGCCAGGAGAACAATGGAATCTGCTGGCAGATGTTTACACATTAAGCTGGGTTTACAGGGGATGATGTTGGGCAAACGATGCCTGATACTTGTCCCTGTGTGTCCTCACTCTTCTGCTCCTGCAGGGAACTAGTAGTGCTGTCTCGATCACAGAGCGGCCAGCAGGGGGAAGGCGGGGCGGCTGCTGGAGATTTCTCTCCTTTCGCTCCCCCGCCCCTCTCCATTGATATAACACAGCGGCCATTCAGTATTATAAACGATAGACGATGAGCTGATGGCTCATCAATCAGTGTAAATAGCAGTCGTTCAGTACTGAAAGGCCGCTATGTTATGTCAATGGAGAGGGGCTGGGGAACCAGAGGAGAGAAATCTCCTGCAGCCTCCCTGCTAAGAGCTAATGATACTAGCTCCCCTGCAGGTGCACAGGAGCTAGCAGGTGTGGGGACAAGTGTCAGGCATAGTTTGCCTGACACTTGTCCCATCTAAAAGGGCCTTTAAACAACTCCTGGAGGAAAAAGAAAATGATTAAAGGTCCTTTACATGCAAATGAAGATGATTAAAGTGTTAATGGTCATTAAAGCCATTAACACGTTATGCAAGTACATCTCTAAAGCAATCAGCGATCTGCTCATCGTCCATTATTTATGCAGCATAGACGAAGAGCAGATCACTTATCGCTCACTGTAAATAGCAGCTGTTCAGTATTGAATGGCCGCTGTGTTATGTCAATGGAGAAGGGCAGGGAAGAGCAAGGAGAGAAATCTCCTCCAGCCTCCCCACAGTGACCCAGCGATACTAGCTCCTGTGTAGGTGCACGAGAGCTAGTATGTGCGGGGACGAGTGTCGGGCATCATTATATATTGTATATAATTTTGTTCAATTATCATATTAATAAAATTGTGTTGCATCAATCAATCTGTCCATCTCTAAAGCCATATCGAAACTCGTTGCCTTTCAACTTGGCAATAAAGTTCTGTGCACTTGCACGGGGAGCATCAGCCACTGCTTCTGAAGGAGATGTCACATATAGTCTGTCTACTAAGGCTCAGGCCACCCACAGATCTCAGTATTAATTGCAAAGAACTATTGTTTAGATGGTTTATAGCATTGTTATTGCTTTTAATATGAAGCTGCTATTTGGGCACTGTACTTTGCTAGTATGTGCACAATGTATGACTGTACTTACTAAGGCATTGTGTGGAATAACAACTTTAGGTTTTTTTGGGGACTGTAATATTGATGATCTATCCTTATGGTCCTTTTACTTGAGCTGATTATTGAGAATGAGTGCTCAATGTATAAAGAGAGCAATGACAAGCGGACAAATGAGCAAACACTTGTTCATCGGCTGAATATTTTAATTACGCAAGCATAAAAATTCTTGCTAATTGGTGGTACACCTCTCTGTGTTAACAAGGAGATGTATAGCTGGCCTATGGAACAAACGTTTATTTGTCCCAATGAGCTGATTCTCAACCCGTGTAGAAAGAAAATGAAACAAGTGCCAATCAACATGGGTGTTGATTGTAGCGCTTTACACCAGGCTGGAAAATTGGGCAATTGTAAAAGGACCAATAGTATAGGGTGTCAAGGTCAGATTGGTGGACGTCTGCCTCCTGCCATCTCCACTGATTAGTTGATTGAAAGTTCTGTCAAGTTGAGAAAGAGGGAGGTGCCCAAAATGTGGCACAGGTGTTGCACACATACATTTCCAGATTATTGCTTCACCACCTTTGCATAAGATAAAATCAATACCATA
This sequence comes from Eleutherodactylus coqui, assembly GCF_035609145.1. Lineage (NCBI taxonomy): Eukaryota > Metazoa > Chordata > Amphibia > Anura > Eleutherodactylidae > Eleutherodactylus > Eleutherodactylus coqui. The sequence continues at coordinate 402,504,614 of NC_089837.1, forward strand.
CCGATGCATGCCGAAGAATTTATTTTACACGTGTAGAGCGTTTAATTGTTTGCATTAAAGACTTGAAGATATTATAAGACGTTCTCTGCCATTGATATTTTAGTATTTAGATTACTGAGCTAGAATAAGCTAATGCATGAGGCAGAGCTGCTACAGAATTTACAGACTTCTGCCTGATTAACAATGAAGAGGCTACAGCGCTTGACCAAGCTGATGTTGATTGACTTTGCTAAATTTACCATACATTTTTTATGTGATAGCAACACAGTTATTTGGACAACTATATGAATGGATGGGGTATCAACAGAAGCTGTTGCTCGGTGCTCCTTCCACTTCTACATAATACTTCTGGTAACTAAAACATAACTGTGATGCTGTTGTATGTAAAAAAAAAGTAATGCAAGAGTGCTGAACTTTTACAGTTTAAATGCATTTCTTTTTCATAAATCTACAATCTGTGGCAGACTTTTTTTTTGTCTACTGTATTTTATTCAATTTTCATAGACTATAATGGGTGTATTTTTCACTCTCAATGAATCTTATAGGTGCTATGTCATGGTCTGCTGCTGCTAATACTGTTAAGAAGAAGGTCTTCAGCAATAACAAAGCTGACACCTAGCTTCTACTAGCAAATAGGAAATTAGTACTGTTTTAAGAGTACAATTTTGGAAGTTTTCAGTAGCTTAGTGTCCCTTGGATGTATACTGCAAAAGGTACACCTATGTCTTTAAATTTTATATAGCTATACTTTCAAAGTGTGATAGTTAGCAACAAATGAAACACAATTTATGTAGAAATACAGACGAAGGTTTCTTTCAGAGGAGCCTATTTTTAGCCCGTATTTGGTCCATGTTTTGCAAACCATTATACAAAGTTAATGGAATCTATGTATCTATTTACATGGGTGTACTTTTCATGGTCATGTTTTAAAAAACTCAGCATGCTCTATTTTATTCCATATTGTGTGACATACACCCATTAAAGTCTATGAAAATCGATTAAAATACAGATGCAGAATGGTGGCTCAGTGCTTAGGACAATAGATATGCAGTGCTAGGATCCTGGATTCAAATGCAACCAAGAACAAAATCTACATGGACTGTGTATGTTCTCCTCATATTTGAGTAGGTTTCTACTAAGAAGTTTGGTTTCTATCCACATTCCAAAAACATAGTAATAGGCGGACTAAGACTTTGAACCCCAGTAAGGCCAATACCAAGTGATATACAGCGCTGTTTAATATGTATATGCTATATAAATGAGTAAACATGAATAAATAACTGTAACCCTATGTCATCAGTATTGTCATCATAATATAATCTGTATTTACATTCATTGGTAATATTTTCTATTGGGCAAATATGGATGACTATTTTTCCAGCAGAAGATAAAACCAATGACAGCAAATACAGATCAAACACTGATTACATACGGCTGCAATATCATCTGTAATATATCCAGATTATGGACATGTTGTAAAGAGAGCATGTAAAACTGGCCTAAGACGAGTTACCAGTAGCAATGTTAAGGAAAAGTTGTGCAGATTCTGACAGAAACCAGATCAGATGCCATCTTTAATTTTTCAAATGCACTTTGGAAGAATAAAAGTGACCAGATTAACCAGATTGGTAACTATGCACAAGTGCCTGCCTTTTTTTAGCACTTTGATTAATCCTTTCAGAGATTTCCTTTCATTTTAACTTGAATAATATATCTGTTTCACCGAAAAAGAAGAATATAATTTAAAACTAACCTTTATTACATACTCATTAAAAAATATGGACAGACTTAAACATATATAAGGTGAAACCCTAGTGTGTGTGCATAGCCACCTAAGGGTTAAACATCTGATATCCTCATAACCTATTCCTTTTTGGCTGGATAGTGCCGGAGAACCCACAATTCCGTAAGGTAGTGTACTATTTGGGTCCACGGCACTATACCATATACAGCAAGTGAATAGTAAGGCACTTCCTTTTTAAAGCTAAGAGCTTATGGTTTGTTGGCTCTCAACATACAGATTTGAATGGGATTCCTGACATTAGGGGTATTCAGGGACATCAAGATGACAGGCGCATTACTCGGCATTTGCTCCGCACAACCTGTTATTCTATGAGCATAGATTTGATTCCCGGCTTCCAGTAGATAAACAGGGAGGAAAGGGTTAAATGTAGATGATCAATATCTGAAGGGAATACCCTAACTCTCTAACCTATGGTAAAATGCTGAGGAGCAGCGTTTTACTTTAGCTTGATAGGCACCGTTGTAGCCACCTGATGGATGGTCTCAGGCAGCCGGCTACACTCAGCTAAACTACCTGGAAGTGGAGCACTGACTACCTATTCTATGTTTATACTGGCGGCATCGATGTGTTTCCGCAGTAAGGTCCCGTACTGACTGCTTAATCAGGATATTATAAAGCAGACTTAGACAGCTGTGATGCCTGGCCACATGTTCATAGTGAACCCATGTAAATAGATGCATAGATTGTCTGTCCATATTTTTTTACGAGTATTTAATAAAGGTTAGTTTTAAATTATATTCTTCTTTTTCGGTGAAATAGGTTTAATTAGTCAAAAGAAGTATACTGTCTCTGTGAGTTGAAATAATATATCTGGGATTATTTAAGTTTAAATGAAAGGAACGCTGGGCAAATCTGTACCAAATTTGCCACATAGGTAAATCAGATGCTTCGGACGGTTTTACATAGGGTTTCATTCAGCTCTCTAGGAACCTACTGTTCACGACATATTAGTAAAAAATTGGAATATGGCCAAACGACTGGACCAATCTTCATGAAATTTGCCACATTTGGAAAATCAGTCATTTTGGAAGTTTTTACACCGGGTTTCAGCTCTCTAGCATCTACTGAATTGAGAAGACGTCTGAATAGGGCCAAAGGAATGGACCAATCCCAACCAAATTTGTTAAGAGGTAGATCAGGCACTTTGGAAGGTTTTAGACTGGGTTTCAGATCTCTAGGACCTACTGTTAACAATGTATTCATAACATTCAAAATACAGCCAAATGACTGGACCAATCTGCACAAAAATTGCCACATAAGTAAATCAGGTGATTCAGAAGGCTATAGGCCAAGCTTAAGCTCTGTAGGACCTAACATTCTTGACATATCAGAATACAAATGCTGAAACCCAGTCTACAATCTTCTGAAATGCTTGATTTACCTATGTGGTTAATTTGGTACTAAAAAAGTTGGATTCATATCAGTAGCAAACAAAGTTTTTAGTCACACACACAAACAATAAACACTTAGACTAAATGTTTAAGCCAGGGAATTCTGCACGTATGTATATACTTATATATATATATATTCCTCATCAGTGCCCAATCTAAACCTGGATTTATTGCTAAAGACAACTTGTTTCCACTCCGTAGCAGTCCAGTTTTGTTGCTCACAACATCACTTCAAACGGTCGCACCTTGTGTGTATGCCCTCATGCACCCACTGGTCCCAACTTGCCGATATCACCATCCAGCTTCTTACATTCCAATAATGCGCTCCCTCTCAAACTCTGTTACCTGGGGAAATCCTTTCAATTGCATTGTAGAGGCGTCTAGAGGTCAACAAGCTCTACACAGGCAGAAAAAGAGGTCACTACACACAAGTAGCCTTTGAAAGACGTTTTATAGGCCAAGATTGGAACCATTTTTAGGGCCTCATCAAAACACACCCCAACTTTAATCATTTGCATATCTGCCTGAGATCTATCTGGATGTCGAGTTTTGCAGCAAAACGACAACTCCTTCTAGGTGCTTGATTATTTATTTATTTTTTTACAAAGAGTGTATATACTGCAAATATCAATGCTGAACCTTGCTGTAAACATTAATTTATTAATCTAACATTAATATTAATACCAAAACGTTTTTCAATGTATTAACATCAATTCAGTTTTAATTATAAAAGGCTATAACTAGTCATAACATCGAGACTGATGAGATATCTATCAGTGAAGGGTGAAAATACATGAATTTGGCAACCTAAAATAACATATTTCAAGCCTGAAGCACATTTGCCTAGTTTTGTCTTTTTGAGATTAATGCAACAGATTGAATAATTTTGAGAAGCTGTCAATGCAGATATGGCATTGAATTAAATTAGGAAGATACTATGTTCGATTAAAAATTAAAATGTGTTTTAGTCTACATGTCTATAATGTTACTGTAGATAAGTGCTGTAATATCGGTCTTGTAATGTTCTAAACTATTAATCCATAGAATGGCATGTATAATTAAATTAAAATCCTGTGATCCTGCATTGTATATTGCTCTTTATGATACATATCTAATCTTCACAGGCATGTTGTGGTTAATTTTATTAATTACATTTAAATATTTCTTTACAGTCTTCTTCTCATTTTCATTGTGTTCACATTCTGGCAGAGTATAACCAGATTCAGAAAATTCCGGCTGTGAGAACACTTCCGGGTGCTGACTGCGGCTCCGATTATCAGCTGCTAGTTGCAAAAATCAAGGTCAGATTCAGCAACATCAAAAGGTCACCAGCAATATGACGTTTCAATGTAGACAACATCCATTCATGATACACAGTCAAAGTAAATAACAGATTTGAAACACTTGGTACCATCAGAAAAGACCCTGAAGAATTATCGGAGGAAATCAAATCCATCACACTGAATAAAACTGAACAAATCATCCCCTTAAAAAAATCAGCAAAACAACTGTAATGGCTATTGGATGAATCCATCATGATCGCCAACAAGTACCGAGCAGCTAAAGCAGCAGGCACCATTGTTGAATTCAGACAGCTAAATGCGAAATTTCAAAGAAATAGTCAGACAAGACAAGGATCGCCACTGGAATGACCAATGCGCGAAACTGGAAGAAGCAAACCAGCAAGGCCACACCCGAGCTCTCTTCACACCACGCAAGGCAGCAACCATCAAAGATGGGGAATGGCAAATTATTACAAGAAGAAAATAAAATCAAGCGTAGGTTGTGAGAATATACAGCAGAGCTGTATGCAGGCGATCAAACAGACAACCTGTTGGATCACATGCATCAAGTAGAACAAGAGTCGGACATTCTGGAGGAAGAGGTCACATGGGCCCTGAAACAACTACCAAACAAGAAAGCTCCGACCATTGATCACATAGCAGCCGAACTGCTCAAACCAGTGTCAATCAAGATCCTTACCGACCTATGCCAAAAGATCTGGAACTCCAAATCGTGGCTCAAAGACCGGACAAGATCTGTCTTCATCACACTTCCAAAAAAAGGTGATTCTCAAGAATGTTCCAATTACCGCACCATCGCCCTCATACCTCACACAAGTAAAATTATTTTAAAGATCATACAAAAACGCATTGTCATAATTGTTGAATGGGAACTGCCAGATGTTCAAGCTGACTCCTGCAAAGGACATGGCACCAGAGACCAAATTGCGAACATGCCCTGGATCATGGAGAAGACCCGGGAGTATCAAAAGGATGTGTACATGTGTTTCATCAACTACAGCAAAGCTTTTGACTGTGTCAAACATGACAAGCTTTGGAAGTGTCTGAAGCAAATTGTTGTCCCAGAACATATTGAACAGCTTATAAGGTAGCTTTACAACAGCCAGGAAGCAACAATCAGGACAGCTTATGGAAACACGGATTGGTTTGGAATCGATAAAGGCATATGGCAAGGCTGCATTCTATCACCATTCCTTTTCAATGTGTATGCAGAAACGATCATAAGGTGATGCAATTTAGCTGAATTAGAAATCAGAGTCAAAATCGGTGGCAGAATTGTCACCAACCTCCGATATGCAGATGACACCACCCTACTTGCAGAAAGTGGAAGGGACCTGGAATACCTTATCCAATGAGTGCAAAAGGAAAGCAAACACATGGGACTGTACCTCAACAGCAAGAAAACAAAAGTCATGACCATGGTAGGCAACTGTACAGTTAACATAAAAATTAGCAACGAGGAAGTCGAGACGGTCCAAGATTTCATCTTCCTGGGATCCATAATTGATTGCAACTGGCAATTTGGACCTGAGACCAAGAGACAGATTACACTTGGTAGAAATGCAATGCAAGGAATAGAAAAGATCTAGAAAAGCAAGGATATTAGTGGTGCAACAAAAACCAGACTGGTCAATGCAATCATCTTTCCAATAACGACGTATGGTTGAGAAAGTTGAATGTTCAGAAAAACAGACAGAAGGAAAATTGATGCGTTTGAAGTATGGTGCTGGAGGAGAATGCTACGGATACCTTGGACCACCATGACAACGAACAAGGTAGTGTTAGATCGCGTCACAGCGAAAGTATCACTAGAGGGCAAAATCATCAAACAGCGGCTCTCTTTTTTGGCCACGTGATGCATGGTAACTCACTGGAAACAGTACTGATGCTTGGCAAGGTCAGTGGAAAGAGAAGATCAGGATGACAAAGAATAAGATAGCTAGATACAATCAAGGCCACCACGAACATGTCAATTGCGGAATTGAAACAAGCCATGAAAGACAGAAATGCATGGAGAAGATTGATCCATGGAGTGACCGAGGGTCGGATGCGACTGAATGGATAATCCTCAATTATATATAAAGGGCTTGAGGGAAGAATGATCAAAGTCCACTTCTATTCAAAATTGATCATTTTAATTTTTAGGTTCCATAACTCGTCAAGCCTAAAGTATACAATGAAATGGAATTGGACATGGTAATACATGCACGGATCATTTCTAAGGGCTTAGTCACACGGGCGTCCGTGTTCCTGCACTGAAAAACGCCCGTACTGAAGATGTGGACGAATCTCCGTAGTGCTGGAAGAAACAACATGTGACCAGCTCCATTGCCGGTCATGTGTTCTTTCTTTCTTTCACAGGCCAGTAAGTCTCACTTCAGTAACAGGAAAAATTTTCGAGGGGATTCTGAGAGACGCCATCGATGAGTACCTCAAGGAGAACAAGGGAATAACTCCTCACCAGCATGGATTCATGAAGGGTCGCTCATGTCAGACAAAATCTGATCAGTTTCTACGATGAAGTAAGCTCTAAGCTGGACCTGGGAGAATCTATTGATCTTGTATATCTGGACTTCTCTAAAGCCTTTGACACCGTGCCACATAATAGGCTAATATACAAAATGAGGCAGCTCGGACTGGGCGAAAACATGTGTAAATGGGTAAAAAATTGGCTCAGAGATAGAAAGCAGAGGGTGGTAATAAATGGTTCGTACTCTGATTGGACCACAGTCGCTAGCGGGGTGCCACAGGGTTCAGTATTAGGCCCCACTCTGTTCAACATATTTATCAATGACCTGATAGAGGGGCTGCACAGCAAAATATCAATATTTGCAGATGACACAAAATTATACAATATAATTAATGCAACGGAGGACAATGTGTGGCTACAAACGGACCTGGATAAGCTGGGGGCTTGGGCAGAAAAATGGCAAATGAAGTTCAATGTTGAAAAATGTAAGACTATGCACATGGGCAGGAGAAATGGATGTCACCAATATTCACTTAATGGGGTACCACTAGGGAAAAGTGATATGGAAAAGGATCTGGGGGTACTAGTGGATTGTAGACTGAACTGGAGTAACTAATGCCAGTCAGCTGCTGCAAAGGCAAATACAGTCTTGGGGTGCATTAAAAGAGGTATAGGGGCGAAGGATGAGAACATTATCCTTCCATTATATAAGGCACTTGTCAGGCCTCACATGGAATACTGCGTACAGTTCTGGTCACCGGTGCTCAGGAAAGATGTCACAGTGCTTGAGGGGATTCAAAGAAGGGCAACTAAACTAATACATGGAATGACGGGACTGGAATACCCAGAGAGGCTATCCAAATTGGGATTATTCACCCTGGAAAAAAGACGGCTAAGAGGTGATCAAATAACCATGTATAAGTACATGAGGGGACAATACAAGGATCTCTCCCAAGATCTGTTTACACCCAGGACCGCGATGGTAACAAGAGGACATCCGCTACGATTAGAGGAAAGCAGGTTTCATCACCAACATAGAAGGGGATTCTTTACTGTAAGAGCAGTGAGACTGTGGAACTCTCTGCCGGTGAAAGTGGTGATGGCAAAATCCATAGAGGAGTTTAAAAGAGGACTTGATGTCTTTCTGGAGAGGAAGGACATTATAGGATACAAGTCTTAGGTTAATTGTCAATCCGGGTATACAGGCAAGTAGGAACTATTAGGGGTTGATCCAGGGAACAGTCTGATTGCCATTAGGGAGTCAGGAAGGAATTTTTTCCCCAAAAGGGCTAAATTGGTTTCTGCCCTTGGGGTTTTTTGCCTTCCTCTGGATCAACACAGGAGGATAGACAGGCTGGACTAGATGGACATTGTCTTCATTCAGCCTTACATACTATGTTACTATGTTACTATGTTCTTCCGGCGCTGTGAAGAAACATCTCTCCTGAAGTGTGTCTGTCTTCTTCGTGCCGATGCACACATGTGACTAAGCCCTAAAGCTAAAAACTTGTCTGAGGTCTCAGTCACACGGGTGCATCAGCACCCGTACACCGGCGCCGATGCGCCAGTGTGAGTGAGCCGTTATTGCTGAAAGAAGATGGCCGTACCTGAAGATGGACATCTCTCTGCAGCGCTGATGAAAGAACACATGACCGGCAATAAAGCCGGTCACATGTTCTTTCCTCCGGCGCTGCAGAGAGACGTCTGTCTTCAGGTACGGCCGTCTGCTACCTGCAGCAACACGGGCGCGACGCGCCCGTGTGATTGAGCCCTGAAAGTTATATAGTAAAAGAAAACATTGTTCATTGTTAATCATTGTTCTTCTAACAACCTTATTTTTTTTGCATAGCTCTGGAATGGACAATAATTTTTCATTTATCTGTATTCTGTGGAGGAACCTGGCAGTAGATGTTCTATTGTACTGCAGTGTCCACATGGGGTAAAGGACACATGACACAGTTCCAACTCCTTTATCAATGCATTCTACAACATTAATCTATAAAATGGCAGGTTCATTTTCAAAGCACAAAAGAGTGGACTTTGTTTTTCACCAAGCTCTAATAATAACAATTTGATCATTAATTTCATAACTTGACAATTTTTTTCTCCAAAATCTGTGAAAACTGGCACACAAAAATGTCTTCCTGGACAAATGTTTATTATCATATTTACAATATAGTAAAACCTCTACTAATGTTGGTAATCCATTCGAAAGCAATCGGCTTTACCTGAAACCTACTCAAGCTAATTATTTCCATAGGAATTAATGTAAATCAAATTAATTCGTTCTAGACATTCCAAAAAACACACCAAACCACATTTAATAGAGAATAAATATGGTTTTTAATACCATAAACAATATCAATAATAAATGATTAGACTACTGTAATAAATGAATATTTAACATGTTATTGAACATATTACTGTGTGCTACCTGTGGTGTTACACAGGACTGCAGGTCACATCTACTACATCATCTGTGCTCAGCGTTATCACTGTATTCTCTGTGCTGTTACATAGGACTGCAGGTGACATCTGCTGTACTACAGTAAATCATCTGTCCTCAGCATTATCGCTGTGTTCTCTGTGCTGTTATATAGGACTGCAGGTTACATCATTATCTGTCCTTCGTGTTCTGACTGTGTTCTCTGTGCTGTTACATTGGAGTGCAATTGTATAGTACTGTACTAATCTATTACCCGTCGCTGATGATGAAGAAGGGTGGGTTGCATTAGCAGCAGGAGGAGGAGGAGGAGACACCAAGCAGGAGATCATGTGGGCTCAGCAGCAAGGTCACGTGGGCCAACACACACCAGTATTATTAGAGGCAACCAATGTTACTAGAGACAAAATTTTGGCTAACAAACGGCCTTACTCGAAATCAGCCTTAGTAGATGTCAATGCTAGTAGAGGTTTTACTGTACCTTAAAGGGGTTGTCCCGCGAAAGCAAGTGGGTCTATACACTTCTGTATGGCCATATTAATGCACTTTGTAATGTACATTGTGCATTAATTATGAGCCATACAGAAGTTATCAGAAGTTATTCACTTACCTGCTCCGTTGCTAGCGTCCTCGTCTCCATGGTGCCGTCTAATTTTCAGCGTCTAATCGCCAGATTAGACGCGCTTGCGCAGTCCGGTCTTCTCCTTTTGTGAATGGGGCCGCTCGTGCCAGAGAGCGGCTCCTTGTAGCTCCGCCCCGTCACGTGCCGATTCCAGCCAATCAGGAGGCTGGAATCGGCAATGGACCGCACAGAAGCCCTGCGGTCCACCGAGGGAGAAGATCCCGGCGGCCATCTTCACCAGGTAAGTAAGAAGTCACCGGAGCGCGGGGATTCAGGTAAGCACTGTGCGGTTTTCTTGTTTAACCCCTGCATCGGGTTTGTCTCGCGCCAAACGGGGGGGCAATTGAAAAAAAAAAAACCCTGTTTCGGCGCGGGACAACCCCTTTAATTTAAAACTGAATCTTTGCATTGTATCTTTTTCTTTAAAATCATTAACTTCAAAACTTTCCTGGTCTCAGCTACAATATTCTCCAATCACCCCACATTATACACTACCTTTGTCCTTGTATTCGGTGCCAGCACGTCTTGGGAAAAGAAAACTTCACATAAGTACAGACAGTGATTTGAGCAGAATGCAGCAAATACCATGGGGATCTATGGTCCTGGCTTACATTGAAGGCTAAGTAGGTTCTGCTTAATTGAAATCTCTCTGAAGTTGGAGGTACACTTTAAAGTGTACCTTCACTGAAGCTCTTCCACTCAATGTGACATTGGGCACAGAGAAACAGCCACGATGCCCTTCAGGTATCATGCATATTTACTATTAATTTGAATAGGTCTCCTGCACAATCACGGTTGCTTCAGCAATTGTACTGGACAGAGAGCAGGAACATCTCTCCATGCCCGATGTCAGTCCTAGTGGGAGCATTTCAGTGAAGGTATACTCTTATTAAAAAAATGGAGACAGGAAAACCATGACTTTGTGCATTTTAGCATCACAAGTAAAAGGAAGAGAATCACAGAAATAAGGTCCCCATTAAAATATAACTTTTAAAGGATATCCATTAATGTAATTGTCCAAAAAGAGAAAAGACACATATAACTATGCCCCACATAGCTATGATTAATAAAAAGACTCAATATCACATGGGCATCAGCTCCCAAAATTTGGGAGAGTTCACGTGAAACTATTGTGCTCAATTTCCTGCTTGACAGTATAACAGGTGACTGGGACTCTCAAAAATGTGCTCTCCTCATTAAAGTCATTTATTGAAGAAGTTCCTCAATCAGGTTCTGGGGACATCCCACTGTATTGCTCAGGCTGTGATATCAATATACAGTGAATGGTCATACGAAGGAGACTTTTATTATGATAAATACTTATCTCTTAATTTCTAGTATACCAACAATGTATTTTCTCTTTCCATACGATCATCTAATCAGTAAAGGTGTAGTGGTATTACTGTTGACAAGATTAAATTAAACCACACAGATTGTGGAATACACAGATATAATGGAAGGGACAAAAAATAACAATTAATGCCCACTTGATATCTGTGCCATAAGATATATGCTGGCTGTGACGAATAGCATCCGAAGTAACAGCATATAGTCCATCAAAGCCACCCACTAACTTAGTGCATGGATATACTGTACTACAACTCCTCCTGCTAAAATTGTACATCACTACTGATTGTCTGTGATTTTCCAAAGGTGCATGATGTATCAACACTAAATATATGTAGTTCACTATTGATAGTATATTAATATTATATAATGATATTTGCTTTAGAGCACACACTCAGCAGCATTTGCTTACACCACAGCACACACACAGTAGGTTCTCCCCTATTAATAATAACGATGCATACTGATAGAATTTGCTCTCCGGCTGAAGTGAACCACTGCTAATATCTGCTTTACATTAGAACACAGCCCCAGTAGCATTTGCTAACACCACAGCAGACTCTCAGTAAGTTCTCCCATATTACTAGCAATGCATACTGATAGTTTTTGCTCTCTGGCTGAAGTAAACCACTGCTAGTGCCTGTGCTGCTAAATCTGCACTGTTAGCCCTAATATCTGCTCAATGCATTTCCCTTCATAAAGAAATTCATCAGGAGCTAATATGAATCAAGCTAGTATACTCCAGTAGCTATACACTTCAGTAGGTAGCACAAACTGGCTGATAACAAATAGTAGGACCAGCAAAATAACAAAAGCACCACCAGCCCTGATGGTGACCTGGTGGTGAATGTGATAAACGCCCATTATGGCCCAGAATAGGTACCACTCCCATTAGGGGTCTCAGTCTAGGGAGTGATTACACGGAACAAGAAGCCAGAAATCCAGCAATACTTTTTATCCTGACTGAAAATCATCCATAATTACTTGCAAATTAATAGTTAGGAATTTTTTGCATTTACACTTTTGAACTAATTTTGAGCAATAATTGTTACATGTAAATGGGCCATAACTTATGTCCTGCATGATGTCATCACGCATTAAATCACTGGCTCCACCCAGTGGGTGCATCAGTTTGCTAGTGTTCAGGCACGCCGACCAATCCCTGAGAGGAGGATAGACCCCTGGTGTTTACAGGCATGGAGCACTGTTAGTTCTGCCCATATATGCTAAAATAAACAAATAATTAGAGCTGAATGCCATTTTACTTCATGGAGGGTCCATCCAGGTAGTGCAGATGAAAAATTGTAGGTGCAACAAAAGGACTTAATACCAATATCTTACTTATGTCATATAGACTCGACTGACTGATAAATAATGTTATAAAATGCAAATAAGGCATATATCTCATATAGTTCTTAAATACAATGTAATTAAGTAATAGGACTTTCGTACAGAATTTGAACCCAATATCACAAAAGACATAAAACTTTTTGAGAAATGCTGAAAAAGATAGCACCTTATTTGGACCCTTGGACTGACAGGAATCAAGCCTAAAGATCCATGCAGATTCTTTGCTCAGCAGTTTACTGTCAATATCCCCTCTCCTTCCATTTGGCCAAAATAATTCAATACCTTGAAATCTAATATGACTAAGGTCATTGTCATGAAATTGATGCATATGCACTGCCAAGGGAGTATGTTCTTCTCGTTGTATGTTTCCTATACGTTTTGACATGTCTTACCGACATAGTTTTGGGCAACTGCATGTTGCGATATAGATAACTTTTCTTGTTTTGCAATTTATGAACTCACGGTTCTCATATCTCTTATTGGTTGATGCACTTGTAAAATGGTCACTCTATCAAATATACTGGCAAGCACTGCAATCAGAGCATGGGAACATCACTTTGATCACATCGCATTTGAGTCACATGGAGGACATTACTTCTGGGGGCAAATAACTATTCACTAGTCTGTCACGTATGTTCCCGCCCCTTTTAAAAGTGATAGAAGGATAGGGTGGCATGACATCCACCAGATCAGCATCTTCCTTCAGTATATCTTAGTAACTTTTAGATAAAGATGTCACGGATATCCCTACTGCGTACATCATAGTCCCCAACAATTCTAATACAACTACCATTCTTAGTTTGCCTCCATGGAACAAACGAGGTCTCCCTCTGTTAATTTGTGGTGAAGTTCCAGGAGTCATCCAATAGTTTATCTGGATAGCCAAGATTCCTAAATTGTCTCTTGAGGTCAGAGGCTTTGATCACAAAATTATGATTAGCACTGCAATTTCTGCGTAGATGCAGAAACTGCTTCTTCACAATGCTGCACTCGAGTGGAACCAGATGGAAACTGGTCCAGCTTAGAAAACTATTGGTTGTAGTTGGTTGCGATAGACTGACGTCACTAGTTTGCCAGACTCACTCCTAGTAATTGACAGATCCAAGAAGGAGATAGTAGATTTCTTAATTTTGGATGTAAAGTGCAGGCCAAGAGAATTATCATTAAGTTGGCAAACAAAATTTGAGAATGCTGCAACAAAACCCCATAGAGATGTCACCCATCCAGCTATCACAACACTCCAGGAAAATAAATTTTTCCTCCCACCAGGCCAGGTATAGATTTGCGTACGATGGGACACAAGGGCTCCCCATCATCCTACCCCTGATCTGGTGGAAGAATCTTCCCTCAAATAGGAAGAACTTGTGATACAAAATAAATTGAACTAGTTGGATAATAAAGCTGTTATGAGCCCTGTATTGCATGCCTCTCTACTGCACAAAATGTGATACGACAGAGCATTCTTCAACATTCTCCAAACTAGCTAACTTGGTGTTTTCACAGATGGTTATTTCCTCAAGATGTCGAAGGACATCCATAGTGTCCTTTATGACAGAGGGAGTGGCATCAACATACAGACGCAATATCCTATCCACATATATGTTCAGATTTTGAGTGAGATTTCCAATACCCCAGGCAATAGGGGATCCCTTGAGGGGAGTCAATCATTTGTGGATTTTGGGGAGACAATAAAATTCCTCAGCAGATATAAGATTGCTCATTCTGGCCTGCAACAAAATCTCCTTAAGTTCTTATACAAACCTATCTGATGGATCAGAATCAAGACATCTATAAGTACTTGTGTCATTTAGAATACTATGACACATTGCCCATAGTCCTTTCTTTTGAGAAATACTAGGTTAGTGCCTTTATCAGATGATTTAATGATGAGATTATGATCTGCCTCCAGGGCTATTAGACTCTTCAGCTCTGTATTTGTGATGTTGCTTATAGACATAATAGTATCAGGTAGTTTTTGGATTTCATGTAGGACCATGTGTTCAAACACATCTATATGTGGGCATACGATAGGAGGTGGGTACTTAGGTCTCAAGGTGGTAAATCGGCCATCACCTGTAGTACGTTGTTCCTCCTCCCACAGATCCTCTAGCATTCTGAGATGGCCAATGTCAGCATTCTCAAGGCCCTCATCTCTACATTGATCTCTATCTGCTTGTTTAAAAAATGATATGCCATCTGAGTCTGCAAATAAATTATGAGATATCCTTCACCCAGGTAAAGCAGTCCAATCTCATGCAGGGGACAAAGTTTAGTCCTTACGTAATAGACTCTTGTCTGATTCAGTAATATCTTTATCAGATAGGTTAATAACAAGTCAATCATTATCATTTAATGTATTATTGGTAGGGTCATATATATTCAACCTACGATCTGCATTAATAGGTGGTCCTTGCAAAGTCCCTATCCCTGATTTACCAGTTTTCATTATTCTTTTCGCTCCCTGAGGAGATAAGAAATATTAGGGAACCCTGAGGTAACTGCTGAGGTAAAATGAAGGGGCTATGGTCCCTTCCAAAATGTGTGGTGCTAGGATCGGAGGTGGACTACTTTTCCATGACTCTAAACTAAACACACACTTTCCACTTACAGCATAAACAAGTTATCCCACATATTTGTGAAGAAGTCTTTTTCCTAGATTGACATAAATCGTTCTTCTAATCACCATATTATCCTGATCAAGTCTTATCCATTCTTCCACCATAGGCAGGTTTATAGATATCCACTTTTTTTAAAATCAACCTTTTGGACTGCTATAGGTATTTTTTCCCCAGCCGTTTTAGCATAATAATATTCTCCTACTCCAATAGAACAACCTAAGATGCAAGTTTTTATATCCCACAGAAACTTAATACCAAGTTTATTTTCCAAACCTGATATATCTGTTTAACTTCTATAAACTCTAACTTTCTGAATCCTTTTAATGTATATTAATCTATGCTGAAGTAGCTATTACAATTTCTCAAAATAGCATACTGCTTACTGTACATAGTACAGCAGATAGTTTCCCCAGGTAAATCACCTTGGATAATATTCTTTGAGTATTTGTGTCTATTTTCCAGGCATCATATCTAACTAATACATCTTATGTAGATAAAAGTGGACAATTACCATGAGATAGTGAATTTCTAGAGAATGGCTGCATGATATCTCAATTTAAGAGAAACTAGCTAGATTTGTCAACATCTGTACTCAAACTCTCGATATTAGAGACAATTTCAAGAAAAGACAACTAGTCTAAAGGTGTTTGAATATTGAAAAGAAAGCAACAAAGGAAATTACTCTTAAAATAAGGGGAAAATAAATCTTGATGCAAACAGTTCCCAAATCAGAATCTACAGCCTCGGTGCTGCAAGGCAGTCATTTATCCTACAGTGTCACAGTTTCAGACCTAGAATAAAGTGGGGTAAAGTTATGATAAAGTAAAACTCATGTAGTCTCACAGCCCTCAAATTGTACACAAACAGCTCTGATTTCTTTGCATCTTGGGAGTGGATTACAATCTGTTCTAAAATAATGTACTGTCCAGAAATTCATAATCCCATGATGCAATACATTTCACAACCCTTTCCATATTTTATATATGCAATGATACATAAAAGAGCCTGTATAATTCCAACAATAGTGACTAGATAATTAATGTAAGCAAAATTAATGACCTTAAAGTTTGGATATTGCTATTATGAGTAGTGAGATGTGTGTATCTTCTGAGGCTGTAGGACTGTTCTGCAACCTTGAGAAACCAGGCATTTTAATGCCAATTCCAACCATGGCTAGAGGAAGTCTGAATGACAGTATCATTTATCTTCAACAACAGGGGAGATAGTTTGTTCAATCCATCTAGCTTTCCCAGGAGATTCCATCTATACTTTCATTAGTGGAACTTGATGTATTTTCTTTTCTGAAATTCTGAATTTCCCAGTTTTTCTAACAACATTTGTGTAGTTAGATTGTGAGATTGGCCAAATCAGTTTACAAAAAGAAAAGAAAATTGATAGATATCCAATAAAGTTACTTAAAGCATTTTTGCTTATATTAAATTGTTTAAAATTTGAAGCATATAGTGAAAGTATTATTGAATTATTTACTGAAACCTTTTTTCAGCTCAATGTCCATATAAGCCCCCCGCCCTAACAAAAAATGTTTTTAAGGAGCATGGGGTAGATTATTCTAACTTCCTGTTTAATTACCTTATAGTTATGACAAATTTAATACAAGATGAACCAAAATTTTATTTTAATTTATTTGAAGGTCTCTTTGAGTCTGTAGGCACTGAAAATGGTTGATTTGTTTATGTGAAAGGAAAATAATTCCATGAATTAAATTCTATTTACTAAAACATATTAGGTCGGTAGTAGAGATGAGCGAACATACTCGGCCACGCCCCTTTTTCACTCGAGCACCGCGATTTTCGAGTACTTTACTACTCGGGTGAAAAGATTCGGGGGGCGCCGTGGGTGAGCGGGGGAGTTGCAGAGGGGAGTGGGGGGGGAGAGTTAGAGAGAGAGCTCCCCCCTGTTCCCCACTGCTACCCCCCGCTCCACCACGCCGTCCCCCGCCCCCCGGCACTCCCCGAATCTTTGCACCCGAGTAGCCAGGTACTCGAAAATAGCGATGATCAATCGAGTAATTACTCGAAACGAGTACGTTCGCTCATCTCTAGTCGGTAGTTTTTAATGGGTTTGTTAGTTGTAAACCCGAGTTTGACAATGTCATCTAACCAACATAAAATAAGCATAGTTTTGTAAGTAGCTATTGCTGGTTAGAGAGAAGTAATTTAACAATACAAGTTTACATTTTGACTTCCTGTTTACATGGTTCTCCAGATTCCACACATACTGGAATTGACTGAAGAGTATGTGACATAGGAAAATTATAGACTGCGGGAGTGCATTATCTGTACACTATGAATAATGAATAGATATTTTGTAAAAGAAGCACTCTAATACAATTCTTTTTAGCTATGGATAAACACATCATACAGGTCACCGCAAAATGTCAACAATGCAACAGGCTATTTCATGATAAAATCAATTACAAGAGCTGTAGATGCTCAAAAGCATAAATATCAGGTCACTCTTCATTTAAATTCCAAGCAAAGTATTAGCTAAAAAAACTCAATTACTCATCAAGCCTGCCCATTTAATAATCCGTCAACTAAAGGGATTAGCATGCCTTATGTTTATGGAATTATGGGGCAGCTCTGTCACAGTCAGAATCAAACAACTATTAGTGAACACATTCTTAGCATGTATTAACATTTCTGAGCTGCCATCGGATAATATATCAACTAGACATCAAGAAAAAAAAAGTCACGTCTTGAAATACTTATGGGCTGTAAAGTATGATATAACTAATTACTTGTAAAGTAGCTATGTTGACATGGCAATGGTTTTTTGGAAGAAATGAATTACTGATGATTCTGTAACAGCAGTCGGTCTCTTATATATAATGGACATTATTATAAAATAAAATTAGAACTTGTCAAAATATCTAATGGCATACTCCAAAACAGGTAATACTATGAATAGCCTGGAGGCAAGAATGTAATTTTGTATTTTCCATTTAAAGGTATATTATTCATGCACTAAGAAAGAATACATCTGGCTTTAACTATATCAAATGCTCATACTTTATTGTTCTTTGGCAATTCAATCTGAGTCATAAGTAATGATGTCAGTAAGTTATTACCACCTCAGACAACTTTTGAAATAAAAAAATAATCAATCTGTATGTCAATTGATTTCATAATCATAGAACAGTACTTTATATCAAAAAGACAGACTTTTTTGTGTTACTAAATTGATCTTAAAGTGACACACCAGGCAAATTCTCATGCTTAGCAAAATGAACCTACCAGTTTCCAAGCTGCTCTGTACACTATAGGTCCTTAGCATCTCAAGAAAAGTGGCTGCATCTTACTGAGATGCACAGGAGAGGTTGCCAAAATAATGCGATTTTCTTTGTGACCACTTCCTGTTCTGCAGATATTGGCTGAAGTTGCACTACAAAGACTTCCTGTTCTGCCTGTTCCCTGCACACAAATAATACTGTTAATGGTAAGAGCTCTCCTCATTTCTTTAAGCTACAACCCCCAGTTTACCAGTCCAAATGCTCTCAGTATTAATAGTACTACTGCATGTGCAGAGTGACTGTGAGGTGAGGTGCAGCTATTAGCTGAAGAGCCCTCAGTGGTATTAGAGAAGAGGCATCATTTTGGTAACTGCCCCGTTACAGCCTAGTAACAAGACGTATATGTGTTAAAGACCTATAGTCTACAGATACCTTGGAAACTTGCATAAGTAAATGCAAGGACATCATTTTGTAAATTCAATGCAAGTTATTGTTTTAGAGATAGTGTATGATTATAATAGACCCTTGAGGACATGTAAGCTAGACTGTGTAATTGGAGTTGTTAAATGACCTCTTAAAGTACTAATTTAAGGGCTGACAAACACAGCTGCATATTGCTCTCCCTTCAGTGAATATTCTTCCAGAAGATGGTTGTCCTTACATAAACATGCATTCTCAGCTTGGATGATCATCTGAGGGAACAAAGGATCAGGCATATTAAACTCCCATATACCCAATCCTTTTGCCTGATAGCAGACATTTGGAGACAGTCAGATTGTCCACATATACTTCAGTCTGTTGGCTGTATCTACCCATTTTGTATGATTGAAATAATAATTAAAATGATCACAATCTTCAGTCATGGCAAAGAATCTTGCTATAACTTTCAGGCTTCTAGTTCCGTCTAGTGCCAATATGGTGGAAACTGTGGTGTGTGGCTGTGCTGACACCCGTAATTAGATTTCAAAACAGACTTTATTGATGATGTGGGCAAGTGCTCCTGGCACTTACCAGCACCTGTCTGAACAATCCAGGAGCCATTGAGGAATATAGGCTTGAAAATGTCACACAACTGATTGGCAGGAGTCCCAAGCAGCAAATCTGCACCAATCAGATAATGATGGCCTAACCTGAGGATAGGGTATCAATTTTAATAGGCTGGATAACCACTGTAATGCCATTGTACCCATCTCTGTCTAACTGAGAATATCTCCATGTATTAACATAGATATCGACTGCACAAATTTCAGAACATTTTACTGTACATTGTATTTCATTTTTCCTGTACGCTTTTCATCTTATTAAAATGTAAAGCTAAACTTGGCTGCCTATAGAAACCTGCAGGACACTTCCCTACTGCAATAGTTAAAAAGACATTTAAAAAGTCAATGGGACTTAATTTATTAATACTTCCTGAAAGTTACACAGTATAAACTGAGACTAGACAGTCTTAAAATGTGCTAGATTTATCACAGTAGTTCTGCTGAATGACAAAGGAATCACATTTTCAGATTGTCTAGTCTAAGTTTAGACAACCTTGTTGTTAGCTTAGTTTATACCAAAAATTGCACCAAAATTTGACTGATTTATTTGGTGCAACTTAAACCACACACCCTTTTTACAAAGGAAAGCCCCTTTTTGTTGGACACAGTAAAAACGGTGTTCAAAAGTGTTTAAAACACATAGTAAATGTGGCACAAACTAAGTTTGACAGCTTTCTGGTGCAATTTACGGCAGAAAACTGTTGAATTTTTAATAATAATTTATACCAAATGTGTAAGTTCAACATGGTAACAAATGACGTCCTGTTATAATTAGAAGTCTTATCACATATATTGCAATACCTGTGAAATGTCTACAGTAGATAATAATTTGTATCATGTAATGTACATAGAAAGCTAATAATATTAAGCATTAATGTTTCTGAAATTCAAATGTATTTTTACCTTAGGAATGCTTGAAGGGGTTGTCTCGCACCGAAACGGGTTTTTTTTTTTTCAATAGGCCCCCCGTTCAGCGCGAGACAAACCCAAAGGATGGGTTAAAAAAAATATATATATATTACTTACCCGAATCCCCGCTCTGCAAAGACTTCTTTCTTCCTTCTCCAAGATGGCCGACGGGATCTTCACCCACGATGCACCGCAGGTCTTCTCCCATGGTGCACCGTGGGCTCTGTGCGGTCCATTGCCGATTCCAGCCTCCTGATTGGCTGGAATCGGCACACGTGATGGGGCGGAGCTACGATGACGACGCGGGACCAGCTCTCCGGCACGAGCGGCCCCATTCACCAGGCAGAAGACCGGACTGCGCAAGTGCGTCTAAAAACGCCAGAAGACAGCGAATTTAGACGGATCCATGGCGACGGGGACGCTAGCAACGGAGCAGGTAAGGGAATAACTTCTGTATGGCTCATAATTAATGCACGATATATATTACAAAGTGCATTAATATGGCCATACAGAAGTGTATGACCCCACTTGCTGCCGCGAGACAACCCCTTTACGTTATGAGAAAACAAAGTGCAAAATGTAATTAGTCTATGAGGCATTTGCTCTTATTGACCAGCGTACACATTGTCATTGATCAAAGTTAATTGCAGATTAGTTGCCTTGGGTAACAGCACATTTTAATAGAAGGTAACCACCGTCAATTTATCCACTGCTAGGATATGCCAATATCCCTACAAATTACAAGTTTGGATGTATAAATGTATGTAATTGGTAGACATACTGTAAGATATAAATACATTAGGACAATTTTACATTAATGTTAAAAAACAAATAAGCATCAGGAGAATCAATACTGATTTTCTGAATCATCATTTATTATAATTTACTTAACATTTGTGATTTTGCAAAGCAATTAAGAAAATCCCATTATATTACTTTTTTAAAGGATTTGTCTGCTATATCTGTATGCCATTAGCTGAGATACGATTGGGTGTTACGATGTTAGATGTATAATAATGCATCAGTTTTACTAACTGTGCCTAATAATTAGACTATGTAAACTTAGACTAGACAGTCTAAAATCAATTAATTATAGTGATAGTCTAGAGGCACACAAACGACAGAACAAAACAAAATACATATCACATATGCACAGCATATATGTATATATTGCATAACACAATATCATGACACAAACAAACATAGATGAATTCTAATAAGTTTCCATATCTGCCTTCAAGTATTGTCCTCCCATGGCAAAATCTCCTAAGGCCTGTCTCACGGGCTGAGCAGGAGTGCATTTACCCATTTCCCTAATATCATGTCTTTCTGCAGATCCATCACTCATAGGAGTTTCCCTTTGCTAAGCCTCTTCTTTGGGAATCTCTTCATGTTTCTAGTCTAATTTTTTTCTTTCTTTAGTAGCATGGAACCTTTGCCTCTCATGTGGCTTTAGCCACACATTATCTCACTTCCTGCTAGTGGTTCCCTTATAGAACCTCAGCCTAGCCCCTGCTACAAAATGGTCATTGTGCAGTAAAGGTACACTCACTTAGTGTAAGGGTTAACTGGTTTTGACATTCACTTAGCTAAACATTCTTTACATTTTTTATGGGAAGATATTTGGACACGCCTCTCTAACTGAGACAAAAGGCCTCATCTCCCAAGGGATGCGATAATGACTGCACAATACCTCATTAAATATTTTGTAAAAATAACATGTAGTATCATCCATGGTATATAAGTCTGTTCTAGACAAAGAAAGGGCAGAGTCCAGCATGGGACCATACAGGGGAAGTTCAGTCTTGGACTCTGGGATTGACGAATCAACAGGGCTCTTACCATATCATTAATGCAAAGTATGATATTGCATTGATTTTCTATATCTTGTTGGTATACTTTTTGTATATCTTGTTTAGATCATTTGATCTTATATGTCTCTTTTGACCATTTTCTTTGATATCTTGTATGTTTTTATCTCTTTTGATTAAATCTTTTGATAGCTTGACTGTTTTTCCACTTTTTATCCCTTTAAGTACACTTAACTAATGCTTAGCCTTTGCATGTGAACCTATTTATTCTCGCATCTTAGAATTTACTATAAAATAGCCATCTAGTGGAAACAGTTTATATTGCAGCATAAACTCATACATTGGGTTACTTACAAAAACTATGATAAATAACAGTGAACTCATTTACTACATAGGAAAATAGTCCCAATAGAAAGTGGTGACAATGCTTACTCCCTTAAATACAAGCCCAGAAATGTGACACAAAATACTATTTTATTAAATTTTGTATGCAGAATATTGTATTAGTCTCTGGAGGGGGATGGGTGTACAGTACTGATTTTCCCGGTATTTAAAACTAAGTTACTGTCTCCTTTTAGATCTGCCTGACATTCACATGACATTATCCCTCACATATTAATTTCCTATTAAATAGTGTAGCTGAAAGTAAATGATAGTAGAACAGGATAATTAAAAATGATGGGGCTTGAATGCAGCTATTAGCATGACCACAATATGCACATTTATTGTTTTCATAAATAACCCCCAAGATGTACAAAGGGATTTGAAATGTATCATTTTTATTGATTTACTTGTGTCGTTTTTATGTATTTGTCATTAAAGTTGTCAACTCTTCTCCATCTGTTATACTAACTAAAGATAAATTGTTCTACACAATGGGATTAAAATCTTCCTTTTACGCACCATATGGTTTTCATACAATAACTGATCACTGTTGAAGTAAAGTATTCACATTAAGATATTAAAATAAATTGAAATAACTCGAGAATGATAACTTTACTTTCATTGTATCTATATACATCTGGAAATATTTGTACCTAAATATTTTAATAAAATGTACTAAAATCTCTGGCCCGAACATTTCAGCTGCACCTCAAGAACATCGCAAGAATCCGCTCTTTTCTCACTGTGGACACGTGAAAAACGCTCACTGTTGCCCTCCTCAACTCTCGGCTCGATTATTGCAACTCGCTGCTGATCGGCCTCCCCTGCACCAGACTCTACCCCCTCCAATCCATCCTGAATGTGGCAGCCAGGCTCACCTTCCTGTCCAGCCGCTACTCGGATGCCTCTGCCCTGTGCCAGTCACTGCACTGGCTGCTCGTTAAATACAGAATTCAATTTAAACTCGCTACCTTCATCCACAAAGCCCTCCACAGTGCAGCGCCCCCCTATATTGCCTCCCTCATCTCAATCCATCAACCAGCCCGGGCTTTCCACTCTGCTAACGAAACCAGACTGAGCGCCCCTTTAATTCGAACTTCTCATTCCCACCTCCAAGACTTCTCCAGAGCAGCACCAGTCCACTACCAAAGGCTACCCGAACAATCCAGGACTCGCAGAACTTCAGGCGTGCTCTAAAAACGCACCTATTCAGGGAGGCATACCGCATTCCCTAAACACACCCCTCTGTACTCCGCCTGATAACATGCTCCCTGACCTACTGACTGCAATCCCTGCTAGCCATCATAAACCGCTCCTGCAGTCATACCGATTCTGCCGTCACACGGCTGAATGTCTGACCATTGTCTGTATATAGCATCCCACACTCTCCACCTGACCATACCGTGCACATCTCCAGACCCTTTACCTTCTGTATCACCCCACTATTCGTAGTATGTAAGCTCGTTGGAGCAGGACCTGCACCCCTATTGTTTCTATCAAATGATTACTATGTAACCGTGGTTCTGTATTGTTTGTACTTTAGTCTTTCTGTATCCCCGCTGTCTATGTAAGCGCTGCGGAATATGTTGGCGCTATACAAATAAAGATTATTATTATTATTACTATATTCTTTTCTACTTTGTACAGAGATTAATACATTGTAGAGATGAACGAGCATACTTGATAAGGCAAACTACTCGAGCGAGTAGGGCCTTATTCGAGTACCTGCCTGCTCGTCTCTAAAGATTCGGGTGCCGGTGCGGGTGACAGGTGAGTTGCGGAGATCTCCCCTGTATTCATCCCAGCTCTCTCCCACCGCTCCTTGCCCCCTGCCGGCACCCGAATCTTTAGAGACGAGCGGGCAGATACTCAAATAAGGCACTACTTGCTCGAGTAGTTTGCCTTATCGAGTATGCTCTCTCATCTCTAGTACATTGATAAATGCTCTATATATTATACTCATTTAAGTCTAAGCATCAGTGCAAAAATTAATCTTGTGTATATGTAGAGTAAGCTCTTACATCAGACATTTTTGTATCAGTTTTTCACTTCACACGATGCAGTTTATATAATGTGTTATCTCTTTTCTATGTGTCTGTACTATTATGATAATACCATAGATAAATATTTTTACAACAAAGTGCTTTTTAATTCTCTTGTTATGAGATTGGTCTTTTTTTTAATTTTATTACAGTCTTTTTATACTCTTTGGAAAATTTGGCACCCTCTCAGGAACAAAAGGGCAAAGTTTGGGTCAAAACATCAATAGAACGGCAGTAATAAATAGACCAGTTACCTGTACTATGTACAGCTTTTTCTTTCACCCTTTTCCTATCTATTCTCCTATTACATGAGGGGTGACATTTATTCTGGTGGACAGGGCATGTGGTATTAACACAGCTCTGTCTTATCAATCCTACCATTAAGCCTTTGAACTTCCATAGCAACTACTGGCTGTAGAAGTAAGATTAGGGTGGTATGTGTTCATTATTTTTCTTATATGTTTGTCCTGAGCCTGTACATGTTTTAGTTGATTATTATTAAAAGTTAAGTCTTAGGGATCATATCAGTAAATATATATGGGGATTGATGTGAAAGCAATAAATTGCACATCAAGATGGTGCACAACAAGTGTCAATAACTAGAGAGGCCCTTTAAATGTTATTTATCTTAATTTCACTTTTCTCTTACAAATGTGGGACTAGAAGTAGCTACTTTTTGATCACTATTAGAGGGAAAAGAAGAAGAGTCAGATAAATGGAGAAGATGGCATTTTTTATAGTTGCAAAGTATATAGCAAAGCTTCTAATCACTGCCTGTACTTTTACTTTATGTCTAAACATGAAACGACGGTTACTCTTCAACTTTATGGTTATGCTGGAGATATGGAAGTCTATAACAAAAAAACTGATTTCCAACCCCTATAAATATATAATAAGAATTAGTTTTCTTCTATGACACCTTTTCATATATAACGATATACTAAAATTTAATTTGCTGCACTAAAACGTAAAACATTTTTATTAGTACCAATATACAATGAATATGAAAAGTATCCATGCCATGTTATCCAGATCTTTTCAAGTCTTGGTGTGCAAAAGCTATGAATCACATTGGATTTAATCAAGATATGGAGGCTTATTAGAGTTCATCTATGTAAAATCTGAAATTACATAACACGGTATGGAATATATTAGGTATAGTCAGCCATTATTTCCCATAAACTCAAATCAAACATAATGAAAATTATTTCTGCACCATGTGGGTCAATAACACAATCTAACTATTTATAAAATTGGCGAATTGAGTTCTATGCCATTTAACACATATGATCATTCTGGCCTCTCCCTCTCTAGGGTTATTTGAAGGAACATTATAAATATCTTTTCAGATTCATTTTGATATTCTTACATCTCCCACAACATTCTGTCCCATTTTATTTTTAACATGTTTTTGACAAACTAATCTGAATTATCGTCTTACAATGTATTATTATATTAACAGCACATATCATATTCAGCAAATACTTGATAGTAACTGTGCATGTCACTCATTTTCTACATAAGCAATGAGTAAAATATATTGTACTTTGTTATATATTTTAGAGCCTCATATGGTGCATAGTGCTAAGGCAGCAGAAATGCAGTCCTAAGCTCTCACTCACGACCTGTGAGTTCAATCCCTGCATGGTTCAGGTAGTCGGCTCAAGGTTGATTCAGCCTTCCATCCTTCCGAGGTTGGTAAAATGAGTACCCAGCTTGGTGGGGGGTAATAAATAAATGACTTGAAAGCACTGGGGAATAAGTTGGCGCTATACAAACAACAAGATTTAATTTATTTTATTAGTACACATAGTTTCTACTATTTTGTTATTTTAAAGAATGTTATGTTCAATTTGCTGGTATATTACTCAATTAACTATTTTACTCATTTCAAATTCCTCCACCGGTATAATCAATACCATTCAGCACCATTCCTCTCAGTAATGGACTTTGCTAGTTGCCACAGTGTTCACATACTACTGAGATCTTTTCTCTTGCCCTGTAATCTGTCTAAGGAAGATCTGGCAACTAGATTGAAACATCACTTAACCCTTTCCAATCCACTGTCTGACCTCTGAAGACATTATGATTTAAGGCTGTACAGCTCCGATGTTGGAAGACGTCCGTTGGGGTTCTCTTACTGTATATTGCAAGCCTCTCTGCTGTCGGAGCCTATCCAACATGTCACCTCATGCAGTACTGGCTTTAGCCAGCATATAGCGCCGTTGTATTATGGCAGAAAAAGAGTAAGCCCCCTACGAAAACCAGGATACAAATTGGATTGGAAAGGGTTAAAGTATCTGTGGATTGTCTATAAATTCACCCTTTCAGCAATTTACTTACAGTGTTGTCTATGATTACTAGATGCAACAGCAGTTGTAGTATGTACTATGTGGCCCAGAGGCTGAGTCTAAGTTTTCATTTGAGCAAAGGTTCTGATATATACTTTGATCCATCCTTTAGTTAGTGCTCAAGTAAAAGTAGTTATGTTGTTGGCATCATTGTTACAGCTAATTTTACTGTCACCAGGATGTGGGGCAAATTGCAGACCTTTTAAGGGCCATTTGAATTCTGGCTGCCTGTACATTAGACAGAATATGAGACAGAGTGGAGTAACACATAACGGCAAGTTTTGACTACAGACAGAGTTTGTTTAGTATCTGTGCTAAGTAGAAGCTCATCCTGTAACATCATATTTCAGTTTATACCTAGAAATCCAATAAGCTACTTAAAATTTGAGAAACAATTCCAACACTTCTAGTTATGTTGAGCATCATATATTATAGCCTAGAGTTGCATTTGCAAGTCTGCTGGTGGCTAATAAAATTGGCAGATACAGTGTTAACAATTTAACTACATTCCTTAATTCTACAGATTAAAAGGCTTTTGTAAGTTTTTTTTTAAGCAGCAATTGTAAAGGCAATAAAAAGACATATGCCCACGCCGGCTCTAGAATGATACAGTAATGAGCAGGAGTAGTAGAGCAATGAGGCGTTTTTGTGTTTACGCCAGCAGAATGGCGGATTAACATAGAAACACACAGATTGGTGAAGCAATGTGAACTTTTTACTTTGAAGAGGCATAAGTTTAGTGGTTACACTTTTAAGATACAGTTATTGGTGGTTACAGTTCTTCAAAAAACTACATTTTTAGTGTTATTTGGTGGTTTCACTACTATAAAGTATAAACTCTTGGTGGGTGTTTAAATTAACACAATATGGGACACTATGATGATACTTTCCAATGGTCTTTGCCAGCAGTAATGGGTATGTTCATCTGCCTGTGGTCAAATGAGTCGCTATGCTGAGTCAACAAGTTACTATTCAGCCAATCATCAACAGTCTCTGACAGTACTTACTGCCTTTGCACATGGCTGCTTGCACCGTGCCCGTTACACATAGAGCATTTTCCACCCTCCTTGGCTAATTGTCAGTTTTTACCCTGGTACATTCATGTAGTATAAGGGTAATTTGTTTTAACATTCACTTATTCTTAAGCTCATAATCTTTTAGGAAAGATATTTAGACATGCACAGAGCCTCTCATGACTGATAAGAAGAGGCCTCCTAAGTGATAAGAAAATGGCTGTGTAATGCTTCAGTTGATATTTTGCAAAAAAAAAATATCATTCACGAACTACACAGATGAAATCTACTCTTGAACTCTGGGCTTGATGAACAAATCAACAGGGCTCTCCCCAAATTGTTACCTGCTCGTCATGGATACAAGGTATAATACTATACTGATTTTCTGTATTTTGTTGTTATACTATTTGTATATCCTGTTTGCATCCTTTGCTATTATAAGTCTCTTTTGTAGATATCTTTTGATATCTTGTTTCTTCCCACTTTTATAACTTTAAGTAAACTATTAATGCTTATTTTTGTCTTATCCATGAAATAATTGGTATATTGGCAGTTGGTCACAATATGATGCAGTAATTTGTATCTCACTGTTACCATGAATTTTACAAGTGATAGTCCACCATCTATTTTAATGATATTTATTCAAAGTGATGTCTTAACTAGCTCATATCACCGATTCTTGTGCAGCAAACAAGTACGGAGACACAGGGCACAGTCAAAGACTTATATTGGCCTTCTCTCATTTAGATGGGGGGGGGGGTCAAACATTAGCAGCTTGACCTACTAGTTCATGTATACTGTGATTGGGTTACGTAAATAATAGAGATGAGCGAACGTACTCGTCCGAGCTTGATGCTCGTTCGAGTATTAGCGTGTTCGAGATGCTCGTTACTAGAGGCGAGCACCACGTGATGTTCGAGTTACTTTCACTTTCATCTCTGAGACGTTAGCGCGCTTTTCTGGCCAATAGAAAAACAGGGAAGGCATTACAACTTCCCCCTGCGAGGTTCAAGCCCTATACCACACCCCTGCAGTGAGTGGCTGGCGAGATCAGGTGTCACCCGAGTATATAAATCGGCCCCTCCCGCGGCTCGCCACAGATGCATTCTGACATAGCTCAGGGAAAGTGCTGCTGATGCTGGAGCTGCTATAGGGAGAGTGTTAGGATTGATTTTAGGCTTCAAGAACCCCAACGGTCCTTCTTAGGGCCACATCTGGCCGTGTGCAGTACTGTTGAGGCTGCTTTTTGCAGTGTTGCACCTTTTTTTTTTTTGTATATCGGCCGTGCAGAGCATTGCGTCCTCAGTCTGCAGTAATTTTACATAGTATAGGGCCAGTAGTGCTGAGGCAGGGACAGTGAAAAACGTGAAAGACATATACTGTCTATATAGGCAGTGGGCTTTTCCAAAAAAATTTGGGACAAAAAAATATATTTGGGCTGCCTGTGACCGTCCTGACTGTACTGCGTCTCTGCTGGGGGTAGTAGTCCTAATTAATACGCAGCCAGCTAAGTGTTACAGCAGGCTTGCGCAAAATTCTTTCCTGGCTCTGCGTTGCCCGTTACATCATTGCTGTCATCCTGTCCAGAGGGAAACAGTCTGCACTGCAGTAATTTTACATAGTATAGGGCCAGTAGTGCTGAGGCAGGGACAGTGAAAAACGTGAGAGACATATACTGTCTATATAGGCAGTGGGCTTTTCCCGAAAAATTTGGGACAAAAAAATCTATTTGGGCTGCCTGTGACCGTCCTGACTGTACTGCGTCTCTGCTGGGGGTAGTAGGCCTAATTAATACGCAGCCAGCTAAGTGTTACAGCGGGCTTGCGCAAAATTCTTTCCTGGCTCTGCTGTGCGTTCCGTAAGCGAAGTCAGCCTCCAACCACAGGCCAATAAGCGGCACATTTAATTACAGCGTTCTGTTTCTGTATACTGGTAATACACCATGCTGAGGGGTAGGGGTAGGCCTAGAGCACGTGGACGCGGGCGAGGACGCGGAGGCCCAAGTCAGGGTGTGGGCACAGGCCGAGCTCCTGATCCCGACTGCTGCGGGATTAGGAGAAAGGCACGTTTCTGGCGTCCCCACATTCATCTCACAATTAATGGGTCCACGCGGTAGACCTTTATTATTGTGTGACACTTTTTGAGGGCCACACCACAGATATTAAACTTCTTGTTCATTGAATATACGCAGTGGGGTCTTCCCTTTGCTAAAAAGGAAAAGAAATTATATTTGGCCTGCAGGCTTGCGCCAATTTATTTCCTGCCTGGGAAATCAAATCACTGGTAATACAGCATGCTGAGGGGTAGGGGTAAGCCTAGAGGACGTGGACGTGGACGTGGCCGAGGACGCGTAGGCCCAAGTGAGGGTGTGGGCACAGGCCGAGCTCCTGATCCAGGTGTGTCGCAGCCGACTGCTGCGCGATTAGGAGAGAGGCACGTTTCTGGCGTCCCCACATTCATCGCCCAATTAATGGGTCCACGCGGGAGACCTTTATTAGAAAATGAGCAGTGTGAGCAGGTCCTGTCGTGGATGGCAGAAAGTGCATCCAGCAATCTATCGACCACCCAGAGTTCTGCGCCGTCCACTGCTGCAACTCTGAATCCTCTGGCTGCTGCTCCTCCTTCCTCCCAGCCTCCTCACTCTATTACAATGACACGTTCTGAGGAGCAGGCAGACTCCCAGGAACTGTTCTCTGGCCCCTGCCCAGAATGGGCAGCAATGGTTCCTCTCCCACCGGAGGAGTTTGTCGTGACCGATGCCCAACCTTTGGAAAGTTCCCTGGGTCCGGGGGATGAGGCTGGGGACTTCCGGCAACTGTCTCAAGAGCTTTCAGTGGGTGAGGAGGATGATGACGATGAGACACAGTTGTCTATCACTCAGGTAGTAGTAATTGGAGTAAGTCCGAGGGAGGAGCGCACAGAGGATTCGGAGGAAGAGCAGCAGGACAATGAGGTGACTGACCCCACATGGTTTTCTAAGCCTACTGAGGACAGGTCTTCAGAGGGGGAGGCAAGTGCAGCAGCAGGGCAGGTTGGAAGAGCCAGTGCAGTGGCCAGGGGTAGAGGCATGGCCAGACCGAGTAATCCACCAACTGTTTCCCAAAGCGCCCCCTCGCGCCATGCCACCCTGCAGAGGCCGAGGTGCTCAAAGGTCTGGCAGTTTTTCACTGAGAGTGCAGACGACCGACGAACAGTGCTGTGCAACCTTTGTCGAGCCAAGATCAGCCGGGGAGCCACCACCACCAGCCTCACCACCACCAGCATGCGCAGACATATGATGGCCAAGCACCCCACAAGGTGGGACGAAGGCCGTTCACCGCCTCCGGTTTGCACCACTGCCTCTCCCCCTGTGCCCCAACCTGCCACTGAGATCCAACCCCCCTCTCAGGACACAGGCACTACCGTCTCCTGGCCTGCACCCACACCCTCACCTCCGCTGTGCTCGGCCCCATCCACCAATGTCTCTCAGCGCAGCGTCCAGCCGTCGCTAGCGCAAGTGTTTGAGCGCAAGCGCAAGTACGCCGCCACGCACTCGCACGCTCAAGCGTTAAACGTGCACATAGCCAAATTGATCAACCTGGAGATGCTGCCGTATAGGCTTGTGGAAACTGAGGCTTTCAAAAGCATGATGGCGGCGGCCCCGCGCTACTCGGTTCCCAGTCGCCACTACTTTTCCCGATGTGCCGTCCCAGCCCTGCACGACCACGTCTCCCGCAACATTGTACGCGCCCTCACCAACGCGGTTACTGCCAAGGTCCACTTAACAACGGACATGTGGACAAGCACAGGTGGGCAGGGCCACTATATCTCCCTGACGGCACATTGGGTGAATTTAGTGGAGGCTGGGACAGAGTCAGAGCCTGGGACCGCTTACGTCCTACCCACCCCCAGAATTGTGGGCCCCAGCTCGGTGGTGGTATCTGCGGCGGTGTATGCCTCCTCCACTAAACCACCCTCCTCCTCCTCCGCGGAGATCAGGCAGCATGTACAGCACAGGCAGGGGAACACTCTCTAAGGCCTTTGACAGCTTTCTGGCTCCCCAGCAAGACTGTGTCACCGCTCCCCAGTCAAGGCTGAGTCGGCGGGAGCACTGTAAAAGGATGGTGAGGGAGTACGTAGCCGATTGCACGACCGTCCTCTGTGACGCCTCTGCCCCCTACAACTACTGGGTGTCGAAGCTGGACACGTGGCCTGAACTCGCGCTCTATGCCCTGGAGGTGCTTGCTTGTCCTGCTGCTAGTATCTTGTCAGAGAGGGTGTTTAGTGCGGCTGGGGGAATCATCACGGATAAGCGTACCCGCCTGTCAACCGACAGTGCCGACAGGCTTACACTCATAAAGATGAACAAAGCCTGGATTTCCCCAGACTTTTCTTCTCCACCAGCGGACAGCAGTGATACCTAAACAATACGTAGGCTGCACCCGCGGATGGAAGCATCGTTCTCTATCACCATCAAAAACGGGGACCTTTTAGCTTCATCAATCTGTGTATTATATTCATCCTCCTCCTCCTGCTCCTCCTCCTGAAACCTGACGTAATCACGCCGAACGGGCAATTTTTCTTAGGCCCACAAGGCTCAGTCATATAAGTTTTGTAAACAATGTTTATACGTTTCAATTCTCAATTGAATAAAGCATTGAAACTTGCACCTGAACCAATTTTTATTTTAACTGGGCTGCCTACAGGCCTAGTTACAAATTAAGCCACATTAACCAAAGCGATTAATGGGTTTCACCTGCCCTCTTGGTTGGGCATGGGCAATTTTTCTGAAGTACATTTGTACTGTTGGTACACCAATTTTTTGGGGCCCTCGCCTACATTGTAATCCTAGTAATTTTTGGCCCACCTGCATTAAAGCTGACGTTACCTCAGCTGTGCTGGGCACTGCAATGGGATATATTTATGTACCGCCGGTGGGTTCCAGGGAGCCACCCATGCTGTGTGTCCACAGGGACTTCACATTAGGGATTTCTACCTGCCAGTGTCTATGTATTAAAAACTCCGGTCAGACTGGGGCATGCAGTGTGGGCCGAAGACCACCTGCATTTAATCGGACGTTAGCTCAGCTGTGATGGGCAATGCAATGGGACATATGTATGTACCGCCGGTGGCTTCCTGGGACCCACCCATGCTGTCGGTCCACACGGAGTTGTAACTGCATGTGTCCTCTTCTAAAGAACCCCAGTCTGACTGGGGCATGCAGTGTGGGCCGAAGCCCACCTGCATTTAACATGACATTACCTCAGCTGTGATGGGCAATGCAATGGGATATATTTATGTACCTCTGGTGGCTTCCTGGCACCCACCCATGCTGTGGGTCCACAGGGAGTTGTAACTGCATGTGTCTACTTCTAAAGAACCCCAGTCTGACTGGGGCATGCAGTGTGGGCCGAAGCCCACCTGCATTTTACATGACATTACCTCAGCTGTGATGGGCAATGCAATGGGATATATTTATGTACCGCCGGTAGCTTCCTGGCACCCACCCATGCTGTCGGTCCACACGGAGTTGTAACTGCATGTGTCCACTTCTAAAGAACCCCAGTCTGACTGGGGCATGCAGTGTGGGCCGAAGCCCACCTGCATTTAACATGACATTACCTCAGCTGTGATGGGCAATGCAATGGGATATATTTATGTACCACCGGTGGGTTCCAGGGAGCCACCCATGCTGTGGGTGCACACGGAATTCCCATTGCGGAGTTGTACCTGCCTGTGACTATTTATACAAAACCGTGGTCTGACTGGGGCATGCAGACACCTTGACAGAATGAATAGTGTGTGGCACATAGGTTCCCCATTGCTATGCCCACGTGTGCAGCTCCAGATGGAGGTGGCACAGGATTGGATTTCTAATTGCTTCTTTACAGCATTGTGGGCTATCGCCCCACCCCTTTTAAAGAGGGTCGCTGCCTAGCCGTGCCAACCCTCTGCAGTGTGTGCCTGCGGTTCCTCCTCATGGCAGACGCACTTTTAAATAGACATGAGGGTGGTGTGGCTAAAAGGCCAGCGTGTGGCATGAGGGCAGCTGAAGGCTGCGCAGGGACAATTTGGTGTGCGCTGTGGACACTGGGTCGTGCAGGGGGGGGGGGGGGGGTTGGGCAGCATGTAACCCAGGAGAAGTGGCAGCGGAGTGTCATGCAGGCAGTGATTGTGCTTTGTTGGAGGTAGTGTGGTGCTTAGCTAAGGTATGCATTGCTAATGAGGGCTTTTCAGAAGTAAAAATTGTTGGGAGTGGGGGGCCCACTCTTGCCGCTATTGTGGCTTACTAGTGGGACCTGGGAACTTGAGATGCAGCCCAACATGTAGCCCCTCGCCTGCCCTATCCGTTTCTGTGTCGTTCCCATCACTTTCTTGAATTGCCCAGAATTTCACAAATGGAAACCTTAGCGAGCATCGGCGATATACAAAAATGCTCAGGTCGCCCATTGACCTCAATGGGGTTCGTTACTCGAAACGAACCCTCGAGCATTGCGAAAATTCCGTCTCGAGTAACGAGCACCCGAGCATTTTGGTGCTCGCTCATCTCTAGTAAATAAGTAAATAGTGGAAGAAACAGTTGAAAATTGATTGACTTTTTTAAAAGCAAAAAGATCTGACATCTCCAATTAATTTTACAATAAACATTAGTGAATGCAGATATTTTTGAGAGCACCTTTCAATCAAAATCTTTAGTAATTTATGCAGCATCACATTACATGCAAATATCTATCTTTTGGATCAACACAAATAATAGTAGAATTGAATGTAAGATCAATGCAAAACTGCAGTGCCTAAAGCTACTCTTAGACATGAGGATATGGCAATGGGGTTTGACATTGCATACATTATAAATGTGTAATTTCGTTTTTCAAAGTTTGCAAATGACTTTTCAGCTAAACACATATTCCTACTACTTTTACTTATTTATTTTTAATTTAATCTAGACGTAGAATAGTGAACTCTAAAATGACATATGTTTGGCTTGGGGCACAATGCAAAGCAGCACATTAATGTACAGTCATATTAATCAACATTAAATAGAATTCCCGTAATACAGAAACTATTAACTCAATGAAAGACTGCACATATAAAGCTTTGTAATTGTTACTTAGCAAACGATGTATCCAATTTATTGTGACTGTGTGAGCAACATATGACTATAAGCGTAGGTCAAATATGACCATTCTACAGCAAACAAGCTCTTACTTTATTTTAAATAGTAAAACAATGCTCTCCATAGAGACCATTGAGATGTATGTAGATGTGTAAGGTATGTCCTCTAGTGTAGTTTGTAAAATCAATTCAGTATCCCAATTTCTCCACCTTGTTCTGTGCATTTTTTTACAGCTTTCAATAATCTTATTACAAAATGCCTTTGAGGTTTGATTATTTTCAGGTACATTTTGTTTCTTTATATTACTTTCTTGTAGCTCTCATAATTAAAAGGATTGAATCAGAATACACTTATCACCTATACCTAAAATAAGCGATAAAAGTCTGATTGGTGGGAGTCTCAATGCTGAAACGCCCACCAATGCTGAGGATGGGCGTCCCAGGTCCCGTTCTCCTCCTTACTGTGGGCTTACTGCAGATCCTGCAAGTGAGAAGGAGATTGAATGGAGCAGTGCTACTTCTTTCATTAGGTTGTCAGAGATAGTCGAGAACAAGCACTTAATTATTTCAATCAATTCCAGTAAATAAAAGGAGCAGCAGCTGTGCATGCGTGACCACCACTCCATTAAATCTAACATCACTGCAGGTGAGTGAAGCAACCCCGCATTGATAAGATGGGGGCATGGGACTTCCACTATCAGGATCGGTGGTGGTCTCACACCTAGGAATAGGTGATAAAGGTTGATTCTGGCTTCAACCCATTTAATTCATATGTTGTAAATAGAGATGAGCAAGCACCAAAATGCTCGGGTGCTCGTTACTCGGGACGAAATTATCGCGATGCTCGAGGGTTCGTTTCGAGTAACGAACCCCATTGAAGTCAATGGGCAACTCGAGCATTTTTGTATATCGCCGATGCTTGCTAAGCTTTCCATTTGTGAAAATCTGGGCAATTCAAGAAAGTGATGGGAACGACACAGCAACGGATAGGGCAGGCGAGGGGCTACATGTTGGGCTGCATCTCAAGTTCCCAGGTCCCACTATTAAGCCACAATAGCGGCAAGAGTGGGCCCCCCCCTCCCAACAACTTTTACTTCTGAAAAGCCCTCATTAGCAATGCATACCTTAGCTAAGCACCACACTACCTCCAACAAAGCACAATCACTGACTGCATGACACTCCGCTGCCACTTCTCCTGGATTACATGCTGCCAACCCCCCCCCCTCCCCCCGCACGACGCAGTGTCAACAGCGCACACCAAATTGTCCCTGCGCAGCCTTCAGCTGCACTCATGCCACACGCTGGCCTCATAGCCACACCACCCTCATGTCTATTTATAAGTGTGTCTGCCATGAGGAGGAACCGCAGGCACACACTGCAGAGGGTTGGCACGGCTAGGCAGCGACCCTCTTTAAAAGGGGCGGGGCGATAGCCCACAATGCTGTACAGAAGCAATGAGAAATATAATCCTGTGCCACTGCCATCAGGAGCTGCACATGTGGGGATAGCAATGGGGAACCTATGTGCCACACACTATTCATTCTGTCAAGGTGTCTGCATGCCCCAGTCAGACCGTGGTTTTTTATAAATAGTCACAGGCAGGTACAACTCTGTAATGGGAATTTCGTGTGCACCCACTGCATGGGTGGCTCCCTGGAACCCACCGGCTGTACATAAATGTATCCCATTGCAGTGCCCATCACAGCTGAGGTAACGTCCGATTAAATGCAGGTGGGCTTCGGCCCACACTACATGCCCCAGTCAGACTGGGGTTCTTTAGTAGTGGACACATGCAGTTACAACTACCTGTGGACCCACAGCATGGGTGGGTGCCAGGAAGCCACCGGCGGTACATAAATATATCCCATTGCATTGCCCATCACAGCTGAGGTAATGTCATGTTTAATGCAGGTGGGCTTCGGCCCATACTGCATGCCCCAGTCAGACTGGGGTTCTTTAGAAGTGGACACATGCAGTTACAACTCCGTGTGGACCGACAGCATGGGTGGGTGCCAGAAAGCCACCGGCGGCACATAAATATATCCCATTGCATTGCCCATCACAGCTGAGGTAATGTCATGTTTAATGCAGGTGGGCTTCGGCCCAACTGCATGCCCCAGTCAGACTGGGGTTCTTTAGAAGTGGACACATGCAGTTACAACTCCCTGTGGACCCACAGCATGGGTGGCTCCCTGGAACCCACCAGCGGTACATAAATATATCCCATTGCAGTGCCCAGCACAGCTGATGTAACGTCAGCTTTAATGCAGGTGGGCAAAAAATTGGATTACACTGAAGGCGAGGGCCCCAAAAAATTGGTGTACCAACAGTACTAATGTACGTCAGAAAAATTGCCCATGTCCAACCAAGAGGGCAGGTGAAACCCATTAATCGCTTTGGTTAATGTGGCTTAATTTGTAACTAGGCCTGGAGGCAGCCCAGTTAAAATAAAAATTGGTTCAGGTGCAAGTTTCAACGCTTTAATGAGCATTGAAACGTATAAAAATTGTTTACAAAAATTATATGACTGAGCCTTGTGGGCCTAAGAAAAATTGCCCGTTCGGCGTGATTACGTCAGGTTTCAGGAGGAGGAGCAGGAGGAGGAGGATGAATATAATACACAGATTGATGAAGCTAAAAGGTCCACGTTTTTGATGGTGATAGAAAACAATGCTTCCATCCGCGGGTGCAGCCTATGTATTGTTTAGGTATTGCTGCTGTCCGCTGGTGGAGAAGAGAAGTCTGGGGAAATCCAGGCTTTGTTCATCTTGATGAATGTAAGCCTGTCGGCACTGTCGGTTGACAGGCGGGTACGCTTATCTGTGATGATTCCCCCAGCCGCAATAAACACCCTCTCTGACAAGACGCTAGCAGTAGGACAAGCAAGCACCTCTAGGGCATACAGCGCGAGTTCAGGCCACGTGTCCAGCTTCGACACCCAGTAGTTGTAGGGAGCAGAGGCGTCACGGAGGACGGTCGTGCGATCGGCTACGTACTCCCTCACCATCCTTTTACAGTGCTCCCGCCGACTCAGCCTTGACTGGGGAGCGGTGACACAGTCTTGCTGGGGAGCCAGAAAGCTGTCAAAGGCCTTAGAGAGTGTTCCCCTGCCTGTGCTGTACATGCTGCCTGATCTCTGCGCCTCCCCTGCTACCTGGCCCTCGAAACTGCGCCTTCGGCCACTAGCGCTGTCGGATGGGAATTTTACCATCAGTTTGTCCGCCAGGGTCCTGTGGTATAGCATTACTCTCGAACCTCTTTCCTCTTCGGGTATGAGAGTGGAAAGGCTCTCCTTATACCGTGGGTCGAGCAGTGTGTACATCCAGTAATCCGTAGTGGCCAGAATGCGTGTAACGTGAGGGTCACGAGAAAGGCATCCTGACATGAAGTCACCCATGTGTGCCAGGGTACCTGTAAGCAACACATGGCTGTCCGCACTAGGAAGATCACTTTCAGGATCCTCCTCCTCCTCAGGCCATACACGCTGAAAGGATGACAGGCAAGCAGCATGGGTACCCTCAGCAGTGGGCCAAGCTGTCTCTTCCCCGTCCTCCTCATGCTCCTCCTCCTCCTCCTCAACGAGCTGAGATATAGACAGGAGGGTGCTCTGACTATCCAGCGACATACTGTCTTCCCCCGCCTCTGTTTCCGAGCGCAAAGTGTCTGCCTTTATGCTTTGCAGGGAACTTCTCAAGAGGCATAGCAGAGGAATGGTGACGCTAATGATTACAGCATCGCCACACCACTGTTCGTCGGTCGTCTGCACTCTCAGTGAAAAACTGCTAGACCTTTGAGCACCTCGGCCTCTGCAGGGTGGCATGGCGCGAGGTGGCACTTTGGGAAACAGTTGGTGGATTATTCGGTCTGGCCCTGCCTCTACCCCTGGCCACCGCACTGCCTCTTGCAACCTGCCCTGCTGCTGCCCTTGTCTCCCCCTCTGAAGACCTGTCCTCAGTAGGCGTAGCAAACCAGGTGGGGTCAGTCACCTCATCGTCCTGCTGCTCTTCCTCCGAATCATCTGTGCGCTCCTCCCTCGGACTTACTCCAATTACTACTACCTGAGTGATAGACAACTGTGTCTCATCGTCATTGTCCTCCTCACCCACTGAAAGCTCTTGAGACAGTTGCCAGAAGTCCCCAGCCTCATGCCCCGGACCCCGGGAACTTTCCAAAGGTTGGGCATCGGTCACGACAAACTCCTCCGGTGGGAGAGGATTCGGAACCATTGCTGCCCATTCTGGGCAGGGGCCCGAGAACAGTTCCTGGGAGTCTGCCTGCTCCTCAGAATGTGTCATTGTAATGGAGTGAGGAGGCTGGGAGGAAGGAGGAGCAGCAGCCAGAGGATTCAGAGTTGCAGTAGTGGACGGCGCAGAACTCTGGGTGGTCGATAGATTGCTGGATGCACTTTCTGCCATCCACGACAGGACCTGCTCACACTGCTCATTTTCTAATAAAGGTCTACCGCGTGGACCCATTAATTGTGAGATGAATGTGGGGACGCCAGCACGTGCCTCTCTCCTAATCCCGCAGCAGTCGGCTGCGATACACCTGGATCAGGAGCTCGGCCTGTGCCCACACCCTGACTTGGGCCTCCGTGTCCTCGCCCGTGTCCGTGGTTGGAGGCTGACTTCCCTTACGGAACGCACAGCAGAGCCAGGAAACAATTTTGCGCACGCCTATAGTGAGACGTAGGTGCGTATGACAGTGTCTCTCCGCAGCGCCGGTAGAAAGAACACATGACCGGCGGTCATGTGTTCTTTCTCTGCACCTGCAGTGCGGCCGTCTTATCCTGCAGGAAGACAGGCACATTGGTGCCCGGATGCACCCGTGTGACTAAGCCCTCAATTTCAAAGCAGTTTTTACAAACAAAAAGTTTTACAAATAATTTTACAAACAAAAAGTTTTGTTTCTCATCTGATGGCCATGCCGAAAAATAACAAAAGAACATATACTCATCAGTCCTGGGCCGCCACATCTTCAGCACCGCATCTACATCTCTTCCTGCTAGGACTGTTTACATTTTTCAGTCCGTCTGTATATAGGACATTATAGACTGCTGCAGCCAATCACAGATTGTATAGGAGAGCGTTCCAGGTATTCTTTATGGAGTGAACTTCAGCCATCATGCACTTTCAATAGTGTGATCTTGTGTTATTTCTCTGTACATGTTACCTTTCACTCTAATCCTGTCTGTTGTGATAATGACAGAAATTTCATTTCTCTCCCAACTTAATTTTTTAATAAATGTGTCACATGATTGTCTATTAAAAGAGTCACTTTAAAAAAAAAAGACTTCCTGACATATTTATAGATTTGATAAATGTGAATATTTATCTCCTTAGAAAAGACATTTTAGTTGACTTGACTAAAATGACACAACAGGGATTCATGCCGGGAACATATAAAGCAATATTCTGCCATTACGATTATTATAACGGATGTTGATTTAGCTTTTGGCGTTAATCTACTTCTGACAACACTTGCAGAGACCGAATGACTTGTCTTCAATGTGCATAATAATTGTTATAAAATTCAAGATTCAGGCATTGACTGCGAACACTTCAGTGAATTGCTATCAACGGGGGTCATTTTGTAACATTTTACAAAGTAGATATTTTTTTCACGGTTTTGCTTTAGAAAATCAGTCTTAAATAGTGCAGCGTGTTTTGTGGTCTGTGGAACTCTCTTCTGTTTGTATTTCAAAGGCTCTACGTATCTGCCACACAAATAGTAATCCCCCACAGTCCATAGTAAGGCACTCATATCTTGACACATGCTAGACTTGAAATGAAATGTTAAATAGGCTTGAAATAAAAACGTGATGCTGCTTTTTCAGAAGCTACGCATAAAATTCTATCCATCATCATTAGAAATTGGACTTAATTACATGGAAAAGAAAAAAATCCTACAATTTTTTTGTCTTATAACATTACAAGGGTGATGGCAAGTTTGCTTTTAAGAAAATATTCTCTATTCAGATTGTTAGTGGTCTTTAGCTAAAACTATTCACTATTCTCTTCCGCATTAGAATCACAGATACCATATTGTAAATCTACCTCATAATATCCTACTTTCTCAGATCAAGAGACTGATTGTTGTTTGGCAAAATTCCAACATGATCTACCAGAAACCTATAGGCTACATATATATAATAGATTATCAATTCTTATTATTAAACATCTGTCATAACTGATTAAACTGCATACAATTACCCACTAATTAACCAAACAATGTTATTTATTTAAATCCAACACATAATCCTCTTTTGGGAAGACTGGGAAACCAGTGGCGCTCTCTCTTGGCCATGCTTTGTTTGTCATTTAGAGATGAGCGAGTATACTCGCTAAGGCACTTTACTCGAGCGAGTAGTGCCTTAGCTGAGTATCTCCCCGCTCGTCTCTAAAGATTCGGGGGCCGACGCGGGTGACAGGTGGGTTGCGGCGGGGAGCAGGAGGGAGTGAGGGGGAGAGAGGGAGAGAGATCTTCCCTTCATTCCTCCCCGCTCTCCCCCGCCGCTCCCCGCACCCCGCCGGCCCCCAAATCTTTAGAGACGAGCGGGGAGATACTCGGCTAAGGCACTACTCGCTCAAGTAATGTGCCTTAGCAAATATACTCGCTCATCTCTATTCATGACCTAGATTTTATTTATCACAAACTTTAAATGAGACTCTTAGGCCCAAAGTCTATGGGCAGATATGATTTGTGAAACGTGCCGATATGATTTGTGGTGCCCTGCGCGGGAGATCTTTAAATCAAGCCACCCATAGGGATGCATTAGCATCTGCAAAACAATTTTAAGCATGCGGATGTGATTTTTCCCGGGCATGTGGATCGCACGTGCGGGAAGAAATCGCAGCATGCTCCATTTTTCTGCAGATCCCGTGGGACGGCTTCCATTGAAGTCAATGGAAGCCGTCCGATCAGCTGTCACTGTGGCTGTGCCATATATCTGCGGAAAGCAGGAGATTTAAAAAAATAAATAAATACACTACACATGCATCCTGCACGTCGCCGGCACATCTTGATGCATCCACCATGCTGAAGAAAGAAGATCCGGCCGGCACAGAGAAGACCCACGCGGGATCTGGACAGGTAAGAAAATGTCTTTTCCTGTCCATGTCTGTGGGCACGGATGGATTCCGCTGCAGGATTCAGCATTGGAATCCATGCGTGCAAGTGGAGATGAGGCCTAACTCTTCTTCCCCTAACTAGTGTTTCTGGAATCATCACCATTTACTGGCTGAATCAAATCGAAGACAAGTAAATAAATGTGTGAATAAATACATGAATGCACCAAATGACATAGCCCCTGTTATAAATTATAAGCAGGAGTGTACCGAATGTTTCTGATGCTTGAGGCAAACACTAAATTTGTGTCCCCATCTGCATCATAAGCTGGAAGTGGTTATAGAGGACATCTGTAGAAATGAAGAAAAAATGATATCACTTTTATGCTCACACAATGTGGGAATTTGTAAAATGCGAGTGTATAGGATATTAAAAACAAATCCAGATTACATGCTGCGTAAAATGTGCAGTGTATTATTTACCTGCAGATAGATTGCATATTTACCCACACTCACAATATTAAAATCATCTATTATAGAGCAGCATGTGTATATCCAGCATCACAGGCATGCGCGGTCCACTAAAATTTGGTCTGGGAGAATTATGAAACATTTTTTATATAAATTCTGTCCACCAGAACCAAGTTTAGCTCATAATAACAGAATTAGAACCAAGGACAATAAATAAATACAGTACCCAAACCAGGCTCAGATAATATAATTCCAGAATTAAGCTCAGTATATAAACACTGTAAAATAATCAAGCACAGTGCATAGAGTACTAGGACTAAGCACAGTAAATGGTGTATAAGAACCATCCTCAATACATTACAGTTCCAGAATTAGGCATAGTACATACAGTACCAGAACTAAGCATGGTACATAAACCATATCTTAGCACAATATATAAATACAGCACCAGATCCAAGCACAGTAACAAAACTAAACATATACCGTATATTCCGGCGTATAAGGCGACGGGGCGTATAAGACGATCCCCCAACTGTCACCTTATATGCCGGGAATACAGCGGAGCAAAAAAAAAAAATCATTACTCACCCCCCCGGCGTTCTGCGGCGATGCTGCAGGCCGTCGCTCCCTCCTGGTCCCCGGCAGAGCATTGCTTTCTGGACGTGGGGCTTGAAATCCCCGCCTCCAGAAAGCTAATACTGTGATTAGCTAACACACGCCATCAGCCAATCACAGCCATTCAATGACATCATTGAAAGCTGTGATTGGCTAAAACACACGTGCCTTCAGCCAATCATAGCCATTCAATGACATCATTGAATGGCTGTGATTATCTAACACACGTGCGCCTTCAGCCAATCACAGCCATTCAATGATGTCATTGAATGGCTGTGATTGGCTGACGGCGTGTGTTAGCTAATCACAGTATTAGCTTTCTGGAGGCGGGGATTTCAAGCCCCGCATTCAGAAAGCAATGCTCTGCCGGGGACCAGGAGGGAGCGACAGCCTGCAGCAGCGCCGCAGAACGCCAGGGGAGGTGAGTAATGATTTTTTTTTTTTTTGACACTTTCTTTTTTTTGTATTACCGGCGTATAAGACGACCCCCGACTTCAGAGCAGATTTTTAGGGGTTCAAAAGTCGTCTTATACGCCGGTATATACGGTATATCACACATACAAGACCCCACCACCTCCTTCCATCTCTAGCTCAAAAACATAACTCAGCTAAGATCTATCCTCAACCTTGAGTCAACAAAAATGCTAGTGCATACCCTCATCATCTCCTGTCTGGACTAATGCAACATTCTCCTCTGTGGCCTCCCTTCCAATTCCCTTGAACCCATCCAATCTATCCTCAACTCCACTGACCAACTTATTCTCCAACCTCTCCCCTCTGCCACTCCTTTCACTGGCTTCCTTTTACCCAGGGAATCCAGTTCAAGGTATTATGAGTTACATGCAAGGCTGTACATAACCTGTCACCTCCATACATCTCTGACCTGATATCCCAATACCTCCCAACTCTTAAGGCCGATTTACACTGAAAGAATCGTTCAAAAATCGCTCAAACAACATCTTTTTATAATTCTAAGTAGCTAATTAGCTACTTAAGAGTTAATGGAGGCAGAGTGGGACATGGCCACACTA
This sequence comes from Eleutherodactylus coqui, assembly GCF_035609145.1. Lineage (NCBI taxonomy): Eukaryota > Metazoa > Chordata > Amphibia > Anura > Eleutherodactylidae > Eleutherodactylus > Eleutherodactylus coqui. The sequence continues at coordinate 402,549,048 of NC_089837.1, forward strand.
GCTCCAAGAACAAAGCAGCTGTTTTGTATATGCAAAAAGCTGCCTTGGTCTCAGAGCTTTCAGCTGATTTCCCGCTGGGAACTGCCAGCGGGATACCAGCTAAAAGAATACTATCAGGGTATTGAAAAATTAAGTTTTTAGTAATTTTCACATTTTTGTGATTTGTGAAAAACCCTGACGTGATATGGAATCTGCAGAAAAAAATCAATTTTGATACACCTCTTCATCTCAAAACAAGAAAACCTTGCGTATCTGTGTTAGCCATTTCAATGGTTGTGTCGTTGTTTGCCGCGTGCAAATGAACATGCCTTATGAGTGCAAAAGAGTACAGTAAAATAAGCTGATGCGTACACAAAAAACATAATTCATTCTGCAACTACGCAGCTCTTAGGCATGTGCAAATACACGTATGCTCGTGTGAAGGCTCAGTCAATGTTCTTTATATGTAGTCCTGTTAGTCTATATTAGAACTTGGAGGAAGGTACTGAAAGTGAATAAAACCTATTTTTTGCTAACCACTGAAAATGCACTTTTATGTAAATTCTAAATATATTGTCCTCATTACAAATTCTAACTAACAGTTGAAGTCTGTCATGGTGTATCTCCGCATTTCAGAAATATAACAATATCTGCCATACCAGCCTAATAATATATTCTCCGTCTATTTTTCTACAGTAACAATACTTTGACATTCTAACGCAAATAAAAGTGGTAAAATGGAGGATTTTTCCTTTTTTATTATCTTAAGCCCACTATTCATACTATTCACAGTGGATGTTTGCATTATTTAAAGTGTACCTGAGTTGTCAACATGTTTTCTATAGCAGGTTTTCGTTACTCGCTATTTTAGGGTGGTTTTCTGTAATTCTGTTGGTTTCCTGCAGGGTGCATGTAGCAAGCCTAGCATTTTGCTAGTAGTTTACTGTCCTGCACTTCCTTGCTCTGACTTCCCATGCTGCATTGCACAATATGTGGTCCATATTCTAGACCACATGTTCAGGCATTCTAACCAAATGGTGAATAAACCCAATATAATATGTATACACACACACAAAGGAGAGGCAGAAACTATGGAGATCATTATCACAGTGTCCGCAGATATTTCAGCCTGCAGCCTCTAAGTGTGTGGAATCCACTCCCATGAAGATAACCCCTCCCTAATTGCCAAGAAACATCTCTGTGTCCTTGTTACTGCAGAAGCTCTATACTTAACGACACATAGTGGATTGCAGAGAAGCTGGAAGGGAGACCTCCATTAGCAGCCTTTTCTAACAGAATTTCCAGTGGAATAGCAACAACATTTTTTATGCAAATATATTACAGAAATTATGAGACTAACACAATGAGGAAATGATCATAAGTAGAGATGAGCGAGCACCAAAATGCTCGAGTGCTCGTTACTCGAGTCGAACTTTCAGTGATGCTCGAGAGTTCGTTTCGAGTAACGAACCCCATTGAAGTCAAATGGGCGACTCGAGCATTTTTGTTTATGACTGGTACTCCGCTAAGGTTTTCATTTGTGAAAATCTTAGCAAATCACCAAAGTCATGTAAAAAACACAGGCGAGGAGCAACATGGGGCAGGCGAGGAGCAACATGTAGGGCTGCATTTCGGGCTCCGAGGTCTCACTATTAAGCCACAATAGTGGCAAGAGTGAGACCCCCCCCCCCACTGTCAGCATAACGATCGTTCTCCTCTGCCACAGCTGTAACAGCTGTGGCAGAGAAGAACGATGTTAACCCATTGAATTCAATGGAGCCGGCAATGCATTATATTTTTAAGCCCTTCCCAAAAATTCATCCCGCGCTCGCCGGCAGCCTATTGCTTTCAATGGAGCCAGCTGTATTGCCGACTCCATTGAATTCAATGGTCAGTGCTCGTTTAATCGAGACGAGCACCGCGTGGTGCTCTTCTCGAGTAACGAGCATCTCGAGCACCCTAATACTCGAATGAGCATCAAGCTCGGACGAGTATGCTCACTCATCTCTAATCATAAGTTGTCTGAAAAGTTAGTGCTCCTTTAAGACTTGAAATTTACACGGTCTTTATTACAGTAAGGCCCATGCAATAGAATAATGAAAACAGTCTAAAGAGTTAAATGAAAATTTGTTCTTTCTCACAATTATGCATTTATTTGACAAACGTTAGTATTGGATAAATACAGAAGTTAGATCTGCTTACTATAGTTTCCAATTTCAGGAAAGCACTATACAGCATTATGTAAGAGGCAATAAAATGATTCTTACAGGAATATGTTCCACTTCACAGATTGTGGTTAGTTTATGGTACAGAGCTAATCATTTTTTTTGACAATTAAGCACTAAATGAAGCATTCGGTAATGTTAATATCAGCAGCTATGAAGATGAAATCAATTAATTTAATGTTAACAAATCTGACTAGTCTAACTAATGAAAAATTGTGTGCTCCTAAGAAATAACACATATCTTTAAGGGCTCCCACACACCTGCATTTTTTTAATGCTGCGTTAACGCTGCGTTTTTTTAACACCGTGTTAACACTGTGTTTTTTTTTTAATGAAAATGTCAATGGGACTTTCTAATATTAAAAACACATCACACAAAAATCGCAAAGCACAAACTTGCGATGCATTTTTAACATTAGAAAGTTCCATTGATATTTGCATTAAAAAATGCAGCGTTAACAAAACGCAAGTGTGTGGGAGCCCTAAAACTATGTAGATTAGCTCTCTTTAACAGGTTTTGCACAATGACAAATAATATTAGCCAAATCAAGAAAAAACAGGACAACTGAGACCTACATGAAAGACCTGGAGAATAAATATGGTTACTGACAGCACTCAAGTCAGGGCTCGGTCACCCCGGTGCCAATGTGCCCGTGTTACTGCACGATAAGACGACCACACCGGGTCCAGATGTCTCTCTGCTTGACCGGCTCCATTGCCAGCCACGTGTTCTATCTGCCGGCCGAGTCGTCCACACCAGCAATGCAGCAGTCTTATCCTGCAGAAACACGGGCGCATCGGTACCCATGTGACTGAGCCCTCAAGCTTAAATCAGCAAGGGTAGATCACATGCAAAGCCACTACACAGAGATCTGAACTATGATCTCCCAAGTTAGTTCAGGATAAATAGAAATGTCATGGCAGCATCAGTGGTGAAATTAAAAATGAACTTTATTCATTCCATCTTAAAAGAAGCAAAGTTTTGGCCAAAACAAAATTTGTACATCATTCTAACTCAATTTACAGAATTGTAGCACATTGCAGTTAGGTTATCATAATGTTCGCCAGTTGAAAACCTATGTCGGCTATCAGTTAGAGTAGAGTTTTGCTGTAGACTACACTAAATATTACAGGCTGCTCATGACAGTGCCCAAAGTTGGAAAAGTTGCAGCCTTGTGCATTCCCCTGGCATCCAGAGCATAATAAATAGACAGTGTTTGTAGTTCATTTCAAATTTAACTTAATCAGGAAGTCATGGCGAGGAGGGGGAAAAGTTTCCTTGAGAAGAGCACCGAGGAGGTATAGGGAGTCTTATATAAGCCATGCAATGGTCTGTAAAAAAAATGGATTAATCCCCCACATAGCCATTTTTTTCAAATGGTAGCTTCCCTATTAGTTAATATCTAACCTTTTAACAGGCCTTACAATATGACTAGAGATATAAGCCAAACCAGAAACCAAACCAGTATCCTGAAGTGCTCCCCACAAGGAGAAACATTACTGCCCTGGACTTACATTGATGGCCTCTCACCTAGCCAACCAGAATCCTATTGTACACTGATGAGGAGTAAGAATCCTGAAGCAGCTGTATGTACTTTGATATTTTGGTTTGACTTATATCCCAGGTTAAAAGGTTGGATATTGACCCATAGGGAAGCTACCATTCTAATAGCTGGTGTTGTGGAGGGTTAGTCCATCACTAATTTGCATTGCATATAGACTTCAATAAAACATTTGGCCACAAAACAAAATGTTTCATATGAGAGAAAAGTTGGCCAAACATTCCAATATAAATTGGATTGAATGATAATTTTCTGTGTATGGGAGATCTGCCAACTGCCCACCAAAACAGATGTCTCTTCACAGAATAGGATTAAAAAATAACCTCTATTGACTTAGATTAAAACCAGATCAATTTGGCAATTAGTGCCGGATAAAGATACAACATTGATGAGAGGGGTCCCAGGTATGGACTCGTCCCTCTGATATCTCCTTATAACGGGGATTCTTACCACCAAAAATGATGCTACACTTAGGAGAGGCCTCTTCAGCGAAAAGCAGTCACCAAATATGGTGTCACCTCAGGGGTACCATGCCAAGTCAAAATCTACTATGATCATAGAAATGTCAGATATTGTATCTCCCAAAGGCCATTTTACTAGATTCCTCTAGATTCTTGGTGGATACCTATGGCAGGTAATTCAGCTGCTAGTCAGATTAAGTAATGACATAGCATGACCCAACACGCAAAGTACCCTCTTATCCTCTGTGCAGACCAAATGTGAGTGCCAGCCCAATGGATACTAACCAGGCATGATGCTTACAAATGGGTTTCAACATTAAGTCAAAAACTCTACCTATGGTGGATGATCTGATTACTAGCCAGATTTAGTTTTGACTTACCCTAGCCCACCTATAGTATACCTAGTATCTATGGATTTACTCTGAATCATCAGTAGAAAACCAAACTGAGTGCCAACCAAAGATAAATATTGATTGTGTGTAACACTCGCAAATGGGTTCCAAAGTGTTATAAAAGATTCAGAATACCACCATGCATTCACAGACTTGATCTAAATCCTCAGTGGAAAACCAAAGTGAGTGCCAGCCAAAATAGATGCTGCCTGTGCGTAACAATCACAAATGGATTCCAGCACATTAAATAAGACCCAATGCATTTCTTAGATGCAGATAAATACTCTTTCACCACGAGTCTAAGGCTAGGTAGAGACAATCTGTTGTATTAGCTGGCAGGATACACCAAAGCTTAGTAAGTCAATCTTCATGCCCTGATATCTGGCTGGATAGACTAGAGTTTGGTAGATAATTCTAACTTCACTGATAACTAGCGACAGGAAGCACCAAACCCTAATATGTTATTCTTAATGCCCTGATATCTGAAGATAAGTCACTGCCAAAGGGGTCTGGAAGTGATGTAGGCTCTGTTCACATTTGTGTTGTGGCTTTTATTCATAACAGAGGCCAGTACAATCTGCCAGATCCATTGCACAATACCTGCAAATAAAATCTAACAGACCACTTGGATTTATATTGGGGTCTGTCAGCTTCTACTAAGGTGTCCTTCATTTTTCTATTGAATATCAGCATTGCTTGCAGCACCATTTTTTTCATCAAATATGACTTAATCTGCTTCTAAAAGAGTCTCAAACGCAAATTTAAATAGGGTTCTATTCCCCTTCCCTCATTGAAATACTGAGGGAACTGTGCATGTCTATGGCAGAAATAGTTGCCAGATGAACAGTTTCAGATGAGAGTATTGTAACATATCCGTAACACGGCTCCATATTATGGACATGCTACAGATGACATAACAATCGTATGTACTCAGTATTTGATCAGTATTTGCTGTCATATACTTCATTTCTATAGGGCAAATACTGATCCTTACCCCCCCCCCCCCCCCCATGCCCACTCACAAAAAAAATAGCAATACGGAGGCAAATGTACAAACTAGTTGAAAAAAACAACTGTGAAACATATAACAAAATGAACAGATATATAGATTTACATTAGCTCCATATGAAGGGCTGCAGAACACAGACCATATACCCTTGTTTGAAAACCAGCCAAAGATGTGTCTGATTACAATCTGCAGTAGGTTGTTATACTTAGATATTTTTAAGAAACATTGTGGGAAATGAAAATAAAAAGCACTAAAGTCTATAAATATTAACAATCATTAACATTTATTCCTTATTTGCATCAGACCCTGAGGGCTGCATGAAGAAGACAGCCGCACCTGCAGTGCGGAAGACTCTCTGCAGCGCCAGAAGAAAGAACACATTACGAGCAATGGAGCCGGTCATGTGTTTTTTCTGCCGGCGGTGCGGAGAATTGTCCATACCTGCAGTGCGGCCGTCTTATCCTGCAGGAAGACAGGCGCATCAGCGCCCGGATGCACCCCTGTGACCAAGCCTTAACATAAATGTTATCTAATGCAAGTAAATTCCATAGACGGGGAGGCACTGGTGTGACAAACGTCCTGCTTTATTGTTTAAAATATGTGCATAATCACAGAAAAAGAAGGACGCGTTTCAACTCTATCAAGAGCCTTGTTCACCTCTACATGCACTCTGTTCACAAACCTTTAAAAAGCCTTAGCCTTAATTGACTGATTAAAACCAAACTGTGAAATTCAACCCTTAATATGCCTAGTAGCCAGACTAAATATTTCTGTCAGTCTCGCCCCATAAGAACTGACAAGAAAGCAGTCAATGCTATCATTCACCTCACTGCAATATACACATATGGTTCCATAAATATTAGTAAAATAACTGGTTAATATTTTATAATAGAAAAAGAATCACTACATGTTATTTATTACATGGAAACAGTTCATATTTTTAAGGCCTCGGTCACACGGGCGATTTTCCGTGCCACCTGCGCATGCGATCTGCGACCTTAGAGAACCATTTCTTTGCAATGGTATCGGACACATGAGCGCTTTTTATGCGCTCGTCCGATAAATTATAGAACAGAAATCGCAGATCGCACCTATCTGCGATTCCTGTTCTCTTCTCTACATGCGCTCAATGGGGCCGGCGGCAGCAGCGCCGACCCCATTGAGAACATATAGTTGACAAATCATTCTCCTCTGCCACAGCTGTAACAGCTGTGGCAGTGAAGAATGATGTTTGCCCATTGAATTCAATGGAGCCGGCAATACAGCCGGCTCCATTAAAAAACCAATGGGCTGCCGGCGATCGCACGATGAATGTTGGGGAAGGGCTTAAAAATATCAGCCCTTCCCTCAAATTCATCCAGAAATGTGTAAAAACAAAAAAAAAATATATATACTCACCTGGTCCCGGCAGACGGAGTTCAGCCGCGGCCGGCCGGCAGTTCTCCTGAACTGCTCTGAGTAGTATTCAGCAGCCGGGGATTTAAAATCCCCGCCTGCTGAATGAGCTGCCTCTGATTGGTCACAGCCTCACCAATCAGAGGCAGCTCTCACTTACCCATTCATGAATTCATGAATGGGTGAGTGAGTGCTGCCTCTGATTGGCTCAGCGCAGGGACCAATCAAGGGCAGCTCTCAGCTGAATGAATTCATCGTGAGATCGCCCGCAGCACATTGCTTTCAATGGAGCCGGCTGTATTGCCGGCTCCATTGAATTCAATGCGCTGGACAGCTCTGGCCCGTTTCTAATGAAACGCGGCTAGGAGCAGTTTTTCGGGCGATTTTTCGGCCCTGGTCACGCGATTTGCGGATGCGCATCCGTCATGCGATCCGCAAATCGTGGGAAAAAACGCCCGTGTGACCGAGGCCTCAGGGTGCATTCAGACGATCGTATATCAGCTGGGTTTTCACGCCGGCCGATATACGTCGTCCCTCTCTGCAGGGGGAGGAAGTTGGAAGAGCCGTGAGCAGTGCTCTGAGCTTCCGCCTCCTCTCCACCCCCTCTCCGCCCCTCGCCACTATTTGCAATGGGAGGGGACAGAGCAGGGGCGGAGCTAAGTTCCCGGACATGTTCCGGAATACGGGTTCTGATTTTGCGTGTCGTACAACCAATGTAGTTCTTATTGCATTCTGCGCATGAGATCAAATAGATTGCATTACTGGTGTTACAATTCATGTAGGTTTTAATTTTATATTCTTTAGATCCCTCACTATCCATGAAGCTAGTTTTTCTATTATCAGCCAGATGACATATGCTGCATCGAGAGTTGTAGACAGTATATTAGATGAAGGGGTTATGGTCGTGTCTAAAAAAAGTAGGAATTTAGGGGACATGCTGTCTCCTAGCACCTTCAAATCAGGAATGAAAAAAACACAATGGCTGAAAAACAATGTTTTTTTTAGGTTTGGTAACTCTTGATGCAGCATATCTATATTATCTTAAATATAGAGGAATAGACCAATAGAAATTGTTATTTGTACCTTCCATTCTGCATGTAATAACACCAAGCAAGTGCTCTAGGTACGACTAATTGCATTTATTTTGTGGGTACTACTGCCTTTTATTTAAAAGAAATGCAACTAATTCCAATTGTGACACATTGGTAAGGGTGCAATATTGTCACTCACCTGATCTCAGTGTTCAGTAATCTAATATGCTAAATTGTAATTAATGTCATTTGTAATCGTATAATTTTTGCAGTGTACAGCTTATTTTAAATGCAAAACAGATTGTTCCTCAGGTTTTAAATCTCCACAGAAAGAAGCAGTGTGAGGTTGTTTCACTACTATTAAGAATCTGAAAAATAAAACAAAAAAATTGCAAAAATAGAATTCAGTTCTTGTGGTGATATGAGACACTGTGTATGGAGGTCTGTAGGATAGTGCAGGGGAATAGGACAGGGCGGACAACCATCTAGAAATTCCTGTACAGTCTGTAAAAATAAAACACTTTTTTAGGGCTTAGTCACACGGGCGCATAGGCCAGCATCAGACCTGGCGGAATAAGTTGCATCAGACCTGGCAGAATAAGTTGCATCAGACCTGGCGGAATAAGTTGCATGCATCCAAATAAGCAAACTTGGACATTGTTTCTGACATGTATGGCTGTCCCCAAGGTATGACCAACATGTGTCACATGGGTTGTTGAAACGTAGAAAAAGCAACTAGTTTTGTGGTTGATAATGACACATATATCACATCTTAAGGCCCTTTTACATGCAATCATTATCGCTCACAATTTGTCCAAATGGCCGAAAATGAGCACTCATCATTATTTGTAAACGTGGGCATTGTGCACTTTTTATTTGAACGATGGATTTTACTTCACATAAAATCTATCATTCAGCAGCTGAAAGACTGAGCAGATACTGTACATTCCATTTGAATGCTTTTCGTTGATCTTACAAAAGACTGCATAATGTTCTCCTCATGGCATGTCCATACAAGTTGTGAGGAGAACAATGGAATGTGACAGAAGCAGTTTACACAGCTGGGTGTGTTTAAACACATGCTGGGCTCTGCAAACAACTCTTGGAGGTTCTTTTACATGCAAATGAAGATGATAAAGTGTTAATGGACATTAAAGCCATTAAAACTTTATGGAAATACATTGCTAAATCTTTCAATCTCTCCGCTGTTTGAAAGATTATCTTTGAGTGTAAAGGACCTTAACTTACACATTTAACACTATGCCTGGGATACACAAGCATGCTATGTATGTTTTTGCTTTGAAACAAATGCTCAGGCATAAAATCACTTATTTCCATTCTTTACACAGGAAATATGTTCTATGGTTATATAATTCCTACATATCAACACCCGATAACCGCATTTTTTGACTAATAATTCCTCAGGAATGTCACAGAAATGTACTGACCTGCGTTGGACGTGCAAGAACCAAACTAGTACCATGCAACTGGGGTGAAAAATTGAGAAATAATGTAAAACTTTATATTAAATGCTATAACTGCCTTTGTACTCTTCCCTTTACAATAGTTTATCTTCAATAACACCCTAGATAGTTGCCTGCTGCGCCTTCCTCTTGGCAGAGTCTTATTTTCAGCCACTGCAGATATATTCAATTTACAAAGTATTGCATAGTCTGCATACAAGTGGATCCACTTCTCAGCTGAGAGCAGAACTAGCTAGGAACGGTATTTCAGCCTCTGCATGTAAACAATTGTGTTTTTGATTACGCACAAAATTTATGTCTTGACAATCAAAAGGAATTGAAACACAGTTTATTAGATTGTTGAAGAATTTTTCATTATATAGCGGTTATGCTTTATTTACATAAAACCAGAAAAACCATCAAAGCCTCCCTAGGTATTTGGTAGGAGATATCTATAATAATCATACTAACTTGCATATTTCTTGATTGTCATGACAGAGGTAAGGCGAAGTGGTTTGTTTTGGTGATGTGGAGCATGCATACTACACACATATAGTAACCCTGCTCCACCCAGAAGCACTGATTAACAAAGAACACCATAGGGAAGATTTACTATTCCTGTCTGATAGTTAGACGTTGTCAACTTAGACTAGATAGTCATAAAATACGTCAAATTTATCACAGCCGCTCATGCTGTATAATACATTTTTTGCATTTCTAAACTCTTGTTTAACTTTATACCATCTTCTAGTTGACTTAATTTACTTCAAAATTTTGCAATTTTGGTGCACCCGCCTCTCCTCTTAAACCAGTACTCTATTGGGCTACGCTAGTGTCTGCTGCCATCCTCTGGTATCTGATGTTCACTGGGTCCCCAGTTCTTATTAGCCCTCCCGATGGTCTATTGGGCATTCCTGGTGCCCACCCTTAACAGGAGTGGCAGCCTCTGCACTGGTCCCTTGCATTTGTAGACTAAGCCCTATTGGAAGCTGCCCTCCATTTATAGGTGTTATGTCCAGCTCACACATGCAGCAGGGACTATACAGCCAATGCATATATATCTAAATTAGTTAACCTTTCCTTGTAATTTCTATTGGGCTTTTTTTAGCAACTGGCTGTTGCAATGATCTATAATTCTATTTGTCTTTGCATACACAGAGAGGAGACCTCCTCCATAACCACTGCTATATTGTATCCCCCTGCTCTGTAATTTGTGCACAGATAGGGCACAGTCATATGAGCGTGGTTTACACGCTGCTAAGCAACGTGTAAACCACGCCGCTGTCATCCTGAAAAAGATTGCGTGACTGGGCTGCTTCTAGCTCCATGAAGCAGCCCGGTCACACATCCGTGGTGTGGGCTGCATGCTTCCATGGCTGTCATAGGAACCTATGGAAAGCAAACTGCACTGCTGTGCACCATGGAGCTGACAGGCGAGTTGTCACTCACTGTCCATTATTTTTTAGAAGCGCAGATTCTGTGCTACTAAAAAGGGTCAGTGTGAGCGCTATCATAGGAACCTATTGGTTCCTACAGCAGTGTGGTTAACACGCTGCTGTAGCAGCGTGTAAACCACGCTTATCTAACTGCACCCTTAGTGACATTAACCCTTCCACTTCCTCAGATCACATTTTAATTTAGCGAACACTTGGAAAACATACGAACGCCAGGCAGATGTTGCCCAAGATAAAAATGATTTGTGTGATCATTGTTTTTCAGTGCATATCAGTACTAATATGATATGTAGTATATAAAACTGCTACACATCAATACCGTTAGTAAGTTAAGTATATTGCATATGGAATTTAAAATATGTATCTGTTATAAGTGAATGCATATTTACCCAGTAATAATTAGGATACATTTTAATCCTGATCTGAAAGTTACATAGACAGTCTGTACAGAACACCTGTGTTAAATCAGGATAGGATGCACCAAGCATACCACAAAGTCACAGAAACAAGTGTCCCCAATTGACAAAAATTATTGCAAAACAAAGCTTAAATTAAGTGTCTTAAAATTTTAACAAAAAGTTTTTATTGCTTCTATGATGGGTTGATGATATAATGCTATTATGGATAGTTGTGCTGAACTCTGATACAGCACCACTAGAGATGAGCGAGTACCCAAATGCTCGGGTCCTTGTTATTCGAGTAATGAACCCCATTGACTTCAATGGGAGACTCAAGCATTTTTGTATAGGACCCGCCAGTTGCCGAGCCTTTTTTTTTTTACCTCTCTCTCTCTCTCTCCTCCGCCAAGCCAGCCACAAACTACCGTTGACGTGCGCAGCGGGGAGGGGTCAAAACTGATACGTCGCAGCGGGGAGGGGCCAAAACTGGGGCGGGGTCGAATACAGCGTGATGCTCGCTCGAGTAGCAAGCACCATCGAGTATGCTAATACTCATATGAGCATCAAGCTCGGAAGAGTATGTTTGCTCAACTCTAAGCACCACTTTTTCTTTTGGATGAGCGGGTGGTAATTATCAGCGAAATGTATAGGATAGTTTTTATGGCAATGATTTAAATTATGTATCATAGCCTTGATAGATTTTGCTTTGACATGTAAGATCATCTTAGCTCATGTAGTTGCATTAGAGTTGTGATTGTTTGCCACATATAGGTATTTTGAAGGGTTTTTTTTCCTGACCTGGTGATAATTAATATTGTGATTACAGGGCACACTAGGGTCATGATTCTGCACGGGGTTACCCCTTTTGGGGTGGGTGCTCTGTATACAGAATAGGGGTCAATAGGGTTATGATAATAGTTTTTTTGATATATTTTAAAGACAATAATAAAAGTTTCATGTTACAATCATTTTTGTCAGTCTGGAACATTTGTTTCTTTGACTATGCTGAAAGTGACATAAATGCACAATATACAAAATGTCATAAATACTATTCTAGTATACAAATACATTGCCTCTTGAATAAATAGGACTTATTTTAGTGTAAGTACCATTAAAAAAACTCTTCCTAAACCTAATCTCATATATTGCAGTCCTTGAGAAGCTAATAACAGTTCATATCATCATATCTTTAAAAAAGCAGAAATTCCTGCAACTCGCCAAGTGTCGTCTTCCCGACAGAACTGCCAACATAGTGATAGGAGAATGATGCTATTTATAGGGCTGACAGTTTTTTATCTAGCAGCTCACAATTTTACTCATATTTAGCAACTCAGTATTTCAGGCAGATTCCTATTTAATTTACATTAAATGTTACATTTATGAGAATAATTTGAAGGACAAGGAAACACCTATCAAGAAGTTTAAGCCACATTATAATCGATATAGATATAGATATATGATATCTATATCAATGTAACTATATTTGTAATCAGTCCTTCATTGTCTGTACAATATTGTACTGTTAAATAAATATCCGTATTTAAAATAATTATTGGAGATTGAGATAGCAAGCAATCATGGACGCTTTGTTATTAATTGATTTAACTGTTATAATTTCAGTTTAAGTTTTTTTTTAACTTTTATATTGCCCCAATTGTACTCATTTTTTACATATGCAAACGGTATAATTACCGTACACTGGCATATAACATGTGAGGTCGTATACACTGTTTCTCTTTATAAGACTTTGTAAACTTTATTTTGATAAATTCAATAAAATTCTTGGAATTTAAAATCACTGAAAGTGTAAACAGTTAATTGTATTATGCAAACATATCAAATTGGCCCTGTTTTGGAGAAAAATATCCTGTTTCCTGTTTTCCCAAACGCTTTTTTTTTCGAAAAATTGTTTTTCATTTGATACTCATTAATTTGAATTAATAGCAGTCACCATACTAATAAGCTAGCATCTTAACAGGAAGCTACAATATTCAACATTTCAGAAAAAATAGCTACATGTACAGTAGAGAATTCAAAGCTACTGACAGAGATGATTCAACTCTAAACCTTGGCTGGAGCTACACATGCAGTTTTCTGAGCCAAACACAAAAGTAGGTCCAAAAAAGGAAAAGTATAAAGAAAAGACTGATACTGAACTTCTCTCTTTTACATCCAGTCGTTTGTAAAAAAAAAAAAAAGAAAATCCACAAACACTGCATTTGCCACTGCAGTATAATTACAGTATTATCAAAGGTATATACAAGCTGTGTTAAATATATGTATAGCACTATAATATGCATATAGCTTTTTATGGTGGTGAATGTTCACACTTTCAGGGCCCGTTCAGACGAGCGTGTTTCGCGCGCATATACGCGCGCACAAAACTGCGCTCCTATATAAAACTATGGAGTTCCTATGAAGTGTTCACATGGGCGTGTTTTTAGTGCGTGCGAACGCGCGCAGCAACGAATAAAGGACATGCGTACCAGTTTGCTCCGTACTGCGCTGCTCTTAACATTGGCTCCTATGGGACACGCTGCACGCGAGTCCGCTCGTGTGAACGACCCAATAGACAGCAATGTAATTTTTTTTTTTTTTATGCTAAAGCTAAATGCTTTTGTGTCTTTCCCTTTGCATAAAGCACTCCATGACGTGTTCCGGATGTGTTTGGTTGTAAACACCAATAAACGATGTGCAGCCTGTTATATAAAGGAAGAAACCTAGTAATCCAAAGTTCGCTGGGGCGCCAAAGAAATCGTGTGTCTCACAACTATCAATACTTAAAATACTGGCGCCGTGTATATTGGCTGGGATGCTGATACAGCTCAAGGTATGAAGCGCATCTACATGCGCTCCATGCAGCCAACATCACATTTGTTAACACGCATATGTAAAGCACGGACCTTCGTTCACGCGCATTTTTGTGCGCACGTTCAAACGCGCGCATTAGCGCATACGCATACGCTCGTCTGAATGGGCCCTCAGAAACAGGGTTAAAAATATAGCATTTTTGACCTTCCTTGAACTCTGTCTTATCATGATGTAACATGTTTATAAGCTCTCTTATTTTATTGCAACATTTTCTTAACTTGCCAATGCCCACGGACGGATGATCGCTGTGGAATCCGGGACCAGACACCCGCCACGGATTCCGCAGCAACAGCCGTCCATACACTTGCTATGTTAAGGGATTCTCCCCTGTCCACGAGCGGAAATCAACTGTGATTTTCTGATCGCGGGGGAGAATCGCAGCATGTTCTATTTCGTACAGAAAAACGCAATAATGGCTTCCATTGCAGTCAATGGTAGCCATCCGTACCGCGATACTTCCGCTGTGAGTGTTTCTTTTCATGAGACATTGTCTGTTAGATTTTGAGGGCTTTCTTAATCCTAAATTATAGAAAATTTTGAAAAATAGCAATTTTCAAACTTAGAATTTTTTTTTCTTGTTAGACTGATAATCAAAATAGCTAATAAATAACATTTACCATATGTGTACTGTATGTTGGTATCATTTTGGAAACAAACGTTTGTTTATTTTGGATGTCAGATTGTTATTCTAGTGGCAAGTTTTCTAATTTTGATGAAATTACCCACATCTATTTTTAATGGAGCAATTCAGTTCTGAAGGGACTTTAACCTCTTAGTAATTAGGTCTGTTTGGGCCTTAACGACAAGGCCAAAATTGGAAATCTGACATGTTTCACATTAAGGCTTCTTTCACACGAGCGCATATTGGCTGGCCGTTTTCACAGCCGGCCGATATACGCTACATTGTTAGTAAAAAATCTGGTGAACAGGCGCACAAATCAAATGTTTGTGCACCCATTCATATGGCCTAGGGAGGCTGGCGCAAATGCGCCGACTTTACCAAGCCATCTCCCATTTCCCCTCCCTCCTCATTGCAGGCTCACCTGTCTTCCTCTCCTCTCGTTCTGTGCAATGGGACGGGGTTGGAAGGGGTGGAGCCAAGTGCTGGTCCGCCCCGCCTCCTCCCATTGATGGAAACGTTTTTTTTACTTTTACATGATCGCTGTTATCCATTGGAAAATGGTGATCACGTGACTGAGGAACACTCACCGTAAATGCGGGTGACATTTCCAGGCTCAGGCTGGTATCCAGAAGCAAGGAGATCTTGAATTTTCTGGGCTCTCCCAGCTTTTGCACATGCACGCCACCACTTTGCCAGCAGCACGTATGTGCAGAAGTCGAGGAAAGGTCCTTGCAGGACCAGATCATTGTAGGACATTGCGGAGGCCAGAGGTGAGTAATTTCATCTCCTTTCGCAGATCGGAAACTTTAACTTTATTTAAACTTTTATGTGATCGCCGTTATTCATTTGATAATGGCAATCGTGTGACTGGGGATCGCATACCGTGGCCTCCTGTGAAAACTTCAGACTGTTGGCTACCACCTCTAGCCGATAGCCAGGAGCTGTTCCTCTCTCCAACCCTGGAACTTTATTCTAGAGGGCTAGCATTTCTTTATGGCCTTGTATAATAAAGCACTGACAACAAGGACGTGAAGAAGTTTGTTGATTCAGGAAATGGTTAATCTCACCAGCTCCAGTTTTGGTGGATGGAGATATTCAATTTGAGATAAGTCGCAACTTGTCAAGTTGGAGATCCCTACATCATTTAGTACATTGGTGTGGTTTTAGTCCTGAGGAGAGGACATGGGTACCAGCTGCAGACGTCCGTGTGGATCAGCTTGTGAAAAAGTTTCTCAGACTAAATCCAAATCGACCTGGTCCTAAGGGTCCTGGGCCTCTTCTGAAAGGGTAGGCACTGTTGCAGTGGTTGTGGGATTGCTGCCATGCTGATAGTCTGTTGCAAGTTTTGCAGGTATTTCTCCATTTTCTGGCCCTGGTGGATATGGTATTAGGTAAGACATGCTTAGCTGCACCTAAGGCTAATTGTCAGGCTATTTAGTCTGACTGAGGCTTGACAGGTTTGCTGTTGAATCTTCAGTCTAGCTCTGACTGTAGTCTCAGTCAGAGCTCTCTTCTGGATCATTTATTTGCCTGCTGCATCTAAGCTAAGTTTGTGTTTATTTTCTATTTGTGTTGTTTTTTTCCCCTGTCCCACAAATGGTTAACTAAGGGCTGAGGCACGAGGTCAGGTACACCCTTGTCAGGGCGAATTGCCTGTGTTTAGGCAGGTCCCTGTCCCTGAGGTTATTTAGCTGGGGAAAAAGTTCTCATATGTTGGTTTGTTTTTGTTGTTACACAGCTTGTTCACATTTGTGCAAGATCTGCAGGTTATGGATCCAACACGTCCTGGGTGGACATAACAGCAGTATTTACACGTAATTGTGAATGCTTGAATAAAACTCTATTTACTTCTATTGGCTCCATTCAGTGCGTGGCATACGGCTGTGCATCGCGGCCACAATACATGCCAAAATCATGGCTGTGTGAATGAGCCCTTATCCACATCCTTTACCATCCTTGCTTGAACCACATGAACAAATGTATTTTTTCAGCCTTTTTAACTAACTATGTTCTTTAAAATTGTTGCTTTAACTAATTTATTGGTATACATTTCTGAAAATTAGTTTCCAAGCTATATCCACAGCTCAGTAAATCCCAAAATGTCTTCTCCTGTGCTTAGCCTTTCTAAGCAGAATGTCTGCAGGAATCTTATAAGACAGCCAAAGAAGTAAAAATTGTTGGAGCATCATCAATTTGATCAACTCAGTAAAATGAAATGTTTTCAACATTTTAAAGTAGAACATCCTGACCAAACATAAAAGATAAAATCCCTTGTGATAAGTCAATCAGAGGATAAAATGTTCCTGCGCTCCAGTGGTACAGTATAAGACAATCAATCTGTATAGAAGGGTGTCAAATAGATTGAATGTCTTATATTGTACCCCTGGAGTGCGGGAAACTTTTATACTCTGATCAACCTATTTCTTTGCTTGTCTGGGGTGTATTCCACCTGCGGAAATTTCATAGACGCTCTCCACTCTGTGGATATCCAGTAAGAACGGGGGACTTTGGCAGTAGTTCAAATTTTGAGTCTCAAGGCAAACCCGGACTATAGGTGGGGAAGTGACGGTTCACGCCAGGTGAGTCACTTCTGATTTAAAATTTTGTTTGTGCTGAATACACTATTACATTTGGAGAGCTGCCTTCACTTTAAAAATCCCTTGTGAGGGTAACATCAGTGTAATATTTAGCAGCTTTATACATTTTGCACTTTAGTAGAATTTAACTACATTAAACCTAATGTGCTGCTGTTTCAGTCTGTTTGTGATTAATTGAAACACACTTTTAGGCCTTAGTCAGACGGGTGTTTTTTCGCGCGATTTGCGCATGCGTCTGGCGATTTTTTAAAAACCATTGCTTTGCAATGGTATCGGACACATGAGTGCTTTTTATGCGCTCGTCCGATAAATTATAGAACAGAAATCGCAGATTGCACCTATCTGCGATTCCTGTTCTCTTCTCTATATGCGCTCAATGGGGCCGGCGGCAGCAGCGCCGACCCCATTGAGAACATATAGAAGACAAATAATTCTTCTCTGCCACAGCTGTAACAGCTGTGGCAGAGAAGAACGATGTTTGCCCATTGAATTCAATGGAGCCGGCAATACAGCCGGCTCCATTGAAAGCAATGGGCTGCCGGCGAGCGCAGGATGAATTGTCAGAAGGGCTTAAATATATAAGCCCTTCCCTGCAATTCATCCAGAAATGTGTAAAAACAAAAAAAAAAATATATACTCACCGCTGAGCCAATCAGGGGCAGGTCTGACTCACACCCCCTTCACACCCACTGCAGGCCGGCCGCGCTGAACTCCCTCTGGCGGGACAAGGTGAGTATATATATATTTTTTTATTTTTACACATTTCTGGATGAATTGCAGGGAAGGGCTTATATATTTAAGCCCTTCCCAACAATTCATCCCGTGCTCGCCCACAGCGCATTGCTTTCAATGGAGCCGGCTGTATTGCCGGCTCCATTGAATTCAATGCGCTGGACAGCTCCGGCCCGTTTCTAATGAAACGCGGCTAGGAGCAGTTTTTTGGGTGATTTTTTTTTGGCCCCGGTCACGCGATTTGCGGATGCGCATCCGTCATGCGATCCGCAAATCGCGCGAAAAAACGCCCGTGTGACGAAGGCCTTATGGTGAATTCTAAGATGTGAGAATAAATAGGTTCAGATACAAAGGCTAAGTATTAGTAAAGTATATATAAAGTGATAAAAAGTGGGAAAGCAAACAAGATATTAAAAGAGCTATAAGATCAAAGGATATAAACAGGATATGCAAACAGATCAATAAGATATGGAAAAGCATGACAATATTACGCTAAAGCCACTCTCAAACCGCCACTTTTTACCGTAATTAGCGTGGCGTTACAACACTCCCATTGATTTCAAATTTGGGGAAAAAATTGAAAATAATTTAAGAATAATTGAAAATAATTCAGTTGAATGAAGCTAAATGTGTATGTTGGGGTGCAGGGATTTCCAGATCCTTGGTTATGCGGTAACACTTTATTATATACATGACATTGAACTTGGTTGCGCCTATTGTAGGTTAATATGAGCATGATTTTCTTTGGGAACTTCTTGTATGTGACCTGAGTGGATGTATTTCCCTTGTATAAATGCTGCATTTTCTTCATGTTCTGTTTTTTAACTGTTTTTATTATATATGTCATTAGATAATACACTATATGTACCATGTATTATGCCTGTCAGCCAGAGCTAATAGGAATACAAACTAGGCAGACCTGCCATGGAAACCTATCTGCACCCAACTGTTGCATTTGTGGTGGAGACAGAGGGTGACAATGGGAGCTTTCTCTCTGAAACCACTTAGATGGTGCAGTTGCTGTTGACCCTGGCATGTAAGCGGTTAAAAGGCTGGAATATGGTTTCTTTCATCCTGAAAGTTCGAGCAGCTGCCCACTGTCATTAGACAGCTGAGCATCCACTACAGCTGGCAAGATACATGAATGCTAGGCTCTGAAGAGTACACGATAAAAAGGCATATTGATAGATATAAGGATCTTTAGTAACTGCAGTAAAACATGTATTAACAGTCCCTAATGGGTTAAAAATGGAGCAAAATAATGTAGATAACAATGCATACCTTTGGGACATTTCAGAAGATAGCATCACTGACAGTCTGTGAACTGGGACTCCAGATGATTACTAGAATGAAAGGCACTTCATTATATTGATCAGTGGGGGTCCTAATTCATGAACCTCCACCAAAGCCAATCTGAGATGACATGCCAGCACATTAAGAGGTCCAAATAAAAGTGAGTGTAAAGCGCCTTTACATTTCTTCTTCACTTGACATATGTAAAGATATTGGTGGGATCTTTAACAACAGAACTTAGCTTCATCTTTAGCAGTCATCTCTTCTAGATACTGTCAGGACAGTGTCCGGGATATGGGGGTCCCTGATATATCCCGCAACCCCTGTCCCTGCCTACTTGCCCCCCTGGGCTAACCCCCAGGGCGACAACTGGGCGGCGGTCCCTACCCTCACTAGGGAAGCGGGACACGGGAAGACAAACAGACACTGAAGACAAACAACGGTAGAACGGTCAGACAATCCGGGTCGGCAACAGGAGGGTACGCAGTACAGGGGGGTCAGGCAAAAACGTAGTCAAGGTCCAAAAGCAGAGGTCAAGAAAGCCGGGGTCACAAACAGGAGTCAAAAGAATACGCGGGTGCAGCTGGAAGACCAAACTGACACTGGCAAGGCCTGAGAGGAAAACACACCTATTTAAATGCTGTCAGCGCTCCCGCCCCAGAAGCTGATTGGGGCGGGGAGCCTGACAGCAGCAGGGCTAATCAGGGCGGTGCTGGGGGCACGCCCCCAGTCTCACTGCACAGACAGTTACCAGGGAAGCCAGCCTGGTAGTCAAGCGACTAGAAGCACCAGCTGCCTCCCTAGCAACCCGGCGGCGACCAGCCTTACAGCGGCCCGGGGAGATCACAAGAACCGGGGTACCTCTGCGCCGTGCTCCTGTACCCCGGGTGGCCGGACCGGTGGTGCGGGTACGGCGGCCCCGAGAGTTGCCGGTTCTGACAGTACCCCCCCTTCTACGGGGGGACACCGGACCCCCATGGCCAGGTGCGGGCTTAAGCGGGAAAGCCCTGTGGAATGCCTGGACTAGGCGTGGCGCATGAACGTCCCTGGCAGGGACCCACGTCCTATCCTCAGGGCCAAATCCTCTCCAGTGGACCAGGTACTGCAGCACACCTCTAACCCGTCGGGCATCCACCAGCCTTTCTACTTCATACTCCAGTTCCCCCTGTACCAGAGAAGGAGGAGGCGGGTTCTGGGTGGGTAGAACTGGAGTCACATACTTCTTAAGTAAGCTTTTGTGAAAAACCTTGTGGACCTTCCAGGGGTCAGGAAGTCGCTCGCTTCTGGCGAGCCTTCTGTAAAAATCTAAACGTAAATTTGTCCTTCTCCTCCGCTTTCCATCCCGAGAGTAACGGACAAACGGAACGAATGAACCAAGAACTTATCCAGTATCTGCGACTGTTTGTCTCTGATAACCAGTATCAGTGGGCCAGTGTTACTGTCAGGACAGTGTCCGGGATATGGGGGTCCCTGATATATCCCGCAACCCCTGTCCCTGCCTACTTGCCCCCCTGGGCTAACCCCCAGGGCGACAACTGGGCGGCGGTCCCTACCCTCACTAGGGAAGCGGGACACGGGAAGACAAACAGACACTGAAGACAAACAACGGTAGAACGGTCAGACAATCCGGGTCGGCAACAGGAGGGTACGCAGTACAGGGGGGTCAGGCAAAAACGTAGTCAAGGTCCAAAAGCAGAGGTCAAGAAAGCCGGGGTCACAAACAGGAGTCAAAAGAATACGCGGGTGCAGCTGGAAGACCAAACTGACACTGGCAAGGCCTGAGAGGAAAACACACCTATTTAAATGCTGTCAGCGCTCCCGCCCCAGAAGCTGATTGGGGCGGGGAGCCTGACAGCAGCAGGGCTAATCAGGGCGGTGCTGGGGGCACGCCCCCAGTCTCACTGCACAGACAGTTACCAGGGAAGCCAGCCTGGTAGTCAAGCGACTAGAAGCACCAGCTGCCTCCCTAGCAACCCGGCGGCGACCAGCCTTACAGCGGCCCGGGGAGATCACAAGAACCGGGGTACCTCTGCGCCGTGCTCCTGTACCCCGGGTGGCCGGACCGGTGGTGCGGGTACGGCGGCCCCGAGAGTTGCCGGTTCTGACAGATACGAACAAAGTTTTTCAGTACTCAGATACCTCCAGGTCTTACAGTAGAGTCAAGTAGTATAACAACTGGATATTGCAAAAAATATAGATATGGTTGCGCCTATTGTAGGTTTATATGAGCATGATTTTCTTTGGGAACTTCTTGTATGTGACCTGAGTGGATGTATTCCCTTGTATAAATGCTGCATTTTCTTCATGTTCTGTTTTTTAACTGTTTTTATTATATATGTCATTGTCAATAAAAAAATTTTTAATGATAATCTCTGCAGTCCTGTCTTGGACATTTATTTTTGGGTTGTGGAACAGAGCTCTGGGGACTTAGCCTGCCAGCAGTGGTGTTGTAAGGAAACTAGGTCGCTCCTTCTATAAGTGCTGTATTGAGGCAGCAGGGACCACCATCTGCACTGTGCCCTGTAGCATGGGCACCCACTATAAAGAGGTTGCTATGAAGTGGCTAGTGGGCTTATATAATTTGATCAAAATGTAACAACCAGCCTCATGTTTATAAATATTGCTGAGAAACACTAGATCAATGCATAATATGTGGATATGCAGTCCATATCTTTTTTCTATAATGTTGGTGTATTGGCATTATAGTGGGTTTCCAAGCTCAAGTTTTTCAAGTTCTTTCTTTCTCATTTAAGGAGACAAGTACTATAAATAAATCATTATAATTTGGGAGTCTTGTTATAGATTTTGAATTTGGGGCCCAACAGATTCCAGATTCCTTCATGCATTATAAGCCTTCTCGGCTTTCGCCTCTTAGCTATTATCCTAGAGTAGCTATTATTGACAAACTCTTGAAAGAATACAGTACATATAAGGGTCTGAGCACTATTGATGTATACATGGATGGTCCTAGCTATGTGTGACCTGTGCAGTTGCACAGGGTGTCAGCTACCAGCTTGTTGGCGGGAAGTGGGGGCACTAGCTTATTTAGGGTTGGGGTCATCGCCCCCCTCCTTTGGTCTGCCTGGCCAGATGGTCTTTTACCAACATGTGGCATGCAGCAGCATGTTGCAGAGCTATATGAATCATCTTCTTACTAGCGCTGTCTCCTTCCCTCTGGTATCTTGGAACATCAGAGGGGAGGAGAAAAGCCGGGAGGAGGATGATTCATGATGGAAGTGAGCATATTGAAAAAGTGAGCCTAAACTGTGCACTGAGGAGGAACTTCTGGGGTACAACAGGAGTACTATTACATTATGGAGTCACACCTTATAAAGGGAGAACTATTGTATTGTACTGACACAAAGGGGGCTCCACTACCTAAATATCAAATCATCTATATATCAAGTCAACATTTGCTACATCTATAGACATTATCCTGATAAATGTGTCTGATTTAACCATACTTTGTACTGTTTTAATGTCTAAAACTAAGTAAAAATCCAGAATCATAATATGACCCAATACAATCCAATAAGCATGACAATTCCTGCTGTTTTAGCCCAAAATGTTTTAACATATATATTTTTTTTTATCAAGAACCATGGTGAACATGAAAGAGAAAGAGGGTTGCTGTGGGAATAAGGTATGAGTTATGAAAGATCATTTTTGGAAGGTATCTGAAATCATTGAAGTGCTGTAAATCTGACAAGAAGCTAAAACATTTTTATCCAAAAAATAACATAAATCTCAGATTTCAAACACATTAGAAAGAAAAAAATGTGATTCTATCATTCTGAAAAGCAATAAGATGACATATTGAACAAGCGGAACAGCTAATCATGTCATTTGAAGTAGCAGAGTAGAATGTTCTT
This sequence comes from Eleutherodactylus coqui, assembly GCF_035609145.1. Taxonomy (NCBI): domain Eukaryota; kingdom Metazoa; phylum Chordata; class Amphibia; order Anura; family Eleutherodactylidae; genus Eleutherodactylus; species Eleutherodactylus coqui. The sequence continues at coordinate 402,572,404 of NC_089837.1, forward strand.
TTCTAAGAAGAGTGCATACATTTTAATATTTGAACACATGGATGAGAAAGCAAATCAATTCTAGATCATTCTCATACTGCAAAAAGCCAGATTTTAATACATAATGTTTCTTAGCACCAGTGTAATAAAGGTATTTAGAAATATTGTAACATACAAATCAATTTGTTTGTGATAGACAGTTGGCAAAATGTGATATTGCATCTTCGTATGAAAATGTTTGCAGCATTGTATAAATAGGAATGGCAATATAAGGATAAAAATCACACAAACAGAACTGTGGGAGGGGGTTTCTGCTAAACTGCAGTAAAATATTTAAGTTTAACCCTTTCCAATCCACTGTCTGACGTCTAAAGACATTATGATTTGAGGCTGTACAGCTCCGATGTTAGAAGACATCCGTCGGGGTTTTCTTACTGTATATTGCCAGCCTCTCTGCTGTTGGAGCCTATCCAATGTGTCACCTCATGCAGTACTGGCATTAGCCAGTAGATAGCGCATTTGTATGATGGCAGAAAAAGAGTAAGCCCCCTAGGAAAACCAGGATACAAATTGGATTGGAAAGGGTTAAAGTGTAAGGCCGGCCTCAGACGGGCGTTTTTTCGCGCGATTTGCGCATCGCATGTCGCATGCGCAAATCGCGTGACCGGAGGCGAAAAATCGCGGGAAAAATCTGCACCTAGCCGCGTTTATCGTCGCTGCAAAACGCCCGTCTGACCGGAGAAAAATCGCCGTGCGCATCAAAATGCGCATGAAACTTCGTCTGACCGGCGCAAAAAATGATTTTGGTGCGCACATAAAACGCAGAACGCAGATAGGCGCGATCTGCGAATCGTCGTGTCCTATAATTTTTCGCATATGCGCATAAAAAGCGGACATGTGACCGATACCATAGCGAACCATTGGTTCTATATATGCGCAAATGCGCATGCGCAAATCGCGCGAAAAAACGCTCGTCTGACTAAGGCCTAAGTGTTACTCTAAAATGCTGTGACATTTTCAGAATAAACACACTTTGACGTTTGCCTTTTGACTCAGAATTGCAGCTCTGAAGAGGCAGGTTACACTGGGATGTTGGCTGACAGGTCTCCACTATACACAAGCAGGGAAATGAGCTGTCAGTCAACAGGCTGTGCCCGCCTCTTTGACTCCAGAGCTTCATTACTAAAACAAATAGGAAACTTTTAAGTGTGTTTTTTCTGAAATAATGCAACGTTTCAAAGTAACACTTACATGGGGGCACTATGCATATCTGTCTCTGGTCCATGCTGCCCATGGTTCGGGTAGCATAAACCTGCTGAAGGGTTCCCTTTAAGCCTGTCCCACAATTCATACTTTCAGAAGTTATGTGGGTTTTTGGAAAAAGATGAACAAACCTAATATTTGTTGAGTTTTTCTTTAGAGTTTTTATGAAAGGGTAAATAACATTGCATTGTATAGTTAGGGTTATTATGGATGCGGGGATACAAATTCTGTTAATTTTGTTATTTTCATTATTTTCATTTCATTTTGTGTGGGGAAAAACTATATCTTTTTAAACTAGGGGATTTTTTACTTTATAAAATTCTGTTTCATTTTTATTTAAAACATTTATTCCCACAACAGGACTTTGAGATGAGATCGCTTGATCACTTAGATTATACACTATATGTGCCATGTATTATGCCTGTCAGGCAGAGCTAATAGGAATACAAACTAGGCAGACCTGCCATGGAAACCTATCTGCACCCAACTGTTGCATTTGTGGTGGAGACAGAGGGTGACAATTGGAGCTTTCTTTCCAAAACCACTTAGATGGTGCAGTTGCTATTGACCCTGGCATTTAAGTGGTTAAAAGGCTGGAATATGGTTTCTTTGATCCTGAAAGTTAGAGCAGCTGCCCAACTATCATAAGACAGCTGAGCATCCACTACAGCTGGCAAGATGCACACATGCTAGGCTCTGAAGAGTACACTGTAAAAAGGCATATTGATAGATATAAGGATCTTTAGTAACTGCAGTAAAACATGTATTAACAGTCCCTAATGGGTTAAAAATGGAGCAAAATAATGTAGATAACAATGCATACCTTTGGGACATTTCAGAAGATAGCATCACTGACAGTCTGTGAACTGGGACTCCCAATGATTACTAGAATGAAAGGCACTTCATTATATTGATCAGTGGGGGTCCTAATTCATGAAGCTCCACCAAAGCCAATCTGAGATGACATGCCAGCACATTAAGAGGTCCAAATAAAAGTGAGTGTAAAGCGCCTTTACATTTCTTCTTGACTTAACATATGTAAAGATATTGGTGGGATCCTAAACAACAGAAATTAGCTTCATCTTTAGCAGTCATCTCTTCTAGATATGAACAACGTTTTTCAGTACTCAGATACCTCTAGGTCTTACAGTAGAGTCAAGTAGTATAACAACTGGACATTGCAAAAAATATAGATATGAAGCATGCATTAATACAGCGAAAACTCAAATGCAACTATGGTCTCGCTATGAGGTGACAGAAGCCGAAGGTGATGAGGATGATAATGACAATGAATGTAATGAAATAGGCAACGAGACTGCGGCAGATGATATATGGAACCCAAATAGCAACCAGAGAAATGCTGACTCTAAGGGCTCGGTCAGACGAGCGTGGTTTTCACTCTGCTACAGGAGCGAGTAAACCACACTTTTATAGCAACCAATAGGTTGCTATGGAAGTGCTCATATGGACCCTTTTTAGAAGCGCAGAATCTGCGCTTCTAAAAAAGAATGGACAGCAAGTCCCGACTCGCCTGTCAGCTCCGTAGTGCGTGCTGTCCAGGGTGCTTACCATAGCCTCCTATGGAAGGTGTGGAAGCAGGCTGCCCGCACCATGGATGTGTGAACGGGCTGTTCCGCGGAGCTAGGGGCAGCCCATTCATGCACATAATCCCTGCATGATAGCAGCAGGGTTTACACGTAGCTTAGCAGTGTGTAAATCATGCTCACCTGACCGAGCCCTAAGGGTACATTCACACAAGCAATAAAATTGCATGAGTTTTGTGCATTGAGAGATGTAAAAAACTCATGTGAAAATAGAACCTATTTTTTTCAATGGGTCTATCTATATGGGTGATTTTTCTCTCGCAGCAATGCTGCGAGACAGGAAACTTACAGCGTGTTCTATTTTCATGCGAGTCGCACATGAGAATAGAAGATGCAGATGTGCGGTCTCCCACACATCACACAGCACATGGACTGGATGTTTGTGTCCTGTGTGATGTGAGTCGCTCCCGAGGATGTTGGGCATGACTAACGCTCGCCCATGTGAATTCACCCTAAGGGCTTAGTCAGATGGGAGTTTTTTCGCGCGATTTGCACATGCGCATGCATCCAGCGATTTTATAAAACCATTGCTTTGCAATGGTATCAGACACATGAGCGCTTTTTATGCACTCGTCCGATAAATTATAGAACAGAAATCGCAGATCACACCTATCTGCGATCTGCGATTCCTTTTCTCTTCTCTATATGCGCTCAATGGGGCCGGCGGCAGCAGCGCCGACCCCATTGAGAACATATACTAGACAAATCATTCTTCTCTGCCACAGCTGTAACAGCTGTGGCAGAGAAGAACGATGTTTGCCCATTGAATTCAATGGAGCCGGCAATACAGCTCATGAATGGGTGTGAGTGAGAGCTGCCTCTGATTGGTCAGGCTGTGACCAATCAGAGGCAGTTCATTTAGCAGGCGGGGATTTTAAATCCCCGGCTGCTGAATACTACTGAGAGCAGTTCAGGAGAACTGCCGCCGGCCGCGGCTGAACTCCGGCTGCCAGGACCAGGTGAGTATATATATTTTTTTTATTTTTACACATTTCTGGATGAATTGCAGGGAAGGGCTTATATATTTAAGCCTTTCCCGAAAATTCATCGTGAGATCGCCCGCAGCGCATTGCTTTCAATGGAGCCAGCTGTATTGCCAGCTCCATTGAATTCAATGCGCTGGACAGCTCCGGCCCATTTCTATTGAAACGCGGCTAGGAGCAGTTTTTTTCGGGCGATTTTTCGGCCCGGTTACGCGATTTGCGGATGCGCATCCGTCATGCGATCCGCAAATCGTGGCAAAAAACGCCCGTGTGACTAAGGCCTAACACTGGCATTCCCTATGTTTCTTCCTAATCCCTTATTGACACTGTCCTTTGACATTAAACTGCACTGTGCGAAAAAAGCCATAATTTGTCCCTATAGCTGACCATGTCTAAAACACTATTCCTGAGAATATTAGGAAACTAGAGCCTTGACAAGGAGCAAAATTAGAAATTGTTGAAATGACCCAAGTCAGACAAACAAACAAGCAAAAATTAGACAAACTACAAACTAGTTATAAGTAGAGATACAGGATGCAATCAAAAGATGTATGTGTCAAGGATTTTAATGTACCCCAGTGAGCTATAAATCTTATCAAGGAAGTCTCAACCCTTATGAATTATAAAGACATTGCTGATAGACACTTTTAATGACAGTAACATATATCCATTAACTTGTATTATCTAACTGTCTAAAAATTATATAAATTATGTCTAATATATATCCTTTGTAAAAACTTATGGAATCTTTTTGGATAATATCCAATATGATTTTCTGAATTTCTAATGTATCACTCTCTTATGACTTTAGATCATTATTTCAAAATTCTGAGAACATGAAAATCTCTTATGTAATTGTTGATTGAAACTTCCGGTAACTTCACATATAAATTTCCCAGTAATTTTCAAGATACAGCTCTATGTTAATTTCATAATCTGGCATTGTGTTGATTTATGGACTATAAGATACAATGTCTTTATATCATGTCACTGCATTTTACCTGCCATGAGATCATTTAAATGCATTGATTGGTGTCTTGCATTCCTGTTTGACAGACCAACATTTCACTAGGTAATACAGACTGCAGTAGAAACACTGATTGGACAGACTAGACAAGTTTGGACTAAAACTGGAAGCTTGGAACTAGAACAAGGAATACTGGATAGAATGCAAGTTGTCACAGTTATAGCTCTTTCCCCCACTGCAGAAACCTAGAGTATTTAAAAAGAGGCTAACCAATCAGATACTTTCTCTGTAATAAGGCTAAACTGAGCAGTTCGGTCAGCTAGCAGCTGATCCCTCAAACGAGTCAGCTGTGAAAGCAGCTACACAGCAACTGTCCCAACAACAATTTAGAAAGTAGTAGATAACAATTGACTTCCTGCTGATCATAACGAATCAGTGTGCGGTATGAGCAGCTTTGGAAATAAACATGATTGTAGCCACCCATTTGTTGTGATGCAACTTGGAGTCCATCAGGGGTTTTGCTAGAATATCACAAGAATATGTTGAATTGTATTTTCAGAGATTGAAGTCCTTAATGTAAGTGTTGAAACTTCTGTATGTACAGTACAATATGCAAGTGATGGCTGAAAAGTGGTTAAAACAGAAATCCAAAACAAGTGGCATAGGATGGGAATTCATTGTATAGAAGTTTGAAGTTATTCACTTTCCAGTTGACAACATTATTCTGCTTCCATATGAACATTTGTGGAAATCAGAAACTTTAATGGACCTGGGAATTCTAAAAGAAACCCACAGTGCAGCAAGTTATAAAGAGGCTAATAAGATTTTGGGTTTCATATGCCACGAGTCATTAATCAGATTCTTTTTCCTATATGATGCATGGCTTGGGCACCACTCCACTCATCAGAACTGAAAAGGATAACTGAGATATATGCAAGGTCATTTCGGAGATAATGAACCTTTCATACTAGAAATTATGCAATTTGGAAGAAATAAGACTTATCACACTTTCAGCAAAACAGTAACAACTCTCCAAATGCTAGTACAAGTAGCATCATTTCTAGACTTTGGTTAAATTAGATTATGGTAATAATCCCTTCCCGCTCCAGGACATACATTTACTTCCTGGAGCGTTGGGGTATGTAGGAAGAGAGGTCGCGGGGTGACCTCTCTTCATACAGTGTGGGCTTCAGCTGTGTTTTTACAGTTGACACCCGTGGGCAATAGCCGCAATTGGCTGCAATTCTGACAGCGGCATTTAAATCCCCTGAACGATGTTCGGGGGTCCCATATGGCCCCCCTGCATAAGATTGCAACCGGAGGGATAAATAACTTCAAAAGGGATTTATAAAACACCCTATGTACCCTCTAAAAGAATGTGGTAAATCCAACTCATAGGCAAGAGGATTAATGACTTGTGTTATGGCAAAGGGACTGATAAAACGCGGCGCAAGCTTTACCGAGGGGAGCTTCAATTTTAAATTCTTCGTGGACAGATAGACCTTCTGACCGACCTCAAATGGCTCCGAAACAGTGGACCTTTTACAACTACGTAGTTGCATATGACCACTTGCTTCCTCCAGGTTCTTGTGTACACCATTCCAGACCTCCGACAACTCACTAGTAACAGCATCAACCACGGGACAAACTGTAGGTACTGGAATGGAAGTCAGGAACTGGGGATGCCGACCGAACACACAAAAGAAAGGTGACACTCCCGTCACAGAACTGATACGATTATTTATGGCAAATTCAGCCAAGGGGAAAAACTCTACCCACAGACTGACCCTCTCGCCTACAAAAAGATGCAAGTATTGTACTAGGTCTTGATTTTTACGTTCCGTTTGCCCATTCGTCTGCGGATGAAACGCTGATGAGAAGTTAGGAAAACCGCAGGAAAAACAGAGATGTTCCCAAGTTTTTACAGAAGGCCCTCCAAAATTGGGCCACGAATTGCACCCCCCAATCCGAAACTATATTGACCGGTATTCCGTGCAACCTTATAATCTCTTTAATGAAAATTCTTACTAATTCAGTGGCAGACGGTAATTTTTTCAGAGCAACAAAATGGGCCATTTTCGAGAACCTGTCAATAACTACCAAAATAGTGGAACACCTTTGTGACAGAGACAGGTCAGTGACAAAATCAATGGAAACATGCGGCACTGGCAACGGCCTTAAGGGTCCCTCAGGGCTCTTACGGCAACTCTTGCCACGTGCACAAGCTGAACACTAATTTCCAAACTCCCGAACCTCCTGTGCCATGCTGGGCCACCAGTAGAATCGGGAACATAGCTCAAGAGTCCCCTAGACTCCCGGATGCCCTGCAAAAACAGAGGAATGAGCCTCCTCCAGAACCAACAAATACAGAGACCTCAGTACAAATAACTTCCCTGCCAGAACCCCCTCCAGAGCTTCTAGCTAATATTCCTGTAGCTGAGATGGAAGGTTCCATGTCAGGGCTGCCACCACGACACCGGGAGGGAGGATGCCTTCCGGAGAAGAGTCCCCAACCTCCGGAGTCCCGAAACTGCGGGAGAGAGTATCAGCTTTCACATTTTTACAATCTACAATCCGCTCTGACTGCCAATTCCATAGCCTGATTCAAGGTGGATGGTGACGGATGGGACAGCAATAGATCCTTTACAGCGTCGGAGAGGCCTACCAAAAATAAATCTTTGAGCGCACAGTCATTCCATGAAGATTCGCCAGAATACTGCCTGAAACTAGAGCAATATTCTTCTGCCAACTGGCGTCCCTGGGGTATAGCCAACAACTTACTGACTACATAACCTGCACGATCGGGTTCATCAAAAATATTCCCGAGCTCAAGAAAAAAAGAATCTACCGACTGCAGACAAACAGAATCAGACGGTAAAGAATAGGCCCATGACTGAGGCCCTACTCTGAGCAACGACATAACAATCCCCACCTGTTGGGACTCAGACCCAGAGGAACGAGGCCGCAAAAGGGAAAAACAACTTACAAGCCTCCCGGAAGACAAATAATTTTTTCCGGTCCCCCCAAAACACCTCAGGTAATGGGCATTTAGGTTCTGGTACTGGATCAGCGGCCACAACCAACCGCTGCTCGTGATGGCTGAGACGCCCCAACAGGTCCTGCACCATCCCGGCCAGGTCACGAATCTGACCGGTAAGCGCATTGTAGGACTCTATTCACACAGTGAATCCTGCCCCCCCCCAAAAAAAACGCAGGAAAAAATGTTTTTTTTTGGGCCAGTTATTATGTTACAGTACTAGTGGGGTGCATAGGTATGCACAGCGTGGGGCTCCCTGACCCTCACCCACGCCCAATGTCCCTTCCTGCAGATAGCCCTGAAGGTGGACTCGCCCAGGCCACCAACTCTGACCCTACTCTGCCTAAAGGCAGGACTGGCAGGAACCTCTGTACCTATGCAGGTGACTACTCACTAGTACTGTCAGGCTAGGCAGATGAAATAACCAACAGGAAAACAACACCACAGAACGCAGGCAGAGCTGGATCAGGACTAGGTAACTTCCACTGGAGAAGGACCAAGGTCAAACACACAGAGGACGGAACCAATAACTGGCAACTGCTATCAGCAGCTGCCAGACTATATTCAGGAGTCTTCACCCTTAGGGCGGAGACCAATCAAGCCGGCTGACCGAAGCTCCCAGCCAGCCACTATAACTCACAGAGATAGAGCGCGTGCTCCTCTCACAGCAGGCACGTGCGCGCGCCGCTGCTTGCCGGCCTAAACACGGATGCAACGTCATCCCAGGACGCGGCAGCGACCCGCGCCCCTGCCACCCAGAGTCCTCATGGTAACATAAGATAGATAGATTTTTTTTCTCCTGGTATAACACCAAAAATATTTTTCTATCTTTAAGATAAAAAACAAAGTATATTCTTTGTATAGAATTCTAAAAGTGATATGCACACTGGCTTCCATAATCAAGTTAAATTGCAAGATTTTGAGAAAAAGAATGTGATAAGTTAACAACGGATCTTTTTCTTCAAAGTAAAACCAGTACAGAAATTGATGACAGAATTCTGACAATTCATTGAAGCAGGTAGATGTTTAAATTGGATTTAAGTATAAAAGAAGTGGCAGTTGTATAAGCAAAAGGCACAATATGCACATTCATAGCAACTACCAGCATATTCCAGAAGTCAAGAAGATTGCACAGCCATCTCTCTTGATTTAATCATTAATATCACAGCCATTAACATCTCTCTAATGATTCTGGTATCTAGCATGTCAACAGATGAACATAACTCTGTGCTTTCATGGAGCTTTTCAGTCATTTGTAATAATTTTCCTCTATGACAGAATACAAGTGATGGTTATAGGGGATTCTGTTATGAAATTGGGATAGTTACACATTCCAAAAGCTTCAGATGTTCACTCGGAAATCATTTCACTTCGCTGTGGGAAATATTTCAAAGGGAATCTGTCACCAGGTTTATGCTGCCCAATCTGACTACAGCATAAAGTAGTGAAAGAGACCATGAGTCCTTCAGTATATCAATTACTTGATGTCTTCCTATAGTTTTAATTAAATCTCTGACAATTAGCCACAGTGGGAGCCATGGCTGTAGTCTGCACACTTCTATGCATATGCAGTGTAATTCTTGATATTCATAAGCTGAATCTATTCATGCCAACTCTCCGCTGATTGGCAGCTTTCTCCCTTTTCACAGTGTAGAAGGGGACTGTCAGTCAGTGGTCGTAGAGTAAAGAGTTGCAGCTCATGAATATCAAGAACTTAGGCTGGGGTGATAAAGTGTGATTTAATGAAAACTACAAGATATCCAGTAAGTGATACACTAATAAAATTAGGGTCTTAAAAACTATTTTATGTTACTCTCAGATTGGGCAGCATAAGGACAGATTCCTTTTAATTATAAATGTCAAAAGGTTAAATTCTGTCAAAACCTTTAGGCCTCATGCCCATGGCATGCGCGGATACCTGCATGTCAGTACGGAAATTATTTATAAATGCTTGCCAGTGATCGCGGTTGTGATTTTTTTTTTCTGTGCAGATGTACCCGGATGCACTGCAAAACGTCCACGCAGAAAAAAAATCGCAAGCCCAAAGTGCCTGTTTTCCCCCTCCTCCCCACCCCCCTGCTTGGTCTCCAAGCACACAAAAAGGTATCTGCCTACAAATCTGCAATGCATCTGTAATTAAATTGCGGATCGCTTCTATAGAGATGAATGGAGCCCATCCACGTGGAATCTGCAGTAAAATGGAGCATGCTGTGTTTTTTCCCCCTGCTTGTGGAATCCGCAAATCAAATCTGCATGTGTTAATTGAAGTGTAGACGTCCGATGCTTCCCTATGAGTTGCCTGAAATGCGGATCGTCCGCGCAGAGGTCCCGCGCAGATTCCGCAATTCAAATTCGCCTGTGGACACTGGGCCTTCGGCTCCATGGAATATGTAATTTATTAAAAGATTTAAGCTTTATTACAAAAGGTGCAAAAAGTATAACAAAAATGATATACATACAAGGCAAAACAAAATAAAAGGGAATAAAATAAAAATTAATAGACCTTTTGCTAATTAGATTGGCTTAGATCTACCAAGAAGATTTCCATAAATATCTGGACAGTGAGGTTTACTGCCAAGTTGGATTGCAAATTCCCTTTAGTTTGACATGTGTTGTTGGTTGGTAGTCCCATTTTAAAGGCTCATAGCTATACCCTCATAGCCATCATCTTAAGGGTGCGGGCAGACGAGCGTAGGCGTATTTACGTTCGCACGAGCGCAACGTATAATCGCCCGAGCGATCGTTTTTTACCGATCACGACCAGAGCTAGAAAGCGTATTTTCGTTTGTTCCTACTTTGCAAACGGTCTTTTCGGCGATCGAATATGCGTTGGCGCGTATTTCGGTCGCATATGTTCCGTTTTTTTTCGAATTGCCGTTTTTACGCGCCGTAAAATCGCCCATGTGAACGAATACATTCGAAACCATTGCCTCAGATGGTCACGTATATACATTTGGTCGCAAAAACGCGCCGTTTATGCGCTCGTGTGAACGCACCCTTAATGTGAGAGAAGATGCCTAATTACATACAGGATAACATAATTGCAGAACAAATTTCTTAGTTAGGTCATATCTCCCTGTAGAAAAGTCTAAGTGGGAGATTGTAAGCATGTTATAGAACATATTTTTACCAATTTATGCAGAACATCAAGTGTGATAGATTAATAAATTAAGCTGATGTTGAACTCTAGGATTCCCTAATGCCCCCATTCCTGGTGCTTGAGATATATGAAGCAACAGGATACAGAGCCTCGTGTGGGACAAAGTGTTAAGGCAGCAGAGATGCAGCCCTAGGCTCTCGCTCATGATCAGAAGGTTGCAAGTACCATCTCCGCTTGGTTCAGGTAGTCGGCTCAAGGTTGACTCAGCCTTCCATCCTTCCGAGGTTGGTAAAATGAGTACCCTGCTTGGTGGAGGGTAATAAATAAATAAATTACCTGAAAGCGCTGCAGAATAAGTTGGTGCTATACAAATAACAAGATTTATTTCATTATGTTTTATTTATCTAGATCATAAAAACATAATTATGGTTACCCAAAAATGAATTATATCAGGGATAGCTTGATATTTCCTCTTCATGTTCACATTCACTACCTTTTGTTTACAATACAATGGATGTGGTTTGTAGAGACAGCTCCATGGGACTTGTGTGTCTGGATATAAAGTGGGCCTGTTATTTAGGTGGTGACTAGAGATGAGCAAGCACCAAAATGCTCAGGTGCTCATTACTCGAGCCAAGCTTTTTGTAATGCTCGAGAGCTCGTTTCAAGTAAGGAACCCCATTGAAGTCAATGGAAGACTCGAGTATTTTTCAAGGTGACCCATGCTCTGCATTGAAAACAATGGTCTGGCGGCACCCCTGAAGTGGTTTTCAGGGAAGGGCTTTACATCTGTCACAGATGAGGCAGATGTAGCAGCAGGGAATTCTTTTTAGTTCTTCATCCCCGTGGGGGACACGGCAGCGGCGGAGAGGTAAGTTTATTTATCTATTTTCACACTAAAATGATTGTTTTTCAGGGAAGGGCTTATGTTTAAAGCCCTTCCATGAAAAACAATTTAGGGGTGCTGGCAGACCATTGTTTTTTTTATTGGAGCTGCCGGACGCAGCCGCAGCTCCATTGAAAGAATGTGGGGAGGAGAGGGTAAAATTTTTTCCAGCACCCGAGCTACACGTCATGCTCGGCTCGAGTAACGAGTACATCGAGCAGGCTAATGCTCGAATCAAGCTTGGACGAGCATGCTCACTAATCTCTAGTGGTCGCAAAAAATCTGTTCTGGACAACAGCTGCACATGATTAGAAATATCATTTTCATTACTGGACATAATTAATAAAAAAGAATATTAAAGTTGAAGTCTTAATGTGATTTTATGACATAGATCTATGGCAAATTAGGTCATTAGATCATTGTGACTGAATTTCCCCTTTTAATACACATTTATTTCAGTTAAAATAGTTTTGCAAATATTAAGTCTCTGAAACTGAGAAAAAGTAGCTGATTAGAAAACTTAGACCTTCACCTTGATCTTTCGTAAAATGACTTACAGGCCCAAATCCAAGTTCCATTGAAAATGTTTTGCTCCATTAGCAAAATGCAGCCTTTTTGATTTATATTACATATTAAAATTACTTGTATACAGAAAAAGCTCCCTTTAAAAAAGTAATTATAATATAGTTAAGGAGATTAATGCAGTAAGAAGGAATAATGTGGTTAATGAAAATTATTGCATATTATAGCTACTGTTGTATGTCAAAGTCATTGTTAACTATCAATGATACAGAAAATCATTATTCTCATTCCCTCATTTGCAAGTAATATTAGGGATAATTGGAATATATTTTAAAGGAGTTTTTAATATTATGCATTTCTTAGAAAGCCTAATTTTCATTTCTGAAAGCCCCATGGCAAACATCCTGTACTGTAAAGATGAATGCAACACAATTAACACCCACTGCTGCATACGATGGAGGGAAATATGAAAAATAGCTACTAGAGATGAGCGAACGAACTTGTTTCGAGTAATTACTCGATCGAGCACCGCGATTTTCGAGTACTTCAGTACTCGGGTGAAAAGATTCGGCGGGCGCCGGGGGAGGCGTGGTGGCGCGGGGGGTAGCAGCGGGGAACAGGGGGGGAGCCCTCTCTCTCTCCCTCGCCCCCCCACTCCCCGCTGCAACCCCCCACTCACCCACGGTGCCCCCCGAATCTTTTCGCCCGAGTACGGAAGTACTCGAAAATCGCGGTACTCGGGCAAAAAAGGGGCGTGGCCGAGTACGCTCGCTCATCTCTAATAGCTACCTATGATAAAGGGCCTTAGAAATAGCTACTAGAGTTCCCAATGAAAACCACAGTACATGTTGCAGTATAGGATGATGAAATATTGCTTTTACAAACACAGGTGTACATATAGTAATTAATGGTTACTGAAATAATATCAATAATTCTAATGTAGAGGTGCAATTAAATATATTTTTAATATCCCTTATGGTACCTTTGCACAACGCGATCATCTCCTGAATTCTCTCTGGAAACAGGAAGTTTGGGTAATAATCATCCCGTGTAAACTCAGCCATCGACAGGACACTGAGCAAGAAATTGCTTACCTGTCGGAGCAGCATGGCTTTTAACAGAGCTAAAAACCAAGCGGCTGTCAAGCCTGTTTACTGTGAATGGAGGTGGGCAGGCTACTCCACCTCCATTCGCTTGAACAAATATCACGCCTGTGTAAGTACAGGAGAGATAGTCGTCCTGTGTAAAGGTACCTTTAGTCGGCTTTTTGTTTTGTGATGTGATCTTCAATGACCTCATCATATCATACTTTGATACAGTATGTACTTTTTAAAACTGATTTCAGGGAACTAGCATGCATGGACCTTCAAAGCAGTATTTTCTGAAATACTACCTGTACCACAGGCTACATAAGAAAGGGAGGTAAACAAGTGGGTCCAGAGTTAGTGTAGAACGGAGGGGTTTGAGTTCCTGGAGAACTGGGCTGACTTTTCTGTACAGGAATGGGCTACTATAGGAATGGGTTGCATCTCAATGCAATGTACAGGGAGAGAAGATGGCTAGAAGGTTGAAGGAGTGTTTAAACTAGGGATTGGGGGTGAAAGGACAACCAGAGAGATAGGAGGAAAGACAGTGTAGACAGTGGGACTAAGTAATGGAAATGGGGCAGAGTGGTGGGAGTGGTTAGTACAGTTAGAACTGGCAGAACAGTTAGTAGGAATACATGTAATATAAAAAATAACTAAAACCTTCTAAACTGTATGGTGACTAATGCTAGAAGTCAGACCAATAAAGTAGTTGAACTAGAATAATAATGTCTGAGGAAAACTTCGACATAGTGGGAATAACAGAGACCTGATTGAATGAAAGCTGTGAGTAGGCAGTGAATTTACAGGGTTACCGTCTGGTAGTTCAGAAGGTATTGTTAAAACCAGAAAGGGGGAGGGATTTGTCTGTATGTAAAATCCTGTTTAAAGCCCCCCATATTACGGGAAGATAAATAGGAGGAAAATGAACATGTGGAGTCTTTTTTGGGTAGAAATACATGAAGGGAAAAACTAAACTAAAATCCTTATAGGGGTTTTCTATAGACCACCAAATATAACAGAAGCCACTGAAAATCTACTATTGTAACAAACAGCTGAAGCAGCCAATCACAATGAGGTAATTTTTTTTTATGGGGGACTTTAACTATTTAGATAAAAACTGAAAAGCTGAAACCTGCGGATCTCATAAAGGCAACAGCGTCCTGTCAATTACTAAAGATAAGTACCTTACCCAACTTGTACAGGACTTGAATAGTGGACGACCATTTTGCACTTAATATTAAGCAACAGACCTGAAATAATAAGAGGGGTGCAGGTTGGGAGGCACCTGGGAAACAGTGACCATTATATAATACATTTCAGCTTGTCCTTCAAAAGAAAGTTTTAAAGGGGAGCTGCAAAAATACAAAATTTTAGGAAAGCAAAGTTTGATCAGTTTAGTGATGCCCCTAACCTTATTGACTGGGATAATGTCCTCAAAAATAAGATTGCGAACAATAAATGAGAAACATTTAAAACATCCTAATTACTTACTGCGAGCTGTTCATACCTTATAAAAGACTTAGTAACAGAAAAAAACAAAGTGACTCAATAAAGATGTAAAGAGAGCAATAAATAGCAAAAGTAAAGTGTTTAAACTATTAAATTAACAATGCAGCGAAGAAGCACTAAAAACCTATAAGAAAAAAAAAATGTAAACATCAGATAAAAGCAGCAAACATGGAGACAGAGAGACGTATTGCCAAAGAGAGTAAAACTAACCCTAAACTGTCCTTTAACTATATAAATAATAAAAAGATTAACACTGAAAGTGTTGGCCTTTTAATACATAATGTAGGAGAGTGATAAGAGAAAACAAATCTATGAAATATTTTTGTCTCCAGTGTATTCACAGAGGAGATGCAAAGTGATAATGTAAACTCTCCAATAAATGTCATTATTTTAACCCAGGAAGAAGTGCAGATGTATTAAAAAATTAAAATAGGCAAATTGGGGGGTCCCGATGGCATACACCCCCGGGTTTTAAGAGAATTAAGTAATGTGATACACAGACCCTTGTTTCTTATATTTAACCCCTTAAGGACATGACCTATTTTGGGCTTAAGGACGCAAGGATTCTTGGTGGATTTTCTTCTCCATTTATCAAAAGCCATAATTTTTTTATTTTTCCATCGACGCGGCTGTATAAGGGCTTGTTTTTTGCGTGGCGAACTGTAGTTTTTATCGGCGTCATTTTTGGGTACATTTGACTATATTGTAAAACTTTTTTTTTTTTTTATAGATAGCAGGGAGAGAAAATGCATCAATTCTGCCATAGATTTTTTTTACAGCGTTAATTGTGCAGTATAAATAACACAATCCATTTTTTCTGCGGGTTGGTACGGTTACAACGATACCAAAATTCTTACATTTTTTTTAGGCTTTTCCACTTTTCTGCAATAAAACCCCTTTTTTGGAATTTTTTTTTTCTAAATCGCTGCATTCAAAGTCCTGTAACTTTTTTATTTTTTGATGTACGGAGCTCTGTGAGGGCTTATTTTTTGCGAGACGAGCTGTAGTTTTTATTGGTACCATTTGGGGGTACATACGGCTTTTTTGAGCACTTTTAGTGCGTTTTTAGTGAGGCAAAATGCTAAAAATTTGCATTTTGCCTCAGTTTTTTACCATGCAAAGTCAAAAGCATGTGCAACGTATTGTACGCGTCATTACGGATGCGACAATACAAAATATGTGGGGGTTTTAATTTTTTTACCTTTTTTTATGCTAATCTGAGAAAAAGCATAAGAAAACATTTTTTTTCTTTTTTTTTTACATTTTTTTTTAATTCATTTTTTTCATCTTTTTTTTTTACAACATTTGTGTCTCCCTGGGGGACTTTGACAACAGTACTGCCCATCGCTGTGATAAGGCATGGCAGGGCTACTGCCCTGCCATGTCTTATCGCTTACACAGTGATCTCAGGCACTGGCAACAGGACGCCAGTGTCTGGCATCCTGTTGCCATGGCAACCGACAGGGCTCTCGCGATAACATCGCGAGAGCCGGCCGAAGACACAGAGGGATCTACTTAGATCGCGGCAGGGAAGGGATTAACAGCGGGGGGCGCATCTCCAATGCCCCCCGCTGTTGCAGCGGGATGCCGGCTGTGACTGACAGCCGGCTCCCGCTGCGGGATAGCGCGGGATCATATGTGATCCCGCGCTATCCCCAGGACGTAAGTTTATGCCCTGTTATGGGAAGTAACCCGCTCCCAGGATGTAAACTTACGCCCTGAAGCGGGAAGGGGTTAAGGATTATAACGTGACATAGACTGCTCCACTAGATTGACACATGGCCAATGTGGTGCCAATATTCAAAAAGGTGTCAAAAGGTGAATCTGAAAATTACAGGCTGGTAAGTCTTATTTCTATTGTGAGTAAAATGTTTGAAGGGTTTCCAAGAGATGCTATCCTGGAGTACCTCAAGGAAAATGAGATTTAACACTGATAAATGTAAAGTTATACACATGGTGGGAGGAAATACTTGTCACCATTGCACATTAAATGGGGAACCTCTGGGAAACACTAACATGGGGATTTTAGTTAACTGTAAACTTACTTGGGGCAATCAGTGTCAGGCAGCTGCTGCCTAGGCAAATAGGACTATGGGGTGCATTAAAAGAGGTCTTAAGATACATGACAAGAACATTGTTCTTCCTCTTTACAAGTCATTGGTCAGACCACACATGGAATATTGTGTACAGTTTTGGGCACCGGTACTCAAGAAGGACATATCAGAGCTTCAGCGGGTACAAAGGCAGGCAACTAAAGTAATAAATGGAATGGACGGATTACAATACCCAGAAAGGTTAAATTGTGATTATTTAGTTTGGAATTTTTTACTTCAGTTAAATGCAAAGCTGACTATCATTTTTGCAATAGGGTTCAATTAAAAATGTTGCACCATTTGTCTTCTGCACCTTCTACATATCACTGTATAAAGAACCTGCAGTCTAAGGCCTTAGTCACACGGGCGTTGTTTCCGCGATTTGCGGATCGCATGACGGATGCGCATGCGCAAATCGCGTGACCGGGGCCGAAAAATCGCCCGAAAAAACTGCTCCTAGCCGCGTTTCAATAGAAACGGGCCGGAGCTGTCCAGCGCATTGAATTCAATGGAGCCGGCAATACAGCCGGCTCTGTTGAAAGCAATGCGCTGCGGGCAATCGCGGGATGAATTTTTGGGAAGGGCTTACATATATAAGCCCTTCCCTGAAATTCATCCAGAAATGTGTAAAAACAAAAAAAATATATATACTCACCTTGTCCCGGCAGACGGACTTCAGCCGCGGCCGGCGGCAGTTCTCCTGAACTGCTCTCTGTAGTATTCAGCAGCCGGGGATTTAAAATCCCCACTTGCTGAATGAGCTGCCTCTGATTGGTCACAGCCTGACCAATCAGAGGCAGCTCTCACTCACACCCATTCATGAATTCATGAATGGGTGAGTGCTGCCTCTGATTGGCTCAGCGCCAATCAGAGGCAGCAAACATCAGCTGTGGCAGAGAAGAATGATTTGTCTACTATATGTCCTCAATGGGGTCGGCGCTGCTGCCGCCGGCCCCATTGAGCGCATATAGAGAAGAGAACAGGAATCGCAGATCACAGATAGGTGCAATCTGCGATTTCTGTTCTATAATTTATCGGACGAGCGCATAAAAAGCGCTCATGTGTCCGATACCATTGCAAAGCAATGGTTTTATAAAATCGCCGGACGCATGCGCATGCGCAAATCGCATGAAAAAACGCCCGTCTGACTGAGCCCTAAATCTCAGTAGGAGATTTATCAGTGTGCTGGACTGACAGCTTGGTTTCCCTCTGTTCTGTGGAATTTAGAGTTTATTTTCATTGGGGTCATAAACTAACTGATAAAAAGTGCAGGAAAGAAGAGAAAAGGCCTTAAAACTAAGCAGACAGCCCTCTCTCACTAACCAATCTCCTATAGGCACTTAGGCCTCCTTCACACATAGGCTGGGCAAAATGCCGCGATTTTCATCACGGCATTTTACTGCGAATTTACTTTCATTTTTGGACACAGGTTCCTGCATCTGACAGCAGGTTTTTAGTGCACCTCATCATTGAGATGGGGGAAAAGGTACACTGAAATCGAGCACATGTCTGCAAGGTCCCATGAAAATCATTAAGAGCTTTATACCGCAAAAATGGCGTGTGAGAGAGCCCTTAGACTGCAGTGTCTATATATAGTGACTAGCTGATATACCCAACCTCACCTGAGTTAATTTGATACAGGTGTTTACGTGTTGTTTGCACAGAAAATTTTATGAAGTCAAGGTTACTTTAGAGTAACAGAAGAATAAAATATGTATAGAAAAGCATTAGAGTCTCCTTGGCCTGCATGTACCGATGTCCCTCTGCAGAATTTGCCACCCCCCCCCACTCTGTTCATTTAAGACCTAAAGAATGTTTGCACGAAATTTTATGCTTGTATGACACTGAGAAGTTACATTATATAAGGGTGCACTTACTTTTGCAATTAACATTGAATAATCGAGTTGTGATCCTTTACTTTTCTTATTTAGGAACTAAAGAATGATCATGCTAAATTTGATGTTTGTATGACACCGGGAAGTTAGAGAATTAGATTAGGTTCATTACATAGGGGTGCCAATATTTTTACACTTAGCATTAAATAATTGAGTTGTGACCCCTTTACTTTTCCTATTTAGGACCTAAAGAATGGTTGTGCCAAATTTCCTGTTTGTATGACACCGGGAAGTTAGAGAATTAGATTAGGTACATTATATCGGTATGCCAATACTTTTGCACTTGGCATTGAATAATCAAGTTGTGACCCCTATACTTTTCCTATTTAGGACCTAAAGAATGATCATCCCAAATTTCGTGTTTGTTCGACATCGGGAAGTTAGAAAATTAGATTTGGTACATTACACAGGGGTGCCAATACTTTTGCACTTAGCATTGAATTTTCGAGTTGTGACCCCTTTACTTTTCCTACTTAGGATCTAAAGAATGCTCCTGCCAAATTTCATGTTTGTACAACATTGGGAAGTTAGAGAATTAGTGGCGAGTCAGTCAGTCAGTCAGTGACGGCTTTCACCTTTTATATATAGACTAGCTGATATACCCGGCTTCACCCGAGTAATTTTGGTACTGGTGTTTATCTGGTGTTCACACAGAAAATCTTATGAAGTCGTGGTTACTTTAGAGATACCGGGAAAAAAATATGTTCAGCATTTTGCATGGTTCTTTGCGTTACCCAGGAAACACCACGTGGAGGTAAACATGCGATGTTTCCTTTACATAAAATGACATCAGGAAGTGAGAGAATTAGATTACGCATGTAAAATTTGGACGCTAATTCTTTTGTGCTTAGAATTGAATAATCGAGTTGGGACCCATTAACTTTTCCTATTTATGACATAATTAAAGGGGTTGTCCCGCGCCGAAACAGGTTTTTTTTTTTTTCAATAGCCCCCCCGTTCGGCGCGAGACAAACCCGATGCAGGGGTTAAAAAAGAAAACTGGACAGTGCTTACCTGAATCCCCGCGCTCCGGTGACTTCTTACTTACCTGGTGAAGATGGCCGCCGGGATCTTCACCCTCAGTGGACCGCAGGGCTTCTGTGCGGTCCATTGCCGATTCCAGCCTCCTGATTGGCTGGAATCGGCACGTGACGGGGCGGAGCTACGAGGAGCCGCTCTCCGGCACGAGCGGCCCCATTGAGAGAAGCAGAAGACCGGACTGCGCAAGCGCGTCTAATCCGGCGATTACACGCTGAAAATTAGACGGCACCATGGAGACGAGGACACTAGCAACGGAACAGGTAAGTGAATAACTTCTGATAACTTCTGTATGGCTCATAATTAATGCACAATGTACATTACAAAGTGCATTAAAATGGCCATACAGAAGTGTATACCCCCACTTTGTTTCGCGAGACAACCCCTTTAATGCCCGTGCCAAATTTTAAATTTCTATGACATTGGGAAGTGAGAGAATTAGATTCCGTACATAAAATTTGGACGCTAATTCTTTTGCGCTTAGAATTGAATAATCGAGTAGGGACCCCTTAACTTTTCCTATTTATGACATAACCAATCCTCGTACCAAATTTCATGTTTCTACGATATCGGGAAGTGAGAGAATTAGATTACGTATGTAAATTCTTTTGTGCTAGAATTGAATAATCGAGTTGGGACCCATTAACTTTTCCTATTTGTGACATAATCAATGCCCATGCCAAATTTCAAATTTCTATGACAACTGGAAGTGAGAGTATTAGATTACGTACATAAAATTTGGACGTTAATTCTTTTGCGCTAGAATTGAATAATCGAGTTGGGACCCATTTATTTTTCCTATTTTGGACATAATCTATGCTTGTGCCAAATTTCATGTTTCTACGACATCGGGAAGTTGGAGAAGTAATGGCGAGTGAGTGCTTTCGTCTTTATATATAGATATGTAGAAGCTGCAGGAGAAAAGTGGTAAAACATTTTATTTTAACTCTATTGGGGAGGGATTAGACACTCTCCTACGTAGGGTGATCATTTGACCTCTCAATGGAACGCTATGTGTGTTCCAATGTTTAGTTAAGCTTTATTGATCATGTTACCTTCTCGGAACAACCGCTTACTAGCGCTTTTATTTTACCCCTTTTTTAAAAAATTATTAAAAGGAGTTCATATATTAATTTATACAGTACTTTTAACTATATAAAACTAATATAAAGAAAAACTATTCATCCGGTATATCATAATCAAACCAATTGCATACATTCACTAAAATTCTAGAATTATAAATACACATATTTTATCTGATTCACTTCAAGCCTATTAAAATAATTTAATTATCCTAAAATTAATAAAACTATTTATATAAAAATTCAAGAGGAAAAAAAAAGGATAATATAATAGACCATAATACTGCTCATAATGATCCACCTCCATAAAACTTGATAATTTAAATACATTAAATGATATTCTCTTTCTAAAATTTCTCTAAAAGTTTGTTTAGTCCCTGCGGCATAAGGCTATGGAGTCATGAATGGGTGTGAGTGAGAGCTGCCTCTGATTGGCTCAGCGCAGGGACCAATCAGGGGCAGCTCTCACTCACACCCACTCACACCCACTGCCGGCCAGCCGAGCTGAACTCTGTCTGCCGGAACAAGGTGAGTATATATATTTTTTTTATTTTTACACATTTCTGGATGAATTGCAGGGAAGGGCTTATATATTTAAGCCCTTCCCGACAATTCATTCCGCGATCGCTGGCAGCCCATTGCTTTCAATGGAGCCGGCTGTATTGCCGGCTCCATTGAATTCAATGGGCAAACATCGTTCTTCTCTGCCACAGCTGTTACAGCTGTGGCAGAGAAGAATGATTTGTCTAGTATATGCTCTCAATGGGGTCAGCGCTGCTACCGCCGGCCCCATTGAGCGCATATAGAGAAGAGAACAGGAATCGCAGATCGCAGATAGGTGCGATCTGCAATTTCTGTTCCATAATTTATCGGGCGAGTGCATAAAAAGCGCTCATGTGTCCGATACCATTGCAAAGCAATGGTTTTATAAAATCGCCGGACGCATGCGCATGCGCAAATCGCGCGTAAAAACGCCGTCTGACTAAGGCCTCATTGTGCAAAAGTGGAAAAACCTAAATAATATATATAATTTTAATACTGTTATAATCATACCAACCTGCAGAAAAAAATGATCATGTCCTTTATCAGTGGCAGGAGTGACGATTATTTCCTCCTTGCCCTCCAAACAAATTACTATATGTGGTGGGAAAAGAGCTTGTATAGCATTCAAAGCACTACAACAGCACAAATCGAATGGAGGGATAACCTTTCCCTATATCAAAAACTATCTTAACATATGTAGTCTAAGAACAATGGCTATCATCTCTAGCCTCATTACCAAACATCCTCCACCTTCTTTATATGGGACTGTCAGAATACATTAAAGATAACCCTTTACTATTTACTGCATGGAGGGCATGGAACAGATTGCGCTATGATAGCTGGCCACCACCTATTGTGTCTCCTCATCTATCTTTTATACACAATTCCAATTTTCAAGACAATAGTCCATACTGGATCTTTTATATATGGCACACATTGTCAATGTCATTTGTTTAAATTGACATTGACATTGAATGTACTGAATTGACATTGTCAATGTTAATTCAGTAGAAAAACTGCTAAACAAAAAGGAAATATATAGGGAAATGAGACACAAAATTCCCTGAGTTACAAATACCACTCTTTTCTTATTTAAAGGCCAAACAACCTTTAACTTGTACAACGGTGCTTTGGCTATAGACTGGTGGCACCTAGATGTCTGGACCAACGAGCACATGGGGTTTGATCACCAGGCTATTCGCAGTCCACAGGAGTTGGACAATTCTGACTTCAATTTTGGGAAATGGTCAGTGGATGTCCCAGAGTTAACCCCTTCGTCAATCTTTACATCCATTGAGGCTGCCAACAGGTACCTACCCTCTGCCAGATTTTTTAAAATGAGGCTGCTGGTCTGTCATAAGGCATACTTAACACTCGTATGCGGATATCAAATAGGTATATATACAACCATAAATTGCTTTAATTGCAACACACCAAATACCAATCTATATAATTGCCTGTGGGTGTATCCACTCATACAGATCTTCTGGACACAGATTCATACTTACACTACTACACACTTGATGACTTTTTATCCGCAAGAACCCTCATGGGCCATCATTGGGTATTTAGATGCTAACAAATACCACTTTTCTGGGGGGTAAAGGAATGCACATTGTTGCACTTTATAACTGCAGCAGGATTGAAGGCTATCCAACAGACGTAGCTACAGACAACCACAGCCCCTTTGACAAACTAGCATTTTTTCCAAATAGATTGGACTGAAAGGTCACTTTTAAGGAAAAAATTGTGAAATTTTTCTTTGCCACATGGGGGAGTTTCATCCAGGTACTATCTCAGAGAATTAGAGATAGGCTCAGGAATAGTTTTTATTTTTTATGTCCAAGAGCAAATATGACATTGTTCTAAATGGATGTCTAAGGGCCCGTTCAGACGAGCGTGTTTTCGCACGCATATACGCGCGCACAAAACTGCGCTCCTATATAAAACTATGGAGTTCCTATGAAGTGTTCACATGGGCGTGTTTTTAGCGCGTGCGAACGCGCGCAGCAACGGATAAAGGACATGCGTACCAGTTTGCTCCGTACTGCGCTGCTCTTAACATTGGCTCCTATGGGACACGCTGCATGCAGCCAACATCACATTTGCTAACACGCATATGTAAAGCACGGACCTTCGTTCACGCGCATTTTTGCGCGCACGTTCAAACGCGCGCATTAGCGCATACGCTCATCTGAACGGGCCCTAAGGCTGTGGGGGAGGGCCGGTTCCGCACTGCCAATTCCTAAGACAAAATTTGTTTGCTTAGTTTTTTTTTTCTATCAGCTCCTGGGAAAATAGTGAGTGTCCTGCCCTCTTCGAAGATATGAAAGCAGGTCTGACTTTATTTTTATGCTTATTTTTGTTTTGTTTGTGTTTATGTTTTGCTCTGGTTTTGAGCACTGGAATGGCTACATATGCCTACTAATTAATGGATTTAATTATGAAGCCTTTATCCTTATTTTTACATGATGCTGTTTGATACAACTATAGTTTTTCAATTTGCTCTGCTCTTTATCTCATATTGAGTAGTGAAAGTAGCAGACTTCAATCTCGTAAACCAAATAATGCATCCATGCTTGGGATAACAATAGACCTATCCTAAGAGAGAAATAGAAAATAAATAATATAAGATAGGACCATGTGGTCTTTTTCTGCTATCACATCTCTATGTTTCTACCTTTTTTTGAAGAAATGATGCTGCTAACTGAAAAGAAAGTTAAAAATGCTTAGGGCAGTATGTAACATCACCTCTAGTCACTGGAGATATTGCTTAAATATAGCAGACAATACGGGCCTAATCTTAACACTGTATATCCCAAACTTAAAGGGCTGAATTCAATAAGACAACCCCTTTTCATATGGCCTAAAAGGATGTTAGAGTAGTCTCTTAAAGGGGTTGTCCTGCGCCAAAACGGGTTTTCTTTTTATTCAATAGGCCCCCAGTTCGGCGTGAGACAAACCCAATGCATGTATTAAAAAAAAACCCGTTTAGTACTTACCCGAATCCCCGCGCTGCGGCGACTTCTTCCTTACCTTAGCAAGATGGCCGCCGGGATCTTCACCCATGATGCACCGAGGGTCTTCTCCCATGGTGCACCGTGGGCTCTGTGCGGTCCATTGCCGATTCCAGCCTCCTGATTGGCTGGAATCGGCACACGTGACGGGGCGGAGCTACGCGATGATGCGTAGAAGGGGGCGGAGCCAGAACTCCGCTCGTGCCGAGACCCAAGAGAAGGGAGAAGACCCTTCTGCGCAAGCGCGTCTAATCGGGAGATTAGACGCTGAAATTAGACGGCACCATGGAGACGGGGACGCTAGCAACGGAGCAGGTAAGTGAATAACTCCTGTATGGCTCATATTTAATGCACGATGTATATTACAAAGTGCATCAATATGGCCATACAGAAGTGCTTACCCCCACTTGCTTTCTCGGGACAACCCCTTTAAGTAAAGCCTCAGTAGGACTGCAATTTTGTGGCATGTACGGTGGTGGAGTCGCAGCTGACTCCGCATTGTCTTGCACTCCCGACTATCTGCCTGCTGCCCTCTTAATTGGACCATATAAATGTATATCCTACTTTCTTTGTTTTTATTTCTAGCCTTAGGCCCAAAAGAGATGTATGCTAAAAGGTAGGAACCCATCTTTTCCAGTTTATAATTAAACCACCTAGTATTAGTGTTAGGACTCATCCTTAAGTATGGTCACCTGGACATTGGTGAATGGGCCAATATACATTGATCAAACTATATACTAAGAACCTTGCATTTTCTAATGTGACTAGTATATACATTAGAGTTATGTATTTTTCTGCTTTAAAAAATGCATTTGAGTGCTGTTGCCATGTGTTTCAGCTAGGACTGGCAGATAAGTCTCTAACAGTATCTCCAAATTTAGGATATCAGTATTGGGTAATGGAGAACACACAAACTACACAACACAGATGGGTGGGTACATTGGAGTCTGGCTGGAAGTTGCCAAATCCTGGTTGGGTGTTGGCCACCAATCAGAATATAAAGTAACAAGTAAGAGATAAATAAGATATGCATATAATAGTTTAGAAAACTAAGATGAAAGCTCGAGTTTGCTTATTAGAAGTTTTCCTAGCATGCTCACTGCGCATGTCCCCAGATAAACTGGGCTTGAGGTTATAAATGCAAATCAAGGCTGCATTCTCAGAGAAAGAAGAGAAGCGAAACTTAGATTACATTACACTGACTCTGGTTACTTTACTTTGGGAAATGCATAGGCGAGACTGCATGACCAGCTGCAACTTCCTGTGGTGAAATCCAGAGTTTACAGAATTGGCACCCAACCAGTGGACCTCAAGTCCACTGCATGTGATTCCCCAATGGTTGACAGCTGCAGAAATGATTTTGCACCACTGGCACCATGGATGTCACAGCAATAGTAGAACATGACACTTTTTTCTCTGAATTAATAGTATGCAACATTATAAGACAACCTGTCATTTGAAAGTGGTTCGCAAGCTACAAATGATTTGGGAATGCTAAATTAGAGCATGTAAATATGCATGATAGTTATTGTCTAGAGCAGTGGTTCCCAAAGTGGTCTATATGGACCCCCGGGGGTTGCTTTTGTCTTGCTGGGAGTCCATGTCAGCAAAACATTAATTTGGGGGGGTACGGGATGTAAATGGGGGTCCATGTGAGTGGACTCCATTTAGGCAGGTCATCATCCACATTTAGGCGTTCTACAAATGACATAATACACCTTATACAGATTGTGTACACAATACTTATAATAGACATAGAAATTACTTACCTCTTTGATATTTCATAAAATTATTTATGTAGAAATCGCACAAAACTTCTTGGGCTCTGGCGATAGACAAAACAGACCTGTGCAAATTTACCTATAAAGTTTCAATTATGCATCATTTTCACGTGATCTGCCATAGCCCAAGACGTTTTGCACAAACTATACCTATCTGCTTTGCGATGTGCTACATTTATGTACAAGTTTTTGCAAGTTTTCATACCTGCAGCTATCGGAGCATCCGTGGAATGAAAAGCAAAAGATGGCTTATGCTCAATGGATTATCTGGAATGATGCACATATAGTATATTAGATATGTTGGAAAATGACATTTACTGATTGGGCGGGGAGGCGGGGGAACTCTTCATGAGACCCCCCTACAACATGTTAAGGTGGGAGAGGAAGGATCTTTTAAGTCCCAGAGTCAGTCAAGTAGTTAATCAGATCTCAGCGGATCAAATAGCAGGGATAAAGCAACGCGTTTCGGCCCCTAAAAGGCCTTTTTTAATGTTGTGATCCAAATAAATACTAGATTGATACTCTGGGACTGAAAAGATACTTCCTTTCCCACCTCAACACGTGTGTGTGCATCATTCCAGATGATCCATTGAGCATAAGCCATCTTTTGCTTTTCATTCCACTTTTGTTTTTCCTGGACTGTTACCCATGCTTCCTGTTGTTTGGGACGTTTGATCTCCATTTCTGTGGATTTAAGGACATCTGGAACATTTGCTATATCAAGATATTACTGCAACAACCTATGGTCAAGTTCGCTTGGCCATAGGAGTTAAGGTGAGCTGTTTTCTACTTAAAACGTTACCAGAGTCATTCCTGATGTTTGATTTGGTATCTGGAGCGCCGTCTCTAAATTTTTCTTATCAGAGCATCCGGCTCATCCCTCCCATTAACAGCATTATTTGTGGATTCATTTTATGTAAGAATTTTACTAGGTTCTGTTTTGTGTCGTTCCAAATCCAAATATTTACTTGCATTTTGTGTCTTTTCAATAAAGATCTGAATAAAAATTGTACATGTTTTTCTTTTTTTTACAATTGTCCCTTCTATAAAAAACCCGATCTAAGTGAGCAGCACTCTGTCAGCTGGGAAAATCCATTTGACTTAAAAAAGG
The DNA here is from genome assembly GCF_035609145.1 of Eleutherodactylus coqui. Lineage (NCBI taxonomy): Eukaryota > Metazoa > Chordata > Amphibia > Anura > Eleutherodactylidae > Eleutherodactylus > Eleutherodactylus coqui. The sequence continues at coordinate 402,599,902 of NC_089837.1, forward strand.
TAAGGAAAATTCAATTTTAGGCCAGCTGCACACGGCCAGATTTGCATTGCGAAATCTGAAGCGGGTGTCCTCCCCTGAACTCCGCAGCAAATACTGCCCATAATCTGCTATTGAAAAATGCTTTTTCCTCTACAAATCGTAGCATGTTCTATTTTTAAGCGGATTCCACATGGATGGCTTCCATTGAAAGGTCATGTATTTCTTTTTTAAAAACCCGGTCTGCCATGTCCAAAGTGAAACTGTGCGGACCATCACAGTACAGAAAAGAAGAAGAAATGACCGGTATGCGCGAATGCCGCTAGGCACAGGATCGGTTTTCCCTGGGGGCTCCTGCATGCGTAATCCGACCTAGTCGTCTGCAGCTGGCCTTAGGGAGGCAGGGGGTCTCCAGGAAACCAAAAAAAATCAGCAAGTGGTCTATGGATCAAAAAAGTTTGGAAACCTCTGGACTAGAGCATAGTATAGCAAGCATGAGAGAAATGATTATATGTATTGCAAAGGTTTGCTTTGGTTATAGCTAGAGTAATATTTATTTTGATCTGAAAATAATTAGCAATTATAGACGGTAATATTTAAAGTATGCAAATTAATGAAACCTGGCTGAATACTTTTATATCGTGGTATGCTGCAATTATTGTGTTTAGCTTACTTCTCTAATTAGAGTGGCTCAATTCATACAACAAAACCATAACCTACAAAATCTACATAATGTAATGCTGTTAATGTTTACTTCTGTATTTACTCTAAAGGGCATATCCTTATTATATTTAGCTACAGAGATTATCGGTGTTTTAAAAAAAGACACAGCCGCACAGTTTTATAGCTATTTTTAATTATTTTTCAACTCATAACAATATTATGTAGAAACATTTAAAATCAATTAAACATGACCTGCATTATGTGTAAGTAGCAGGAATTTTAAATACATCAGCATAATTATTTTTAATGCTTGCTGCTTATTCATGTGACTGTTTTTTTTTCCTTTTCCTTTGAAAACGTGTTCTTCAGATCCACTACGTGTAGTCTTAAAGGTTTTCAGGACCTAGGTGGGTTTAGATTATATTTATCAGGGTATGTACACATGTGGTGTTTTTACGGGCTTTCAGATGCAACAATTGTCACATTTTCCCTTTGTTTTTAAAGGCGTGACATAAAAATGTTTTTCTGTAGTTTAAAAAAAAAAACTGCAAAAATTTGTGAAAAAATTCTGCCTTAGAAATGCAGCGAGAATGCTATTTATCAAAATAACTGCAAGTTGTGAACAGTATGAAATAAAGATTTGAAGGTCCAAAAAAGATGACAATATGCATTAATTTAAGAGTTCTAACTCTTTTTTATTTTGTAATTTTGTTTACAAAAGGTTTCAAGGGTTGACTTAAATATGATGGTCTACATGCATCAATCCAGGCATATCTCATATTTCGAAGGCACTTGCGCTAAAAAAAAGTGCGAAGATAAGTTCTGTCCCATCTTTCTCAAACGTAGAAAACTAGAAAAGTCCTAACTTTCTTGCGCGTACTATTAATGCGTGAGAATCTCGCTAGTGAAAATGAAACCATTGAATTGGTTTATTTTCGGCCTATTTTGAAAATCATGGCCGTAAAATGGAAAAAAAATTCCAGTCATGGGAAGAAGCCCCGACAGTTTGCTTGCAGTATGTTTAGGGCTAAACTTGCATATTGTGACATGATATATTAAATGTGTATTTTAAACTGAAGAATATGTGCTAATTAGTTTTACATTTGTGGCTTATAATATTTTAAGTCAGCAGTAGAGTTGAGTGAACATGCTCTGCCGAGCTTGATGCTCGTTTGAGTATTAGCGTACTCGATGGTGCTCGTTATTCGAATGAGCATCAAGCCGTGTTGAACCCTACCCCAGTTTTTGGCTCCTCCCCGCTGTGACATGCCTGTTTTGGCCACTCCCTGCTACGACGCAATGCGAGTCAATGGCAAATTTTTTGTCTGGCCGGCAGGGGAGAGAGAGAGAGAGAACACACGAACCAAGGAAAAAAAAAAAACTCGGAACCCGGCATCCCACATACAAAAATGCTCGAGTCTCCCATTGTAGTCAATGGGGTTCGTTACTTGAGTAGAGCTCTCGAATTTTACGAAAAGCTCGACTCAATTAACGCGGACCCAAGCATTTGGGTGCTCGCTCATCTCTAGTCAGCAGATATAAGTTTTTGTAACATTTTAAAAATGTTGCAGTTAACAAATCTGTGTGAGGTTGGTGGCACCCATAGTGTTTCTAAAAGCACCGCAAAAATGGATAGTTGATGGAAGCCAAGGTGAAGGTAGCTATAACCATGCAAACAGAAAAAGTATATTGAAAAGTAAAAATAGACCTAGAATAGCATGAATGGACTAAGCTCATGTCGTAGATTCAGGGAAATATGAAAACCCTGGTCTGTATTATAAGTTTTGCCCACCAATAAATACTATAGAACAAAATTGAGCGCTCTTGTAGACAGCAATACAATCTGAATAGTACATAAGAAGTTTTCGACTTGCTCAGAAGTTTTGATCATACATTTACTTAGTGTTGTCTAACATCTCCTAATTTATATTCTCTAAACATATTTCAGTTCATGATATTTCTACCTTTTAAGAGCATTAGCTTTTCACTTTCTAATCCTCATAGCATAAACTAAGATATTCTATAATTCAGCAATGTTTCAGAGTGCAAAAAATCTATGCAGCTTTTCTACGAGCTAGCCTCTGGTGGAACAATGTTCATTCCTGAATCTCTCGCTCGCCTTTATCTGATACAGTTCCCTACATTTATGAAATCCGAAGAGCATTTAAAGCATTTGAAACATAATGTTTGAATACACTTCATTATCCTATCTCAAAAGTAATTGCCCCCTGTATAATGCAGTATTTAACATATTGTACAGTAGGTAACTATTTTCCAACATTACCAATTTAAGTTTCCATCTCCTGTGCTTACTTACTTGGAATGCGCCTCAGAGAAATGAAGAAATCAATTTTAGCAACATGCAGTATTACACTTAAAATATGTACTCTCTTGGAAGGCATCTCAGAATTACACAGACTTTATGTAAGAAATCACTGGGCTCTCCAGAGGGTCATTGACTTACAGCACACTATACCTCAGTAAATTAGTGTAGATAGTTTAAAGAGACTTTGTGCTGAGCACTGCTAAACAGGTAATACTAATGGAAGCTGTATGTTGATTCTCAGCTCCATGACCTTGATGGGGATATTCCATTGTGTATTATTAGGTCATGATATTTCTTACCGATATTCTCCTAAGGGCAGCTTTATTGCCATACAGTATAGTGCAAAAGGTTAATTATATGCTGTGGCATAAATAACAGGTTATTACTGCAATATATTTGCATCTATGTAAGTGGGTTTTACTGTAAACAACTTCCTCGATTGCTGCACAAAAATGAAAAGAAGACGTTATCCAGAAGTACAAGCTCCATAGGTTTATGGCAGTTTACTGCACTCTCTGTTTATACAGGCTCTGCAGGATTCTAAGGGTATGTACAAATGGGGTAGAGAGTCATAGATTGCTGCAACTGCGGTATCATGATCGCAAAAATCAAAAATCCATCCTGCTACTTGTACTGCAGCTCTATTGAGCTCAATAGCAATGTGATGCTACAGTGCTGCACAGTGATGTTGTGGCCAAAGTTGTCATGTAGCCCTTGCCTAAGTGCTGCAAATTTCCCATATACATTTTTTGCAAGGAAAATCTGCAACAATTACAATACAAGCCATGCATGTGGTGCAAAAGAATCCATGCAGATGGATGGAATTGGCAGATACTGAGGATTTTAAATCCACAACATATCAATTGTTGCTGTGCATTTCAGCGCAGATTTTATGTTCTGCAATTCAAATTCACACCAAAATCCATCCATTGTAACTTTTTATGCGATGTGATTTTAACATTAGAAAGTCCCATTGAAAAAATTGCAGCGATATCGCAGCGTTACAAAAAATGCTAGTGGGTAACAGCCCTTAGATGAAGATTTGGCTGCAGCACATTTACTGCTGATTTTCCACTGCAGAAAATCCTCAGAGGAACATACACATGTGACCAGGGGCGTAACTATAGGGGATGCAAGGGGTGTGGTTGATCCCGGGCCCAGGACCTTTATGGGGCCCATAAGGCCTCTCTTCTCCGTATAGTCAGCCTAGTAGTATGAATAAAGCATTATAGTTGGGGGCCCTGTTACAGATTTTGCATTGACACCCAACTGGTGTCAGCAGAACTTTTCAGCTTTAGTTGGGATGCAGGTTAAATCCACAAAGGGAACAAGCTCTATCAGTTTTCAAATTAATGGTTCCCGAATGCATTCCACCACCTTTGGTCCCTGAAGTTTATCATGATTGTTTTTAGATGCAGGGGCATAACTATAGGGGATGCAGTGGATGCAGTTGCACCTAGGGCCACGAGCCTTAGGGGGCCCATAAGGCTTCTCTTTTCCATATTTGGAGCCCAGTACTATGGCTAAAGTATTATAGTTGGGGGCCCTGTTACAGGTTTTGCATTGGGGCGCAGAAGCTTCAAGTTATGCCACTGGTTAGATGGACCATTAACTAATAACTGCCCTCTTTCGCTCCTTCCCCAATCACGGTGTAGCTTTCATTCTACCAGAGCAGTTTGAGAAATGAGAGCAGAGCTTTGGTTAGTCTCTATCAGCAGCAAATATATCTTTTCTTTTAGACAATTTTGACAAATGAGGCCCATTGCTTGTTTTCTTAGTGTATAAATTAGAACACTCGCCTCAGTGGTACTAGGTGACCATCTACTACACCATTCCCTCTTCCTGCTCATGGCAAGCCAGCAGAAGGAGGGCAAAGTAGAAATGTTCCTGTACACTGCAGCAAGTAAAGTTCAGTCACAATGTAAATACAATATTACAAATTGTACTGCATGTTTAATGTTAATTTGTACTCAATCCCGGTTATGTTATACGGTAGTAACTAAAATAGCATGAATGTCAATGGGTGCAAAAATCGAATGAACTGCAAAGGATTTTAGAAACTGATACTATATATCGAAATAAACTTTGCTTGTCCAGCATTAAATAACTGTAATTCCGTGAAGCAGCTTGATGAACTTTTATGGCATGATTTGTTCTGCCTTAGGCCTCGGTCGGATAAGTGTTCTTTTGCGCACAAATAGCCGTGCAAAAAGATGGCTGCTTGCATGTGGAAAAATCTTGTGAATGAAGCTAAAGGCACGATCTACATTTGCACATGATTTGCTCATTCAAATGATCTGTGGTGCAACCGGTGATGATTTTTATGCAGGCTGAAACTGAGCAACAAACGATAAGCGGACAAAAAGTGCATGACCGCTTCACATTGAGGCCTTAGTCACACGGGTGTTTTTTGCCGCGATTTGCGGATCGCATGACAGATGCGCATCCGCAAATCGCGTGACCGGGGCCCGAAAAAACTGCTCCTAGCCGCGTTTCAATAGAAACAGGCTGGAGCTGTCCAGCGCATTGAATTCAATGGAGCCGGCAATACAGCCGGCTCCATTGATAGCAATGCGCTGTGGGCGATCGCGGGATGAATTGTCGGGAAGGGCTTAAATATATAAGCCCTTCCCTGCAATTCATCCAGAAATGTGTAAAAATAAAAAAAAAAAATATACTCACCTTGTCCCGGCAGACGGAGTTCAGAGCGGCCGGCCTGCAGTGGGTGTGAGTGGGTGTGAGTGAGAGCTGCCCCTGATTGGCTCAGCACTGAGCCAATCAGAGGCAGCTCTCACTCACACCCATGTGTGTGAGTGAGAGCTGCCTCTGATTGGCTCAGTGCTGAGCCAATCAGGGGCAGCTCTCACTCACACCCACTGCGGGCCGGCTGCGCTGAACTCCGTCTGCCGGGACAAGGTGAGTATAAATATATATTTTTTTTTTTTTACACATTTCTGGATGAATTGCAGGGAAGGGCTTATATATTTAAGCCCTTCCCGACAATTCATCCCGCGATCGCCGGCAGCCCATTGCTTTCAATGGAGCCGGCTGTATTGCCGGCTCCATTGAATTCAATGGGCAAACATCGTTCTTTTCTGCCACAGCTGTTACAGCTGTGGCAGAGAAGAATGATTTGTCTTCTATATGTTCTCAATGGGGTCGGCGCTGCTGCCGCCGGCCCCATTGAGCGCACATAGAGAAGAGAACAGGAATCGCAGATCGCAGATAGGTGCGATCTGCGATTTCTGTTCTATAATTTATCGGACGAGCGCATAAAAAGCGCTCATGTGTCCGATACCATTGCAAAGCAATGGTTTTAAAAAATCGCTGGACGCATGCGCATGCGCAAATCACGCGAAAAAACGCCCGTCTGACTAAGGCCTAAAAATGTATTAGGAAAAACTTTTTGGGTGAAAAAACATCTTTATTACATTTTGTTGATACCACCAAACTGTTGTTTTTACCGGTAATTATGTACAATGATTTATATATTTCTGACATACAGTACATGTTATTTGCTATCTTTACATGTTTGCATATGTATTTTTTTCCAGATACTCTGTTTTAATTTGCTAGTGAATGCCAATGTGCCTTTTTACTGTGAGGGGCTTTCTTCCAATGCAAGAGTTTTTTTTAATGGCACTGTATCAGAAGCCGAACATGGGAAGAAACAGGAGCTCAGTAGTATGATGATTGTGCAAACGTAGGGAAAAATAACAAAACTATATAAATTTGGTATTTCACTAATCATACTAATCCACGGAGTCAAAGTAACATGTCATTTATACAACATGATAAATGCTATCAAAATATCCTAAATACAATGCCAGATTTGTAGTTCTTTTTTGTTAATCTTGGTTCCAAAAATGGGACAAAAAGTGATCAAAATATCTTACATGGTCCAAAAATGGGAAAAAAAAAAATAAAAGATTATCCCTAAAAACAGCCCTCATAGAGCCCTATCAATGGAAAAATAAAAATGTTATAGCTTTTAGAATGCTAAAGGATTATAAAACAAATAAAAAAAAGTCTGTCTAGTTTGCAAACAGTAGTAAAATATGAAAAAACTATCAAATTTGTTATCATCATAATTATGCTGATTCAGAGAATAACATTATCATGTTGTTTATACCACAAGCTGAATGCCATAAGAATTAAACCAAAAAACAAAGGCGCAATTTAAGGATTTTTATCCCAGCCAAAAGATTGTGAAGTTATACAATAAATGATATGCATCATAAAATAATGTTAATAAAAAATACGACTTGCCCCCAAAAAACAAGTCCTGATACGGCTATGTTGACGGAAATAAAACAAAACTCCTCATCTTAGAAAACTCATCATTTTCTAACACAGAATAGACTACCCTCACCACAACAGCTCAAAGAAAATTTGTTGTTAACCAACCACTTATGGTTGGAGCTGAACCAGATTTATGGCTTCATACATACCCTAATACCTACTACTCAGACCAGATGTAACCCCTCAGCTTTTGAGAAATGATGTCTATGGAACCCATTACTCCCAGACACTATTTCCCTTCTATATTCCATAATGAATCAAGCCCTAGAAGGTGTCAAATTGCAATTAATGTCAGGATAAGGAGGACTTGAATAGGCCACTTTCCACAGAGCGATGGCAGCATTGCTGCAATTTAATATTGAAGGACAGCCATTAAGTCACTATGGCGGACACTTCATTCAAAATTTTACACAGAGCCTATCTAGTCCTAGCTAGAACTCACAAGTTCCGTCCGGATACATTCCATGATTGTTTTAGAGGATGCAACACTTTGTGAACAATGGTACACAAATGGTGGACATGCCCTACAGCACAGTCCTTCGGGAAGCAGGTGGCAAGGATTATTACTAGAGTTGTAGGCAAAACATGTCCCCTTTTTATTATGGCATGCCTGTTGGCTAACAAACCTATAGGATACAATAACCAGCAACATAAATTGTCCCAGTATATCTGCATGGTGGCCAGAATATATTTAGCCTCACAATATTAGACCAATCATTGAGAGGATCTCTAGGATAATGTTGTATGAAAAACTTTCAGCAATGATGATGATACAATGGAAAGGTTCCTCAGAACCTGGTCTCCATGGTCCAGTTATCTCGACTGGCCGGGACTCTCTGAGTCAGACAATTAGAAGCTAGCTTGATAGCAGGGAAAATGAAAGAGGGGACCCCCAGCTGGTTTAGATATCAACTACTATTAGTTCAATGCTGATACTTGCTGCTCTTCATATTATCAGTAGTTTAACATTGATGACTTATATAACTGTTATTGTTGTTGTTATATAGTTGGATATGCTATAATTATTTCTTCTTGTACCATCTACAAGGAGAATAACCAGCACAAAAGGCATATGTAATTTGGTTTAAAATAAATAAAAATCCTTTTGAAATCAAATTGTAATAGAATACATAGCAGAAAAAAATCTAGTGCGTAAGGTATGGATTAATTTGGGAATGTTATCTGCATGCATTCCTCTATACTTGTCATTTTACCTTGTACCATCTCTATACAACACACCGTATGTGTTGTCATCCTCTGCCCTCTAATTGTTACTCTATGCATAGTATGTCCCCAGCAAATACAGAGGGAGAGGATTGACATCCTCCAAACGTGTATATATGCCGGTTATACAATAAACAGACAAGTTAAATGAATACACCGTTGTATAATCTTTTTATATTCCCAACTTTTAAACGCATTTAGCATTTGTTATCACAAGAGGAATTGTCACCTCATTAAACATGTTTCTTTTAGTAAGTATTTGTATTCCCTATGAAATAACAATTCTGGCACATCGTTTTAGAACTCAATATCGTGCCATTCCTCTGCTATTGGGCCTGGAAATATATATACAGTTAGGGCCAGAAATATTTGGACGGTGACACAAGTTTTGTTATTTTAGCTGTTTACAAAAACATGTTCAGAAATACAATTATATATATAATATGGGCTGAAAGTGCACACTCCCAGCTGCAATATGAGAGTTTCCACATCCAAATCGGAGAAAGGGTTTAGGAATCATAGCTCTGTAATGCATAGCCTCCTCTTTTTCAAGGGCCCAAAAGTAATTGGACAATGGACTCTAAGGGCTGCAATTAACTCAGAAGGCGTCTCCCTCGTTAACCTGTAATCAATTAAGTAGTTAAAAGGTCTGGGGTTGATTCCAGGTGTGTGGTTTTGGATTTGGAAGCTGTTGCTGTGACCAGACAACATGCGGTCAAAGGATTTCTCAATTGAGGTGAAGCAGAACATCCTGAGGCTGAAAAAAAATAAAAAATCCATCAGAGAGATAGCAGACATGCTTGGAGTAGCAAAATCAACAGTCGGGTACATTCTGAGAAAAAAGGAATTCACTGGTGAGCTTGGGAACTCAAAAAGGCCTGGGCGTCCACGGAAGACAACGGTGGTGAAGAAGAACCCGTTCACAACATCAACTGAAGTCCAGAACACTCTCAGGGAAGTAGGTGTATCTGTCTCTAAGTCAACAGTAAAGAGAAGACTCCATGAAAGTAAATACAAAGGGTTCACATCTAGATGCAAACCATTCATCAATTCCAAAAATAGACAGGCCAGAGTTAAATTTGCCGAACAACACCTCAAGAAGCCAGCCCAGTTCTGGAAAAGTATTCTATGGTCAGATGAGACAAAGATCAACCTGTACCAGAATGATGGGAAGAAAAAAGTTTGGAGAAGAAAGGGAACGGCACATGATCCAAGGCACACCACATCCTCTGTAAAACATGGTGGAGGCAACGTGATGGCATGGGCATGCATGGCTTTCAATGGCACTGGGTCACTTGTGTTTATTGATGACATAACAGCAGACAAGAGTAGCCGGATGAATTCTGAAGTGTACCGGGATATACTTTCAGCCCAGATTCAGCCGAATGCTGCAAAGTTGATCGGACGGCGCTTCACAGTACAGATGGACAATGACCCCAAGCATACAGCCAAAGCTACCCAGGAGTTCATGAGTGCAAAAAAGTGGAACATTCTGCAATGGCCAAGTCAATCACCAGATCTTAACCCAATTGAGCATGCATTTCACTTGCTCAAATCCAGACTTCAGACGGAAAGACCCACAAACAAGCAAGACCTGAAGGCTGCGGCTGTAAAGGCCTGGCAAAGCATTAAGAAGGAGGAAACCCAGCGTTTGGTGATGTCCATGGGTTCCAGACTTAAGGCAGTGATTGCCTCCAAAGGATTCGCAACAAAATATTGAAAAAAATATATTTTGTTTGGGTTATATTTATTTGTCCAATTACTTTTGAGCTCCTAAAATGTGGAGTGTTTGTAAAGAAATGTGTACAATTCCTACATTTTCTATCAGATATTTTTGTTCAACCCTTTAAATTAAACGTTACAATCTGCACTTGAATTCTGTTGTAGAGGCTTCATTTCAAATCCAATGCGGTGGCATGCAGAGCCCAACTCGCGAAAATTGTGTTACTGTCCAAATATTTCTGGCCCTAACTGTATATATATATATATATAAATTGATGGTGTTACTAGTTTTTTGTTGTTTTTTTTTGGGGGGGGGGGTCTCTGCACAGTCTGGTATTATCCAGTCAGTAGTAATAGTAGCAGATTGTGTAGAGGCACTCCCTTTTGACAAGGGGAATGGTAACACCCAGTTGTCATTTTAGCCATAAACCTCTAGGAGAAATAACAGAGGAATGTGCAGAGTTATAGGATAAGCTCCATCAATGTGTCTGTTTTACAAAATACTTATATTTACCATAAACCAGCAATGTCAGAAGAGGTGACAGGGCTTTAGGGCTCAGGCAGACGGGCGTTTTTTGCTGCGCATGTCTTTGCGATTTGCATCTATATAGAACCAATGCTTTTCAATGGTAGCAGTCACATGTCCGATGTTTACATGCACATAAAATCCGAACCCACAAAATATAGAACATATGGGTGTCAATGGACGTATTCACGTGTTTCATTTTTACGCGCAAAGTGCGATTTTTTTTTCACGCGCAAAGAAATGCACGTATAAAACGCCCATCTGACTGAGCCCTTACAGTCCATTATTTACAGTATTTTTAGTCTCATGCCTGTCAGTTTGTACTTTTTAAGAGCCAGTATTGTACCATGGAGATTGTAGTGTATTTATTATCTTAGTTAACGTTATGAATAATTAACTACATTTCTAACACATGTATAATACATAGAAAAATGCTGCCTACAATTCACTAAGGATTCCACGTTCCTGGTGAATTGTATGGAAAAATTAATTATGTTGACAGCTTCTCAAAAACATTTATGTCATTAGTAAGAATATTCTAATGAGGTTTATTAGTCTCTACAATTAGTTACAAATCACTCTGTATGCAAAGGAAGCAGAGCAAGCTTATTTTTGGTGAAATGTCCTCATACTTTTAGAGTTAGGAAAGTCTTGGAGTAATCCATACGGGCGTATTTTGCATGCGTATTTCATCCATATTTTTTGCGGACATAATACACACAGCATAGTGCAACATTGCTTTCCATTGGTTTATTCTGACCAGTGTTTTGTGTGAGCATTATAAGGGGATTCCAGAGCCTGAGAAATTTTCAAAATTTCTATGACGTTTCACTTACTGACATTATTCCAAGTGTCCATCTAAATGATCAAACTGAACTCCAGTATCTTTTTTTGTCAATCTGCATCACCACTGCTTTCTAGCCAGCTTCAGATATCCAAATTGTTATTTAAAATACTACATTTCCCACAATGACCCATTGCCAGTTACTGATGAGTACACAAACTGTATCATTATTGCAGAATTTCAAGACACTAAACATGCCTACCAGTAAAACAGATCATAACCATTAGCCACCAATAGAGAACTAAGCAGGGGAGGGGCTACAGGTAAAGCAACATCAGCAGTTTTGTAAAACAAGTTATCAATTATATTACAAAACTACTTGTTATCGCCTTAGGGCTCAGTCACAGGGACGGCGATGCGCCCGTGTTACTGCACGAAGAAGACGGCCGCACTGCTGGTGCAGACGACTCTCCGCACCACTGGAAGAAAGAACACATGACCGGCAATGGAGCCGGTCATGTGTTCTTTCTTCCGGCAGTGCATAGAGTCGTACGCACCTGCAGTGTAGCCGTCTTATCGTGCAGGAACACGGGGTGACTGAGCCCTTATGTAGCCTATAACTTTCACTCTGAATCACCGGAATACAAGTTTCACAAGAACATAATATGTAAAAAAAAAAAAAGAAGGTGGTTGGCACTAACTACAATCTACAGTAAATTCAGTAATAGACTAGGAAAGTCTGCTAGGTGGGGTTTTGCCCCTCAACATACAGTTCACATTGTCTGCAATGAGGAGAAATAAACAAGAATGTTGCTTCATTTTAAGCATCTTGCAGTGGACCTTCTATTATTATTTCATTCAAGATACCTGATTTTAAGTGATTCACTGTTGCTGATGAAATGTGTATTTTTTTTGTACAGTACTTTACTTGTGTACTTTATACGTTTTTTCGTGGCAGATGTTTTCTTTATTATTTCATTATAATTTGCCCATTCTTTTATACTCACCTGTATTTTGAATAGCAATGGTTTTTTGGCATTTACCTATTTAAAATGATTTATTTTTTGCAATATTGCTTCATATGATCTAGTGTGAATTAAAGTTTTATTACCGTTTTTTTTTGTATTTCTGTATTAGTTTTGTTTTCATATATTTTAATAAAAGAGCTAATTATATAACACATATTATAGGAAGAAGTGCTCAAAAAATATAATAAGTATAAATAAAGAAATAAACAGAGGGGATGTTTATTGCATGTAGAATTTCATTATCCCTCATGGCTTGAAAATACCAGATGTTCTAGGGAGAAATAATAAGACAAATCTAGAATTCCTTCCTTCTAGTGGCGCATGAGGGTCCACTTTGAGCAAAATCTTTACCATCCAGCTGGGTAAACACAAATGAGTTCACAGTAACATGTAGCAAGAGAGTTAGAAGATCAACTAGTCATGCATGAAATTGATTTTTTAATAACAAGTATCTGTTGCCTTCTATAAGGCATGCACCTAATTCTAAAAATGGGTAACAATAGAAGCAAATCATTAACTGTTCTTGGTAAATGAAGCACAGCGAAATATGAAAGAAATCCGCTACAGTATTGACCCTAAAGTTTATGCAATGTGTAAGTAATTTAAGTATAGGATCAGTTCATTAGATTTCATATTTTTGCTATGTAATACTGGCTTATTATATATTTAATACAATAAATGTTAACATTTCATTTTGCTGATTACAGAATTATTTTTCCAAAAATGACTGATACTGCTGGCTACATTTCGTGCGCTTGCACAATTTAAACAGCAAAAACTCTTTAGGAAACCTGTACAGTACAAATGACAGTATTTTACTCAGCTAAACTAATATAAATACATTACGTCCATTAACTTCTATAATCCGACCCAGTGGTGTAACTATTGGGGATGCAGGAGATGCGGTTGCACTCGGGCCCAGGAGCCTTAGGGGGCCCATAAGGCCTCTCTTTTCCCTATAGGGAGCCCAGCACTATGAATAAAGCACTATAGTTGGGGGCCCTGTTACAGGTTTTGCATTTAGGACCAAGTACTTCAAGTTACGCCTTTAGACCAACATATCTACTAGGATTTTTTGCAAAAAGAACAATTTTGAAATCACTTTAAGGAGGTTTCCTATCTATGACATTAATATCATATCCACAAGAAATGCTTTACTAGTTAGATACTGAGAGAACAGGGCACCCCTGACCCACATTCCACTAGACAAAGCAGTAGCCACATCCATGTAAAGAATGAATGAACAGTTAACATCACATGTACACAGCTCTCCATTCACTGTTCCATTCAAACCTATGAGTATTAGAGAACAGACTAGAGTGTGATCTCCACAGACTTGAATGTAGAGAAAGTCAACCCAATTTAGGCCTCAGTTACACGTGCGCATCGGCACCCATACATCGGCGCCCGTGTGACTGACAGTTAGAAGACGGCCGTACCTAAAGACGGCCGTCTCTCGCCAGCGCTGATCATAGAACACATGACCGGCAATGGAGCCGGTCACATGTTCTTCCTCCCGGCGCTGCAGAGAGACGGCCGTCTTCAGGTACGTCCGTCTGCTGGCTGCAGTCACACGGGCGCATTGGCGCCGGTGTACGGGTGCCGATGCGCCCATGTGACTGAGGCCTTAAGCAGAAGAAGCAGTGACATCTATCAAACATTTATGGCATATCCTCTGATTACATTAGACTTACATTTTTAAAATATACAGTGACTCTCCAGTTGCGGGACAAAATTCTGCCCAGGTACCGGAAGGGTAGGGGGGTATATTACCTGCAATTCTGCTCTGTTGTCCCTCGGATCAACTGGTTCCACATCCTATTTTCAGCCATCCAAGATAGTCAACATATCTTAAGTCTACCTAATCCCCACAGTGCATTAGTAGTGTTAGACTACTAGTGCACTACACCTGCTCTCTGATTGACTGACTGATTGATTGGCTAAGCAGTGCTGGCCAATCAGAGAGCAGTGTATAGTAGGCATTAAATAGTCAGAAAATTACTATGGCCATTTTGGACACCTGAAAACTGGGCCCAGAAATGGTTGCTCAGAGGGGTAGCAGAGAAAAACAACTGCAGGTAATATAACTCCCTCTCTTGGTGTGACACAGAATTTTGTCCCTCAATTGGAGGATCACTTTAATTCAAGTTTGCCATTTGTACAGTCCAACAAGTTAACAAGCTATTCTTCAACCAAACTAGTTATATACCATTACAATATCTAGAGTCGATGGTCTCAACAGTGTAGTAGATGGATATTGTAGAACACTCAGTGAAATGGTGCATGCTAGTGTATATATCCCACATTAAGGCTCATTATTAGAGATGAGCGAACGCGTTCGTCCGAGCTTGATATTCGTGCGAATATTAGGGTGTTCGGGATGTTCGTTATTCGTAACGAACACCATGCGGTGTTCTGGTTACTTTCACTTCCTTCCCTGAGACGTTAGCGCGCTTTTCTGGCCAATTGAAAGACAGGGAAGGCATTACAACTTCCCCCTGCAACGTTTAAGCCCTATACCACCCCCCTGCTGTGAGTGGCTGGCGAGATCAGGTGTTCGCCTAATATAAAAGTCGGCCCCTCCCGCGGCTCGCCTCAGATGCGGTGTGAGTTAGATGAGGGACAGTGCTGTTTATACCGGAGCTGCTGTAGGGAAAGAATTGGTAGTTAGTGTAGGCTTCAAGACCCCCCAAAGGTCCTTATTAGGGCCACTGATAGCTGTGTGTTGGCTGCTGTTAGCAGTGGAATTTTTTTTCTTCTCAAAATCGGCTCTGCAGAGCGTTGCACCTGGCATTAGGGACAGAAGTGCTGCATAGGCAGGGAGAGTGTTAGGAGTGCGTGTAGCCTTCAAGAACCTCAACGGTCCTTTCTAGGGCCATATTTATCCGTGTGCAGTACTGTCCAGGCTGCTGTTAGCTGTGCTGCATTTTTTTTGGGCTTCTCAAAATCGCCTCTGCAGAGCATTCCACCCTCCATTGATACTGCAGGGAAAGAATTGTATAGGCAGGGCCACAACACAGTTATTATTCATAGAATATACGCAGTGCTGCCTTTTGGTGGAAAAACAAGTGAAAACAAATCTATTTGTCCAGCCTCTGTCCGTCCTTACGGGCGGTGGACACGTGTGAGCTGCGTGAAAAACATTGCTAAATCATACGCACCCAGCTACGCTTTACTGCTGGCTTCGCCATTTGCTTTCCTTAATTGGGAAAAAAAATACCTGCTCTGCCAGAGTTATAATAACTCTGCTACCCTCACGTTCTGTGACACATAAGCAGGGACACAGCACAGTTATTACACTTCTCATGTTCATTGAATATACGCAGTGCTGCCTTTTGGTGGGAAAAAACTGAAAACAAATCTATTTGTCCAGCCTCTGTCCGTCCTAACGCCTGTGGACACGTGTGAGCTGCGTGAAAAACATTGCTAAATCATACGCACCCAGCTACGCTTTACTGCTGGCTTCGCCATTTGCTTTCCTTAATTGGGAAAAAAAATACCTGCTCTGCCAGAGTTATAATAACTCTGCTACCCTCACGTTCTGTGACACATAAGCAGGGACACAGCACAGTTATTACACTTCTCATGTTCATTGAATATACGCAGTGCTGCCTTTTGGTGGGAAAAAACTGAAAACAAATCTATTTGTCCAGCCTCTGTCCGTCCTAACGCCTGTGGACACGTGTGAGCTGCGTGAAAAACATTGCTAAATCATACGCACCCAGCTACGCTTTACTGCTGGCTTCGCCATTTGCTTTCCTTAATTGGGAAAAAAAATACCTGCTCTGCCAGAGTTATAATAACTCTGCTACCCTCACGTTCTGTGACACATAAGCAGGGACACAGCACAGTTATTACACTTCTCATGTTCATTGAATATACGCAGTGCTGCCTTTTGGTGGGAAAAAACTGAAAACAAATCTATTTGTCCAGCCTCTGTCCGTCCTAACGCCTGTGGACACGTGTGAGCTGCGTGAAAAACATTGCTAAATCATACGCACCCAGCTACGCTTTACTGCTGGCTTCGCCATTTGCTTTCCTTAATTGGGAAAAAAAATACCTGCTCTGCCAGAGTTATAATAACTCTGCTACCCTCACGTTCTGTGACACATAAGCAGGGACACAGCACAGTTATTAAACTTAGATTATTCATTCACTAGAGGCAGTGGGGCCTTTCGTTTTCCCAAAAGGGCAAAAATTATATTTGGCCTGCAGTCTTGCGCCAATTTATTTCCTGCCTGTTAAATCAAATCACTGGTAATACAGCATGCTGAGGGGTAGGGGTAGGCCTAGAGGACGTGGACGCGGCCGAGGACGCGGAGGGCCAAGTCAGGGTGTGGGCACAGCCCGAGCTCCTGATCCCGGTGTGTCGCAGCCGACTGCTGCGCGATTAGGAGAGAGGCACGTTTCTGGCGTCCCCACATTCATCGCCCAATTAATGGGTCCACGCGGGAGACGGTTATTAGAAAATGAGCAGTGTGAGCAGGTCCTGTCCTGGATGGCAGAAAGTGCTTCGAGCAACCTATCGTCAACACGCAGTTCTGCGCCGTCCACTGCTGCAAATCCGAATCCTCTGTCTGCTGCTCCTCCTTCCTCCCAGCCTCCTCACTCCACTACAATGACACCTGCTCAGGAGCGGGAACACTCCCAGGAACTGTTCTCGGGCCCCTGCTTAGATTGGGCAGCAGCGGTTCCTCTCCCACCAGAGGAGTTTATCGTCACTGATGCCCAACCATTCGAAAGTTCCCGGGGTCCGAGGGAAGAGGCTGGGGACTTCCGCCAACTGTCTCAACAACTTTCTGTGGGTGAGGAGGATGATGACGATCAGACACAGTTGTCTTGCAGTGAGGTAGTAGTAAGGGCAGTAAGTCCAAGGGAGCAGCGCACAGAGGATTCGGAGGAAGAGCAGCAGGACGATGAGGTGACTGACCCCACCTGGTGTGCAACGCTTACTCAGGAGGACAGGTCTTCAGAGGGGGAGTCAAGGGCATCAGCAGGGCAGGTTGCAAGAGGCAGTGCGGTGTCCAGGGGTAGAGGCAGGGCCAGACCGAATAATCCACCAAGTGTTTCCCAAAGCGCCCCCTCGCGCCATGCCACCCTGCAGAGGCCGAGGTGCTCTAAGGTCTGGCAGTTTTTCACAGAGACGCCTGACGACCGACGAACAGTGGTGTGCAACCTTTGTTGCGCAAAGCTCAGCCGGGGAGCCAACACCAACAGCCTCACCACCACCACCATGCGCAGACATATGATGGCCAAGCACCCCACAAGGTGGGACGAAGGCCGTTCACCGCCTCCGGTTTGCACCCCTGCCTCTCCCCCTGTGCCCCAACCTGCCACTGAGATGCAACCCCCCTCTCAGGACACAGGCACTACCGCCTCATGGCCTGCACCCAGACCCTCATCTCCGCTGTCCTCGGCCCCATCCAGCAGTGTAGTTCAGCGCACCGTTCAGCCGTCGCTTGCGCAAGTGTTCGAGCGCAAGCGCAAGTACGCCGCCACGCACCCGCACGCTCAAACGTTAACCGTCCGCATAGCAAAATTCATCAGCCTTGAGATGCTGCCGTATAGGGTTGTGGAAACTGAGTCCTTCAAAAGTATCATGGAGGCGGCGGCCCCGCGCTACTCAGTTCCCAGTCGCCACTACTTTTCCCGATGTGCCGTCCCAGCCCTGCACGACCACGTCTCCCGCAACATTGTGCGCGCCCTCACCAACGCGGTTACTGCCACGGTCCACTTAACTACGGACACGTGGACAAGCACAGGCGGGCAGGGCCACTACATCTCCCTGACGGCACATTGGGTGAATTTAGTGGAGGCTGGGACAGAGTCAGAGCCTGGGACCGCTCACGTCCTACCCACCCCCAGAATTGCGGGCCCCAGCTCGGTGGTGGTATCTGCGGAGGTGTATGCTTCCTCCACTAAAGCACCCTCCTCCTCCTCCTCCTCCTCTGTCTCGCAATCAAGATGTGTTAGCAGCAGCATGTCGCCAGCAGTCGGTGTCGCGCGGTGTGGCAGCACAGCGGTGGGCAAGCGTCAGCAGGCCGTGCTGAAACTACTCAGCTTAGGCGATAAGAGGCACACGGCCCACGAACTGCTGCAGGGTCTGACACAGCAGACCGACCGCTGGCTTGCGCCGCTGAGCCTCCAACCGGGCATGGTCGTGTGTGACAACGGGCGTAACCTGGTGGCGGCTCTGCAGCTTGGCAGCCTCACGCACGTGCCATGCCTGGCCCACGTCTTTAATTTGGTGGTTCAGTGGTTTCTGAAAAGCTACCCACGCTTGTCAGACCTGCTCAAAAGGCGCGCCGGCTCTGCGCACATTTCCGCAAGTCCCACACGGACGCTGCCACCCTGCGCACCCTGCAACATCACTTTAAGCTGCCAGTGCACCGACTGCTGCGCGACGTGCCCACACGGTGGAACTCTACGCTCCACATGTTGGCTAGGCTCTATGAGCAGCGTAGAGCAATAGTGGAATACCAACTCCAACATGGGCGGCGCAGTGGGAGTCAGCCTCCTCAATTCCTTTCAGAAGAGTGGGCCTGGTTGGCAGACATCTGCCATGTCCTTGGTAATTTTGAGGAGTCTACCCAGGTGGTGAGCGGCGATGCTACAATCATTAGCGTCACCATTCCTCTGCTATGCATCTTGAGAAATTCCCTGCAAACCATAAGGCAGCTGCTTTGCGCTCGGAAACGGGGGCGGGGGAAGACAGTATGCCGCTGGATAGTCAGGGCACCCTCCTGTCTATTTCTCAGCGCGTACAGGAGGAGGAGGAGGAGCATGAGGAGGATGAGGAGGAGGGGGAAGAGACAGCTTGGGCCGCTGCTGACGGTACACCGGCTGATTGCCTGTCATCCTTTCAGCGTGTATGGCCTGAGGAGGAGGAGGAGGAGGATCCTGAAAGTGATCTTCCTAGTGAAGACAGCCATGTGTTGCGTACAGGTACCCTGGCACACATGGCTGACTTCATGTTAGGATGCCTTTCTCGTGACCCTCGCGTTGCACGCATTCTGGCCACTACGGATTACTGGGTGTACACACTGCTCGATCCACGGTATAAGGAGAACCTGCCCACTCTGATTCCCGAAGAGGAAAGGGGTTCGAGAGTGTTGCTATACCACAGGACCCTTGCGGACAAGCTGATGGTAAAATTCCCAGCCGACAGCGCTAGTGGCAGAAGGCGCAGTACCGAGGGCAAGGTAGCAGGGGATGTGTGTAGATCGAGCAGCATGTACATCCCAGGCAGTGCAACAGTCTCTAAGGGCCTGGCCAGCTTTATGGCTCCCCACCAAGACTGTGTCACCGCTCCCCAGTCACGGCTGAGTCGGCGGGAGCACTGTAAAAGGATGGTGAGGGAGTACGTAGCCGATCGCACGACCATCCTTGGTGATGCCTCTGCCCCCTACAACTACTGGGTGTCGAAGCTGGACATGTGGCCTGAACTAGCGCTGTATGCCCTGGAGGTGCTTGCTTGTCCTGCGGCTAGCGTCTTGTCGGAGAGGGTGTTTAGTGCGGCTGGGGGAATCATCACAGATAAGCGTAGCCGCTTGTCAACCGACAGTGCCGACAGGCTAACACTCATCAAGATGAACAAAGGCTGGATTTCCCCAGACTTCTGTTCTCCACCAGCGGACAGCAGCGATACGTAAGCAATACGTAGGCTGCACCCGCGGATGGAAGCTACGTTCTCTCTCACCATCCAAAACGGGGACATTTCTGCTTCATCAATCTGTGTCTAATATTCCTCCTCCTCCTCCTGCTCCTCCTCCTGAAACCTCACGTAATCACGCTGAACGGGCAATTTTTCTTAGGGCCACAAGGCTCACTGAAATAATTTTTCAGAACAATTTTTATAAGTTTCAATGCGCTTAAAAGCATTGGAACTTTAACTTGAACCAATTTTTCGTTACACTGGGCTGCCTCCAGGCCTAGTTACCACTTAAGCCACATTAACCAAAGCGATTAATGGGTTTCACCTGCCCTCTTGGCTGGCCATGGCCAATTTTTGGGATGTACATTAGTACTGTTGATACAGCAATTTTTGTGGGCCCTCGCCTACAGTGTAATCAAATTAATTTTTAGCCCACCTGCATTACAGCTGACGTTACCTCAGCTGTGTTGGGCAATGCAATGGGATATTTTTATGTACCGCCGGTGGGTTCCAGGGAGCCACCCATGCTGTAGGTGCACACTGAGTTTTTAATACATCTGTACACTTCTAAAGAACCCGTCTGACTGGGGCATGCAGTGTGGGCCGAAGCCCACCTGTATTACGCACGACATTACTACCTCAGCTGTGTTGGGCAATGCAATGGGATATTTCTATGTACCGCCGGTGGCTTCCTGGCACCCACCCAGGCAGTGGGTCCACAGGGAGTTTAACCTACATGTGTCCACTTGTAAAGAACCCCAGTCTGACTGGGGCATGCAGTGTGGGCCGAAACCCACCTGCATTAACCCTTTCCAGTCCACTGTGTGACCTGTGAAGACATTAGGGTTTAAGGCTGTACAGCTCCGTTGTTGGTAGACGTCCGTCGGGGTTCTCTTACTGTATATTGCCAGCCTCTCTGCTGTCGGAGCCTATCCTACGTGTCAGCTCATGCAGTACTGGCTTTAGCCAGCATATAGCGCCGTTGTATAACAGCAGAAAAAGAGTAAGCCCCCTAGGAAAACCATATACAAATTGGATTGGAAAGGGTTAAGCACAACATTACTACCTCAGCTGTGTTGGGCAATGCAATGGGATATTTCTATGTACCGCCGGTGGCTTCCTGGCACCCACCCATGCTGTAGGTGCACACGGAGTTTTTACTACATCTGTACACTTATAAAGAACCCCAGTCAGACTGGGGCATGCAGTGTGGGCCGAAGCCCACCTGCATTAAGCACGACATTACTACCTCAGCTGTGTTGGGCAATGCAATGGGATATTTCTGTGTACCGCCGGTGGGTTCCAGGGAGCCACCCATGCTGTGGGTCGACAGGGACTTCACAATAGGGAGTTGTACCTGCCTGTGTCTATGAATTAAAAAGCCCGGTCTGACTGGGGCATGCAGACACCTTGACAGAATGAATAGTGTGTGGCACATAGGTTCCCCATTGCTATGCCCACGTGTGCAGCTCCTGATGGCGGTGGCACAGGATTCTATTTCTCATTGCTTCTGTACAGCATTGTGGGCTATCGCTCCGCCACTTTTAAAGAGGGTCGCTGCCTAGCCGTGCCAACCTCTGCAGTGTGTGCCTGCGGTCCCTCGTCATGGCAGACGCAATTCTAAATAGACATGAGCGTGGTGTGGCATGAGGGCAGCTGAAGGCTGCCCAGG
This sequence comes from Eleutherodactylus coqui, assembly GCF_035609145.1. Lineage (NCBI taxonomy): Eukaryota > Metazoa > Chordata > Amphibia > Anura > Eleutherodactylidae > Eleutherodactylus > Eleutherodactylus coqui. The sequence goes on from NC_089837.1 coordinate 402,621,779, forward strand.
GACACTTTGGTGTGCGCTGTGGGGGGGGAGGGGGGGCGGTTGGGCAGCATGTAACCCAGGAGAAGTGTCAGTGGAGTGTCATGCAGGCAGTGATTGTGCTTTGTTGGAGGTAGTATGGTGCTTAGCAAAGGTATGCCATGCTAATGAGGGCTTTTCAGAACTAAAAGTTGTTGGGAGGGGGGGGGGCCCACTCTTGCCGGTATTGTGGCTTAATAGTGGGACCTGTGAACTTGAGATGCAGCCCAACACGTAGCCCCTCGCCTGCCCTATCCGTCACTGTGTCATTCCCATCACTTTCCTGAATTGCCCAGATTTTCACACATGAAAACCTTAGCGAGCATCGGCGAAATACAAAAATGTTCTGGTCGCCCATTGACTTCAATGGGGTTCGTTGTTCGAAACGAACCCTCGAGCATCACGGGAAGTTCGTTCCGAATAACGAACACCCGAACATTTTGGTGTTCGCTCATCTCTACTCATTATTGCTAAGAGAATATACACCAGAATAATATCATGAATTCCATCAAATAGCAGATGGTGTCAACCAAATTTAGTAGAGGAGTTCTTTTTAACTACCCCCACCAACAGTTTAGTAGAAGCTCTGTTACTTTTGCTGGTAAAGGCCTTTACAGTTTTGGAACAGAGCTAATTCTACTTTTAAACAGCTGTACCCCTGGTTCTACCTGTGCTACTGGCATGATTTTGGTGTAATTTTAAATCTAAGATAATTGACTTTTAAAAGGCAAAAGCATGTCCATAGCTCTTATAGAACTGGAGAGCTACAGCTGTTTTTTAACTTGGGTTGGGAATACTGAATTGACAACTGCCACTTTTCAATCAGTGAGGGCAGAGCAGAGAGGGACTGGGACCAGCAGAGAAAATCTGTGATTCTCCTGTATATTCCCCTTTCCAAGGGGAGGGGTGACATGGGCTTTTTTCATGTTAACCCCCCCCCCCTCCACAATCATAGAGTATATTTGTTGGGGGTGGGGGGTCACATATGGAGGTCTGGTTTTCCAGAAAATAGTAAAATTACGAGGACTGTTCATCAAATCACTCCCCTACACTGTTTATCCACACAGATGCTGCAGTCATTGCTGACCATGACATCTAAACGTTTTTACAGAAAAAAAAAACCTATTGAAAAAAATAAAGAGACTGAAAAAAAAATTATAATTTAGTATCACCACATCCATAACAACCTATACTACAAAATATTACATTATTTATCCAGTGAGGTAAACTCCATTAAAAAAATAAAAATGCCAAAATAGCAGTTTTCTATTGATCTTGCATAGATTAAAATAAACATAATATTTATACCACATGGGAAACTCCATAAAATAACCACAGAATACAGTAGTGAAATAGCCTATTAAAAAAAAGTTATTCAATATGTTAGAACTCATGCTACAAAATACAAGGTCTAATACAACTGAAAAAAAAAAAAAGTTTGGACTGTTAGAACACATGATTTACTGGCTCTTAACCCTTTCCAACCCACTGTCTGACCTCTGAAGACATTATGATTTGAGGCTATACAGCTCTGATGTTGGAAGACGTCCATTGGGGTTCTCTTACTGTATATTGCCAGCCTCTCTGCTGTCGGAGCCTATCCAACATGTCACCACATGCAGTATTGGCTTTAGCCAGCATATAGCGCCGTTGTATAATGGCAGAAAAAGAGTAAGCCCCCTAGGAAAACCACGATACAAATTGGATTGGAAAGGGTTAAGGCTAAAATTTGTTATGTCACCAAAGGATTAAAAAGACACTTAAGAGGCTAAATTCTGCATCAAATATATTTACATGAGACAAAAATTCAGAATCTACAGTTTTAAAAAATGACATTCTCAGGAAAGTTTGTCCAATTTAATTTGATTATTAGAGGGTTAAAGGATTGCCCTATATCAGATGCTTATGGCATGTCCACAGCATTTTCTGTAAAATTCTGATATTAGGAGTACAGGGGTTCAACAATTCCTGTTCCATTGGGCAAGGAAGTGGCCACTTCAATGGAAAGGTGAACCCATAGTTCTCTGCATTTAAAGTAACACTATGGGCCTGGGGAAACACAATGACTGAAATGTTATGTTTCTCTGACTACCTGATGCCCACTGTGTATTAATATGCATCAGTAGTCTAAGACATTACATGCTGATATGACTAGCTAGTGCTACTCATGTGGGCAGTATTGATCAATCAAGGCAGGTGTAGTATCTTATACTTACGATGCATACAAAGGGTGAAGTCACACGAACGTATATCGGCTCGGTTTTCACGCCGAGCCGATATACCTTGTCCTCGTGTGCAGGGGGGAGGATGGAAGAGCCAAGTGAAGGAACTGAGCTCCCGGCCCCCTCTCTGCCTCCTCTCCACCCCTCTGCACTATTTGCAATGGGGAGAGGTGGGATGGGGGCGGGCTAATTCACGGAACTTAGCCCCGCCCCGCCTCTTCCCATTACAAATAGTGCAGAGGGGCGGGGAGGAGGCGGAGTGGGGGCCCGGGAGCTCAGTTCCTGCTCCTGGCTCTTCCATCCCCCCCCCCCCCTGCACACGAGGACAACGTATATCGGCTCGGCGTGAAAACCGAGCCGATATACGTTCGTGTGACTTCACCCAAATGCACAGTGTGCACCAGGGAGGCAGAGAAACTAGTGCGGCCATCTGGGTTTCTACGGGCCCGGAGGGTCGCTTTACATCAATAAATATTAAGGAAACCAGTAAAAAAAAATTTATAACTCCCATACACCCGAAAAGAAAGAGTCATACACATTATGGGCTCAGTCACACGGGCGCCGAAGCGCCCGTGTTACTGCAGGTAGCAGACGGCCGTACCTGAAGATGGACGTCTCTGTGCAGCGCCGGAGGAAAGAACATGTGACCGGCTTCATTGCCGGTCATGTGTTCTTTCATCAGCGCTGCAGAGAGACGTCCGTCTTCAGGTACGGCCGTCTTCTTTCTGCAGTAACGGCTCAGTCACACGGGCGCATCGGTGCCGGTGTACGGGTGCCGATGCGCCCGTGTGACTGAGCCCTAAAGCTGACTTAAGGTGGCTTTACACAAGTGCAAGCGTAATTGCGCACACTTCAGCACAATGTATTTGTGCTATGAACTAGGTTTATCTACACTTGTATCAGCACATTTAACTGTACTTTTTGCACAGGCAGGTCATCTTCATTTGCACGCAACAGACAAACAAGCCCTAATTTAAATGGCTGTTTAGCCTAATGAGGTCCAGATGTCTTATTTTTTTCAGCGTACTATACATTTGCGCTTCTCCCATAGATTCCTATGGGGACCCTTGGTGCACAAATGCACAAAAAAATAGAGCAGATTCTATTTTTTTGCCACATATATTTCAAATGCAGGAGTCCGGCTATTGTGAAGAACCTTGCTTTTATTCCAATAACTTCGTGCTCATACAGACAAACAGAGTACGCGTTTCGGTTCGCAGAACCTTGCTCACCTTGCTCGCATGCACAAAAAGAGAAAATGTGTACAAGCCCATTGATATCAATGGGTTTTATTTTCTGCGTATTGCTTGTACAAATAAGCGTGCAAATACGTCCATGTGAAGCCGCCCTTATAGTACCACTCACACCTATCAGGCATTTAAAGTACATTTTGCAATTAAATTATATTTATGTTTTGAAATATACAGTGATTCTGACTGGGTTTCTCATAGCACAGAATTAACGTACAATTACCTTTAAACGCAGTTTGCTAATTGTGCAACAAGGTTACAGGTTATTGTGATGACGACCTACGGATGTGGTACTACACTGTATAGAGCTGATGGACGGGTGATAGTAAATGGATTGAGTTAGGAAATTACCATATATACTTGAGTATAAGCCTAGTTTTTCAGCACATTTTTTATGCTGAAAAAGCCCCCCTGGCTTATACTTCAGTGAGGTAAAAAAAAACCCCACAATACTCACCTCCCAGCCGGCATCTGTTTCCCCGGTGTGATGGCCCCCCGGGGGTGCGGCAAGCTGCTTGAGAATTTTCCCCGCTGTCATCTCCCTGTTCAGCTTTGAATTCCCCCGCCATCAGTGCTGTGTAGGTAAGCGCTGTGATTGGATCGAGCGCCAGCCAATCACAGCCGGAGCTCGATCATTCACAGCCATTCAGTGGATGATACCACTAAATGGCTGTGATTGGTTTATTAAGTGCCGGCTGTGATTGGCTAGCGCTCGATCCTATCACAGCATTTACTTACCTAGCGCTGACGGCAGGGGAATTCAAAGCCCAGCAGGGAGATGACAGCCGGGAGAATTCTCAAGCAGCTTGCCGCACCACCGGGGAGACCATCACGTCGGGGACACAGACGCCGTCTGGGAGGTGAGTATTGCATTTTTTCTTTACCTAGTATATACTCGAGTACAGCTAGGCTTATACTCGAGTCAATAAGTTTTGCCAGTTTTTTGTGGTAAAACTTATTGACTCGGCTTATACTTGGGCTGGCTAATACTCGAGTATATACGGTAAGTTTTTCTATGTTTTTGGAAATTTCTGATATGTACCTACATGACGCTTACTTTCAGAAACCATTGACATTACATTTTCATATAGTCTGCTGAACTGACTAAATATTACCTGAAGAAGGAGCTTTAAACATGACAGAGGAGTTGTCACGGTTGAAGAACAGAAAGTTTTCTAGGATGTTATGTCAGCAATGCATGACTGAATCCCAAACATATTTACATCTCTGGTTACCTTTCTGGGAAAGGTTCACATTTTCCTCGATTCCTCTTTTTAGCTGGAGGCCACAGGAATGTACAGCCGCATGAAAGCCTTGTAAATCATCTAACTATGACCAGATAGAACACTGACAGCAATATGTGGATTTCTTAATAATCTCCCCAGTATTTTACAGTCATTCTATGCCATTCATTAGAGAGATAATGTATATCAAATATTGCAGCTAAACTAAACTTTAATTAACCCCTTAAAAACAGTGTTTTTGTATAATACATATATATTTTTTTGTTACTCTGTAATTTTTTACTTATTTTTGTAACGTTTTAAAACATAGATGTTCCTCATGATGTCACATTCGCTCTATGCTTTTTTTTTAAATTTCCCAGTTTAACACTGTAACTGGGGCATCCACAGGAACCACGTCCATAGGAGCCCCAGTTACAGGTAAAAATATCTCTCTAGTGTGACATTAGTCACTGTGAGAGCTAGCTTTGACATGCTGTTGGGGTTGCCTTTTATCATGTCATCGATGGTTCCTATGCAGTGCTATGCTTTCTACACAGCTCTCATAAAATGGACAGGAATAGAACATGGCATTACTTTTTTTCACACAAAGCTTCAGTCTGTGTAAAAAACATCCATGTGTATAGTCTCATAGGCTACAATGGGGCTGTGTGCAGCGCGTGGAGTTACACATCATCATCATCATAGAATATCACTCGTGGCCGAGCATGATTGCCTTCCAAGTATAGAGGCTTAGCGGTGGGTCCTTGGGTGATTATTCTTGATCTACAGGTTCTTTCACAGTGGGGACATTGGTTTCCAAGTGGAAGGGTTGGCTTGACATTCTTTTCTATTAATACATTTCTCCCTTTCGCTATCCATTCTTGCCTCTTCAAAATTCACAGTGTTGGTAATAGCTAACCCCCAAATTGAGCACACAAGGGCCAAGACTTCCCAGTTCTCGATGTCTATGCCACAGTTTTTAAGGTTAGCTTTAAGCCCATCTTAAAATCTCTTTTGCTGTCCACCAACATTCCATTTTCTGTCCTTGAGTAGAGAGTATAGTAATTGCTTTGGGAGATGATAGTCAGGCATTCGCACAATGTGGCCAGTCCAGCAAAGTTGATCGTGAAAAATCATTGCTTCAATGCTGGTGGCCTTTGCTTCTTCCAGAATGCTGACATTTGTCCACCTGTCTTCGCAAGAGACTTGCAGGAATTTTCAACAGGCAATGCTGATGGATTCGTTCCAGGAGTTGAGAGTGACATATTGGTCCACATTTCGCAGTCATATCACAAGGTAGGAAGTTTATAAACAAGCATCTTGCTATCCCTACGAATGTACCAGTCCTCAAACCCCCTCTGCTTCATTCTTAAAAAAGTTGCACTCGCACAGCTCAGACAGGGTTGTATTTCGACATCAATGTTAGCTTTTGTGGAGAGGTGGCTGCCAAGGTAGCAGAAATGGTCAATATTTTCCAACGTTACACCATTAAGCTATATTTTTGACATTGCAGAAGAGTTATGGTAGTTGGTGCTGATTAGAGATGAGCGAACGTGTTCTTCCGAGCTTGATATTCGTGCGAATATTAGGGTGTTCGGGATGTTCGTTATTCGTAACGAACACCATGCGGTGTTCTGGTTACTTTCACTTCCTTCCCTGAGACGTTAGCGCGCTTTTTTTGGCCAATTGAAAGACAGGGAAGGCATTACAACTTCCCCCTGTGACGTTCAAGCCCTATACCACCCCCCTGCTGTGAGTGGCTGGGAAGATCAGGTGTCACCCGAACATAAAAGTCGGCCCCTCCCGCGGTTCGGCTCAGATGCCGTGTGAGTTAGTGAGGGACAGTGCTGTTTGTACCGGAGCTGCTGTAGGGAAAGAATTGGTAGTTAGTGTAGGCTTCAAGACCCCCCAAAGGTCCTTATTAGGGCCACTGATAGCTGTGTGTTGGCTGCTGTTAGCAGTGCCATTTTTTTTTTCTCAAAATCGGCTCTGCAGAGCATTGCACCCGGCATTAGGGACAGAAGTGCTGCATAGGCAGGGAGAGTGTTAGGAGTGAGTGTAGCCTTCAAGAACCTCAACGGTCCTTTCTAGGGCCATATTTATCCGTGTGCAGTACTGTCCAGGCTGCTGTTAGCTGTGCTGAATTTTTTTTTGCTTCTCAAAATCGCCTCTGCAGAGCATTCCACCCTCCATTGATACTGCAGGGAAAGAATTGTATAGGCAGGGCCACAACACAGTTATTATTCATTGAATATACGCAGTGCTGCCTTTTGCTTGTAAAACAAGTGAAAATAATTCTATTTGTCCTGCCTCTGTCCGTCCTAACGCCGGTGGACACGTGTCGGCTGCGTGTGCAACCTGTAAAAATCATACGCACCCAGCTACGTTTTACTCCTGGCTTCGCCATTTGCTTTCCTTAATTGGGAAAAAAAATACCTGCTCTGCCACAGTTAATAACTCTGCTACCCTCACGTTCTGTGACACATTAGCAGGAAAACAGCACAGTTATTAAACTTCTCATGTTCATAGAATATACGCAGTGCTGCCTTTTGGTGCAAAAAAACGGAAAATAATTCTATTTGTCCTGCCTCTGTCCGTCCTAACGCCGGTGGACACGTGTCGGCTGCGTGTGCAACCTGTAAAAATCATACGCACCCAGTTACGTTTTACTCCTGGCTTCGCCATTTGCTTTCCTTAATTGGGAAAAAAAATACCTGCTCTGCCACAGTTAATAACTCTGCTACCCTCACGTTCTGTGACACATTAGCAGGAAAACAGCACAGTTATTAAACTTCTCATGTTCATAGAATATACGCAGTGCTGCCTTTTGGTGCAAAAAAACAGAAAATAATTCTATTTGTCCTGCCTCTGTCCGTACTAACGCCGGTGGACACGTGTCGGCTGCGTGTGCAACCTGTAAAAATCAGACGCACCCAGCTACGTTTTACTCCTGGCTTCGCCATTTGCTTTCCTTAATTGGGAAAAAAAATACCTGCTCTGCCACAGTTAATAACTCTGCTACCCTCACGTTCTGTGACACATTAGCAGGAAAACAGCACAGTTATTAAACTTCTCATGTTCATAGAATATACGCAGTGCTGCCTTTTGGTGCAAAAAAATGGAAAATAATTCTATTTGTCCTGCCTCTGTCCGTACTAACGCCGGTGGACACGTGTCGGCTGCGTGTGCAACCTGTAAAAATCAGACGCACCCAGCTACGTTTTACTCCTGGCTTCGCCATTTGCTTTCCTTAATTGGGAAAAAAAATACCTGCTCTGCCACAGTTAATAACTTTGCTACCCTCACGTTCTGTGACACATTAGCAGGAAAACAGCACAGTTATTAAACTTAGATTATTCATTCACTAGAGGCAGTGGGGCCTTTCGTTTTCAAAAAAGGGAAAAAATTATATTTGGCCTGCAGTCTTGCGCCAATTTATTAGCTGCCTGTGAAATCAAATCACTGGTAATACAGCATGCTGAGGGGTAGGGGTAGGCCTAGAGGACGTGGACGCGGCCGAGGACGCGGAGGGCCAAGTCAGGGTGTGGGCACAGGCCAAGCTCCTGATTCAGGTGTGTCGCAGCCGACTGCTGCGCGATTAGGAGAGAGGCACGTTTCTGGTGTCCCCACATTCATCGCCCAATTAATGGGTCCACGTGGGAGACGGTTATTAGAAAATGAGCAGTGTGAGCAGGTCCTGTCCTGGATGGCAGAAAGTGCTTCGAGCAACCTATCGTCTACCCGCAGTTCTGCGCCGTCCACTGCTGCCAATCCGAATCCTCTGTCTGCTGCTCCTCCTTCCTCCCAGCCTCCTCACTCCACTACAATAACACCTGCTCAGGAGCGGGAACACTCCCAGGAACTGTTCTCGGGCCCCTGCTTAGATTGGGCAGCAGCGGTTCCTCTCCCACCAGAGGAGTTTATCGTCACTGATGCCCAACCATTCGAAAGTTCCCGGGGTCCGGGGGAAGAGGCTGGGGACTTCCGCCAACTGTCTCAACAACTTTCTGTGGGTGAGGAGGACGATGACGATGAGACACAGTTGTCTTGCAGTGAGGTAGTAGTAAGGGCAGTAAGTCCGAGGGAGCAGCGCACAGAGGATTCGGAGGAAGAGCAGCAGGACAATGAGGTGACTGACCCCACCTGGTGTGCAACGCTTACTCAGGAGGACAGGTCTTCAGAGGGGGAGTCAAGGGCATCAGCAGGGCAGGTTGCAAGAGGCAGTGCGGTGGCCAGGGGTAGAGGCAGGGCCAGACCGAATAATCCACCAAGTGTTTCCCAAAGCGCCCCCTCGCGCCATGTCACCCTGCAGAGGCCGAGGTGCTCTAAGGTCTGGCAGTTTTTCGCAGAGACGCCTGACGACCGACGAACAGTGGTGTGCAACCTTTGTCGCGCAAAGCTCAGCCGGGGAGCCAACACCAACAGTCTCACCACCACCATGCGCAGACATATGATGGCCAAGCACCCCGCCAGGTGGGACGAAGGCCATTCAGCGCCTCCGGTTTGCACCCCTGCCTCTCCCCCTGTGCCCCAACCTGCCACTGAGATGCAACCCCCCTCTCAGGACACAGGCACTACCGTCTCCTGGCCTGCACCCACACCCTCACCTCCGCTGTCCTCGGCCCCATCCAGCAGTGTAGTTCAGCGCACCGTCCAGCCGTCGCTTGCGCAATTGTTGGAGCGCAAGCGCAAGTACGCCGCCACGCACCCGCACGCTCAAACGTTAACCGTCCGCATAGCAAAATTCATCAGCCTTGAGATGCTGCCGTATAGGGTTGTGGAAACGGAGTCCTTCAAAAGTATCATGGAGGCGGCGGCCCCGCGCTACTCAGTTTCCAGTCGCCACTACTTTTCCCGATGTGCCGTCCCAGCCCTGCACGACCACGTCTCCCGCAACATTGTACGCGCCCTCACCAACGCGGTTACTGCCACGGTCCACTTAACTACGGACACGTGGACAAGCACAGGCGGGCAGGGCCACTACATCTCCCTGACGGCACATTGGGTGAATTTAGAGGAGGCTGGGACAGAGTCAGAGCCTGGGACCGCTCACGTCCTACCCACCCCCAGAATTGCGGGCCCCAGCTCGGTGGTGGTATCTGCGGAGGTGTATGCTTCCTCCACTAAAGCACCCTCCTCCTCCTCCTCCTCCTCCTCTGTCTCGCAATCAAGATGTGTTAGCAGCAGCATGTCGCCAGCAGTCGGTGTCGCGCGGTGTGGCAGCACAGCGGTGGGCAAGCGTCAGCAGGCCGTGCTGAAACTACTCAGCTTAGGCGATAAGAGGCACACGGCCCACGAACTGCTGCAGGGTCTGACACAGCAGACCGACCGCTGGCTTGCGCCGCTAAGCCTCCAACCGGGCATGGTCGTGTGTGACAACGGCCGTAACCTGGTGGCGGCTCTGCAGCTCGGCAGCCTCACGCACGTGCCATGCCTGGCCCACGTCTTTAATTTGGTGGTTCAGCGCTTTCTGAAAAGCTACCCACGCTTGTCAGACCTGCTCGTAAAGGCGCGCCGGCTCTGTGCACATTTTCGCAAGTCCCACACGGACGCTGCCATCCTGCGCACCCTGCAACATCACTTTAAGCTGCCAGTGCACCGACTGCTGTGCGACGTGCCCACACGGTGGAACTCTATGCTCCACATGTTGGCCAGGCTCTATGAACAGCATAGAGCTATAGTCGAATACCAACTCCAACATGGGCGGCGCAGTGGGAGTCAGCCTCCTCAATTCCTTTCAGAAGAGTGGGCCTGGTTGGCAGACATCTGCCATGTCCTTGGTAATTTTGAGGAGTCTACCCAGGTGGTGAGCGGCGACGCTACAATCATTAGCGTCACCATTCCTCTGCTATGCATCTTGAGAAATTCCCTGCAAACCATAAAGGCAGCTGCTTTGCGCTCGGAAACGGGGGCGGGGGAAGACAGTATGCCGCTGGATAGTCAGGGCACCCTCCTGTCTATTTCTCAGCGCGTACAGGAGGAGGAGGAGGAGCATGAGGAGGATGAGGAGGAGGGGGAAGAGACAGCTTGGGCCGCTGCTGACGGTACACCGGCTGATTGCCTGTCATCCTTTCAGCGTGTATGGCCTGAGGAGGAGGAGGAGGAGGAGGAGGAGGATCCTGAAAGTGATCTTCCTAGTGAAGACAGCCATGTGTTGCGTACAGGTACCCTGGCACACATGGCTGACTTCATGTTAGGATGCCTTTCTCGTGACCCTCGCGTTGCACGCATTCTGGCCACGACGGATTACTGGGTGTACACACTGCTCGATCCACGGTATAAGGAGAACCTGCCCACTCTGATTCCCGAAGAGGAAAGGGGTTCGAGAGTGTTGCTATACCACAGGACCCTTGCGGACAAGCTGATGGTAAAATTCCCAGCCGACAGCGCTAGTGGCAGAAGGCGCAGTACCGAGGGCAAGGTAGCAGGGGATGTGCGTAGATCGAGCAGCATGTACATCCCAGGCAGTGCAACAGTCTTTAAGGGCCTGGCCAGCTTTATGGCTCCCCACCAAGACTGTGTCACCGCTCCCCAGTCACGGCTGAGTCGGCGGGAGCACTGTAAAAGGATGGTGAGGGAGTACGTAGCGGATCGCACGACCATCCTTGGTGACGCCTCTGCCCCCTACAACTACTGGGTGTCGAAGCTGGACACGTGGCCTGAACTAGCGCTGTATGCCCTGGAGGTGCTTGCTTGTCCTGCGGCTAGCGTCTTGTCGGAGAGGGTGTTTAGTGCGGCTGGGGGAATCATCACAGATAAGCGTAGCCGCTTGTCAACCGACAGTGCCGACAGGCTAACACTCATCAAGATGAACAAAGGCTGGATTTCGCCAGACTTCTCTTCTCCACCAGCGGACAGCAGCGATACGTAAGCAATACGTAGGCTGCACCCGTGGATGGAAGCTACGTTCTCTCTCACCATCCAAAACGGGGACATTTCTGCTTCATCAATCTGTGTCTAATATTCCTCCTCCTCCTCCTGCTCCTCCTGCTCCTCCTCCTGAAACCTCACGTAATCACGCTGAACGGGCAATTTTTCTTAGGGCCACAAGGCTCACTCAAATAATTTTTCTGAACAATTTTTATAAGTTTCAATGCGCTTAAAAGCGTTGGAACTTTAACTTGAACCAATTTTTCGTTACACTGGGCTGCCTCCAGGCCTAGTTACCACTTAAGCCACATTAACCAAAGCGATTAATGGGTTTCACCTGCCCTCTTGGCTGGCCATGGCCAATTTTTGGGATGTACATTAGTACTGTTGATACAGCAATTTTTGTGGGCCCTCGCCTACAGTGTAATCAAATTAATTTTTAGCCCACCTGCATTACAGCTGACGTTACCTCAGCTGTGTTGGGCAATGCAATGGGATATTTTTATGTACCGCCGGTGGGTTCCAGGGAGCCACCCATGCTGTAGGTGCACACGGAGTTTTTAATACATCTGTCCACTTCTAAAGAACCCCAGTCTGACTGGGGCATGCAGTGTGGGCCGAAGCCCACCTGCATTATGCACGACATTACTACCTCAGCTGTGTTGGGCAATGCAATGGGATATTTCTATGTACCGCCGGTGGCTTCCTGGCACCCACCCATGCTGTGGGTCCACAGGGAATTATAAATGCATCTGTTTCCACTTATAAAGAAACCCAGTCTGACTGGGGCATGCAGTGTGGGCCGAAACCCACCTGCATTAACCCTTTCCAGTCCACTGTGTGACCTGTGAAGACATTAGGGTTTAAGGCTGTACAGCTCCGTTGTGGGTAGACGTCCGTCGGGGTTCTCTTACTGTATATTGCCAGCCTCTCTGCTGTCGGAGCCTATCCTACGTGTCAGCTCATGCAGTACTGGCTTTAGCCAGCATATAGCGCCGTTGTATAACGGCAGAAAAAGAGTAAGCCCCCTAGGAAAACCATATACAAATTGGATTGGAAAGGGTTAAGCACAACATTACTACCTCAGCTGTGTTGGGCAATGCAATGGGATATTTTTATGTACCGCCGGTGGGTTCCAGGGAGCCACCCATGCTGTAGGTGCACACGGAGTTTTTAATACATCTGTACACTTCTAAAGAACCCCAGTCTGACTGGGGCATGCAGTGTGGGCCGAAGCCCACCTGTATTACGCACGACATTACTACCTCAGCTGTGTTGGGCAATGCAATGGGATATTTCTATGTACCGCCGGTGGCTTCCTGGCACCCACCCAGGCAATGGGTCCACAGGGAGTTTAACCTACATGTGTCCACTTCTAAAGAACCCCAGTCTGACTGGGGCATGCAGTGTGGGCCGATGCCCACCTGCATTATGCACGACATTACTACCTCAGCTGTGTTGGGCAATGCAATGGGATATTTTTGTGTACCGCCGGTGGGTTCCAGGGAGCCACCCATGCTGTAGGTGCACACGGAGTTTTTAACACATCTGTACACTTGTAAAGAACCCCAGTCTGACTGGGGCATGCAGTGTGGGCCGAAGCCCACCTGTATTACGCACGACATTACTACCTCAGCTGTGTTGGGCAATGCAATGGGATATTTCTATGTACCGCCGGTGGCTTCCTGGCACCCACCCATGCTGTCGGTCCACAGGGACTTCACAATAGGGAGTTGTACCTGCCTGTGTCTATGAATTAAAAAGCCCGGTCTAACTGGGGCATGCAGACACCTTGACAGAATGAATAGTGTGTGGCACATAGGTTCCCCATTGCTATGCCTACGTGTGCAGCTCCTGATGGCGGTGGCACAGGATTCTATTTCTCATTGCTTCTGTACAGCATTGTGGGCTATCGCCCCGCCACTTTTAAAGAGGGTCGCCTGCGGTTCCTCCTCATGGCAGACGCACTTCTAAATAGACATGAGGGTGGTGTGGCATGAGGGCAGCTGAAGGCTGCGCAGGGACACTTTGGTGTGCGCTGTGGGGGGGAGGGGGGGGCGGTTGGTCAGCATGTAACCCAGGAGAAGTGGCAGCGGAGTGTCATCCAGGCAGTGATTGTGCTTTGTTGTAGCTAGTGTGGTGCTTAGCAAAGGTATGCCATGCTAATGAGGGCTTTTCAGAAGTAAAAGTTGTTGGGAGGGGGGGGGGGCCCACTCTTGCCGGTATTGTGGCTTAATAGTGGGACCTGTGAACTTGAGATGCAGCCCAACATGTAGCCCCTCGCCTGCCCTATCCGTTTCTGTGTCATTCCCATCACTTTCTTGAATTGCCCAGATTTTCACACATGAAAACCTTAGCGAGCATCGGCGAAATACAAAAATGCTCTGGTCGCCCATTGACTTCAATGGGGTTCGTTGTTCGAAACGAACCCTCGAGCATCGCGGGAAGTTCGTTCCGAATAACGAACACCCGAACATTTTGGTGTTCGCTCATCTCTAGTGCTGATAGATCACTTTGGTTTTCTCGATGTTCAGTAAGAGGCCAAGCTTCTCATATGCTTCTGTAAAGATGTTTAAAGTAGCTTGTAGATCATATTCTGAATGAGCACAGACTACGTTATCATCAGCATATTGGAGTTCTATAACAGTTGCTGTGACCTTGGTTTTGGCTTTTAGTCTGTTATGGTTAAATAATTTACCATCTGTCCGATAGATTATTTCCACGCCAGTGGGAAGCTTCCCATCAACGAGGTGCACTTTTATAGCTATAAAAATGGAAAATAAAGTTGGGGCAATAACGCAACCCTGTTTGACACCTAACTCCACCTTAAATGGGTCACTTTGGGAGCCATTGCTGTCCAAGACCGTTGCTATCATGTCATCATGGAGAAGTCGCAGGATGTTCACGTATTTATTAGGGCATCCGATTGTTTGGAGGATGGTCCAAAGAGCATTGCGATTCACTGTGTCGAAGACCAGAGAACTCAAAAACATCTGGTGGACAAAAAAGGCTCAAGAAATCCAACATTTTGCAGATATCCATGATGCACGGGGTTTCTTTAAAGCCACAAAGGTCATCTATGGCCCAACAAATCATAGCATACAACCTCAAGCAATGAAAAAAGACTTCGGCAGCATCCAGGGTGCAAATTGATATCCAAAGTTTTATTCCTCCATCACAGAAAAACAGGCAACGTTTCGGCCATGTTGGCCTTTGTCAAGCTCATAGCATACAACCTCTATGTTCATCAGATGGAACCAAGCTCCTAAAGGACAAAAAAATTCAATTGCACTACGTTGGAAAGAGCACTATCATAACCTCCTTTACTGCAGTTCTAATATGTCTGAAGAGGCTCTCTTGCAAATCCTGCAACAAGTCAGAGATGAGCCTTAAGCACTGCCTAGCTTGGAGGAAGTCAGCAAAGTCATCAGCCAATGAAAAAATAACAAAGCCATCAGAACTGATGGGATCCCTGCTGAAATCTTTAAAGAGGGTGGACCGTAGCTGATACAACAACTCCACCAGCTGATTGAAAAAGTGTGGGCGACTGAGAAAATCTTGGCGGACTTTAAGGATGCCTTTTTTTTACGCTTTTCAAAAAGGGGGAAAGAACAGACTGCGTAAACTATCCCCCTTCTAGGGAAGAATTCTTCCAAACAGTCTTCTACCCATTTCAGAAGGCATCCTCCCGGAATCCCAAAAGGGCTTCCACCCTTCCAGAGGAACAGTGAATATGATCTTCACAGTGCAACAGCTCCAAAAAATGCAGAGAACAAAACCAATCACTGTATATGGCCCCAAAACACCAGTGTACACCTACCCTACGCAGAATTCATCAAATTATATTGTACATTTACAAAGAGTAGTACATGTGTGTACCAAATCTTATTTCTCTGGCTTACTGGCATACTTACTTATTCAACTGTATGGAATAGTGTAGTCTACTACACTATTCAATACAGAGACATCCAGTAAAAAAGGAATATCATGCAGTATGCTTTATTTCCAATGCGGAAGCCTATGCTTGACATATGCCTATACATTGGAGGCATTTGTCAGAGGTTCTGTATATATACTCTACTCCTGCATCATATAGACTCTTAATAACTAAAAACAAAATTCAAAATTGCAGACATACATGGCTGCACATTAGCTTTTAACCAAGTGAGTGATTTTTCACGCTTCCCATACAATAAGCATTCATGCTTGGCTCAGCCAACCATGTAGGTTTATTCAGTGGGGAGACGGGAGTAAAACACCTTTGGGAGCATTTTATCTACTACGAGAACAGAGGATTAGCCATGTTAAAATCCAATATTCCTGGTCCTTCTTCACTCCAACATTACTTTATCATGCTGACATCTATCAATTAGGTGACTTTGATATACAGTTTGTCCCAAAAGTCATGGTGGGGTTCAAATGATTATATTGTTAGAATGAAACAAGACAGACACATGAAATAGATGTCCAATTACCAAGGTGTCCATGATTTCCATCTTGAGGTTAGGGAAAGTACATATCCATGGTGATAAGAGTGCACAAAATTATGACAGTTCAATGTGTTTTGTGGCTGGCAAAATTGGAATCAGTGACTTGTGTGCGACCTGAGTACCATTGTGTATTTATAGAAGATCCATGACACAAAATAAACATTCGTCTTTAGAATGGACAGTTGAAAAATATGGGAATCATACTTGAGAAACAGCATTCAGTAAAACCATGCAATAGTGATGAGCTGGTTGAAGACATTGGAAGACCTTACATATGCAATCCAAAGAAAACAGTGCGCAAATGTGCTCAACAATTAAGCCTTTTTAAAAACCAACCGTTCACAGAGTTCTAAAAACCATCTACATTTTACTGGTTACAAACTTCAGTTGTTATATGCAGTCACCCTGGGTAATAATCGCTAAAGATATTATTTTGTTATGGATATTCCTAATGAAATTGAGAATAATGAGCAGCCTTCACATTGTATATTGTTGACTTATCCCATTGCAGGATATGTTCATCAGCACAATCTAATGATATTAACTAACAAACGCCCCCATGAATTTGTTGAACATGAGAGTAATAGCTCTAAAATGAATGTGCAAGGTTCTCTTTCCAGAAATCTCATGATTGGTCCATTTTGCTTTGCAGAAGGCACTGTGACATCACACGATTACCTCAACATTGTGGGAGATGGCCGATAGGTTCACCATTTTGTCTGTGTTTTCTGTATTTTTGTCAACTGTGAAGGTGCTATGTTGTGTTTCTGGTCTGAACCTCTGGGGGAAGGGAACATCACCCCCCCAGCTCCACAAGAATTGGAGGAGCAGTGCTCTGTGTCCATAAACTGGTCAAACTGGTTTTTACTGGCAGAAACCTATCTAGGAATGTCTTTGTCTTGGACAAGCAGAGAGGAGAAACAGGATGTTCTTCTCATGAGACCAAATTCAAGAATGAACTGAGCGTGCTCACCGAAGTTCCTCCCAGATGGATGACATCACAAGCTACCTCACAAATACCTCCCTCTGAGAATGACCTATCAGCACACTAAATAATGTAACTGTATCCTAAATTACTTAACTTCCTGTGTTGAAACATTTAAAACTTTTACGCGCGTGAATAAAGACAGACTCTTTTGGGGACACATGATGGTCAGACGTGTGGTCTTTGAAAGGCTCTCCAGGCCTGCACATTATTCTATCTAATATGGCACCCACAGTATATCTGAAAAAGCGTAAAATTTGCGCTAACAACATGCATATGGTGGCTGTTACTCTTATTTTAATAACTTAGCCAGAGAGAGAGAGGAGAAAAGGGCTGGCATAGTTATTAAAATAAGCCGAACAGCCACCCCCTGCAATGATGTGACAGGAACAGAAAAGAGTTCATACCACATATCCAGGCATCAGAACTGGGTTGGAAGTGGAGGTTCTACAGTGAAGATCTGGGTAAAGACTCTCCTCCCTGGACAACACCTTTAATTTAATTCATGTTTAATAATATGTACCATGTTTCACATCATCATAAACTTCACTCTTTTGAAATCCCACCATAACATTTTGGGAAATAAACTTCATTTGACACCTGTTTCATGTGTCTGTTATGTTTGATTCCAAATACATAATCATTCGTAAGCATACCATGCATACTTTTCGAACACACTGTACCTTGTATAAGAAGCTTTTACTTCAGGAAATTCCTGATACCATCAGTGTTTGTACCAAGATGGGACAGTATTATAAACCACCTGGTAATCTGTATAACAGATATTATTTATAAGATTGTAGCAGAGAGAGGCCTGGATTTTTCAGCATCATGGTACTACAGATAGGAGGTATTGTAGATGGGGAGACATCACTCAGAGTCGGGGCTTTTTTAAAGTTTTTGCTCAGATACCTACTTTATAAAATGCTTTGTACAAACCACAGGCTGATTGCAAGTATTTTGAAGGGTTTAGAATGAAATTTTGTATATGCTTTCAGATCACAGTACTTTGAAAGAAAAACACAGTGGGCTGTTTTATTTATTCCATGCAACAGCCTTAGTATATATTGGTCTTGGTAAGACGATAAAAGAGCAGAAGCATTTCCCTTTAGAAATCAATAATTCATTTTCATACCTCAGTATACATTCTATGAAGCAAATCTTTTGTAGTGCGTATCTCCTGCAGCCTAAATCAATTACCATAGATGTTTGATCAGAAACAGAGTTCAATTCTCATTAGTCAGGGAAAGTTTTGCATTAGTTACTTAGGCAAGTTTATATCTCCTGTTTTAATATTAAACTGCATAATATGGTGTCTGAAGTACAGTTACGTTCACTTTTACAATCAAAAGCACTAGACAGACAAAACCATTTACACAACTTGTGTTGTGTGTCTGATGACTGGTGCATGTACTATATCTATCTTAAAACAAAATTCACTACATGATGGTATGGCGCATGGGGCCCTGAACATGGATTTCAATATTGTGTCTAGCCCCTGTAAGAGATAGAGAGTGAAACCCAATTGCAAAGTTGAAGATTAGCATGTGAGAAGCAGAAATCTACTTTCTAAATCCTGTGGGACTGCTGAAATCCCTGTTCAGGGGCCTGCAAGGGCCCATGCTCCATACCATCACATAGTGCATTCATGCTTTTCTATTCAAGTATGCTACTGTTATTTCAATATAGGACGCCAGTTTCAAAATGTGTCTAAGCATTGACATGGTGTTACACGGTACCTACCATTTGTAATTTTATGGATTTTTTTGAATAAAAGGCTGCCTTTTTTTCTGGACCCAGTTCTATATTTTCATGCATAGTTGAGTCACTTGGCCTTGTTTCTATGTCTAAGGTATGGCTTCTCACTTTTTTCTGACAGTTCTGAGCTGATGGCACTGCTTGATATCATCCAATTTCAAAGGGAAGTAAGCATGATGTGTCTTCCATTTGCTGCTCTAAGTTTCCTTGACCAACCACTCTGTCTATGGTTCTCAACATTGCCTGTTTCTTTGTGCTTCTTCAAAAGAGCTTGAACAGTTTACCTTGAAACTCCAGTCTGCTTTGAAATTTCAGCCTGGGAGAAAGCTCTCTTACTGTGCAGCTTGTAACTGGAGGAGCACATCACTTGTTGTGAAGGGCAAGCACATCCAGGAGAATTCTTCACCACAACACTACTGCCCTACTGCTGTCTAATACTAGCAGCTGTTTGAATAGGAGGAAAATGTTAATACTGCATGACATCAAAGAATTCTAAAAGCCACCAAACCCACTAGATCACCCTGCTCTGAGTCTCGGCCAGCTTCATTAGTTAAGGCAGCTGTGGGCAAACTGATACTACTGCCTCTTAGGACCTTTGAGTGGAGGAGAATTAAAGCAAGAGCTCCAAAAGGCACTGGATCCCACAAAACAAATATGCACTTTGCCTGTATGACGGTGCATAAAGAGATAGCTGTAAATCACTGATAGCTCCGCCCATTGGACTGTTCAGCTCAGAATGTGCAGAGATATAACTGGAGAAAATACAAGTTATACTGAATCTTTTCCTATAAGACTATATATTGATCTGCTCCATAACATCATACAGTTTGGACAGCACGTTTGAACTAGACTCCTTTTTACATCTAGAGGCCTGTGCCCAAGATCATAAATACATTGTCTTGAACCTCTCATTAGCTCAACACTGTAAAAAATAGCTGCTTTAAAAAGGAATCACTCATGGCTGAATGACACAGCACAGAGTGAAGCAGCAGTTGGCGTATTGTTCAATGGAGACAAAGTGTTTAATTTATAAATCTATAACATCTCCCTATTTAAAAAGGTTCAAATCAGATCTTTCATTAATTGTTCCATGAAATTTGTAAAATATACATAACAATAATATATATATATACTTACAAGGTTCCTGGTACCTTCACCATGTGGGACGTACCACGCGCAGCCTACATTGTAGAATGAATAAACACAAATCTAACATAAAATATGGATTTCTGAACCATAGTGTTTCCTGTTTTGCGTCTTTTGTACACAATCATAACTTTGACGCCTTTTCCATAATTGTCTTGGAATAAATTCCACTAAACATCTCTAACAGATTTAAAACCCTTAGGCCTCATTCAGACGAGTGTGGTTGACACGCTGCTAAGCAATGTGTAAACCATGCTGCTGACATGCAGGGAATTCTGCACGTGAATAGGCTTCCCCTAGCTCCGCGGAACAGTCCGTTCACACTTCAGTGGTGCGGGCAGCCTGCTTCCATGACTCTCATAGGAGCCTATGGTAAGCACCCTGGACAGCACTCACCAAGGAGCTGACAGGCAAGTCGGCACTCGCTGTCCGTCCTTTTCTAGAAGTGCAGATCCTGCATTTCTAAAAAGGGTCCATGTGAGCGCTTCCATAGCAACCTATTGGTTATTATTAGAGATGAGCGAGCATACTCGCTAAGGCAAACTAGTCGAGCGAGTAGTGCCTTATGCAAGTACCTGCCCGCTCGTCTCAAAAGATTTGGGTGAGTTGCGGGAGTGAGCAGGGGGAAGTATGGGGGAGAGAGTGAGAGAGAGAGAACTCCCCCCCCCGTTCCTCCCCGCTCTCCCCCGCCGCCCCCCGCTGGCACCTGAATCTTTAGAGACGAGCGGGCAGGTACTTGCATAAGGCACTACTGTAGCAGCATGTAAAACATGCTAGTCTGAATGAGGCCTTAAAAACAAAAAGATTTTTTTATTTATAAATAAAACCCATTTTTTTCTGATGAGTCTAAAAATAAAAAACTGGAAAGTATTTTTGACAACTAATGCATCTGCATTTGTGTGTTCATCCAAATTATTCATGTTGAATTCACGTTATGTTCTTTTCCCCAGTTTGACATATACGTCTTCAATTCATGATGTGTACATTGTCTATTTTATCATTTTATTCTTTTTTGGGTCTGTATCTGCCACGGTCCATTTTATTCCTTTCCCCTTTTTCCATTAGCTTCACTTTCATCGGACTACTCTCATCTACCATTTTTTAGATTCAATATTTTTAATTTATACAGTATACACAAAATCCATTTGCCCATAACTTTACATTTCAGTTTATCCCCATTTTATTCACATTTTATACATAAAATCCATAAGTTCATATTTCACCACATCAGTTTATTTCCATTTTATATTATTTCATGTATTTCACCTATAATTCTTATTTAATTTATTCCCATGGTTCATCTCATCAATTCCCCATTCCGGTATAAGCCCCATCTAACACAATTTTTTTACATTTCTTCTAATTAAGCATACTAATATTATCAGCCCATTATATTTTTGAACTATCATAATGCTATTAAGCTAAACAGCCTTTTATATTCAGAGTAAATCAGAATCAATTTCTATTTATTAGTTTATACCAGCTGATACAATCAAATGTTACACATCTCATATTGATTCCAGCTCTCCCTATGCAGGACTTTAGAAATGTGACTATTGTTCACTATGGTATGCATTCACTGCTCTGTGGGCCTCTGAGATACTGCACCTGGCCTCTGCGTCCAGAGTGGTGCACCACTATAGTACACATGCGCTACCTTGTAGGCCTTCGAGACACCACTTCTGCTCTCAGCCCCAAAAACAGAGCACCGCGCATGTGCCCCCTCCCCTTTTTCTCTCTGCTATGCAGGTTTAAATATCCTGTCCAAACACTGAAGTCCCCATCTTCTTGATTTCATTCAGACACACGTCTTAAAACCAACTCTCCACATCTGACATTAAGAACCCTCTTCATAACAAAGTATTACTCACACATCCACAGACCTTTCATTATTGTACCATTATAAACCATCGACTCATCCATTTACCGCAAGTCACCATTATTCATACACGAAAATTTCTACAACGCTGATCAGCTGTTCTCTAGGCTATTGTCTTTCTATACTATGCTGATTTCTGCAGAAAGAAGATAACTCCATTCTCACTGCTGTGGGCAGACTTAGTATTATAGGCAAAACTCCCATTGAGTGAATGGGAACTTTAGTTGTAATACCTAGTCTGGCCACTGCAGTGAGAACGGAGCTGTCTGCTTCTTGCAGAAATAAGCACAGGGGATGCGTACAATGGCCTAGTGAAGAGTTGATCAGCAGAAACTCACTGATCTTCTAATCCGAGTTTGGCAGGATCCATCCTGCATCCATATCCCGTCCATCGTTCAAAACTGCACAACCCCTCGAAGTGAAGTTCATTTATTGTATAATGAAAAGTCCTACAGCTTTCTCATATACTTCGTGTTTGGATTGTTCACAATTATAAAGCACTCTTTGCTGGCACTGAATGGGAGCCATGAGTATTTCTATCAGAGGCAGAAAACCTATACTGATCATGGTTTACATAGCAACTTGTGTTATGTGTCTTGAAGAGGTCTCAAAACACATTTAGGTAATACGCAACTATGCTAGTTGGACATGAGCCAAAAAGCTTTCACGCTTTGGATATATCCAAAAATGTTTCCACTTACTGACAGAAAGCAGTGATTTTGAAAATGCTACAGTATTAAAACACAATCCCCTTTAAATAACGAAGTAAAATAGGAAAAATGTGCTGATTACCCCATCTTAAATAACCAGCCTTTTTCCTTAGCTGTCTATAATTAATTACAGTAACTTTTGATTTGGTTTTGAATGTTTCCCATGCACTTGAGAATCCTGACCTGTATTTCACTCCTACAGCCCATCAATAGCTGTCAGATTTTGTATATAATGTTCTAATGAGATACAGTTAATGTTTCCGGCCTTCTGGTATATGGGGATTCTCACTGCAAATAATTGGCTTTGTAAAGAGTTGTTGTCATGCTCCGCCACTGAACTTCAAATTAATGAAATAGGATGTTAATAGTTTGTGTGAAGGAGGCAGCCGGTGTTAATGTGAACTTAGGGAACATTTTCCGGAAACAAAGGACACTGCACACCAAAACAATGAGAGGAAACAAGTGGGCTTTACTGCACTGGTATAGGCTCTCTCTCCAACAAACAGTTGTAGCATGTGCCAAAATAGTAGTTGGCTCATCCTGTTACATACTTTCCCTTTTTGAGGAGAATAAGAGGGCACATTTATAAAAACTTACATGTTGCAAGCAGATTCTTATATTGGCAAAAAAAAGTACAATTTGTATTTCACCTGCTCTAAAGTTGGTTAAACCGATCAGAATAATCATGGCCGAACCCACCAACTTCGGCGGCATCAACCAACCATCTAATGTTGTAGATGGTTCTGTCTCTCATCCAATGGCAGATGTCAGGGGAGAGAAGAGTCGGGCAATTTCTAACCTATCCAATCCTTTTGTTCTCAACAGAAATATGCTGAGGAATCTTGCAGCAGGTCTATGGGGGAGAGAACACCTGCACACTCAGCCAAGTGTGCATATGTATGGTGGGCTCAGGATGCATAGCTTGTTTGGCCAGCTTGAAGAGTAAATGCACTTTTTAAAAACTTTTGATGTCAGAGCGCTTTACTCTTTCGGCTGTCTTTGCTGCCCATTTGCTCCTCTCAGCAGCTGAAGATGGACACGTAGACTTCTATAGATATCTATGTGTTTGTCTTCAGTTAATAAGAGGAACCAAGAGAAAGAGAAGACAGAGCTCAAGTGAGCAAGGCAGCCCATTTATTTCAGCAATCGGCAGGGGTCTCTTGGAGTTAATTGTACTTTAAAATAATAATACATAAAAGACAGAAAAAATAGTCAGCTTATTTGCCCTAGATGTAAAATAATTTATTCTTCAGATGAACTTTATCCTGTATCCTCAATATTTTTATCTTTTTCAATTCTGAATACTATAAGCTAAAGACTATATTAACCCCTTAAGGACCAGGCTGTTTTGTACCTTAAGGACCAGACACTTTTTAGGGATTTTACTCATGTAGTGGTTTTACTGCCCTATTTTGTTTCCTTTAGTTTCCAAAATTATTTTTACTGCAATTTTTTTCCGTGACATATAGGGTGATTTTTTAAATATCTTTTTCACTGACTTTTTTTTCCTGTATTTTAGTTTTATTGGGGGTAAAATGCTACAAAAAATGATTTTTTTAACATTTATAGTTATTTTTTTTGCTAAAATAAAGTATGGGAACGGGTTCCTCTATTTGTTTCGGACGTTTTGATATATAGTATGTATGGTTTTGGTTTACAGGGCACATACGGCGACGGTTTTGGTTGGCGTCGGCTTTGTGTTATTTTCTTTCTTATGTATGTATTGTTGTTTTATTCGGTAATATTGTTCTACTTATGTATAGAAAACTTTTTTTTTACTATCTATGTCCCCCATTACGTCATATAAGACCTCTGGGGGACATTTTTTTTTTTATTTGACACTTTCCCACTGTAGCTGGGGCATCCATAGGAGCCCCAGTTACAGGGGAGAGCAACTCCTGCAGTAACATTAGTCACTGGCAGAGCTGGCCAGGGTTTAGTTTGACCCTCCAGCTCTGCTGTAGCAGGAAACCTCGGAGGTCACATGAGCCCCCGGGCTCCCGGATAGAAAGCTACAGTTCTGCTTTCACTTTCTAGTACACAGTGCTCATTGAGCACTGTGTACTAGGGGAAGGAAAGGCAGAAAGAGTTAAAAACCCCTCCTGCTTTTTCCACCGGGTTATCAGCTGTCACTTACAGCTGATAACCCGTTCCTGCCTCTCATTGATTGCAGAGGCAGGAGACTTAAAGCACCGCCGTAATTTTACTAGCGGCGGTGCTTTAAGCCCAGGACCAGGTGCGGTAAATTTACCGCACCTGGTCCTTAATGGGTTAAATGTTAATACATATTGCTCCTCTAAAAATACAAAAACACAATCAATGTTATGGAAAGCTATTGAGCAAAACGATTGGTTTTGTCCAGTTTTGTGCAGCCATCAATTAATATCCTAACAACTTAAAAATAAA
This sequence comes from Eleutherodactylus coqui, assembly GCF_035609145.1. NCBI lineage: Eukaryota > Metazoa > Chordata > Amphibia > Anura > Eleutherodactylidae > Eleutherodactylus > Eleutherodactylus coqui. Next base: position 402,646,736 of record NC_089837.1, read on the forward strand.
AGCAGATTTTGTATATTTAATGGATTTCAGAACACATATTTTGTGTAAGTAAATATTGAATTATTAGCATTCCTTCTTGTATATAGTCCTTTCCAGACACGGAAAGATATAGCAATGAAATGTATAATGAAAATAAAAGTATTGCTAAAAAGCATGTTGAAACATGGATTCAGCTACATATCATGACCGTCGATGTGCCAAGAGACTATAAAAATGTCCTTAATGAGCACTCTAGGGTCCTCTAGACAAGAGTATAAAATTAATTCTGCTGAAACACCAGTTGGCGCGATATAGCATACAATTTATTTTAAAAGAAAAATCTCCCACAGAAGAAATACACCTTTGTACAAGCTTCTTCTATTACGAGTTGAATACATCCATTTAGCAAATGCTGCTAAAATACTTTCTTTAACAAAGATAGATATAGACAATTTTTTAAATCTAATGTAAAACCATGTTGTTCTTTGCTGGTGTCCCTGTGTTGCTCTGAGGCAGTGTGCAGATCAAAGTTCACCATGAAGAGTTTTAACAAAATTAGCATAAATGCAAAGTGCTTGAGGCTGCCTCTTGATTCTCCATTTGTCAAAACTCTAGGCATAATGCTGGGCCTCTTAGAAGCCTGAATGCTTGCCTTTAGGGTGTAGAGCTGATGAATTGCTAAACTTTGCAAATAAGGTGAAAGCAAGTTTCCCTAACTAGCTCCGGTCAGTGCCAAACTGCAGCTAATGTATTCTTCCATGTTTTTTTTCCTCAACAACATTTTAAGATGGAGAGTTTATATGAGTTATCTCTCATTCATATCACATACGTACTGTAAATTACAAAGCTGTCTTTATATGTTCAGCCTTGGCTTATACAAATATATAGCAACTACCAAACAAACGTTTGTCGCTCCATGCTAATAACGTAGGATGCCACATGCTCTACACTATTTACATACTGTGGACAATCGATTACTAACAGTAAGGATAGAGGCTGCTAATAATATTCATTTGGTGGCTACTACATTTGTATGTATAAGGGAATCTGTTACCTTGGAACAGCACCATAAGGGCTTAGTCACACGGCGCATCGGAGCCCGTGTTACTGCAGGTAGAAGAAGGCCGCACTTCAGGATGGACGGCTCTCTGCAGCGCTGGAAGAAAGGACATATGACCGGCTTCATTGCCAGTCTTGTGTTCTTTTTTCAGCGCTGCAGGGAGTCGTCCGTCTTGAAGAACGACCGTCTTCTTCCTGCAGTAAGGGCTCAGTCACACAGGCGCATCGGCGCACGTGTACGCGTGCCGATGCGCCCGTGTGACTAAGCTCTAAACTAAAGGCCCTTTTACACGGGAAGATTATCGTTGAACGACTAAAAGACTGAACAAATTAATAACTTTTTTGCAAAAAAAGCGGAAAATTTTAACGTACAGAATATCTTCTGAAATCCTCTCCATTTCCCTCATTAGCTAAGGTAAACGCTGTATATATTTGCTCAGGTGGGCGTGTGTTTATGGGATGAAAACTCTGGCTGGCAGATTTTCTAAGTAGTGTGAAGGAAACCATTGTCTTCTGCTGGCATGAGTAAACAAGTAATCATTGTGCAAACAGTCACCCCACCTCTCGAGTCTTTCAGTCTTTCAAAGACTGAAGGAATGCCATTTAAATGGAGCGAACTACCTAGCGACTATTTTTATGCAGGATGAAACTAAATGATAAACGACAAGTAAATGAATAGTGCACAATGGCCGCACGCTTACAAGTAACGATCATCGCTCACCTTCGGCCGTTTGAACGAATTTTGAGCGATATTCATTGTGTGTAAATGGACATTAAGTTATGGTGCAGTCATGAGAGCTAATGGGAGCTAGGGGATGGTTTTTTATACTCACCTGCTTCCCCATTCCCACACTGTCTACTAGTGAAGATTGCGCATGGTCTGAAACTCTGACTCTTTTCAGATCACTGTGTGTTCACTCTCCCAAGTCTCCCAAGGCAAAGTTCGACTTAAAACAGGGTTCAACTGTTTCAGTTCATTCAACACTAGTTGCAATGTTTAGAGAGAAGAAAGAGAAGAAGGGACAGGACCTTGTAAATTGCAGTTTATTAAAGAGTACCTGCACTTTTGCTTTAGAGCAGTTCTGCTTTGCTGGCCATTTTTAGCTCTTTCCAGGAGCTGAAGATGGCCTATATAACACTATATAAATGTTAAATGGGACTATATGGGGCCATTTCAGCTGCCAGAAGAAGCCAAAGACAGTGGATAGAGCAGAAGCACTCTGAAGTGAAAATGCAGATACTCTTTAATGAATTTAGTTACTAACCCTAGATGAGGACCTCCCGGACCCTACTTCTATTGCATCACGGTGTTTATATATTTTTGTGCTCCATAATGGAACAAGAAAATGGAACCTAAAAGCACTGATGTGAATGTACCCTTAATATGCTATACACTAGAGGTTGTAGATGCTCAGTTGCCCATAAAGGGCATAACAGAACAATTTGCATATATCAGTCCAATAACCCAGAATAAGGATTAAAATTTCCTGGTTTTGTGGACATTGTATCCGATAGAAGAAAACATGTAAATAGTTTTGATTTAAGATGGTCCTGCCGAGTTCCTAATTGTTTGAGTTAAAGTACATTCCATCAAGGGTCTATTCACATTTTCTTGCAATGTGCTTTCAGCATATGAAATAGGAAAAGCTTCAGATGCAAATGCTGAATTTACACATATATCTTCTCAGTCAGATGAATACCAGAAAACTGAACTTGGCATCCCCTGTGCTGGTATATGTCCATATACCTTTTCTTTGCTGCAAGCAAAGACTATTGCACTTTTGTAAACATATAAGCACCACAAAACCTATCTTGCTTTACATGTCTTTTTACAATTGGGACCATTGGCAACATACAGTATGTACCTATATCGATATGGTTGCATACGTCTGAAGTGTCCATTGGAAGTGTGCATAAGGAGTATTTCGGATGCCTCTCATACAGTGTGAACAGTGGCTTACTTTTAGCCATACTCATTCTAATTATGTTGTTTCTCAAATTTTACTAAATAACAAAGCTCTTTGTATATGAGCAAAAGCAAAGAAACAGGCTCACCTTAATGGAAAACTCCTTTTTTGAGCAAGCTTATATCCAAAATTAAAATCTACTCAGAGAGAGTAATTTACCAAAGACTTTTTTATCTGGTATTGATGAGATTTACCCCATTATTAGAGATGAGCGAACGCGTTCGTCCGAGCTTGATATTCGTGCGAATATTAGGGTGTTCGGGATGTTCGTTATTCGTGACGAACACCATGCGGTGTTCTGGTTACTTTCACTTCCTTCCCTGAGACGTTAGCGCGCTTTTCTGGCCAATTGAAAGACAGGGAAGGCATTACAACTTCCCCCTGCAACATTTAAGCCCTATACCACCCCCCTGCTGTGAGTGGCTGGCGAGATCAGGTGTTCGCCTAATATAAAAGTCGGCCCCTCCCGCGGCTCGCCTCAGATGCGGTGTGAGTTAGATGAGGGACAGTGCTGTTTGTACCGGAGCTGCTGTAGGGAAAGAATTGGTAGTTAGTGTAGGCTTCAAGACCCCCAAAGGTCCTTATTAGGGCCACTGATAGCTGTGTGTTGGCTGCTGTTAGCAGTGGGATTTTTTTTTCTTCTCAAAATCGGCTCTGCAGAGCGTTGCACCTGGCATTAGGGACAGAAGTGCTGCATAGGCAGGGAGAGTGTTAGGAGTGAGTGTAGCCTTCAAGAACCTCAACGGTCCTTTCTAGGGCCATATTTATCCGTGTGCAGTACTGTCCAGGCTGCTGTTAGCTGTGCTGCATTTTTTTTGGGCTTCTCAAAATCGCCTCTGCAGAGCATTCCACCCTCCATTGATACTGCAGGGAAAGAATTGTATAGGCAGGGCCACAACACAGTTATTATTCATAGAATATACGCAGTGCTGCCTGTTGGTGGGAAAAAACTGAAAACAAATCTATTTGTCCAGCCTGTGTCCGTCCTTACGGGCGGTGGACACGTGTGAGCTGCGTGAAAAACATTGCTAAATCATACGCAGCCAGCTACGCTTTACTGCTGGCTTCGCCATTTGCTTTCCTTAATTGGGAAAAAAAATACCTGCTCTCCAAGAGTTATAATAACTCTGCTACCCTCACGTTCTGTGACACATAAGCAGGGACACAGCACAGTTATTAAACTTCTCAGGTTCATTGAATATACGCAGTGCTGCCTGTTGGTGGGAAAAAACTGAAAACAAATCTATTTGTCCAGCCTGTGTCCGTCCTTACGCCTGTGGAGACGTGTGAGCTGCGTGAAAAACATTGCTAAATCATACGCAGCCAGCTACGCTTTACTGCTGGGTTCGCCATTTGCTTTCCTTAATTGGGAAAAAAAATACCTGCTCTCCAAGAGTTATAATAACTCTGCTACCCTCACGTTCTGTGACACATAAGCAGGGACACAGCACAGTTATTAAACTTCTCAGGTTCATTGAATATACGCAGTGCTGCCTGTTGGTGGGAAAAAACTGAAAACAAATCTATTTGTCCAGCCTGTGTCCGTCCTTACGGGCGGTGGACACGTGTGAGCTGCGTGAAAAACATTGCTAAATCATACGCAGCCAGCTACGCTTTACTGCTGGGTTCGCCATTTGCTTTCCTTAATTGGGAAAAAAAATACCTGCTCTCCAAGAGTTATAATAACTCTGCTACCCTCACGTTCTGTGACACATAAGCAGGGACACAGCACAGTTATTAAACTTCTCAGGTTCATTGAATATACGCAGTGCTGCCTGTTGGTGGGAAAAAACTGAAAACAAATCTATTTGTCCAGCCTGTGTCCGTCCTTACGCCTGTGGAGACGTGTGAGCTGCGTGAAAAACATTGCTAAATCATACGCACCCAGCTACGCTTTACTGCTGGGTTCGCCATTTGCTTTCCTTAATTGGGAAAAAAAATACCTGCTCTCCAAGAGTTATAATAACTCTGCTACCCTCACGTTCTGTGACACATAAGCAGGGACACAGCACAGTTATTAAACTTCTCAGGTTCATTGAATATACGCAGTGCTGCCTGTTGGTGGGAAAAAACTGAAAACAAATCTATTTGTCCAGCCTGTGTCCGTCCTTACGCCTGTGGAGACGTGTGAGCTGCGTGAAAAACATTGCTAAATCATACGCAGCCAGCTACGCTTTACTGCTAGGTTCGCCATTTGCTTTCCTTAATTGGGAAAAAAAATACCTGCTCTCCAAGAGTTATAATAACTCTGCTACCCTCACGTTCTGTGACACATAAGCAGGGACACAGCACAGTTATTAAACTTCTCATGTTCATTGAATATACGCAGTGCTGCCTGTTGGTGGGAAAAAACTGAAAACAAATCTATTTGTCCAGCCTCTGTCCGTCCTTACGCCTGTGGAGACGTGTGAGCTGCGTGAAAAACATTGCTAAATCATACGCACCCAGCTACGCTTTACTGCTGGGTTCGCCATTTGCTTTCCTTAATTGGGAAAAAAAATACCTGCTCTGCCACAGTTAATAACTCTGCTACCCTCACGTTCTGTGACACATAAGCAGGGACACAGCACAGTTATTAAACTTCTCAGGTTCATTGAATATACGCAGTGCTGCCTGTTGGTGGGAAAAAACTGAAAACAAATCTATTTGTCCAGCCTCTGTCCGTCCTTACGCCTGTGGAGACGTGTGAGCTGCGTGAAAAACATTGCTAAATCATACGCACCCAGCTACGCTTTACTGCTGGGTTCGCCATTTGCTTTCCTTAATTGGGAAAAAATATACCTGCTCTGCCACAGTTAATAACTCTGCTACCCTCACGTTCTGTGACACATAAGCAGGGACACAGCACAGTTATTAAACTTCTCAGGTTCATTGAATATACGCAGTGCTGCCTGTTGGTGGGAAAAAACTGAAAACAAATCTATTTGTCCAGCCTGTGTCCGTCCTTACGCCTGTGGAGACGTGTGAGCTGCGTGAAAAACATTGCTAAATCATACGCAGCCAGCTACGCTTTACTGCTGGGTTCGCCATTTGCTTTCCTTAATTGGGAAAAAAAATACCTGCTCTGCCACAGTTAATAACTCTGCTACCCTCACGTTCTGTGACACATAAGCAGGGACACAGCACAGTTATTAAACTTCTCAGGTTCATTGAATATACGCAGTGCTGCCTGTTGGTGGGAAAAAACTGAAAACAAATCTATTTGTCCAGCCTCTGTCCGTCCTTACGCCTGTGGAGACGTGTGAGCTGCGTGAAAAACATTGCTAAATCATACGCACCCAGCTACGCTTTACTGCTGGGTTCGCCATTTGCTTTCCTTAATTGGGAAAAAAAATACCTGCTCTGCCACAGTTAATAACTCTGCTACCCTCACGTTCTGTGACACATAAGCAGGGACACAGCACAGTTATTAAACTTAGATAATTCATTCACTAGAGGCAGTGGGGCCTTTCGTTTTCCAAAAAGGGCAAAAATTATATTTGGCCTGCAGTCTTGCGCCAATTTATTTCCTGCCTGTGAAATCAAATCACTGGTAATACAGCATGCTGAGGGGTAGGGGTAGGCCTAGAGGACGTGGACGCGGCCGAGGACGCGGAGGGCCAAGTCAGGGTGTGGGCACAGGCCAAGCTCCTGATCCAGGTGTGTCGCAGCCGACTGCTGCGCGATTAGGAGAGAGGCACGTTTCTGGCGTCCCCACATTCATCGCCCAATTAATGGGTCCACGCGGGAGACGGTTATTAGAAAATGAGCAGTGTGAGCAGGTCCTGTCCTGGATGGCAGAAAGTGCTTCGAGCAACCTATCGTCTACCCGCAGTTCTGCGCCGTCCACTGCTGCCAATCCGAATCCTCTGTCTGCTGCTCCTCCTTCCTCCCAGCCTCCTCACTCCACTACAATGACACCTGCTCAGGAGCGGGAACACTCCCAGGAACTGTTCTCGGGCCCCTGCTTAGATTGGGCAGCAGCGGTTCCTCTCCCACCAGAGGAGTTTATCGTCACTGATGCCCAACCATTCGAAAGTTCCCGGGGTCCGGGGGAAGAGGCTGGGGACTTCCGCCAACTGTCTCAACAACTTTCTGTGGGTGAGGAGGACGATGACGATCAGACACAGTTGTCTTGCAGTGAGGTAGTAGTAAGGGCAGTAAGTCCCAGGGAGCAGCGCACAGAGGATTCGGAGGAAGAGCAGCAGGACGATGAGGTGACTGACCCCACCTGGTGTGCAACGCTTACTCAGGAGGACAGGTCTTCAGAGGGGGAGTCAAGGGCATCAGCAGGGCAGGTTGCAAGAGGCAGTGCAGTGGCCAGGGGTAGAGGCAGGGCCAGACCGAATAATCCACCAAGTGTTTCCCAAAGCGCCCCCTCGCGCCATGCCACCCTGCGGAGGCCGAGGTGCTCTAAGGTCTGGCAGTTTTTCACAGAGACGCCTGACGACCGACGAACAGTGGTGTGCAACCTTTGTCGCGCAAAGCTCAGCCGGGGAGCCAACACCAACAGCCTCACCACCACCACCATGCGCAGACATATGATGGCCAAGCACCCCGCAAGGTGGGACAAAGGCCGTTCACCGCCTCCGGTTTGCACCCCTGCCTCTCCCCCTGTGCCCCAACCTGCCACTGAGATGCAACCCCCCTCTCAGGACACAGGCACTACCGCCTCATGGCCTGCACCCACACCCTCATCTCCGCTGTCCTCGGCCCCATCCAGCAGTGTAGTTCAGCGCACCGTTCAGCCGTCGCTTGCGCAAGTGTTCGAGCGCAAGCGCAAGTACGCCGCCACGCACCCGCACGCTCAAACGTTAACCGTCCGCATCGCAAAATTCATCAGCCTTGAGATGCTGCCGTATAGGGTTGTGGAAACGGAGTCCTTCAAAAGTATCATGGAGGCGGCGGCCCCGCGCTACTCAGTTCCCAGTCGCCACTACTTTTCCCGATGTGCCGTCCCAGCCCTGCACGACCACGTCTCCCGCAACATTGTGCGCGCCCTCACCAACGCGGTTACTGCCACGGTCCACTTAACTACGGACACGTGGACAAGCACAGGCGGGCAGGGCCACTACATCTCCCTGACGGCACATTGGGTGAATTTAGTGGAGGCTGGGACAGAGTCAGAGCCTGGGACCGCTCACGTCCTACCCACCCCCAGAATTGCGGGCCCCAGCTCGGTGGTGGTATCTGCGGAGGTGTATGCTTCCTCCACTAAAGCACCCTCCTCCTCCTCCTCCTCCTCTGTCTCACAATCAAGATGTGTTAGCAGCAGCATGTCGCCAGCAGTCGGTGTCGCGCGGTGTGGCAGCACAGCGGTGGGCAAGCGTCAGCAGGCCGTGCTGAAACTACTCAGCTTAGGCGATAAGAGGCACACGGCCCACGAACTGCTGCAGGGTCTGACACAGCAGACCGACCGCTGGCTTGCGCCGCTGAGCCTCCAACCGGGCATGGTCGTGTGTGACAACGGCCGTAACCTGGTGGCGGCTCTGCAGCTCGGCAGCCTCACGCACGTGCCATGCCTGGCCCACGTCTTTAATTTGGTGGTTCAGCGCTTTCTGAAAAGCTACCCACGCTTGTCAGACCTGCTCGTAAAGGCGCGCCGGCTCTGCGCACATTTCCGCAAGTCCCACACGGACGCTGCCACCCTGCGCACCCTGCAACATCACTTTAAGCTGCCAGTGCACCGACTGCTGTGCGACGTGCCCACACGGTGGAACTCTACGCTCCACATGTTGGCCAGGCTCTATGAACAGCGTAGAGCTATAGTCGAATACCAACTCCAACATGGGCGGCGCAGTGGGAGTCAGCCTCCTCAATTCCTTTCAGAAGAGTGGGCCTGGTTGGCAGACATCTGCCATGTCCTTGGTAATTTTGAGGAGTCTACCCAGGTGGTGAGCGGCGATGCTACAATCATTAGCGTCACCATTCCTCTGCTATGCATCTTGAGAAATTCCCTGCAAACCATAAAGGCAGCTGCTTTGCGCTCGGAAACGGGGGCGGGGGAAGACAGTATGCCGCTGGATAGTCAGGGCACCCTCCTGTCTATTTCTCAGCGCGTACAGGAGGAGGAGGAGGAGCATGAGGAGGATGAGGAGGAGGGGGAAGAGACAGCTTGGCCCGCTGCTGACGGTACACCGGCTGATTGCCTGTCATCCTTTCAGCGTGTATGGCCTGAGGAGGAGGAGGAGGAGGAGGATCCTGAAAGTGATCTTCCTAGTGAAGACAGCCATGTGTTGCGTACAGGTACCCTGGCACACATGGCTGACTTCATGTTAGGATGCCTTTCTCGTGACCCTCGCGTTGCACGCATTCTGGCCACTACGGATTACTGGGTGTACACACTGCTCGATCCACGGTATAAGGAGAACCTGCCCACTCTGATTCCCGAAGAGGAAAGGGGTTCGAGAGTGTTGCTATACCACAGGACCCTTGCGGACAAGCTGATGGTAAAATTCCCAGCCGACAGCGCTAGTGGCAGAAGGCGCAGTTCCGAGGGCCATGTTGCAGGGGATGTGCGTAGATCGAGCAGCATGTACATCCCAGGCAGTGCAACAGTCTTTAAGGGCCTGGCCAGCTTTATGGCTCCCCACCAAGACTGTGTCACCGCTCCCCAGTCACGGCTGAGTCGGCGGGAGCACTGCAAAAGGATGGTGAGGGAGTACGTAGCGGATCGCACGACCATCCTTGGTGACGCCTCTGCCCCCTACAACTACTGGGTGTCGAAGCTGGACACGTGGCCTGAACTAGCGCTGTATGCCCTGGAGGTGCTTGCTTGTCCTGCGGCTAGCGTCTTGTCGGAGAGGGTGTTTAGTGCGGCTGGGGGAATCATCACAGATAAGCGTACCCGCCTGTCAACCGACAGTGCCGACAGGCTAACACTCATCAAGATGAACAAAGGCTGGATTTCCCCAGACTTCTGTTCTCCACCAGCGGACAGCAGCGATACGTAAGCAATACGTAGGCTGCACCCGCGGATGGAAGCTACGTTCTCTCTCACCATCCAAAACGGGGACATTTCTGCTTCATCAATCTGTGTCTAATATTCCTCCTCCTCCTCCTCCTGCTCCTCCTCCTGAAACCTCACGTAATCACGCTGAACGGGCAATTTTTCTTAGGGCCACAAGGCTCGCTCAAATAATTTTTCTGAACAATTTTTATAAGTTTCAATGCGCTTAAAAGCATTGGAACTTTAACTTGAACCAATTTTTCGTTACACTGGGCTGCCTCCAGGCCTAGTTACCACTTAAGCCACATTAACCAAAGCGATTAATGGGTTTCACCTGCCCTCTTGGCTGGCCATGGCCAATTTTTGGGATGTACATTAGTACTGTTGATACAGCAATTTTTGTGGGCCCTCGCCTACAGTGTAATCAAATTAATTTTTAGCCCACCTGCATTACAGCTGACGTTACCTCAGCTGTGTTGGGCAATGCAATGGGATATTTTTGTGTACCGCCGGTGGGTTCCAGGGAGCCACCCATGCTGTAGGTGCACACTGAGTTTTTAATACTTCTGTACACTTCTAAAGAACCCGTCTGACTGGGGCATGCAGTGTGGGCCGAAGCCCACCTGTATTACGCACGACATTACTACCTCAGCTGTGTTGGGCAATGCAATGGGATATTTCTATGTACCGCCGGTGGCTTCCTGGCACCCACCCAGGCAGTGGGTCCACAGGGAGTTAAACCTACATGTGTCCACTTGTAAAGAACCCCAGTCTGACTGGGGCATGCAGTGTGGGCCGAAGCCCACCTGCATTACGCACGACATTACTACCTCAGCTGTGTTGGGCAATGCAATGGGATATTTTTGTGTACCGCCGGTGGGTTCCAGGGAGCCACCCATGCTGTAGGTGCACACTGAGTTTTTAATACTTCTGTACACTTCTAAAGAACCCGTCTGACTGGGGCATGCAGTGTGGGCCGAAGCCCACCTGTATTACGCACGACATTACTACCTCAGCTGTGTTGGGCAATGCAATGGGATATTTCTATGTACCGCCGGTGGCTTCCTGGCACCCACCCAGGCAGTGGGTCCACAGGGAGTTAAACCTACATGTGTCCACTTGTAAAGAACCCCAGTCTGACTGGGGCATGCAGTGTGGGCCGAAGCCCACCTGCATTACGCACGACATTACTACCTCAGCTGTGTTGGGCAATGCAATGGGATATTTCTGTGTACCGCCAGTGGGTTCCAGGGAGCCACCCATGCTGTGGGTCGACAGGGACTTCACAATAGGGAGTTGTACCTGCCTGTGTCTATGAATTAAAAAGCCCGGTCTGACTGGGGCATGCAGACACCTTGACAGAATGAATAGTGTGTGGCACATAGGTTCCCCATTGCTATGCCCACGTGTGCAGCTCCTGATGGCGGTGGCACAGGATTCTATTTCTCATTGCTTCTGTACAGCATTGTGGGCTATCGCTCCGCCACTTTTAAAGAGGGTCGCTGCCTAGCCGTGCCAACCTCTGCAGTGTGTGCCTGCGGTCCCTCGTCATGGCAGACGCAATTCTAAATAGACATGAGCGTGGTGTGGCATGAGGGCAGCTGAAGGCTGCGCAGGGACACTTTGGTGTGCGCTGTGGGGGGGAGGGGGGGCGGTTGGGCAGCATGTAACCCAGGAGAAGTGTCAGTGGAGTGTCATGCAGGCAGTGATTGTGCTTTGTTGGAGGTAGTGTGGTGCTTAGCAAAGGTATGCCATGCTAATGAGGGCTTTTCAGAAGTAAAAGTTGTTGGGAGGGGGGGGGGGGGCACTCTTGCCGGTATTGTGGCTTAATAGTGGGACCTGGGAACTTGAGATGCAGCCCAACATGTAGCCCCTCGCCTGCCCTATCCGTTACTGTGTCATTCCCATCACTTTCCTGAATTGCCCAGATTTTCACACATGAAAACCTTAGCGAGCATCGGCGAAATACAAAAATGTTCTGGTCGCCCATTGACTTCAATGGGGTTCGTTGTTCGAAACGAACCCTCGAGCATCACGGGAAGTTCGTTACGAATAACGAACACCCGAACATTTTGGTGTTCGCTCATCTCTACCCATTATGTCTACATGTAAATTAAGAACTTTGCTGGTGACCAAAGAGTTCAGATGAGAGCTAAGTTGTTGGATCACATACAATACAGTAACTGATAGCAAAGTGACTGTTACCAAACAAAACAACTGCAAATAGTTACAAAACAGTACAGCAAATATTATTAAAGTTACTCAAGTTGTTATGTAAAGTATGGAGCACCTAAGTGGGTTGTTTCAAGATGGATACTCCAGTTCATTATGCCATATTAGATTATGAACATTATGGGTGTTCCGAAATTGAGACCCCCCCCCCTCCCTTTGATCCAGAATGGAGACATTATGAGAAGTGGTTCCCATTTTGGCAGACTTGAGCCATCCGTGTTTTACAGGGACAGCCATTTATGTGAATGGTTGTCATGTAATATTATATTTCCCTTGCAAGTTGTCTCTGATGAGGTAGCCCCTAAAACTGGGATTACATTTTAGAGAATTATTTCACTAGCTGCATACATCAAGGTGACTGTTATTTATGTTTATGTAGCAAGTTATGTCATAAACTAAAATAGCATCCTAAAGATTTTTTTTTTAATTGAAAGCATCTGTAGTAATGTTACCATACCTAGCTCTAGAGGTAATTTTTTGAGATTTTGCAGAGGAAAATAACACATTGTTTAATATTTACTTAAAATTCTTAGGAACTGCTTTATAGCGGAGGACCAGAGGATATAATTGTCATCTAAAAGTTACATAGTGCTTAGCTTCTGCACACAGGCCTTTTCTGTGCATACATCAAACACCATGAAACAACATGACGCACAATCAAATATATTCCATCTGTCTGCTCTGAAACTTCACACTAGGATGAAAAAATACAGATTTATTTTATAGAATATCTTTAAAACATTTAAGAATTGAGTTGTGTAACCCCACATAGTCTTGTCCACATGAAGAAATCTTTTATCACAAAGTAAAATCTAATCTATATTAAAGGAGTATTCCCATCTCGGAAATCCCTTTTCAATGTGTTAGCAATGTCAAAATAATACACTTACCTATAAGATTATTATTTCAAAAATGCCCCATTCACCAGGTATTCTTCTCTGTCCATTTTTGCTGTCTGAGTTGGAAACACTACTTTAAAGGTAAATTGAAATTACAAAGTTTATTAAAGGGTACCTACGCTTTCACTTTGGAGTGGTTCTGTTTCGCTGGTCAATTTTTGCCCTTTCCGGCAGCTGAAAACGGCTCCATATAGCACTATATAAATGCTACATGGAGCTATATGGGGCCATCTTCAGCTGCCGGAAGGAGACGAAGATGGAGCAGAAGAGCTCTGAAGTGAAAGTGCGGCTACTCTTTTATGAATCTAGTTGCTAACCCTGGATTAGGACCCAACTTCTATAGCATTATGGTGTTCATATATTTTTTTGCTCTATAACGGAAAAGGAAAATGGAACCTAAAAGCACTGATGTGAACGTTAATGTAGTATACACAGGAGGGAGTTGTTTGGGAATATTTTTTGGAGTGAGTGACTGTTCAACCCTCTTTAGGTTTTGTGTATAGAGAGTAAGCATGTAACATGTTCCAAATAATAAAGTGTTTGGTGGGATTTTATTTAGCATAAATGTCTTTGATTTTCACTATTGGCTGATTCAGAAATAATTCTAAGCAATCCCTTCTCTATCCTGCGCAATCAGCTGTTATCTTATTCATTGGCAACTATAGGACAAATGTAGCATTATGTGACACATATTTAAATGGACGGGAGCCTATATACTGTAATATATCATCACAATGTTTTCTCCAAAGGAGGATATGGTCTAGAAGGCTCTCAAGCAGGTGACTCGCCATATGAAGTCCTTCTCTAATAGGATATATAGACACAGGTTTTCCTAATGGGACAACATCTGTAAGAAAAGTATCCTTTTAATACATATTAATTTGTACCCACCACTATTTAGTAATTTTACTAACACTGTTGGAATTGTAACAAAATATCAGTGTTTCTTTTTTCGCTAAAAATATACAATATATTACTAGAGCCATAGCTTGGAGCTATACCTGTATCTGGTGCACAATCACATTTTACTTCATATTCCACCCTGTATGATGATATCATTCAGTATAGGTTAGATTATACAATATATCAATGAATAATCCATTTCCATAGTGAGATAGGTCTGTAGAGCATTATACCATCACTATGCAGCTAACATAAAACACAGCTGCACATCCACATCACGCATATACAGTGCTCCACTGGCAATGGAGTTGCATTGCAACAGCTAAGGCTACCTGTACACAGGTCGATTGTTCATTGCGTTACCCACAGCAATTATCCGGCCACGGGTAATGCAGTGAATGCTTTCCATAGCGTTGCGCAACCGCTGTGTCCATGAGCGGCGAATCATAGTGATTCTCCACTCATGGGATCTAAATCGCGTTGTGACGCAATTCACCATGATTCTCCGCAGTGAGCCTATCTGTCAGATAGTCTCACCGCAGAGAACTCACGCCCCCCCCCCCCCCCCCCCTGGAGTGGAATATCACTGGCACTCCCTTTAGCAACTACACTGCATCACACATAAAAAATAGATAAATAGTATCTATGTAATACAATAAAACCTTAATTAAAATTAAAATACATTAATCAAATTTCAATAATATTGCTTTTTAGTGGCCCTTAACATGTTGGGATACTTTTTAAAAAAGTTTTACAAACTTTCTTCAAACCTTAGTTGACATTTTCCATTTATTCCCCATACATAAATCCCCATAGCACTCTGGTCAGCTGCTTCCTTTGGCTATCATTCACCTCAGCAATGCCGCATAGTAGAAATATTTTATAGATATTACAGCTGCATATTGTTTCCCTATTTGTCATTTGGTTTAGCATTAAAAAAGATCAATCAAAGTTTCATTCTAGTCACATTTTACAATGTACCCGTGCTGTCTGTTCTTTATAATATTATGCACTGTTAAATTTCATTGCTATTGCAATAAATTATATCACAAGTCTTAGAAATTTAACAATCAAACAAAACTTTCCTTCTGGAAACTTTCTTTAATCATTCTTTTATGAAACACTCGCCACATTGATCATTTTATCTAGAAAAGAAGAAATATCAATATAAAATAAATGTGTATCATCTGTCTTAATTTGTATACAATGCGGTGAATGTCTTCACTATCTTTAGAGATCCACTTTCAATAAAACAATTACTGTAGATTTGAAGCAGTAAATTAAAGCATTCCTGTAATCATTCCAAGTAAATTGCTTCTGTTGCAATTATACAGTTCTCTCTTTTACTTGTAAGATAACCAGTAAACATTCCTACAACTTTCTTTATTTCTGAGTTTTCTCTTTACTGTGATAAAGACATTTTGATTTGTGAACACACAAGACAAATAAGATTTCCATGTCGGACTTATATTTCTGTAATGTTTTTAAAACTTAAAGAAACGGTAATTAAAATACAGTTCTATGCACATCTAACATGTAATTACTATATCGAAGGTGAACAAATGTACTCAACCATATTGCACTGCTATAAGACAAGGATAATTAGAAAGCTGAACATGCATCTACACAATGCTGTATTTCACATCATGAAGAGGTAGTAACTAGAGATGATCGAGTATACTCGCTAAGGCACATTACTCGAGCGAGTAGTGCCTTAGCCGAGTATCTCCCCGCTTGTCTCTAAAGATTCGGGGGCCGGCGGGGGGCGGGGAGCAGCGGGGGAGAGCGGGGAGGAACGGAGGGGAGATCTCTCTCTCCCTCCCTCCCCCCCGCAACTCACCCGTCACCCGCGCCGGCCCTCGAATCTTTAGAGACAAGTGGGGAGATACTCATCTCTAGTAGTAACCAATGTTTCCTTAAATGGTACAATGCAAAATTCTTCCAATCTCGCAACTAAGCCTACTTAAGCCACGTGATATGATATCTCCTAATAGGATACACTTAAAGGGGTAGATTTACGAAACTGTCTAAAAGAAAAACTGTCTTATTTGCCTCTGGCAACCAATCACAG
Organism: Eleutherodactylus coqui; assembly: GCF_035609145.1. Classification (NCBI taxonomy): domain Eukaryota; kingdom Metazoa; phylum Chordata; class Amphibia; order Anura; family Eleutherodactylidae; genus Eleutherodactylus; species Eleutherodactylus coqui. The sequence goes on from NC_089837.1 coordinate 402,662,774, forward strand.
ATCAGCTTTCATTTTACCGGAGCAGAACAGAAAATGAAACTTGTACTGTGATTTGTTGCTATGGGTAGCTAAGACAGTTTTTCTTTTAGAAAGTTTTATAAACCTCCTTATTAGACTCTCTTTTACAGATCCAGGTAAGGACCAACTCTAAGCTAATTAATTTTTGTAGGACGAATAGTAATGATGGGTCATTTGAATTTTGCCAATTGCCTGACCACTTTCTTTCTTATGTGCCATTATAGAGTATCAATACTTCAAAATGTACTATAGACATTGGAAATTGCTATCATCTATTTCCCCTTATATTGAAAGTGAATTTCTACCTTTCATTGGGTTTGTCCAGACCTACCGTATATTCTGCTGATTTTTCATATGGATTTGCGTCATGTAAATCTGCAGGTAGTTGTCACACTGTTATACTGATAGTAGCTGTTTTAGTGATAAATTACATTTTTAATCCCCAATGCAAGCCTTGATAAACGTATGATGACTCCCTGCACCTTGCTTCTACGAAGAGTTGTAAGCAGTCTTACATTCGCAAAACTGCTGATAGAATCCATTTAAATCTTGTCTTTTCAGGGAATTTGGAGCTGTGTATTATGTCCATATGCCCCAAGAGTCCTCTTAAAAGTTGGATCATGTTATTCCTTCAAGAAATGAAGGGATTATCACTTCCTTACTGCATATAAAAGCTGTAATCTTGACTAGACAGGACATTCTTCTGCTGTATTAACCTAACTATACATATTAGATAGCCATCTTCTGTCGATCACTAGTTTAGCCCACAACGATCACTCCTGATCCCCTCCACATACATGTTTGGGCAAGTGCACTTGTATTTTATATGTGGCGAGAGGAGAAAATCACTGATTTAAAAGCAGAGAACCCCAACAAGGGGAAGAGAAGAAGTAGAGCCAGAAAAATATACACTGAATGAGCAGTCAGAGATGTAGGAAGTAAGCCAAGAGAGAGCATTACCCTTAGGAGTTCCAGTTAATAGCAATCATTAAAGATTTCCCCATAAAACACACTAGAGCAGCTCATGTCTATCCAGCACTGGCATCATTTCTCAATCCCTTGTAATCCCAGTTATGCTTGGTAGTCTATGAAACATGATATATAATAAAATGTTACTGCAATTTCTTTTCTAATTTACAGAAATTGCTGAGGACACAAAATGTACAGTATTACCAAAGTTTTGGAAGTCTGCATATTGTTTCCTGCCTTAGTGGGAATGAATATGTGCGCCTCTTGTATTGCAAATGATGACTGTTGTAGCTGCTGTCTTTGAGTGTTAAATCATTCATTCCACTACATTATTTGTCAATTGGAAAAGTTCTCCTTTTATTTTATTTATTTGTACGGTATCTTCAGCAAACTGAGCGAAGTGCCCTTATCAATGTTTAAAGCACAAGACAGGTGAGAAGTCTCGATTTGAGTTATGACTATATCAGCTTTTTCGTTTTAACATTAATAAGCACCATTATGAAATTGTAGCACTTCACAGAGGTTTTCTCATTGCTATTCTGGCTGGAAAAGAACACTTTAAATTATTGTATAAAACAAAAATGTCACAATATATAACTTGTTACAACTCCTGAAAACCTTTTTTTTCAATCTCGATAAATACCGTATGTGTCATAAAGCGTATACGTTTTCAGATGGCTTTGCAGAATAAGCTACCATGTATGTATATGAGGAATAACACTGTTTCTGGAAATTCTATGACTTGTATAATGTATTTTGCCAATTGTCTCCTCCCCAGGGTGTATAGCTGATTCTTCATCCTCTCAGCACTGGTGGGATGAGCTTGTTATTATGCTGTGTTCTACAGACTGTACATAGAGAACTGCAGAGATTCTAGTCTCAGTATGATACACACAGACATAACCTCATCATGTAGGAGCATAGAGCAAGATTTAGCACTGTGCATGTGTATAAACAGCAGCAGATATCTCAATATTAGCTCCAGTGTTCCCGTCTGTGTGTGTCTCTCCCTGCATACAGTTCAAGAAGCAGGATGACGGGGGAGGGGGGGGGGAGAGTGAGAGAGATCTACTATTAACACTTTAAATGCTGCTGTCCATTCTGACAGTGGCATTTAAATCCCCCAAACAATGTTCGGGGATCCCGTACGGCCCTCCGCGATGAGATAACAGGGAGCAGTGTGGGTGTCATGGCAGCCGGGAGCCTTCTGAAAGGCCCTAGGGCTGTCTTAGCAGACTGCCTATCAAGCTATCCCCGTCGGGCAGCTTGAAAGACTCCCTGCTCGATAGCAGTATGAATGATGTGGTGCTATGGCACTACATCATATTCCAGAAGCGATCAAAGCATCTCTAGTTGCTGTGGCCTGTACGGACTGAAAAAAGTAAAAATTAGAAGAATAACGTTTTACCAAATTTTTTTTAAAAAGTAATAAAAGTTAAAAAAAAAACCCTTTGCAATGTTTATTAAAAAAATCTAAATAATGAAACAAAAATGCATATTTGGTATCGCTGCATTTATTAAAGTCCAATCTATCAAAGTAATGCATTATTTACGCTGCAACAGTGAACATCATCCGAAAGAAAAAATAAAGAACGCCAGAAATGCACTTTTTTGGTCACCCTGTCTCCCAGCAAAAATGCAATAAAAAGCGATCAAAAAGTCATATGTATTCAAAAATGGTGCCACGCAAAGTATAGGACATCCTGCAAAAAAATGAGCCCTTGCCTCTAGAGCTATGTGGATGGAAAAATAAAAACGTTATTGGGCACAGAAGATGGCGGCAGAAAATCATTTTAAAAAATTCAATGTCTTTGAAAAAAAATAAAAGTAGTACAGCAAAAAAAAAAACAATATAAGTTTGGTACCGTAGTAATCGTACTGACCCATAGAATACATTTTTGTTGCAGTTTGTGCGCCATAGAAACAAAACGCACTGAAAGATGGCAGATTGTCTTTTTTTTTTATTTTACTCCACTAACAATTTTTTCTAAGTTTTTCAGTACATTATATGGTACATTACATGGCACCATTGAAAAATACAACTCGCCTCGCAAAAATTGCTGGTCATGTCGCTCCGCATATCTTGGGATATGTCGAGCCAAGATTATAAGTAGAAAGAGACACATATTTATGTCAGATATTTGTCTCACCTTGGACTGCTACTACGGATCATTTTACAAGATCTCTTCTAGCCAGATAAGGTAAACATTTCATTATTTTCTTAGTGTTTAGAATGCTATTGGTTCCTCACATATGGCTCGTTAAAATCCTTCATGAACTTGCCCCACTAAGCCCATCATAAATATCAGCAATGCTGCCAGCATTATGCAGCCTAATTTTAAAAAAATATATCTTACATAAACCTATATTTTACATTCTTACACTGAAGGACAGAGAGTCTCAAATAATGCGCACCTACTTATACTTACACCTTACATATAACTACCATATGGTGTCAAATCATATCTTTTTATTTAGAGTCAGGATTTAGCTACTTGTCAGGGCACATAAATTGATCATACTGAATATTCTGGGATATATAAACCTGTTTAGATAAATGTTACCATCTGAGGCTAATGAGCAGCTTGACTCTTGAACATTTTTATTACTATTTCTGTGATTCAAGCTCCTTAAAGTATGGCTCTTTAGTGCATCTTGTACTGATTTGACTTACAAATACATATTTTCTTTTCCGTACATATCTCAGCCTTCTGCTTTTTCCCTATTAACAAAGTAAAATATATTGTCGAAGCTCAGATGACACAATACGGATAGTTTTAGACAACCACAAAGCTTGAACACTATGTGGTTCTACTGAACTTAAAGGGATTGTCCAGTTATATTTGCAAAATGCTTTATTCCCCCCTGAATAAATATGCGCATATGGTCAAAAAAAAAAAAGAGTCTTAAAATGCATCAAAACTATCAAAAACTACATGTATTAATCTAGTCTTATGGTGCCATTCTAACATTGCATTCCAATGTTCCACACCAAAAAATTCAAATAGTAATTGAGCTTTAATGACTTCCATTGTCCCTTGTGACTACTACAGCCATAAACATAGCTGGAGGGGGAGTTACCAGCCATTGAATGTTCTTATCCTCTTTCTTGGCTAGCAGTAGGAACTCATCGGTTCCTGCTGGCTAGTAGACCCAAGACTAAGTACTTCAGCTCTTTCCAATCACATCCACTTGTAGTTTTTCTAAGGTTACCAAGAACTGTACTTCTGATTTAAATAATATACACAAAAAAAGCCAAGAAATACATGTATGTGTTTTCCAGTACTGCTCTGTATACAACTATTTGAGCAGTTGTGAATAATTGCAGGACTCGTCAGGTTTGTGCTTCATGATTGACTTTGTAATAGAGATGAGCGAACACCAAAATGTTCGGGTGTTCGTTATTCGTAACGAACTTCCCGTGATGCTCGAGGGTTCGTTTCGAACAACGAACCCCATTGAAGTCAATGGGCGACCAGAACATTTTTGTATTTCGCCGATGCTCGCTAAGGTTTTCATGTGTGAAAATCTGGGCAATTCAGGAAAGTGATGGGAATGACACAGTGACGGATAGGGCAGGCGAGGGGCTACATGGTGGGCTGCATCTCAAGTTCACAGGTCCCACTATTAAGCCACAATAGCGGCAAGAGTGCCCCCCCCCCCCCACTGTCAGCATAAAGATCGTCCTCCTCTGGCACAGCTGTAACAGCTGTAGCAGAGAAGAACGATGTTTGCCCATTGAATTCAATGGAACCGGCAATACAGCCGACTCCACTGAATGCAATGGGCTGCCGGCGATCGCAGGATGAATGGTCGGAAAGGGGTTAAATATATAACCCCTTTCCTGCAATTCATCCAGAAATGTGTTACACTAAAAATATATACCGGCGTATAAGGCGACGGGGCGTATAAGACGACCCCCCAACTGTCACCTTATACGCCGGTAATACAGTGGAGCAAAGAATGAAAATCATTACTTACGTTTTTAGATGATCTGCGGCGCTCCTGCAGGCTGTCACTCCCTCCTAATCCACGGCAGACAAGCTTTCTCTATGAAAGACTTTAAATCCCTGCCTCCAGAAGCACACGTGCCTTCAGCCAATCACAGCCAATGACAATGATGTCATTGAATGGCTGTGATTGGCTGTGTTTCTGGAGGCGGGGATTTCAAGGCTTGAAATCCCCGCCTCCAGAAACACAGCCAATCACAGCCATTCAATGACATCATTGTCATTGGCTGTGATTGGCTGAAGGCACGTGTCTTTCTGGAGGCAGGGATTTAAAGTCTTTCGTGGAGAAAGCAATACTCTGCCGTGGACCAGGAGGGAGTGACAGCCTGCAGGAGCGCCGCAGATCATCTAAAAACGTAAGTAATGCTTTTTATTCTTTGCTCCACTGTATTACCGGCGTATAAGGTGACAGTTGGGGGGTCGTCTTATACGCCCCGTCGCCTTATATGCCGGTATATATTTTTAGTGTAACACATTTCTGGATGAATTGCAGGAAAGGGGTTATATATTTAACCCCTTTCCGACCATTCATCCTGCGATCGCCGGCAGCCCATTGCATTCAGTGGAGTCGGCTGTATTGCCGGTTCCATTGAATTCAATGGGCAAACATCGTTCTTCTCTGCTACAGCTGTTACAGCTGTGCCAGAGAAGAAGGATTTGTCTTCTATATGTTCTCAATGGGGTCAGCGCTGCTGCCGCTGGCCCCATTGAGCGCATATAGAATGCATCCATAGCGAACCGCGGGAGGGGCAGACTTTCATATCAGGCGGACACCTTATCTCCCCAGCCACTCACAGCAGGGGGGTGGTATAGGGCTTAAACGTTGCAGGGGGAAGTTGTAATGCCTTCCCTGTCTTTATATTGGCCAAAAAAAAGCGCTAACGTCTCAGGGAAGAAAGTTTAATTTACCAGAACACCGCATGGTGTTCGTTACGAATAACGAACATCCCGAACACCCTAATATTCGCACGAATATCAAGCTCGGACGAACGCGTTCGCTCATCTCTACTTTGTAACAATCGTTAATTGCTGGGATGCACAGATGACAAAAGAAAATGGATTTAACATGTTATATAACTTTAAAGAATATGTATTATATACCTAATCATGTACCGAGCTCCTCCATATCACAACCTGTGTTCTTGTTCTGTTTGCAAACACAGAGAAGGATTTTGTATTCTATATGTTGCTTCACTTTAGGCATTGCGTTTAGTTGTTTTCTCCTTCACTGTGACTTTGTTTTCATGCTTAACTTTACGTAACTGACAATTCATTTATCATTTCAGATGCTGTGAGCTAACAATGGTTTATTCTAATAGGAAGTCAGGAAGGAGTTTTATTTTTGTTCTGTTTTTATAACACATCAATATAATATATAGAAAAATCTCTGCACAAATTGCAAAAAGGCAGATGTAGAGCTTTGTATGGATGAGATGTGAAAAGACAGAAAAGGAAAATACTGGAATGGTTTCGCTATAAGTATTGTTTTGCTAATAGTTGCCTCCAAGACTTCTTTGTACACCAATATAATACCGTATTTGTTAATTAGTTCAATTACATTCGCGGCTCAATGTCTTCTCAAAAGTAGCCTACGGTTTAATGCACACAGGCATATTTGCACTGCGGGACCCGAAGCCGCACTGCGCATGTGCGGCTGTGCACCAGCCGGCACATCCACTGTGCAGAGTGAAGACACCGGACAGGTAAGCCGGAGATATGTGGTCTTTTTACACAGGATAAGCTGTAGGGCAAAGAATGTCGGGCGGATCTTTCCAGTGATGCTCGTTCTGGTGCTGTTACACAGTAGTGAGTATCGCTGACATCGATCACAGTGCTGCTGGCTTGGAGGTGGAGTGGGCCGAGGAGCATTCTCTCCCCCTTCCCGACTCCATTTACAGTAAGCAGACAGTTGTTCAGAAGTGAACGGCGACTGTTTACACTTAACGACCAGTCGATCGGTATTCTACATGCAGAAACAGAACAATTCTCATTCAGTTGCTGCATGCACTTACCTGGGACGATCATCATTTAAATTCCCATGGAAGCACGGGATTCTGAATGATAATTGTCCTATGTAAAAGGGCCATAACTTGACTGGAGAACTTGCAATACGTTATCTTATCTTAAGCCATTCAAAGGCTATTATTATCTTAATACAACAAAATCTATTGTAATGTTATTGAAAGAACAAATAAACTGTGACACAGAACATTTTCTTAATGCATTAAAGGGATATTTTTGTAAGGGGTTCTTTTTTTTATATAGTTTTCACCCATCCACTGGATGGATGAAAACCAATAGGTGAGGTCTGATCCCTGGGACCTCCACCGATCAAGAGAACATGGGCTACTATTTGCCCATCTCATGGTCAGCACTGCATCACAGCACTGAGTGGAGTGAATGGAGAGCTAGCCGCACAGGCTGCTACTCCATTCATTTCAGTGGGGCTGACAGAAATATTCTTGGCTTGTTTTAGTCAGCCCCATTAAATGGGGAAGGGTGTAAACTCTAAGAAAGGGACCCTTACAGGTATACCCTCTTAAAGGGGTTGTCCCGCGCCGAAACGGGTTTTTTTTTTTTTCAACCCCCCCCCCCGTTCGGCGCGAGACAACCCCGATGCAGGGAAGTAAAGAAAGTTTACCGGAGCGCTTACCTTAATCCCCGCGCTCCGGTGACTTCAATACTTACCGCTGAAGATGGCCGCCGGGATCCTCTGTCTCCGTGGACCGCAGCTCTTCTGTGCGGTCCATTGCCGATTCCAGCCTCCTGATTGGCTGGAATCGGCACGTGACGGGGCGGAGCTACACGGAGCGGCTCTGGCACGAGCGGCTCCATAGAAGACTGCAGAAGACCCGGACTGCGCAAGCGCGGCTAATTTGGCCATCGGAGGGCGAAAATTAGTCGGCAACCATGGAGACGAGGACGCTAGCAACGGAGCAGGTAAGTATAAAACTTTTTATAACTTCTGTATGGCTCATAATTAATGCACAATGTATATTACAAAGTGCATTATTATGGCCATACAGAAGTGTATAGACCCACTTGCTGCCGCGGGACAACCCCTTTAAGTGTCAACTTTGCTACATTATTTGGCTACATACTTGACACATTTATGCTGAATATGTAGCAGATGTTGTAAATGATAAGTTTCTAGTATATTATTAAGATAATGTTTGCATGACTAATTTAACCACCTCCTGCATCCCAATGCAAATATAAGGCACTGGCACACACTTCCACACATCAGCATGCATTTAAGGCAGCGTGCTCTCCAAAACATGGTAGTTATGTTTATGAGATCAGTGGCAAGGGCAGGAGTGACTGACCTCTGCAACTCCTACCCCCCCAGCAATGACCTGGAAGCTGCTGCCTTAAGGCTCATTTAGACACAACGATTATCGCTCAAAATTCGCTTAAAAGCCATCTGAGCGATAATCGTTGTTACTAAATGCGCTGCCATTGTGCACTGTTCGCGCACTATTCATTCATTGCTCATTTCTAGCCAGCTAGAAATCAGTGATGAGCCTGATCAGCGCCGCGCGCTGATATAATTCACTGATAGCATTCTTGTAGCTGGTATCCCTCTAGCAGTTCTCAGCAGGCTACCAGCTGAAAGCACTGAGAACAATGTAGCTGTTTGCATATACAAAACAGCTGCATTGTTCTCCGAGCTATCGCGGCGGTATCCCACTCCACCTACATAACTCTTTAGTAGCTAAGTAGCTACTTAGAGTTATGCAAAGATGATCGCTCAAAACTGTCACTCAAACTGTCATTTGATCGAATTTTGAGCGACCATCGCTCCGTGTAAATGGGCCTTAACACTTTAGATGCCATGAGCAAAAGAAACGTTATTGCGGCATTGAGAAAAGGAGCAGGTTCCCTTTCATGTGCCATTGTTTTTGTGATCACCAGGGCAGACGGCTTAATAAAGTTATGAAGAAACCCCACAAAGAAAGCAAGTGTAATAAAGGTTGTTAACTAAAATTAATATAATAAAAATGTACACTCTAGGCATCTCCATGATCTTGATAATCTGTACAAGGAATTATGTCTTCAACAAAAAAAAAATCAGATAATAGTGGTTGGTTTATGATGTGATTTACTTGCTCAGCTTGGTTATTGCTAATCCTTTATAAAGTTAGAATGCAGGATTTTTTTAAAAAGTGCCTATAAAGGGAGTATAAATTGTGACCTATATACTGTAAGAAGTACAGGAAAGACAGCATATCACTGTGTAACGGTAAGAACTTTTTGCCCTTTGAGTTATTAATAGGTTTTCTTTTTTACAACATAGGCAATAGAATAACAGATTAAAAATGGAAAGAAATAAGTATCAAAAGGATGAAATCCTGTTAGTAGGGCCCGTAGAAAAAGTTATTTATGTGAAGCTGACACTTGGTCTCTTCAGTCAGGTCTGACCCGTGGATACTTATAAATAAAATAAATGTGACGATGTGACCACTGTTGTCCCTTTGGATTTTTAAATAAGAAGTTGTTTTAGACTTATTGTGAGTGGTATTATCAACGCATTGGTCGCTTACTGCAACGTAGTATGAAATCCCTTGTCCAAGATGACACAGAGATAGAAAAACTTGTAGTTCCTTAAATTATTTTTGCCATTAAAAGGTAAATTTTTTAGCTCCTCTGACTAGTGCCAACTCCTAATGACATTATCAGTGTATCTCTTCTTTTCGAAGAATATCAATATTATAGCTAAATATTGGAACGATCCCAACCCTCACTCTACAGCAGAAATAATTAGCAATGCTATCTTATCTATTTAAAAAGATTATAGCTTCCAATTTCCCCAACCTTCTCGATTTTATACCCAGTGGAATGTCTGGTTCGAATCTCCCCATAACACAATTCTTCCCCTTTAGAATAACAAAAGATATGCAATATTATAGGAAGATTTTCCTATCCATTCCTCTTTTAACCGGAATATGTCATATGTTTCTATTTTTGTTGTAGTAGTTTTTGATTTTTAAGAGAGTATATACATATGCGGAAGTGATTTTATGTTAATCCTATATGTCCAATATATATATTTTGTTTTTCAACATGCTACTACAGTATGTTAGTTTTGCATCGCCTTATTAAGCTCTCATAATCTTCTAATAAAAATGTAATGTAAAAACAATACAACAATATTATAATGGATTGGTAGTGTTGAGTGTGGGCAAAGGCCTTAGCCTTCTGTCCAACAATGAGGGTTGCTGGCATGAAAAAGTGCCTCAAGCTTTTTGATTTAGTATTTTTGTTAAAAAGCATACTATTCTTTTAATATACAGTACTGTGTAAAACCTTTAGGCAGGTGTGGAAAAAAATGCTGCAGATAAAGAATGCTTTCAAAAATAGAGGTGTTCACAGTTTTTGTCAATTAACAAAATGCAAAGTGAGTAGAGAAAATACGAGCCTAAATTAAATGAATATTTGGTTTTACCACCTTCAAAACTGCATAAATTCTTCTATGGTTTGTGAAGGAACTTGGCAGGGAGATTGTTCCAAACACCTCGAAGAACTAACCAAGGATCCTCTGTGGTTGAGATCAGGGTTATGTGGGGCCATATCATAACTTTGAGGACTCCTCGTACTTCTCTATGCTTGTATTTCTCAGAATTGAGGACACCACTAATCCTAACCCCATTCCTAACTCGATTCCTAACTCTATTGTCTGCAGACACTCATTATAATAATTATTATCCCGCACTCCACCCCTTCAGCAAATAAACTGCCTTCAGTTAAAGCTAAATATTTCAAATTTTGATTCATCAGTCCAGAGCATCTGCTGCTTTTTTTCTGCACCCCAGGTCCTATGTTTTTGTGCATAGTTGAGTAACTTCGCCTTGTTCCCATCTCAAAGAAATGGCTTTTTGGCTGCTATTCTTTGATGAAGACCACTTATGGCTAGACTTCTTCGAACAGTAGATGTGTGCACCGGGGTCCCTATGGTTTCTGCCAGTTCTGAGCTGATGCCACTGCTGGACATTTTCTGATTTGGAAGGGAAGTAAGAAATATGTATATTTCATCTGTTACCTTGGCCAACCTCTGAATCTATGGTCCTCAACGTTGCTCGTCACTTTGTGCTTCTTCAAAAGTGCTTGAACAGCACATCCTGAAACCCTAGTTTGCTGCAACATAACTAACTTATGTCTTGCTGCTGTGCTTAGTCTTGCCATGGTATACTGCCTATGACATGAAACTATCTTCCACTACCTCAGCTTTGTAACAGAGTTTGGCTGTTCCTCACCCACTCTTAAGCATCCTACACAGCTGTTTTTGTTTCAGTTACATATGAAAATTAGGATCATTATCACCTGTTTGGTATAATTAATTAATCATGCACTTGACTATAATCCTACAAAATCCCTGACTTTTTGCAAGTGTACCAAGATGAACTGATGCTGTTTTTAAGACAAAGTATGGACACACCAAATATTGATTTAATTTAGATGTGTCTTCTGTTCATTAATTTTGCATTTGAATTGGCAAAAATTAATTATTAATACCCATTTCTGAAGGCATACTTGTTTTGCAGCATTTTTTCAGAATAGATACATTATTTCTTGTTCATTTATTTATTAATTTTTAATAAACTTCATTGAGCAAAAACCGATTGTTAGGTTGTCAAATTTTTAAATAATGATACAAAGTATTATCAAAAGATAATTGTAGCTGATGAAAAATTTTACATAAAAGAACTCAATTTCTTTCTTTTTTTTAATTACATAAAAAACTGTAAACATAACAAATAACAGGTGACTTGCAAATCTGGAATGCCTCCGATAAGGTTCTATCTAAAAAGCTAGTAAACTTATGTAATGTTAATAAAGGTAGAAGAATAAAGTGGTGAATTTATCCACTTCCTTAATGTACCCTCCAACCTGCAAGTGTTGCTAACATAGGTGGTAAGCTCAGACATCACAAGAACCCTAGTGATTTTCAACAATTTCGCAATCAGAGACTTTGCTGCTACTAGGACATGGAAGACTATGGTCTATTAGTAGGGGCAAAACTTGCAACGCCAACATGCATCAGTGCTAAGGAGCAGCTCTATATTACTGGAATACTTGAAGTATTTTGCAGAAGGAATTTAGTTTGGCTCCAAAAGCAGTTAATACTCAGGAAATCCCAAAATATGTGTTTCAAGGTTCCTTTGTCACCAGAGCATCTTGGCATTTATCTGAACTTGTAGGATAAATAGCAGCAAGGCGTATACGAGTAAGATGCAAATAATAGAGAATCTTCCTTGTCGACTCGAAATAAGATGCATATTTTGAAAGCGAGCTTGGTAATGTAAACATTTCATTCCATTCTTCTATGCCTATAGAGATACCTAGATCTCTTTTCCAATGAAGAAAGCAAGGGAGCCTCTCCCCAGAGATCTATCCAAAGTAACCAAGTCTGGAGATGCCTTTGGCAGATTTATTTAAATCAGAGATCACAAATTCAAACGTAGTTTTGGGAAGAGAACACAAGTTAGGAAACTGAGTTATAAAAGTGAATATTCTAAGGAAATATAACATTTTTTGTTAGGAATGTGAAATTTGGCAGAAATGTCCCTAAAAGACAGTAAGTGATTACCTTCCAATGTATTTGAGATTGTAATTATGCCTTCAGTGATCCAGTTACTGATTGAGATATCTGGAATAATAAAAGGTATCACCTGTAAGGGTAATTCAGGCAGTCTAAAGGGGATAATAGATTTGGAAGTTATTATGTGCTTCCATGCTGTGATCCCAGATAAAGGATCCTTAAAAGCCCATTTAGAGAGAACGATTATCGCTCAAAAGATGTTTTTTGAGTGACTTTTGAGCGATAATCGTTGTGTGCTTTTAAGCGCAAGGTGATCGCTTAAACGTTGAGCAATCACTTTGCGCTCTGAGCGGGGGATGCAGAAGATAAGCGGGGCCACATGTCTTCTGTATCCAGCTGTTCTCTGCTCGGAGCGCCCGGCTGTTATACAGCTGAAAGCTCAGAGCAGGGTATGCAGAACACAGCTAGACCGCTGTGTTCTTCATACCCCTCCTGCTCACAGAGCGCTCAGCTGGTATACAGCTGTGTGCTCTGTGCGGAGTATGAAAAACACAGCTGGACCGCTCTGTTCTTCATACCCAGCCTGTCATCAGGGAGCAGGATACAGCTGAAACAATAGTATCAGCTGTATCCCGCTGTGAATCCCTGATAAGACTCATCGTTCTCTTTCAACATGCTGGAAGACAATGATAAGTGACGGCATAACGAAAACTGCACGATGTAAGTGCAATTACACACCACGATTATCGCTCAAAAGACGGCTTTTAAACATGAATTTTGAGCGATAATCGTTGTGCCTAAATGGGCCTTAAGTTCTTTTACATTGAGCGATATTGGAAAGTCATTTGTAGAGTTTATATAAATACAGTGAAGCACCTTCTGACCAGCTAACAATATGTAGGTATGGAATCTACCATTCAAAAACTGATAGAAATATGAATTAACATCAAACAACACAAACATATGTTTGAGTATAAAATGATCCTTCAAAGCGGGGTTTAGAAGTTAAGAACATCTAACTAGAGATGAGCGAACGTACTCGGATAAGCACTACTCGTCCGAGTAATGTGCCTTATCCGAGTACCGCTGTACTCGTCTTGAAAGATTCGGGGCGCTCCGCTGCTGACAGGTGAGTCGCAGCGGGGAGCGGGGCAGAGCGGGCGGGAGAGAAGGAGAGAAAGATCTCCCCTCCGTTCCTCCCCGCTCTCACCTGCAGCTCCCCGCTCCGCAGCGCGTCCCGAATCTTTCAGCACGAGTGGGGAGGTACTCGGATAAAGCACATTACTCGGACGAGTAGTGCTTATCCGAGTACGTTCGCTCATCTCTACATCTAACCAAAATGTGTGTGTATGTCATTTCTGAGCTACGATGCATGCAGTATGTAAGACATCCTGGTAAGGATACTCAAGAGCAACATAAAAAAAGCTGAACAAAATTCAACCAAAGTAAATAAGGTTGTAAGGTAAGAAATGTGTCCTTTAATCCATAGAAATGGGAAAAGTGTATGGTCACTAACTGATATAATCTACTTCTTTAAGGGGTTGATTTTGTCAGTTATTCATCTTCTAGTCTCTTAGCTTGCTTTTCTCTGGGTAATTGAACAGTAGTGAATCCACAGTACTGGAAAACCTCTGTCAGCTTGTCAGGAGAGTAAAAAACTACCGTGTTTCCCTGAAAATAAGACATCCCCAAAATAAGACCTACTCTGATAATAAGCCCTACCCTGATTTTGGGGATGGATTGTTGAAATATAAGTCATACCCGAAATAAGCCCTAGCTACACTACATGAAAAAAAGCAATACTCACTTAGTAGACGACAGTTGGGTCCCTCGCGCTGGACTGCAGTGCTGCTGCAGGCTTCCGTGTATTCCTGAACGCAGACAGAGCATTTCTTCCTGGTAGCGGGGCTTGAATACACCGCCTCCAGCAAGCGATTGCTCTGATTGGATCATCAAGCGCTGCGTCAGACAATTAGAGCCCAAATGCAGCTGCTAGGTGAGTATTATAGGACACCTCCCGAAAATAAAACACTGTGCCTCTTTTGGGGCAAAAATTAATATAAGATAGTGTCTTATTTTTGGGGAAACACGGTAGTTGCTTCTTCCCCTTTCTTGTTAACACTAATTTCAAAGGAAATCCCCTTTTGAAGGGAATATTGTTGGTACGCAGAATTTTTGTGGCAGTTGCAAATTTGCGATTTCTTGCCATAATGACCGCAGATAGATCAGTAAACATGGAAATGTCTTTAAATCTGTCTAGAAGGTTTTGTACATCCCTAGCTGCTATCATTAGTTTATCTTTAAAATGGTACAAATGTAGAAAGGCAAAAAAGTATCTTGGAGTTGATGCAGGCAGAGATTTAGGTTTTAGTATTCAGTGCACTATACCTATTAACACATCGATTTGAGGTGTATCTGGAAGGACCTCAACAAACTACTCTAAGATATCCAGCAAGCCGCTCTGCTTTAACTGTTTCAGGTATGCCATGGGATTGTATGTTGTTACGGCAAGACCGATCTTCCAAATCTGCCACTTTCAATTTCATTGCTCCTTCCTCCCCCTTCTCCTCCTCCTCCTCTAGGGCATTATTTCCATCCACTAACTTATTGTGAGCTGTTAAGAATTCTACCATTTTAGATTCAATGTGAGAAGTTCGGTCTCCCAGTTCTGTAAACTCTGCATTTATGTTTATAAAAGCAGCATGTATTTCTGGGATTGATGCTCTCAGCTCCAGCAACATAGCTTTAAGAGATTCCTCAGACACTGGTTTTAGGGAAGACAGAGAGTGATCGTACTGAAGCAAGTTCTGCTGAATAATGTGTTGCTGATCAGATACAACATATGCAGTCACCATATAAGAGTTAGCTGCCGCACTTACATGTCCAGCAGGTTTGGGTCCACCTTTCTGCACTGTGAGCTCCAGCAAAGCTATAGGATGGTGAGAGGGTGAATTACCAGAGCCTCCATAAGAAGGAACTGGTGATGAAGCAGGTGAGGACATTTATGAAGCTGCAACACTACGGCCTCTGATTCAGTGAGCATGCTGCTAACTCCATTCTGTGACCTTGTGGAAGGAAAGAACTCTGAGACTTCAAGAAGTTAGCTTATTTTTGCCTTCCCTATGATGCAGGAGCAGTAAAAGAGATATGTGATCCAATTCTGTCACCAGGGACCCACAAAGGATGCAGAGGAGAGCCGATTTTTAGCCCAGGGCAATGGAGCTGGTGAATGTACAGCTTACTTCATGAGCTGCAGGCCATGCCCCCTTCCACCTTCCTAAAACTTTTCAAAGTACTGTAACGCACACTGATCAGTGTCTTTTCAGATCTAAACTATCAGTACTAATAATTGTGCATGCTGCATTGCTGCATTGTGTCTGTACATGTATATTAAATAGTGAGTTCATCAGTGAGTTCAGGAACTTGTATATATAGCTGATGTTCCACCATGAAACTATCTCTTTATTTCTAATATGCTCTAACATTTGTGCTGATCTGACAATGAAATGAACAATTAATATTTATTCTTTCCGAAACACCAAGCTGCCATAAGCATACAATAAATATTATTAGTAATTTTCACTGTGAAGTCAAAGACGTCAAACTGTTGTTGCCAAGGAAACATAAATAGTATATTAAACTGAATGCTGGAGATGATAACTACAATGATAAGTACAACCCTGTGCACAAATACTATTCTGCACATCATTTTGTCATGATAGTGTAATTGGATTCACAGGGCCTATAAACCAATCTGGCTTATTGCCAGATCCAGAAGCTATACCAATGGGGACCTGGTCTTTGCTGTGGGGAATTCCAGCCATCACCCCAGAAATAGTCTTAGTTGAGAGGCAGCTGATGTAACTTGGTCAGGTTTGCCATAATGCAGTATTGGAGGGTGTCGACAGAGACGTGGTCATGAAAAAGAGCTAAGGTCAGGGCAGTCAAAATTCTTTTGATGCAATGAATCACGCCAACAGTTCAGGCAAAAAGTAAACAGAATAATCGTGATTAATAAACAAGCCAAGGTCAAGAATTAAGAGGTCGGGAACGTTGAGTGGAACATGAGAGGATCGAAACTAGGAAAGTAGCCAGAAACACTCTAGTGCCTCTTTTATATGTCACAACTATCGTGTGAACAATCATTGACTTGAGTGGTTTTGTTTGATAATTGTTAGGTATAAATGTGTGCAGTGACCGAATGATCAGCAATAAATCATTAGATTCTCTCTAATCGGATCTTGTATGCGGACCTAAAAACTATCATTCGTCTGCGGCAAATCCCTTTGTATAAACAGGCGTAATGATTTGCTAACTAGAAAAAAGTGGCAGAAGGGTTTACTTGATGGCGATGAACCAATAAATGGTCGAAAATGACCAAGTACTGTTGAGTGTAAAGGCATGTCAGGAGAACGATATACAATCGCTACTTCACTGTTTGTCACATGTAGTTCCAATTAATCTTGCAGTGTAAAAAGGGCCTTAACATCTTTGCATACTGGAAGACTAATTGCTCAGGCAATATCTAGTGGGAGAGGGTGCCTTGGAGCCTATCCAGATTGGCCGGGAACTGTTAGGCTGAATGCAGATGCTGACCTTGAAGAGGCAGGCTAAGCGAGTTCCACCTGCAGGCAGTCATGAGATTATGCTCCGTGTAAATGGGCCTTAAGCTTTAACTGCTTGTTTGAATGGCACATAATAAAATTCTCCAGACCTTTATTTTAAATCCGCCGTTATCTGATGAATATAATTAATTCAATAGGAGATACAAAATTTACACTTGTAACGTGCCCTTTTAAACTCTTATTCTCCCAAAAATTAATAACTTCTACATTGCTGACCAGGCACCACAGCTTTTGTAACAGGCAACAGATTGTAATTACCTTGATGCACACACACTTACTGTATTTTTTGTTCTATAAGACGCACCGGACTATAAGATACCCCCCCCCCTCCCCGCTTTAGAGTGGGACAGCGCAGGGTTAGTGCCAGGCGAGGGAGCAGAAGAAGCAGCAGAGTCTGAAAAACCAGAGCTCCATGTCACAGCGGCTGTTTGGTGGAGGGAAGAAGCCGTTTGGTGGAGGTGGGGAGCAGCAGCAGTTCCCGCTGGCGCCCACCATCAATCAGCGGTACATATGGCCGGCAGTGGGGAAGAGAGAAAACTGTTAACTAATCACAAATTTGCTTGTGCGATCACGCGTTCAACGCGCGATCATGCTAACTAATTCGCGGTTGCGCTTTAAACTCACGATCATGTGAAAAAATGATCGCGTCATATAGAGCGAAAAATACGGTAGTTATGTAAAAGTAACACTAGTACCTGATATTAGTTCAATGTATTCTACAGAATATATCACTGGAGGGCAAGATGACTGGACTCAGACTCACGTATTTTAGCCATGTAATGTGAGAAGAGTTGCTAGAAAAATCTATAATACTTAGACAGATCAGAGGCAAAAGAAGGCCTGGCCGCCAAAGGACACGATGGCTGATACTGTCATAGCTGATACTGGCATGGATATCACACAACTGAAGGAAGCAGTGCCAAACCAAAAACCATGGAGGGAGTTTGCCTTTAGGGTTGCCAAGGGTCATGAACGACTAAACAGCTAACAAGAACAACAGAGTTAGAAAACCATGCTGCTTTCTTTCAAACACAGCGCTACCCTTGTCCATGGGTTGTGCCTGACATTTCTGCTCAGCTCCCATTCTCTTCCATGGGGCTGAGCTGCGATACCATACACAACCCTATGGACAAGGGTGGTGCTGTGTTTGGAAGAAAGCAGCCATTTTCTTTCTAACCCTGAACAACCCCTTTAAATGGTAATAGGCTTCTATGGCTGTTCTTATGACTATTGGTCATTTAAATACATGTAAATAATATCTAATGTATACATTAACACAGAATATGAAACACCAATATTGTATATAACCTATATAATTAACAAAAGAAATGCTATTTTTGACATGTAACTTTCATAATTTTCACCTATCTTCATCTTTCGTGTTTTCATATTATATAAAGAGGTGAGCCAGGCAAAACCAAGAACTGAGTGTGAAGTTTAATAAATATTGCCAAAAGTAAACATTGTGTTAATGTCAGTTCTATGTGTTCCTCTCCAGCTTTACGGACACAGTATGAATGTTTAATGTGTGTCTATAAAATACTTGGCAAAATCATATATTGTATCTGCTCTCGATATAACTTTTTATCTTCAAATAGTTCATTTTAATGCAGCTTGTAACCTCTGTTGCAGAACTATTTTCACAATTGTAATCGCATTTTATTGATACTCCAGCTTCATTTCTTTCCCTGCTCCGACCAGCAGTACACCATTAAATTTGGTATATCTGTACTATTTAAAATGCGCAGAGACATTAGCACATTAACAAAGCATGTTTTATTCCTGAAACCACTTACAATCACTTCAAATATCAATATGCTGGTAAATACAAAGAGGATAGAGGCTGTCGGCTCCAAATATGGCTACAAAAGTTATTGCAAGTCACAATTAAATCACACCCAGTGGAGCTAATTTTCAAAAGGCCAACTTTGTCCTTTTTGTAGCAGGATGTTTCACACAGTGCATAGGCATCCAAGCTTTAGAAGTGCCACCATAAATAACACGGGCTGCTAGAAGACTCTAGGGGGGGGGGAAAAACTGCATAAAATGTCAACCTTCCTTCAATTTTAGAAATTACCTTTATTTTCAAAAACATTTCCCAAATTTCTCTTAAAATGCTATGATTTGCTTTATTTCTGTTTCCTATGTATCATTTGAAAGCTCAGGGCTTTTGGGGGATAATGTGTTTCTCATACATAAACATTATGTTCAGATGATAGTCTCTTGGAGCATATCTATGAATTGTGGTCCTCACATAGGACCCTTACTAGCTGTGTAAACAACTTTTTGGAGAGCCTCTATTGCATATATAGGCACAGCAAAGCACATACCTGGTGCTTCAGCTTAGCCCTGTTCACTTAAGGCTGCCTGTTCACGAGCGATGATCCGCTTGCGATAAATTGCCCATGGATCACGCTATGAAAAGCTTTCCATAGCCTAACTATAGAAAGTGCAGCCCGACGTCCACGAGCGGAGAGTCTTAGCAATTCTCCGCTCTCGGGATTGAAATCACGGCCTGCTGCGATTTGCCTAATAATAATCTGCGGTGAGCCTATCTATTAGGCCTGAACAAACAAAGATGGCTAAATTGACTCTCTGACTACCTAACGTGCACTATGCATTAGGATGCATTATTAGTCTAAGAGCTTCTTCAGTTGTGCGTGATTATCACAGCCGCATAACGGGATGAATCAAAACCATTGATATCAATGGTTTCATTTTCACTATCGGGATTCTCACCCATTAATAGTACAAGCAAGAAAAGATAGGACCTGTCCTATCTTCTCGCATATAGTTAATATTACGTGCAAGAAAGATAGGGCAGGACCTATCTTCCCACAGTTTTTTTTTAAACTCGCACGCTATGACACAGAGTTTGAATGGCCGAAAAAAAACTATGCATAGTGGTTCATACGCCTACGTGCTTTTGCCTTAATAAACTATATCTTCTTTGATTGAGTAGTGCTGTCCACATGAGCAGTGCTGACCAGTCATATCAGCATGTAATGTCTTATGCCCCATTTACACACAACCATTATAGCTCAAAATTTGCTCAAAAGCCATCGTGTGAAAATGCTCCCATCTTTCACTCTTCGGCAGAACGATGATCATTGTTCAACCGGAGAGCTTATAGCAGGGACCTCATACTGTGTTTTCTATGGAGAGAGCTGATTGCATTGTATTCAGCTTGCAGCCCCATGGCAGAACAAAGGAACTATATACAGAGAACAGAACACCTGCTATTTTCTGCATAGAGCTCCGGAGGCTTTACATGCAAATGAAAGTAATAAGCTGCTAATAGGCATCAGTGCCTATTAGCAGCTTATGCAAAATGATCGCTCAAACTATCATCATCCCTATCTTTTGAACAAATTTTGAGCGATCATCTTTCTGTGTAAATGGGCCTTTCGACTACAAATGCATACTAATACACAGTGTGCATCAGGCAGTCAGAGAAGCAGGTCAGTCATCCTTGTTTGTCCAGATTCGAAGGGTCACTATAAATTGCAAATCCTTGATAATCCCTTCAATTAAGCTGACATGTTATTGAAAAACAGCCTACTATTTCTTGCAAGGATGGAAGGAGCACAAACCTGGTAACCTGCCATAATCATTTTACCTTTAGTATAAAGGTGCTCATACAGCTTTAAAAGCTATTGTCCAAATGCTTGTTTGACTAACAGTTATTCCTCTCAACTCCTCTGTCCACATGAATACTTGGTTTGGCAGAGGGTTCATGTTTTCTATGGGGAGAGTAGAGGAAGCCATAGCTCGGCTCCTCTGGCGGCGGCTTATCTCCAGGAGGAACAGTAGAATTGGGCATTGATATACAATGTGCCCAAACCCTCCTACATCATCTGTAGGGGGAAAGTCAGGAGCCATATGAGATTGATCTAGTTCCACTGAAAATGGCAGGTTCAGACAATTTTTCACTAATATGAATGTGGGCCTTAAGAGTAACAAATTATAAGAAGAATCTTAAAACTTGAGAAATACGGAAAGGAATATAAAATAAAAAAGCATAAATACCAATGATCTAATACTGGACAATATATAATTCAGAGAATATAATGTTATCTGAAACAATGCCATTAGCCATGGCAGTGTTCAAATAATAACCCGCAGGGCAGTGGGAATTTCTATTTCCCATGCTTCTCCTGCAGATCTGTCAGTAGCCACAGTCTATTTTATGATAGCTTGCAGTCCATTTATCTAGTTTACTGCACCGACTACAATGAACAAATACAGATCATAGCGTACAGATATGTATAGTAGTAAGATAAAGATTTATTTAGTAAAACACTGTAAAATGCACTATACAATCTGAATGTATACTTTTGTTTAATTGATCTTCATTTCAGGAACATGAATAGAACAAGTATAAAGAAAAAAGAAATTCATTATTTTATATCACAAGGTTCTTCGTAGAAATAAGAGACATGTTTATATTTCAATGAATCATTTCTATTGCTGTTTCTCTGCAGGATACAGAGAAATGTACTGAACAGAATTTTATAAGGTATTGTTCCTACCACCAAGTGTTCGAAAAACAATGCAGCTGTTTTCTTCAGTAACCAATCTGCATAATCATTACCTGACCGCAGTCATCTTATAATCAGATGACTAAGCTAAAGACACAGCGCAGCATTACTGTGTGGTACATCTGTTCGCATCTAATAGCATATATGTGCCAATTTTAAATCTCAATAAGTTTTCTTCCTCAAATCTCTACTTAATTAGTCAAATTTATCAAAACAGCACCTGCTTTATATGACTATAAACAGATGTTTACTGTTGTCATGTAGGATCTCATTATTCTTTTAGCTATTTTTAGACGTTGATTAAAACAATTCTGTTCTTGAACTAAACTTTATTATCACTATTTGTTATCATAATGTCATAATTAAGGCATAAATTCTGTATATATTGAATTCGCTCCATATGTTGAGTTTTATGTTACAGATTTTGCTTAAAGGTACCTTACCTGAGTTCTGTAGCGATGTCTGGTATGCATTGGTGTCTTGCTGCTCCACCTTATAATCTCACAATAAAAAGCAGATAGAACATCTATGCCCTTATACTATAGTAGAACCAGTGTGAGTTTAATAATAGAAAATGCAGAAATAGCTGCACTAATGTTTTTCAGATATAACCAGTCCTTGTACCCCACACCGGGAGTAATCAGTCACTTGGAATCTTTTTGTAATTCCTTTGTTTGATATACAGTAGGTACACTTATGAGATGGTCAAAATTCTACTGGGAGAAGAATTTCTCAAGAATAAACCAAAGCTAATATAACTTTACTATGTTCCTCTGATCTGTGCACACTAATTCAGTCTTTTCAAGTAGTCTAGTTACTTACTGTGGCTTATTTCTTGTATTGCCAGAAGACCCCTTTAAATGGGAAGGCTCTCAGGACTGGAATCGTAATGGCTTGCCCACTTCAGTAAACAATAGTTGCTCAAAGAGTGGTTCCTGTTTACATAGGACGAAAGCCGCTTGGTTTTTTGTATTGCTCAATGCCCTGTCAGCAGCTGTGTGTAGAAAGGATGATTATTACCCAAATTCGCTGTTTCCATCAAGAATCTGGGTGATGATCACCCCATGTAAAGGCACCTTTAAGATAATTCTTCCCATCCAAGACTTTCCTGCACTTTGAATACTCCTAATGACCCAAGGAGTTTTTGTTGTCCACCAAAAACAACAGAATGAGAAACACATGTGTGAGAACAGCAGTGGTCCATATGTTTGCGACTTCAAGGTAACTATAGTTGAGAATGAAAGAGAAATGGAGTAGCTAGTGGCACTGTAGGCAAGTTGAACGGTTATGATACTTTTTAATTTATTGTCAAAGACCCTTCTAACACATTGGGAGAACCCTCAGCAACCATGCAACATATTTGCACTATATGAATGGTTTGCTTTTACTTTTATGTCCATAGAAGTCAAGAGATATGTCATGTGACTATCCAGCAACAGTTGTGGACAGAATGAATTTCCACTGTCCTCTATGGTGTAAGACTTTCACATGGTAGGGTCTGATCATAAAAAACTACAGTTACCATCAAATATCATGTGTGTAACATAGTAACATAGTGTGTAAGGCTGAAAAAAAGATACATGTCCATCTAGTTCAGCCTATTATCCCACCCACCCATGTTGATCCAAAGGAAGGAAAAAAATCTCCATGAAGTAGAAGCCAATTTTTCTCATCTAAGGTAAAAAATAATATTTTCTGGTCTCCAATCTGGCAATCAGAATAAATTCCTGGATCACCAACCCTTCAGAAAGTATTAATTGACAATAAAACGTGACATTGTTACACTCAAGAAAGGTGTCTAGACCCCTCTTGAACTCTTTTAATGAATTTGCCATCATCACGTCCTCAGGCAGAGAGCTCCATAGTCTCACTGCTCTTACAGTAAAGAACCCCTTTCTCTGTCCGTGTAGAAACCTTCTTTTCTCTAGTAGAGAATGCCCCCTTGTTACAGTCACAGTCCTGGGTATAAATAGATAATGGGAGAGATCTCTGTATTGTCCCCTGATATATTTACACATAGTTACAAGGTTGCTCTCAAGTTGTCTTTTCTCTAAACTAAATAACCCCAACTTTGATAGCCCCTCTGGGTACTGTATTGCACCCATTCCATTTATTAACTTAGTTGCTCAAGTTCTGATCTGTCTTCCTTGAGTGTATATGATAAAACACAACTTTCCTTCTTATATACATGTGTGAACCTTGATTTTTGTAAGCTATGATAAAACAAATAAAATCTATTAGAAAAGTTAGTTTGGAGTTGTTCTGAACTAATATAACACCTCTTGTAAATTGTGTTGTGCATTACACAGCCAACTAGCAAATTAGAGATTTCTGTCTACAGACTTCGTACGCATGACAAAGTCTTGTCCACAGAGCAAGTATAGAACCACGGGCAGCCTGTATGCCATTGTATAGTGCTTCCACCATGTGCATGTGTCCTTATTTAAATGATTCTAGACTCTAAATATGTCCCTTTCACAATGTTGGAATCACATTCACTAAAACCAGCCAGTAATTCTACAAGTTTTAAACATCAACAACACCAAGAAGTATGGCCACTCAAAACTCTCCATCACATGCTAGAGAGCAGCATTCTAACACCTAACAATATTCTATTGTATAACTGAGAACCTGCTGTTCAATACCATTAAATTACAAAATGAGAAGTTCAATGAATTTCCATATGTAACGAAACCAGTTAAATAATTACAGTTGCAAACAAAATCAAATATACAAAGTTCTAAAAGCACTTTGTTCTTCAGTAATAACATTGTTTCACACCACTGTAATACTACAGGATCCATAAATAATGTGTTTGGAATTACTCTGACAGGATCCAGTTTTGTTCTTGGAGCTAAATATTCAATGCATTATGTATGGATAATTAGTTGCATGAAGACCAAGCCTAATGGTCTACTTTATGGAATTGTATTTTCATATGATTGAGTAAATGGCCATGAATGAGTGTGCCCATAACAGACTGAGGATCATCTCGGCTGTTCTATGTTTTCCAGGACTTCTTAAGAGATGGATTTAGCGGTTCTGCTTTTTTGACAGCTTCAGAATGAGTTATCAGACAGCAAAGAAAGCAAGTAGGATGCTCAGCTGCATAGCTAGAGGTATAACTAGTAGAAAGAGGGAGATTGCCATCCCCACTGTATAGAGCTCTGGTGAGAACACATCTGGAATAATGTGTTAAATTCTGCAAACCTCACCTACAGAAAGATATTGAGGAAATAGAATGAGTCCAAAGACTGACTGCAAAAAATAGTGGAAGGTCTAAAGAACAAAACTTAACAGAAAGACTTAACTAAAGCTCCATTTAGATGGGACAAATGTCGGGCAAACGATGCCTGACACTCGTTTCTGTGTGTCCTTACTCCCATACTGTTGCACGGGAGCTAGTATCTCTGGCTTGCTCACAGAGCAGCCAGCAGCAGGGCAGGAAGCTGCAGGAGATGTCTCTTCTCGCGCTCAACCATCCCTCTCCATTGACTTAACATAGCGGCCGTTCAGTACTGAACGGCTGCTATTTACACTGAGCGATCATAAACGATGGATGATAAGCAGATCGCTGATCGCTCAGTGTAAATAGCAGCTGTTCAGTATTGAACAACCGCTATGTTATGTCAGTGGGGAGGGGTTAGGGAACGTAAGGAGAGAAATCTCCTCCAGCTTCCTCGCTGTGAGCTAGCAATACTAGCTCCCATGCAGCAGCACAGGAGAGAGTATGTGTGGGGACGAGTGTCGGGCATCGTTAGCCCGACATTCATCCCACCTAAATGGAGATTTAATCTCAATAGCCTGGAGGAAAGAAGGGAGAGGGGGACCATAATTGAAACCTTTAAATATGTTAAAAATATAAAGAAAGGTCAGAAGGGAAATGTTTTTGCTAGGAAACTAAGCAGTAAAAGAAGGGGACGCAATCTGACTTTAGTTGGGAAAAAATCAGAAGTAGGGTTGTGAAAGATTAGTAAATGCTTGAAAAAACTTCCAGCTGATGTGCTTGGAAAATCAACAAATGAATTCAACCATACCTGGGATAAGCATAGATCCATCCTAAGAGAGAAATAATGTAAGGGCAGACTGGATGGACCATGTGGTCTTTTTCTGCCATCAATTTTCTTTCTTTCTATGTAACTAATGAAAAATGAATAAGCCCGATAAGGTTAAATTGAAAAATATTGCTTTATTTCAGTTTTATAGAACTAAACTAAAAGGAATATCAGGGGAACAAGTTGAATAAAAACATATTTTCTTAAGGTGCATTTAGACACAAAGATGATTACTCAAAAGATGTCTTTTGAGCGATCATTTTGCATAAAACTACTACTTGGTACTAATGTCTATTTGTACCAATTAGTAGCATGTGAGCCGCCATGAGCCGTATTCAGGGAACAGACCACCCGCTGTTCTCTGAATAAATTCTCTTTGTTCTGCCACAGGACTGACAGCTGAGGCAATGTAATCATCTGTAATCAGCGCTCCGCGGGCAGAACACAGTGTGTGGTCCTGTGTATCAGCTCTTCTGCCGAACGATGGATTTCATGCCGAATTGAGATCCATCATTCGACAGAAGAGTGAAAGATTGACACATTTCCATGCAACAATTATTGCTCAAAAGATGGCTTTTGAGCAAATTTTGAGCAATATTCCTTATGTCTAAATGGCCTTTACATTTAAAGCACTTAGTTTGGTAAATTAGGTTCTTTTCACACAACGTATAGCATTTAGTTGCATATGTCTACCATAGACTCCTATTGTTAAAAAAAAACGTTTTCTTGCGGGATGTTCTTGTATTCAAAAGCATAGTTGACTAAACTATGTTTTCCAGTACAAATTAGAAAAGTTATGCCAATGCATAGCATCAAGAAGAATGCCAATCGTACACTATTTTAGCATAGCATTGAGGTCTGGAGAACTTTATTATGCACAATTGAAACAAGTGGTTAAAGCTTAAAAGAAAAATTCTAATTTTGAAGCAAATATATTAGGATTTACTTATTTACCCTTTTTGATGTCTAGAAAGAGAAGCCAACTTCAGTACCCTATGTAAGATTTATTAGATGAAGTGAAATGTTTAATTCTCAGTGCCATGTTAATTGGAAAACAAATATTGGGCATATTACAGAGCATGAATGAAACGTAATATTTAAAGGAATAACAAAGTCAACGCTAACCTATGCCATGAATGTAATACAATTATTTATTGTTCATACATTATGTAATACTCAAGATTTGTTACATAAGATGGACAAAGAGAAAAATTCTAGTCTTAAATACCAGTGCAACCAAGCAGACTTGATCCATCTGTTACAGAGGTACCCTAGACTACATAGTTTTTGATCTAGTGCAGTAGGGAAACTCAAAGATATTCTAAGTAATAATTTGCTCAGTTGTACAAGTGCAGCTTTGTCATGGTTGGTGAATGCAGCCACCAGGTCTACCTACTTCCTGTCTGGCCGTCATGGTCCCAGGTTCTCTCCTGCTTTCACATTCAGTAGATGCTGCATCCTTTTCCAAACTGGGGCTCTTGTCATTGCCAGCCAAAAAGATGCAGACATGTGCCCAACCAGCATTTTAAAGTAGCACATGCATGCAGTTTTTACATCTCCAGACAATCCACTTTGCACTTCTGCCACTTAAGTCACCACTACTGCTTGAGTGCCTGAGTAATCGGCTTCATATAGTTCTGCAAAAGTTATTCTGTATTCTGAGTGGCTCCTGGTTTGACCCAAGCCTGTTTCACCCAGCGTTTTTATCTTCTCCTATCCTTATCCGGCTTGTACTTTGGCCACGTTATACCTGTATGCTGACTGCCCTGCTACTCTTATTATCTTCTGACCTCTGCTTTGTATATAATCTAATCAAAAGGCTTGGGACAGATGGGAAACATAGTGTGCTCAGCAGATATGGAGATACTGCTGACTTAATCTGTTTTTTTATTTTGCATTTACATTTTCAGAGGATTGGCTGCCTCCATATTTGTTATGAACTCTATTTTCTCCATCTGCCACAAGCCTTTTAAT
Organism: Eleutherodactylus coqui; assembly: GCF_035609145.1. Taxonomy (NCBI): domain Eukaryota; kingdom Metazoa; phylum Chordata; class Amphibia; order Anura; family Eleutherodactylidae; genus Eleutherodactylus; species Eleutherodactylus coqui. Next base: position 402,690,506 of record NC_089837.1, read on the forward strand.
TGAAGTATATAGCTGGATCCTACTTTCCCCAATTGCACTGGAGGCTTAGTCCCAAAGAGAGGAGAGTCTGCTTAGAGTAAGCTCCCATTTGAATAAAAGTGACCTGGACATGGCAGAAGGGCCCACTTGTTTTGATCAAAATATGTATGTCTTAAGAATAGAGATGAGCGAGTATACTCGCTAAGGGCAATTGCTCGAGCGAGCATTGCCCTTAGCGAGTACCTGCCCACTTGGGAGCAAAGATTCGGCTGCCGGCGGCGGGCGGGGAGCTGCGAGGGAGAGCGGGGAAGAACGGAGGGGAGATCTCTCTCTCCCTCTCTCCACCCTGCTCCCCCCTGCTGACTGCCACAACTCACCTGTCACCCCCGCCAGCAGCCGAACCTTCTCTGCTGAGCGGGGAGATACTCGCTAAGAACAATGCTTGATCGAGTAATTGTCCTTAGCAAGTATGCTCGCTCATCTCTACTTAAGAACCTTGCATTTTTAAGTGGTTAGTGAATGTAACAGTTATGCAATTTTATTCAGATATTAAACATGTATAGGTGATGAGGCACATTTTTTAGTTGGTACTGGATTTGTCGCAGCCATGTTCACATGCAGCTGCACGTTTCATTTATTTGTTCAGTTGTTTGATATCAGTTGTTTCTAACTGTAGACAACCTCTTTAATACAACTACCAGAATTTTACCTTGATATAGCAGAAGTAAAGACTGAAAAAATAAGAATTGTTACATTGATGTTATAAGGTAGTTAAATTTCAAGGTTGCAGCATGACCTTTAATTTGTCATTGTGCTTCTTCTATACACTGTTCTACAAGCTATTCACATTTATTTATAGAAAGTGCTCACTGAATCTGTTTTTTGTTGTATTTGACCAAACTAACATAGTAGGTTAGGCTGAAAAAAGACATATGCCCATCTGGTCAGCCTATTACCCTCCCCAATGTTGATACAGAGGAAGGCAAAATAAATCTGATTCAATAGAAGCCAATTTTCCCCATTAAGGGAAAACATTCCTTCCCGACTCCAATCTGGTAATTAGAATAATCCATGAATCAATAACCATTCTGAAGTAATTAGTGACTATAATATGGAATATTGTAATGCTCAAGAAAGGCATCCAGGCCTCTTCTAAACTGTTTTATAGAGTTTTGCATCACCATGTCCTCAGGAAGAGAGTCCCATAGTCTCACTCCCTTAACAGTAAAGAACCCCCTTTTGTGTCCGTGTAGAATCCTTCTTTCCTCTAGTCATAAAGGATGCCTCCTTGTTACAGTCACAGTCCTTGATATAAACAGATCATGGGAGAGATCTCTGTATTGTCCGCTGATTTATTTATGCTTAGTTACTACGTCGCCAATCAGCCATCTTTTTTCTAAAATAAATAACCACAATTTTGATAATCTCTCTGGGCATTGTAGTCCACTCATTTCACTTATTGCTTTAGTTGCCCATCTTTGAACCTGCTCTAGCTCTGATATGTTCTTATTGAGTACCAATGCCTAAAACTGTAAACAATATTCCATGTGTGGTCTGATCCGTGGTAAAGAGGAAGAACAATGTTCTCGTAATGTGCCCCTATACTACTTTTGATGCACTTCATGATCCTATTTGCCTTGTTAGTCGCTACCTAATATTGGTTGTTCCAGTTAAGCTTACAGTTAACTAAAATCTCAGAGTCCTTTTCCATGTCAGTTTCAATGCGTAATGCTGACATGTATTTCCCCTGCCCATGTGCATAATCTTATATTTATCAGTGTTAAATTTCATTTGCCACTTGTCTACCTAAGCCCCCAATTTATCCAGATCCTTTTGAAACCACATTCTATCCTCTCTTGTGTTAATTTGTTTACATAGTTTTAGATCATCTGCAAATACTGCTATTTCCCTGTGCAATCCTTCTACCATTAATAGATGTATTAAAAAGTATAGGGCCCAATACTGCCCCCTGTGGTACCCCACTAGTAATGGTGACCCAATCAGAGTATGTACCATTAATGACCACCCTCTGCTTTCTATCACTGACCAGTTACTTACACATATTATTGCCCAGACCAAACATTCTCACTTCATATACCAATATTTTATGTGGCACAGTATCAAATGCTTTGGAAAGATCTAAATACACAAGATCCAGTGAATTTCATCAGTCCAATCTAGAACTTAACTCCTCATAGAAGCTGATCAGATTGGTTTGGCAGGAGCGATCTCTCATAAGCCATGCTGATACAGAGTTATACAGCTATTTTCCTTGAGGTATTCTGGATAGTATCTCTTAGAAACCCTTCAAATATTTTACTAACAAATAGTCTGCTATTTTGGGGGATACATGATTTCTAATATGGGTCTCCAAAGATACCCTGAAAAGTTGTCTGCAATACTTAACTGAGAGAACAACTAGTGTGTACCTACCTTACTACAGACCAATTTGCCTTAGGGCTATTCCTGAGGGCAGCACCTGGAGTCACCTGTTTTTCACCTTTTGACCTCAACAATCGGGTTATAATATTTGGTACAGGGACCCTCAGGCTGTTACCATAAAAATAGTCTAGGTTCAATGATAAGACTAGCTGAGAGTCATGTCAGGCAGCAGACAGGTATAATGTGGTTGAAGTAAAATTTGGGGTCAAGATAAGATAAGACAGAAACACTGGGTGAAACATGCAGAGGTCAAACTAGAAATCAGACGGAATATAAAATCAACTTTGCAAAGCCATACAGAACCAATTGCTTAGGTATCCAGCAGTAGGGAATGGGGCTTAAATTGCAAACTGGATGGGCCAGAAATAGAAAAGTTGGTTGCACGTGTTAGCCCTTTAAGAGGTGGGCTGGGTGTGCACCCTTTGGGTGGCGGTATCAGGAGCCCTATCCTGGAGGAAGATGTAGTGATTCCTACATCTGACAGCAAGAAAAGATCGAGAACTATGACCTCCAGACAGAGGAGGTAGGAGAAGCAGGCGGCCACAGTCACCAACCATGACAAGTTTTTGTATTTATGTCTACATCTCTCATCAGTGGTTTTCTATAGCTGGATGGGGGCAGTACTGGGATTGGGGGTTATTATATAACATATACTTTATGTGCTTTCTTAAAGAACATAAAGATTCAAGGTAATCACTTTTTGCTTTCAGGTTGCCTTTAAAAGGCTGCAGTTTGTAATTGGTCCATTTACTGCATCTAAAAAGATGGACTTTTCTTATCTTTATAAGATTGTTTGAGTAACGTAACTCTTGAAGAGGCGTTTGCGGAAACATGTAGTAAAGTGCTTAACAACAAAGAGAAATTTAAAATACTTTTTTTCAGCTAGAAAAAACTCTCGTATTGAAAAAGCAAATTGACATTTTGTTAAATTAGAGAATTTTACATTTAGATTTATAGATGTATAATATTAACTAAAAAGTCAAACCATTATGATGCAAAATATATCATCAGCATCTGAAAAGGCCACATAGAAGTTCTTCGATAAGTGATAATAGGGAACTAGACATTAAGGAGCATTTGCATTAAAATAGAATACATAGGTCCTCCAGTTGTCCTCTGTGTAGTTGACTACAGTATTCTATATTCTGTATTTAACAGAAAAGAACAGAGACCCTATCAAACGGACCCCAACATGGTGTCCGTTTTACTAATGACAGTGAATGGTTCTGTTCATTTCCATTTGGGGCTTCTGTCACAGTTGTATTTTCAACATCTATGATATAAACCCTGGATGGAATCCCACAGGGTAGTGAAAAATGCTATTGGAACACTCCATTACAGTATTTAAAAACACAAAGCATAAACTTTTGTATTTCCAATCGGTTATTTTTGCCCATTCCTAATATATGAACTGAATCCAAAAATGAGTATGAACCCACATCAACTAGATTATATTCCATTAACTATACTCATATGCATAAATCCCAAAATTTTAATATATGGTGTAAACGTTTGCATAAACTCGGTATTATCAGACTTTTTCACATGTACTTTCTATTCTCAGCATAAATAAAACAAGTAGAAGCTTCATAGTAAGTTCCAGAATTTGAATATCTAAAAAAAAGATTAAAAAACAGATATTTCCATTTTACTATCTGCATTGCTCCTATAGGGTTCTTGTCTTGCAGCGCTTTCAGCTGTTTCCCATTGCAGCATGTGACTAGACACTCTATTCACATAAATGGCAGAGTACTTTGTGCAATTATGGATAATACCATTTTGTATTGTCATGGTTTCCTATATAACACACTTCTAACTTTTACGTCATTTTGGCAATGTTTTCTAAACTCACACACATAACAGGAACTGCTAGAGATTACAGCTTAGCTGAGTGTGATCTGACTGTCAATTATGCTCCTGAAGGTTTTGCTCAGTACATCTTGAACACAGACATAGTTATTTTCAGTTACAAAGTTGCATGACTGAGGATCCAGAATTACTAAAAAATTTAAAGAAAAACTAAAAATATAGGTTTTATCGATTTTTAAAAAAAGTTGTTGTTTTACTGTTAAAATGTAGCTTAATAGTTTTTAATATAAAACATGTAATTTCTTTATATTACATTGACAGCTAGAGTATCTCCGTGTATAATATCAACACTAATCCAAGTGCTAGCAGACCTGCGGAACTTGTCGAACGGATTGTCCACTCTATCTAGATAAACTCACTTTGCCAGAAAAACTTGTTTGTCTCTCTGGGATCCCTGGGACCTGAGAAGGGAATGGGAACATTAACTTTAATAAGAAGTATAAGACATTTGGCAGAGCTCACAGTCGGTAGGTGGGGTTATTTTAAAATGCTCCATGTGGCCCTATGCACATAATAGAGTAAATTTACTACTCTTGTCTAATAGTTATGCATCTACAAATCTCCCTGGTCCACCCATCTTCCAAGCAGGTGCTGCATGTTTTGTTCTCTTCCCCCAGGGCCAGGAGCATACATAGAACCCATATATTATATAAGACAACTTTTATAATACAACAGGCTTAGATATAGCAGATTATTTCTACATATGGCAGTATACGGTACCTCTAAATAATGCAGTCACCAAATAATAATCAAATACAAGCTCTACACAATAATAGTGATTACAGTACAGTTACTTCCAGTGACCACAAATGATATTATCGCTGATTAGTGATGTCCCTTTTTCTTCTCTATCTGGCCCAGACCACCATGAACACTTCTTTCAGCCATGATTTGTCTTGACACATCCTCCCAATCCTGCTGCTACCCCTTTTTGCAGTGCCATAATAATAATGCCCCCTTGTGTCCCCAGTAAGTTATAGTGCCACTTCTGTATCCCGATTTAGTAATAATTCCCCCTCTGTGACCCACTTAGTAATAGAGCCCCATTCCTAAAATTCCAGCCACTGGCAGTAGAATCATCTTCTCACAGTCTCACTTATACAGTACTACTAGTTGAGGTCACACTTCTCACTGTGTAACCTGACTCCTACCCTGTCTCCTGCTCTCACAGTACAGTAAGTGCTGGAGATGTGGAGGAGTTACCTTATGCGAAGAGTTGAATAACCTCAGGCAGCAGAATTGTGTGAGAGAAAAGATATTTTACCATAGTGGTAGGGGGGGCATTCAGTCCCAGGCCCTACTGCCCCAAGAGCTCCATAGCAGCTACATAGTCTGCTACCCTTGGCGGCACACTACTCCCCAAGGCCCAGTGGAGAATCCTCTGGCCCTCCAGTGGACCAGTCCAACAGTGGAGCTGCTTTACTCAGTCTCTGATCACAGAGCACTCATGGCAAAAAACAAATCTATCATGGATCTGATTGTACTTCTAATGTATTTTGTATGTAAGTGTTTTTTGCATGAGTTAGATGAACAAATTTTGTACTTACAACCCCAATAATTAGATTATTATTATGCATTCATTATAACTGAGTGACTATGTTTCAGTTGAAATATTACTATTGTATGGTAACTAATACATCTCTTGAAAATTATTTACAATGGTAACTCCGTTTTATTTTCATATACAAGCATAGTATTTTTTGATTTTTAGCTTTTGACATAATGGTGAATAAACATGAGCATTTTGAATGTGACCTTCACTTGCCTGTGGGGCATGTTGGCTGTCTGGTAGCGGCTCACTGGATATATGGCTATTTTTCAGAGAAAACAAAGATAAAGGCGTTATGTTGTGAAGGGTTATGATCTTTGTAGTACATCATTCACAAAACATTGAATTTCTGATTATTAAATTGCTCAATTATGAGGTCAATTTTACAGGACCCGGATAAGGATCCATCAGAACCGATGATTAGTGTAAGACCAGTGACCACTATTTCATCTCTGAAACGGTCGCTCCACTTTAATAGCGATATTAACCATTCCTCTCATCATTCAACGTTTTCTAGAACTGCACAAACTGCCCATGAAAGATGTTATCTTTAAAATACGTTAACACTAAAATATTTGTGTTTGTAAATGTGAAACGCTAATGAGAAGACTAGTGCTGTGCTGGAAAAGAAATACGGCTATTGGTGATATTAATAGAAGAACTAAAATAGCACTAATTGTAGTTCTCTGTAATTACCCATGTAAAATTCACCAAGAGTAAATCTGAGTAAATACATTTGTTTTGATTGTTCTGTAGTTGCTTTAGTAACCCTGATATCTGTCACTGCAATTACTAGCTGTTGAGATTTAATAATGAGCTACCATTTAGGAGAGCAAATGCTCATGAATTTAAGAGCCTTAGATATGTTTGTTTCAAGACCAATTAGCAAATATTATTTCAGAGGGATGTATGATTTAGGAAACCAATGTAAAATGCTTATTGTTGATTTTAGGTGCTCATTATCACTTGCCACAGACCTGTTTGTAAGACAACAAGAAAAATAAATATGCCGTTTTTAAGTGAACCTTTGCTTTACAGCAGGGACATATTTACAGCTAGCTTCCTCTTAGAAAACAAAGCTATATACACACTTCGCTTTAACAGTTGAGCTGCAGTTGTCATTGATTACCCTATTTGTGGTACATTCACAAGCTGCGACTTTTCGAAGATTTTCACAAAACTGAGGCTCCAGGCGCATGCGCTGTCTCCCCCTCGGCAGGAATGACGCCACACGCATGCGCCATCCCTGTGCAGTGCAGGCATGCCGTACGTGGAGTGCATGATGTCTCCAGTAGCCGGAGCTGGCGATATCCACCAACATAGAAGGGGGCATTTTTAGCAGAAGAGGAAGGAAAAGATTCTGGACCGTTGGCAGATGTGAACCGCCCATCAGATGGTCCGAGTCTAATTAATAGCCTTTTTGCAGCTTTATTTAGAGATTCAGTTGCCCATATGTCAGTGTATTGAGTATAATAGGCAAGCATATTCCGGCCACAAGATAAAAGCAGAACTACTTTTTCAGCCGTACGTAAAAGCGCCTGGTGGAATCGGCAACATACGTGCTATTTTTCCCCATTGGCCGATTGTTCGCGATGCAAAGTGATTAAATGCATTGAAGTCCAATGTCTCAAATGGATGTGATATTCATCCAGGCATGAAAACACGGCTTAATAGCCGCGTAAATACTCTCTTTTCAATAAAGCCTTAAAGAGTAGCGGTGTGTCACCTGTAGTTTGCCAGCTGTAAAGAAATTACAACAGCATGCTCCGGATCTGATGCCCATGGGGGTATACTGGAAGTTATAGATTCACAGCAGCTTTAGGATAGCATGTTACACGTCACTGCTCTGTAGAGTAATGGGGTTTTATAAGTCCCAGAGTGTAAGATAACGCTTTCTTGAAATTATGGTGATTATTTGTAGTGTGTGCCACAACTGTGTCGTAAGAAATTGTTTATTAGGGTTATGTAATTGTTCCTTTGATATACCTGCAAGTTGCCGGGCGCACCTGAGTGTTAGTGAAGGATCTTGAAATGTTACGAGAGTAGGGAATCTTGGGAGTTTATAAAAAGTCTGCATAAACTACTGCGGTAGGGTCTATGTTTCATATAGAAATAGAGGCACTCTTATAATGTACATGGCTTTACTATTGTATTGCAGTTTAAAGAACTTGTCTGAGTCATTTTTATTTAGCAATTTTGGCCTCAGTTTCCACCCCAAACTACACTCCATTAATGATCTCATTAATGGCGCTGGAGCGCCATGCTCTGATGCCATGCCGTTTGACAAGTGACATCACCGAGTCTTTTGGCCTAGTGACGTCCCATAAAACTGTCATGTGGGCTTCTAATGTAGAAGGCCTGGTAGGTTTACACAATGTCACTAATGACACCCATGTTGGGCCTCCTATTGGCGGCAATAGCCATATGGGTAGACAACCCTGTGAGCTCGGCAGGCAAAGTAAACAGAACCACTGGTATTTTTTTTATATTTCTTTGACATTACCCAACTAGCACACATGTAACTTTGTGTTGGAAAAGCCATTTAGCCATGTTCAAGTGAAAGGAATGACTTCCAGAAAGAAATGTGTCATTGTAAGCCACACACAGTTCAGTCAGATTTTGAGTATGGAATCTTGTTTTGAGCACCAGTCCGTGAAAAAGATATTAGAGAGCTGGAGAAAGTTCAAAGAAGGGTAACCAAATTAATAAGAGCTATAGAAGGTCTCTGTTTGGTAGAAAGATTAAAAGTCAAATTTAGTTAAATAATTTTTTTTTGCCCTAGATAAGGCTGAGGGGGATATATCTTTCTATAAATGTGAAATTATATCACCATCCATTTTCTACATTTGCTAACACTGAGGATGATCCATCAACAAAACCTGAATGAAGGGGAAAAAATTGTCTCTTTTCTCAGAAGACAAAATAGACAAGAGCCTGCTCATACACCACATATTGTAGATTGTTCCAAAATAAGGCAGGCTGTCATTAGGAGCTTCAATACTCCGAGCTCATTATTCTGCAGATACTCGAAGCTTGACAGTTTTGTATGTGACTTGTGTAGGTGCAATTTTAGAACAGCCTGATTTACTGTCATTTTTATATTCATCGGAAACATTTTTTCATTAAATAACTTTGCCCTAATTAGGATTGTTCTGAAGCACACATAATGTAAGTATAAATAATACATACTAAAGATGCACGGAATTTTGTTATTGTGCTTCTAGAAAATATCAACTAAGGTATTTTATGCATATTCAGAAGGAACCTGAATTGCTTTCTACTACCTACGTTTGACACACTTGATAAAATAGGGTCATTTACCAGTGCTGTTACAGTTATCTGATATTACTGCATTGAAAAAAGTACATTTGGCATGAACACAACATATTTATAAGGGTCCCAGTCACTCTATGTAATAGAAATAGTATTCCCTTAGACCAGTGTTTCCCAACCTTTTCAGTCTTGGGCACTACTGGTAAAATTATTTACTGCGGGTCACCCCTACCAAAAAGGGGGTGTATTCAGGAGCATGGCTTATCTCAATGTATGATTTTACCTATGATATTCTGATCAACCGGTGGCCTATAGTGAGTGCAGTGCCACTGGCCACTTTCGCATCACCTAACCAGCGGCACTGCGCTGACTAGAGAATGCCAGGTGCCAGGTGATGGAGACACCAAGGGCATAATGACTTTGGAGGTGAGAGGGAGTGTGGCATCTTCTGAAATTAGATGCAGTAGTGCAGTTGATGTTGAGTCAAAGTCCATACTAATGATGCATATTTTGACTCTGTGTCTCAAAATTTTCTGCTGCAGAGAATCTGCAGCATTTTTACTACGTGTAGAAAGCTGGATCCACAAGGGGCTGATTTGCTTCAGAATATCTTTAGCGGACATTCTGCAGCAAATCAAAACTGGAAAGTCTGCCTCAAAACCCGCACCATGTTATTGTGTATCTTTGTGGGGAATTCACCCCCTTATTGAGAAAAGGTGAATTCCACAGCAGAATCGGCGATAAAATAGACATGCTGCAGAATTAAATTCCACACCGTATGTCAATCTCCACACGGATCTTGTGTAGATTTTTTCTACTGCTTGTGGGTGGGATTTTCAAAATCTCATCCACTTTGCTGCTACTATACATGCCATGGAATCTCTGTGCAGAGGGTCCGCATGGAAATTCCACAGCAAATTTGTCCTGTGTGAACATAGGCTAAAGGGGTTTCCCAGGCAGCGCCTGCCGAGATACATCGATGCTACTCCAACCCCTGTGTATTGCCAGTGTTTGTAATTGCAGGTGCAGCTCTCAAATCAATGGGATTGCAGAGGCAGCTGCTAGCTCCTGTAATTGTAGGCACAGCTCTCACTGACTTCAATGAATGCTATGCTTATAATTAGGAGCGCCATCCACTACACAGAGGTTGGAGCAGTGCTTCCCCTCCGGCCCTGGAGGGCCTGGAAAACCCATTTAATGTCACCTGAGGGATTCCTATTCTGGGGGCCGCAGCATCCCTGGTAGGTTCTTGCAGCATGCCAAGGTGTTACGGCACCCCAGTGGGGAATCACTGCCTTAAGGTCCATTTACACGGGACAAATGTCGGGCAAGCAATGCCCGACACTCGTCCCTGTGTTTCCTCGCTCCCATGCTTCTACACGGGAGCTAGCAGAGCTGTCTTGCTCATGTAGCGGCCAGCAGGGGGGTGGGGCAGTGCAGGAGATTTGTCTCCTCTCACTCCCCCGCCCCTCTCCATTGAGATAACTCAGTGACCGCTCCCTACTGAAGGCCTCTGTTTAAACTGAACAATTAGCTCATTGCTGATCTTTTTTGCTGCATAAATGATTTCTCTCCTGCACTGCCCTGCCCCCTGCTGGCCGCTCTGTGAACCAGCCTGCTCTGCAAGCTCCCGTGCAGGAGCATGGCAGTGAGGAAACACAGGCACGAGTGTCAGCCATCGTTTGCCTGACATTCGTCCTGTGTAAATGGACCTGTAGGCTATGTTCACATTTGCAGCATGGCTACAATTGATGGTAGGAGCCAAATCCAAGTGTTTGATCTGTCATACAACACATAGCAACACTGGTGATAGACCCCATGGACTTATCATTGCTTTATCAGTAATATTTAATGGCAAGAACAGAGCTGCATTCTGCTCTGAATGGAGCATCCCACAGCAGTGCGAGCCGTCAATCTTTATATATGACCTCTAATAGCTTCTAGATAATATACAGTCTAAAATATATACTATTATAGCATCTATGTAGATGATATCTTCCAAAAAAATCCCTTTTGGTCTAAAAACAGGGGTGATTTAAACAGTTGTGTACAAGCATACCTGTAAATATGCATATCATGGGTAACATTGCAACAGTCATCTGTATTGTATCTATACTGCAGATTTTTAATACTGATGGTCTATCTTCTGGGTAGTAAATTGAACTATATAAGACAGACCCTTTGAAATGGTGTTGCCGTAGAACACATACTCATAACATAGAGATGTATCTATTTTGAACACTCTTTACAGACTTCAAAACGTTTTCTTTTCATTCGAAAAATGAATGGTATCTAAAATATAGTAAAAGCACAAGATGTAGCTCAATGTGTAGATTAAAAAATCAATTCTTTATTAAACGCAGCATAAAATCTTCATGGTGTACAGCACCCATACAGTTATGAACTAGAAGAATGGAAGCTATGGTCTATGCATTTCAGACTACACGCTCCTAACCATGACCACATATGGCATACAGCAGGGGGCAGTCATTGGGGAAACATAAGATCTATGCAAAATATGCAAACTCATTTTTACATATTGGAGTTTTAATAGAATAATATCATATTCTTACAGGATCTATGGTGTTCAGATTAAGTGTGGGCAACCTCTAGCCAGATAAAGCAGTGGTCATGGAGCAGTAATTCATTAGAGCGCGAAGATATTTGTAGCAGGCTGATATTCGGCCTTTAGTGGTAGTCCAGAGTTTTTGGTCCCAATTAGAATCTGATGGAGTCTATGGAGGCATTGGCGAACATAACTAACCACTTGTAGGTATGAAAATCTGGGAAAAGGGAGGTTAGAGTATTGGGATTGTAGAGCTTGTTGTGTATGAACTAGTTTAGTTGACTGGTCAATGAATTGATAAAGGGAAAGGAGAGCCTTGCAATACCAGAATTTTAAGACAGTTTAAGGATAACCATCCTGAAATTTTGGAGTTCATAACACTGTTTTATATAAGTAGTAAGCAGGATCTAGACCCTTACATGTAATCATCTTCTGGCAAGCATGCCAGCCTGGCATAGAAAGAATATTAGCATGTGTAGGGCATGGCAATATAGTGTAAGGAGTTGGGCAGCAAGAAATTCAGCTATAGGCTTAGTCCAGTATGGAATACTATATATTGCCACCAAAGAGGATTTTTAAAAAGGGCATAGATAACTACTATTGACCTGTATGTACATTTCTTGGGACACCCTGTATTTTAACCTCCCAACAGTCATGTTAAAATTGGAAAAACCATCCCAAAAAATGTCCCTTTTTTACGATTTTGAATTTGTCTCATGTGAATGTACTTGTCACAGAACGATGTCAGCTGAAGTACATTTTTGACCCCTTAGTGACATAAGTAATTTTAGTCTTGAGAGCCAGTAAATTGTATACCCTTTTATGTTTCAGTGGTTTTACACCTTTTTTATAGTTTTTATAGGAAGTAGTATTATATAGGAAGTAATGTATTGTATAACTTATTTTTTATTTGATGGGGGCAATGGTAAAAAAAACTATTTTACCACAGTTTTGTGGGACTTATTTTTATGACATTCACAGTGTGGTATAAATATTATGTTAACTTTATTCTACAGGTCATTACAACTATGACAAAATCAAATCCATAGAGGTTTTATTATGTTTTACCACTTTTGCACAATATAAACACTTTTTTTGCAACAATACTTTTGGTTTGCCCCCACATTCGAAGACCAAAGCATTTTTATTTTTTAGTAGGCAGAGCTGCATCAGGCCTAATTTTTGTGGGACAATTTATATTTTTCTTGACACCATTTTGAGTCATATATGATTCTTTAATTAGTTTTTATTCCTGTTTTGAGAAAGCAAAATGATCAGAAAATGGCTATTTTAGCTTTTTTTTAATGACATTTACCTGCTGGATAAATAATATAATATTTTATAGTATGTTTTTCTATGAATGTGGCTATATCAATTGTGGCGTTTTTTGTTATTATTGTTTTTTTCAATGTTTAACGCATTGTGTAAGGGAAAGAAACTTGTTAAAAACATTTTCCCAATAAACATTTAGATGCCATGGTCAGCAATGACTGCAGCATCTGTGGGGTTAAACGGTGTAGGGGAGTGATTAGATGAGAAATTCCCCATCATTTCACTCCTTTTCTGAGAATATCTCCATATGTGACAATCACAGAGCAAATACGCTCTCTAAATGATGGAACATGAACAAAAGTTAATTTCCCCCTCCCCTAGGACAGGGGGAGAGGCAAAGCCCCACAGATCTTCTGTACTGCAGGCTCCTCCTCTGCTCTGCACACAGACTGAAATGACAGCTGTAAATTCAGTATTACCAACTCCAATTAGAATGTCTATAGCTGCAGTTGTGTAAAGGCTACCGATATGCTTTTTATGTTATTTTAAACCCAAGAATCTTAGCCTTAAAAGGACTCCAAAAAGCCCTGATAAAACCTAGTTACAGCTGTTTAAAGTAGAATGAGTTCTGTTCATCCAAATCTGTAATGTCCTTTACCTGCAGAAGGAACAGAGCATATCCTAAATTTGCTGGATAAAGGTTGGGTGAATATGATAACAATAAAAGGTACTGTATAGTTATTTTTGTATTTCACAAATGCTGGATGATTAGAATGTGATTGAAGCAGTGATATGTGCTATTATAAAATTTTCTTTCCTAATTTGCAATTTTCCTCTAATTTTTAGGTTGTTGGAGCTAAAAATGCTGTGATTTATACAACCAGTAAACCCGCACAAGAGCCCACAATGCATGAATATGAGAATATCTTCTACTGTCTACTAGACTGTACAGTCTTGGACTTGAGGTAGGTACTCTTTAAATCACCTGTTAGATAGGTGTAAGTCCGCATACACCATGTTAATGTATATTGCTTGCTGCTTTCTGTATATACCTCTGGAATATGAGAACTATTTTAGGGCTAAATTAGTTAAAAGTACAAAAGAAAATAAATGGAATGGCATTTTCGCCAGTTCTCATTTATAGACACTGAGGCAGCGAGCAATTCTTGCCATATAAGTATTAGGCCTTCTTCACACGGGTGACATGGCATCGCAGCGAGAAAATTGCAGTGATAGTGCATTGCTGGTCAGTGCGATATCGCTGTGGTTTGTCGCGGTGATACCACGATTTTGTAGCACTACAAAGTCGCATATGGTGCTACAAAGTCACATGCCTTTGTAGCACCACATGTGAGGATTTTTTTGGCGGGGGCTCTAAATATAAGCCCTACCCCGAAAATATGCCGTAGCTGCAAGAAAAAAAAAGTGTACATCACCTAGAAGTGCTGTCCTGGGTACCAACGCAGCTTTTTCTCGGTTCCCGGCAGTCTTGTTCTTCATCTCTTCTGGCCAGGGATTGAAAAATCCCCGCCTCCTGGAAGTGCTGGCTGTGATTGGCTGATGCTTAGCCAATCACAGGCAGCGCTCGATGAATGGCTGTAATTGGTTCATCGAGTACTGGCTGTGATTGGCTAAGCATCTGCCAATCACAGCCAGTGCTTCCAGAAGGCGGGGATTTTTCAATTCCCGGACAGAAAAGATGAAGGGAAACAGTGCCGGGGACCAAGAGAAAGCGGCAGCAACGTCGGGCAGTGCTTCTAAGTTGATGTATGTGCGTTTTTTAATTTTTCCCCGCAGCCAGGGTTTAGATTAGGGCTTTGCCAGTAAGATTTCCTATTGTCAAAGTTGCATCACACCACATGAAAATCGCATTTTTGTGCTATGCAATGCAACAGAGAGGAAGGCTCCATAGGGAAACATGGGCTACAAAACCGCGGGCATATCGCCGGACCTGCGAGGTTTTTGCATGCTACAAAACAGCGCACATGTGAAGGATCCCATAGGAAAATATGGGCTTCACATGCATGCAATTTGTAGCATTGTGGCATATGACTTTGTCGCCCATGTGTAGGAGGCCTTAGCGTTTAATGTATTTATTTATACCTACATAACTTTGTCTTTTATTGGGGGCTGGGATGTGTGTAGGACATTTAGCTTCAGTGTAGTAATGCATTGATTAGTATCAGAGCTCTCCTTACCCTCCCTCAGTCCTTCATAGCACTTCACATTATTCCTCTTATCTTCATGTAAAACACTTAATGCGGCGGCAGTTAGATCCACTTTCCCACAAAGTCAAAAACCTAAATATCACACAGATTGTGCCTGTAATTATTCTGTCACCATTAATTACTTGAAAACAAATCCCAAATGAAAGAAAAACAGCAGTGTACAGCATTTTAATACCATGTATACCAATGGACTGTGATGCCAAACCAAGAATTAGGATATCTTTTTACTGGTATTTAATTAAGTGCTGAAATTATATTATAGAGAATTGTGCTGTTATATCTGTCTCCCCCTGGGAAATAAATGCTATAAAATTGATGAGGTTTGTTATATATAGAGGACATATTGCTTCTTGTATTGCATATTAAGTGGTTTTTATTCATGATAAAAATCAGGATACTTAACCCCTTAGGAACATGGCCATAAGGACACGGCAATTTTGGGGGGTTTTATTTGTTGGTTCAATGGTATTTATTAAAGTTTACAACCAGAATACAACCAGTTATGTAATAAACTTTGATGGACGGAGAATATACTTCGGATAGCATATAAAAACAGTTTAACATTAATTGAATGATTTGAGTGTATAAACATGGTACTGAAAAGAATACAAAAAAACACATGAAAACAGAAAAACAGCTACCAGGTGAAAGGAGGAATAATTCAGTCAGTGCTCAAAGTCCCTATCTTCCTGCTATGCTGGTTTATTTGGTGTTTCATAGGAGTGATTATTGATAATTAATCAGGTGTACAATAGGAGCTAGACGACCAGATCTCCCATATATGATAAAATTTAGAAAGTGTAAAGGTATTGCTCATGACCCGTAGGGTGTAACTAAAGGTACAGAGTTCTGGGTGCAAAAGTTCAGCTCGGGGGCCCCCCCACCTTTACCTGTACCCATACTCAGAGGTATAACTTGAAGCTTCTGAGCCCCAATGCAAAATCTGTAACAGGGCCCTCAAATATAATGCATTATTCATAGTACTGGGCTCCCTATATGGGGAAGAGAGACCTTATGGGCCCTCGGAGGCTTCTTGGCCCGGGTGTAACCGCATTCCCTGTATCCCCTATAGTTACGCCCCTGCTCACAAATATTTCCTTGTAAACATAAGTCTGATTAATCAAGGCTATGGTTTCTCCTAAAATAGGGACATCCACATCCACAGAGTTGTACAAAGTTGCCATTTTAGGTGTGTCAATCCTGTGCCAAATGAGCTATAGATGTACCTGATAGGCAACAAGAAAAGAAGAGAACCAAAGATCGAGAGATGTAACATTAACACCAAACAGTTCTTCACATCGCAGTGATCATAGAAATGCAACAGCTTTCCCAAAGTTGCATAACTTGTTTGTGGGTATAAGTTCTCAGGTGTTTCCAGGGTTGTAATGTTCCATAGTAACACTCCAGGAGGGTAAGCTTATCTATTTTCCTGTCAACTGTTGAGGAAGTTGAGTAGGGTCTTTGGTAAGCAGGGAGATGTTTAAATCCTATTGTCATAAAAGGTTAATCCTGTCTTCGAAAGATTTGATGACAAAGCTATAGTTTTGGTAATCAAGAGACAAACTAGAAATCCCCACTTGTATGGAATTTTGTTGTTCCTCAGTGTCATAGTAACAGGAATCAGCTGTTGTCTTTGTGTTTGTATAGCTGTAGATAGATGTGTATGCAAAGATAGTGACTGATATGGCGCATGTAATGGGTTTATTTTCCTTTTGGTCTCCAGCCATTTCTCTTTTATAAGAAAAAAATGAACCCGGGCCAGGACATCTCTTGGAATATGGTCCACTAGGTGTTTGGGGCAAGGATGTCTTTGTGCCCTATTAATTATAAAGTCCTGGAATTAATACTCTGGCAGCATAGTTTTCATACTAGTATCGGTAACAGAAGTGTTAGATACAGGGATGTTGTCAAAAATGTCTGCCATCAGCAAGGGTATAGTTTAGTAGGTGATTAATCACTCACCCTGGTACTGGGTTGGCCCTTCAGAGAGTCCAACCTCTGTCTTTGTTTTGTTGGGATAGTAGAAGGAGAAATCTTGTGATGGTGCAGATGATGATGATGTTGCTGTTGTAGAGACTCCTGCTATCCAAACCTCATGGTGTGGGAGCAATTGTAGCCATGTGGCCTGTATGGAAAGCTTCAGTATTAGAAGGAACAGGGCTGCTTCCCTGCCCCTGCTCTGTAGAATCCATACTCTCTGGTGACTGATCTGCAGGCTGTGGAGAGCTTCGGTCGCACCATCTTAGTGTCGCTCTGGCGAACAGGAGAAATAGACATGAATACACTTTTCCGGCTTAGCAAATATCTGCTACCTCTTACGCTTCATCTTAGATGTCTAAGCAGCAGGTGAGGCCTGAGGAACCTTAGATTTTATTGCTGTAAAGTTGCTCTTGCTCCTTGGTGAATCAGGAGATCTGCACTAAGCAGCCATTCACTCCAGTGGCCAAACCATGCCCCTCTACATCTCTACCTTTCAAAAGCCATCACTTTTTTATTTTGCCATCAACATGGCAATATAGTGGCTTGTTTTTGAGTAGTAGATGGTAAGCTTTATTGGTACCATTTTTTAGGTACATACAATGTATTGTAAAACTTTTATACATTATTTTTGGAGGGCAACGTTTGTTTTTACAGCGTTAATCATACTGCATAAATGACATGATACATTTTTATCTTTGGGTTGGTATGATTACAATGATTCCAAAATTACATTTTTTTTAGGTTTTTCTACTTTTGCACAATAAAAACTTTTTTTTATATATTTTTTTTCCATCACTGCATTTAAAGTCCCAAGACTTTTTATTTTTCCATCAACGGACCTATGTGAGGGCTTGTTTTTTGCATGATGAGCTGTACTTTTTATTGGTATCATATTGTGGTGCATACAGCTTTTTTGATAACTTTTATTGTGTTTTTTCGGGAGGCAAAACAAGCAAAATTTTGCTCAGTTTTTTAGGTTTTTTGAAAGTTTTTGCCATGCAGGATAAATAGTGTGCTCTATTCATTGTACAATTTATTACAGATACGATAATACCAAATTCCGTGATTATATAGATGAGGGGCGATGACCTCACAGAGGGAGCACAATCCCTCTGTGAACCCTTTACATGTGGCAATCTACATTGATAACGACATGTAACAGGTTTACAACGGGGATTGGTTGCTCATCAATCCCCGCTGTTGTAGTTAGAGGCCAGCTTTCAGTCACACACGGCCCCTGCTCCAGGATGGTGTAGGCTTCCTTCTGAGCCTGTGCCATCTACAGGACATGCATTTATGTCCTTTTGTGTTAAGTACCATGCACCCAGAATGTAAACTTATGTCCTGTGGCATTAAGGGGTTAAAAATGATTCATTGTCTAGAAGCATATGAATTTCGGCAATGTTCTTTACCTGAGTTCAAGGAATGCAAATAATAATCATGTTCTTCCTGCCTCTTATATCTCATTGGTAACAATACAATAGAGCCAGATCATGTCTTTGCTATGTGATCCAAGAAGAGAAGTGAGTCAACCTTAGTTAATCCCATCCTTTTTAATCCTCAGTGATCGAAGGTGTCCTTTTTGATCTTGGTGCTATGTGGTTTCCTATCTTCTATTTACTCCATTGAATCCAAGATGTGAGGGATACATTTAAATAAGCTATTCTTGGTGTCGTTTTGGGTAGAGTTTATTTTAAGATGTATTCTTAACTGTTAGAGATGAGCGAGCACCAAAATGCTCGGGTGCTCGTTACTCGAGATGAAATTTCCGCGATGCTCGAGGGTTCGTTTCGAGTAACGAACCCCATTGAAGTCAATGGGTGACTCGAGCATTTTTGTATATCGCCGATGCTCGCTAAGGTTTTCATTTGTGAAAATCTGGGCAATTCAAGAAATTGATGGGAACGACACAGCAACGGATAGGGCAGGTGAGGGGCGACATGTTGGGCTGCATCTCAAGTTCCAAGGTCCCACTATTAAGCCACAATAGCGGCAAGAGTGCCCCCCCCCCCCCCACAACAATTTTTACTTCTGAAAAACCCTCATTAGCAAGGCATACCTTAGCTAAGCACCACACTATCTCCAACAAAGCACAATCACTGCCTGCATGACACTCCGCTGCCACTTCTCCTGGGTTACATGCTGCCCAACCCCCCCGCACGACGCAGTGTCCACAACACACACCAAAGTGTCCCTGCGCAGCCTTCAGCTGCCCTCATGCCACACGCTGGCCTCATAGCCACACCACCCTCATGTCTATTTATAAGTGCGTCTGCCATGAGGAGGAACCGCAGGCAGACACTGCAGAGGGTTGGCACGGCCAGGCAGCGACCCTCTTTAAAAGGGGCAGGGCGATAGCCCATAATGCTGTACAGAGGCAATGAGAAATCCAATCCTGTGCCACCTCCATCAGGAGCTGCACACGTGGGCATAGCAATGGGGAACCCATGTGCCACACACTATTCATTCTGTCAAGGTGTCTGCATGCCCCAGTCAGACCGGGGTTTTTTATTAAGTAGTCTTATTAAGTTTTACTTAAGTAGTCACAGGCAGGTACAACTCCGCAATGGGAATTCCGTGTGCACCCACAGCATGGGTGGCTCCCTGGAACCCACCGGCTTTACATAAATAAATCCCATTGCATTGCCCATCACAGCTGAGGTAACATCAGGTTTAATGCAGGTGGGCTTCGGCCCACACTGCATGCCCCAGTCTGACCGGGGTTTTTAATACATAGACACTGGCAGGTACAAATCCCTAATGTGAAGTCCCTGTGGACCCACAGCATGGGTGGCTCCCTGGAACCCACTGGCGGTACATAAATAAATCCCATTGCATTGCCCATCACAACTGAGGTAACGTCAGGTTTAATGCAGGTGGGCTTCGGCCCACACTGCATGGCCCAGTCAGACTGGGGTTCTTTAGTAGTGGACACATGCAGTTACAACTCCGTGTGGACCGACAGCATGGGTGGGTCCCAGGAAGCCACCGGCGGTACATAAATATATCCCATTGCATTGCCCATCACAGCTGAGGTAACGTCCGATTAAATGCAGGTGGTCTTCAACCCACACTGCATGCCCCAGTCTGACTGGGGTTTTTAATACATAGACACTGGCAGGTACAAATCCCTAATGTGAAGGCCCTGTGGACCCACAGCATGGGTGGCTCCCTGGAACCCACCGGCAGTACATAAATATATCCCATTGCAGTGCCCAGCACAGCTGAGGTAACGTCAGCTTTAATGCAGGTGGGCTAAAAATTGCTAGGATTACAATGTAGGCGAGGGCCCAAAAAAATTGGTGTACCAACAGTACAAATGTACTTCAGAAAAATTGCCCATGCCCAACCAAGAGGGCAGGTGAAACCCATTAATCGCTTTGGTTAATGTGGCTTAATTTGTAACTAGGCCTGTAGGCAGCCCAGTTAAAATAAAAATTGGTTCAGGTGCAAGTTTCAACGCTTTATTGAATTGAGAATTGAAACGTATAAACATTCTTTTACAAAAGTTATATGACTGAGCCTTGTGGGCCTAAGAAAAATTGCCCGTTCGGCGTGATTACGTGAGGTTTCGGGAGGAGGAGCAGGAGGAGGAGGATGAATATAATACACAGATTGATGAAGCTAAAAGGTCCCCGTTTTTTATGGTGATAGAGAACGATGCTTCCATCCGCGGGTGCAGCCTACGTATTGTTTAGGTACCGCTGCTGTCCGCTGGTGGAGTAGAGAACTCTAGGGAAATCCAGGCTTTGTTCATCTTTATGATTGTAAGCCTGTCGGCACTGTCGGTTGACATGCGGGTACGCTTATCCGTGATGATTCCCCCAGCCGCACTAAACACCCTCTCTGACAAGACGCTAGCCGCAGGACAAGCAAGCACCTCCAGGGCATACAGCGCGAGTTCAGGCCACGTGTCCAGCTTCGACACTCAGTAGTTGTAGGGGGCAGAGCCGTCACGGAGGACGGTCGTGCGATCGGCTACGTACTCCCTCACCATCCTTTTACAGTGCTCCCGCCGACTCAGCCTTGACTGGGGAGCGGTGACACAGTCTTGCTGGGGAGCCATAAAGCTGTCAAAGGCCTTGGATAGTGTTCCCCTGCCTGTGCTGTACATGCTGCCTGATCTCCACGCTTCCCCTGCTACCTGGCCCTCGGAACTGCGCCTTCGGCCACTAGCGCTGTCGGATGGGAATTTTACCATCAGTTTGTCCGCCAGGGTCCTGTGGTATAGCATCACTCTCGAACCCCTTTCCTCTTCGGGTATGAGACTGGGAAGGTTCTCCTTATACCGTGGGTCGAGCAGTGTGTACACCCAGTAATCCGTAATCAGCCATGAAGTCAGCCATGTGTGCCAGGGTACCTGTACGCAACACATGGCTGTCCTCACTCGGAAGATCATTTTCAGGATCCTCCTCCTCCTCAGGCCATACACGCTGAAAGGATGACAGGCAAGCAGCATGGGTACCCTCAGCAGTGGGCCAAGCTGTCTCTTCCCCCTCCTCCTCATGCTCCTCCCCCTCATCCTCCTCCTCCTCAACGCGCTGAGATATAGACATGAGGGTGCTTTGACTATCCAGCGACATACTGTCTTCCCCCCGCCTCCGTTTCCGAGCGCAAAGCGTCTGCCTTTATGCTTTTGCAGGGAACTTCTCAAGAGGCATAGCAGAGGAATGGTGACGCTAATGATTGCAGCATCGCCGCTCACCACCTGGGTAAACACCTCAAAGTTTCCAAGGACCTGGCAGATGTCTGCCAACCAGGCCCACTCTTCTGTAAAGAATTGAGGAGGCTGACTCCCACTGCGCCGCCCATGTTGGAGTTGGTATTCCACTATAGCTCTACGCTGCTCATAGAGCCTGGCCAACATGTGGAGCGTAGAGTTCCACCGTGTGGGCACGTCGCACAGCAGTCGGTGCACTGGCAGATTAAACCGATGTTGCAGGGTACGCAGGGTGGCAGCATCCGTCTTGGACTTGCAGAAATGTGCGCTGAGTCGGCACACCTTTCTGAGCAGGTCTGACAAGCGTGGGTAGCTTTTCAGAAAGCGCTGAACCACCAAATTAAAGACGTGGGCCAGGCATGGCACGTGCGTGAAGCTGCCGAGCTGCAGAGCCGCCACCAGGTTACGGCCGTTGTCACACACGACCATGCCCGGTTGGAGGCTCAGTGTCGAAAGCCAGCGGTCGGTCTGCTCTGTCAGACCCTGCAGCAGTTCATGGGCCGTGTGCCTCTTCTCTCCTAAGCTGAGTAGTTTCAGCACGGCCTGCTGACGCTTGCCCACCGCTGTGCTGCCACGCCGCGTGACACTGACTGCTGGCGACGTGCTGCTGCTGACACATCTTGATTGTGAGACAGAGGTTGCGTAGGAGGAGGAGGAGGGTGGTTTAGTGGAGGAAGCATACACCGCCGCAGATACCAGCACCGAGCTGGGGCCCGCAATTCTGGGGGTAGGTAGGACTTGAGCGGTCCCAGCCTCCACTACATTCACCCAATGTGCCGTCAGGGAGATATAGTGGCCCTGCACACCTGTGCTTGTCCACGTGTCTGTTGTTATGTGGACCTTGGCGTACAATCTTGCGGGAGACGTGGTCGTGCAGGGCAGGAACGGCACATCGGGAAAAGTAGTGGTGACTGGGAACCGAGTAGTGCGGGGCCGCCGCCGCCATCATGTTTTTGAAAGCCTCCGTTTCCACAAGCCTATACGGCAGCATCTTCAGGCTGATCAATTTGGCTATGTGCACGTTTAACACTTGAGCGTGCGGGTGCGTGGCTGCGTACTTGCGCTTGCGCTCAAACACTTGCGCTAGCGACGGCTGGACGGTGCACTGAGAGACATTGCTGGATGGGGCCGAGGACAGCAGAGGTGAGGGTGTGGGTGCAGGCCGGGAGACGGTAGTGCCTGTGTCCTGAGAGGGGGGTTGGATCTCAGTGGCAGGTTGGGGCACAGGGGGAGAGACAGTGGTGCAAACCGGAGGCGGTGAACGGCCTTCGTCCCACCTTGTGGGGTGCTTGGCCATCATATGTCTGCGCATGCTGGTGGTGGTGAGGCTGGTGGTGGTGGCTCCACGGCTGATCTTGGCGCGACAAACCTTGCACACCACTGTTCGTCGGTCGTCTGCACTCTCACTGAAAAACTGCCACACCTTTGAGCACCTCGGCCTCTGCAGGGTGGCATGGCACGAGGGGGCGCCTTGGGAAACAGTTGGTGGATTATTCGGTCTGGCGCTGCCTCTACCCCTGGCCACCGCACTGCCTCTTCCAACCTGCCCTGCTGCTGCACTTGCCTCCCCCTCTGAAGACCTGTCCTCAGTAGGCTTAGCAAACCAGGTGGGGTCAGTCACCTCATCGTCCTGCTGCTCTTCCTCCGAATCCTCTGTGCGCTCCTCCCTCGGACTTACTGCCCTTACTACCACCTCACTGATAGACAACTGTGTCTCATCGTCATTGTCCTCCTCACCCACTGAAAGCTCTTGAGACAGTTGCCGGAAGTCCCCAGCCTCATTCCCCGGACCCCGGGAACTTTCCAAAGGTTGGGCATCGGTCACGACAAACTCCTCTGGTGGGAGAGGAACCATTGCTACTCATTCTGGGCAGGGGCCCGAGAACAGTCCTGGGAGTCTGCCTGCTCCTCAGAATGTGTCATTGTAATGGAGTGAGGAGGCTGGGAGGAAGGAGGAGCAGCAGCCAGATGATTCAGAGTTGCAGCAGTGGATGGCGTAGAACTGTGGGTAGTCGATAGATTGCTCCATGCACTTTCTGCCATCCACGACAGGACCTGCTCACACTGCTCATTTTCTAAAAAAGGTCTACCGCGTGGACCCATTAATTGTGAGATTAATTTGGGGACGCCAGAAACGTGCCTCTCTCCTAATCCCGCAGCAGTCAGCTGCGATACACCTGGATCAGGAGCTCGGCCTGTGCCCACACCCTGACTTGGGCCTCCGCGTCCTCGCCCGCGTCCACGTCCTCTAGGCCTACCCCTACCCCTCAGCATGGTGTATTACCAGTAGTGCAGAAACAGAACGCTGTAATTAAATGTGCCGCTTATTGGCCTGTGGTTGGAGGCTGACTTCGCTTAAGGAACGCACAGCAGAGCCAGGAAAGAATTTTGCGCAAGCCTGTAGTGAGACGTAGGTGCATATGACTGAGCTAGTAGAATTCACAGCGCAGAAGCAGTCAAGTGTCCAAAGGCCACTAGTAGGCCTTAAGCATTTTGCTTCTATTTTTTTTAAGGCTGAGCTGAGACAGCAGACAGATACCGGAGACAGCGTATATATGTATACTGTTTCCCTCTGGACGGGATGACGGCGGTGATGTAACCGGCAACGCAGAGCCAGGAAACAATTTTGCGCAAGCCTGCTGTAACACTTAGATGCGTATTAATTAGGACTACTACCCCCAGCAGACACGCAGTACACTCAAGACGGTCACAGGCAGCCCAAATATAGTATTTTTCCCAAATTTGTTTGAAAAAGCCCACTGCCTATATAGACAGTATATCTCTTTCACCTTTCTCACTGTCCCTGCCTCACCAGTACTGGCCCTATACTATGTACAATGACTGCAGACTGAGGACGCAATGCTCTGCACGCCCGATATACAAAAAAAAAAAAGTGCAACACTGCTAAAAGCAGCCTCAACAGTACTGCACACGGTCAGATGTGGCCCTAAGAAGGACCGTTGGGGTTCTTGAAGCCTAATATTACACCTAACACTCTCCCTATAGCAGCAGCAGCATCAGCAGCACTTTCCCTGATCTATGTCAGAATGCATCTGTGGCGAGCCGCGGGAGGGGCAGATTTAAATACTCGGGTGACACCAGATCTCCCCAGCCACTCACTGCAGGGGGGTGGGATAGGGCTGGAACATCACAGGAGGAAGTTGTAATGCCTTCCCTGTCTTTCTATTGGCCAGAAAAGCGCGCAAATGTCTCACAGATGAAAGTGAAAGTAACTCGAACATCGCGTGGTGCTCGTCTTGAGTAACGAGCATCTCGAACACCCTAATACTCGAATGAGCATCAAGCTCGGACGAGTACGTTCGCTCATCTCTATTAACTGTATTTTGAAAGTCCCACCTTTCTTAGCTCCTGCATTAATTTTGTACATGTGAATGATAGGGGTTTCTTGGACTCCTGGAACATCTTGGAAGTGAGTCAGAGTTTTAAAGCTCACTAAAGGAAAGCTCCACAAACAACGTTATAAAAAAGGCATAATACCATCACTCAATAATATAATAATGTGTAATTTGGGAGTACTTCATTTCAACTATTTGTTACAAATAATTGCTCAGCTACTAAAATACAGGCCTTTAAAAAATTATTTCCCATTCTTTACAGGCCCCAATAATGGTGTGTTCGTTTCTTAATGATTTATAAGAACATTTTATTGTCGTCTAAATTACCATATTACTTTTATTGTGTTTTTTAACCAATCATTGTGGAAAATTGATGTTTATTTTTGCTTAGCCTTAAATGAAATCAATTCTGGATGTGACATAGTCCCCACAGTTATTGATGGTAGGAAAGCTTTAGAGAACGGCATAGTTCAATGAGTGTTCTCCAAGCACGCAGCCATGTAACCATTACGACACCTAATAAATGTGAGATTATTCTTAGAGAGCTGTGTTACAACAGATATCATTTAGTATGCCAGAATTCCGATGTGATTTGTATTCTTCAGGAATGAATTTCACATGATATAAACAAAGCCAGTTAAGAAAGACAAGCAGCCTGATGTCTTTATTTATTAAGTCATGTTGCAATGACTTGTTGTGTTCTTTGAATCTAGATTTTTTAAGTTTACAGACATTAAGTAAAATAGCTGAAGGCAGGAAATGTAGCTCTGTGTTTTTTATTACCAAGGGGGATTCGCTGCAGAAGGTGCAAATATAGCAGTCATACCCATGTTTGGGTGTTTTAAGGATCCATAAGGCCCTTTGCCACATAAGAGCACACCAACATCATGAATGGCACAAGGTAGGTGGGAAGCCATGTTACAGATTTTGCCTTGACACCGGCATATGTATACTAACGTCTCACACCTGTAAAGGCCCATTTAGACACAATGATTATCGCTCAAAATTCGATCAAAGCCAATCTTTTCAGCGATAATCGTTGTGTGCATTTACAAGGCAAGATGATTGCTCAAATATTGCTCAAACGGCAGTTTGAGTGACAATTTTGAGCTATCACTTTGCATAAGCTCTTAAGTAGCTAATTAGCTACTTAAGAGCTTATTAGTGTGTAAATGAAGGCTCCTGGAAAGCTGTTTTCTGTACACAGCTGTTGTCTTCTCGGAACACTTAGCTGGTATCCCGCTGTATACCCCATTGTTCCGAGCAGGGTATACAGAAGACAGCTGGAGCACTGTCTTCTGCATACTCCTACTGTATTCTGTTCTCTAAGCGGGATACCAGCTGAAACAATAGTATCAGCGGTATCCCGCTGAGAACTCAGTGCGCGGTCCTGATCAGACTCATTGTTGTCTTTCAGCTAGCTGAAAGACAACGATGAGTGAATTGCTAACGAAAACTGCACGATGGCCGCGCATTTAGACACGATTATCGCTCAAAATACTGCTTTTGAGTGAATTTTGAGCGATAATCGCTGTGTCTAAATGCCACTTAAAAAGCAGAAAATATTGGCATGATGCTTGACAGTGTAAGGGCTTAGTCACACAGGCGCATCGGCGCCTCTGTTACTGCAAGAAGAAGACGGCCACACCAGGACGAAAGAACATGTGACTGGCTTCATTGCCGGTCGTGTGTTCTTTCTTCGGTGCTGCGGGGAGTCGTCCATCCTGAACTGCGGCCGTCTTCTTCCTGCAGTAAGTTCTCAGTCACACGGGCGCATCGGCGCCCATGTACAGACGCCAATGCGCCCTTGTGACTAAGCCCTAAAATACAAAGCAACTGTTAACCTAATACAAATAAAATGTTTTTTCCTTAAACTTTATTAGTATTAAAGTACACTCATTGTCAAATAAATCCATCCCTTAGAAGTTTGTATTATGAATAGAAGTATGCATTATTGTTTTGTGTGTATGAAACAAAGTCGTTACCCAAATCTACCTCAAGGAGGAGATCACACACCGGATCAAAGAGACACCAGAAGGCATAAAATTTAGGCCATCCAGGAAAAGGACAATGGGTCAGTAGAAAAAGTTATCGGGTGCTCACAGGGTAAAATGCAGCTAGGTGTCTTATGGCAGAGCACTTACTCATATAGGAGGTCTCACACCTGGAACTGTTTCTTTGGGGGGTCTCCAGGTGTGAGACCTCCTATATGAGTAAGTGCTCTCCTATCAGACACCTAGTTGCACTTTATGGTTAATCATTTTTTATTTATACAAACATAACATATGGTAATCCAGAAAAAAAAAAACAGATAGAGCTTGGTTCTCAGCTGGAGCATGGACATTTAACGTTACTATAACTTATTTTAATAGCTGATTATAACTGGCAGATTACCATCAAAAATAAAACATAATTAAGTAACTCCCATCCAAGACTCCTTGAATGTGTGTATTGGAAAACGAGGTGTGAGGAAAAAGAATTAGAGGGGAAGGGGGATTCGAATGGGCCCCACTCGCTTCTGTCCTAGTTGCACTTTACCCTGTGAGCACTCAAGCTACGGACTCATTGATTAAAGTAAGTGATTACAATATCACAGCGAAAGAATAATTTACTACGGAAAACTGAACACTTGAAGGGAGGCTCGAGTACCCTGTTGTACCGCCTCTAGTACCCTGTTGTACCGCCTTGGATGGAATAAGGGAGGAAGACACACCCCAGAAACAGGCCAAATGGGGTAGTTTCAGGGGAAAAAAGGCACACCCGACAGGGTACACGAGAAAGGAGCAGAACAGAGCAAATGTAGAAAGCAACCCTAACTAACACTGAGCAAATGTCCGCCCACACACTGACAGAACTCCTCACTGAAGAAAACCGCTGACTCACAAGACCCGGATACAAGAAGTATAACTGATGTCTTCTGCTCTGAGGAGCCAGTTTAAATAGCCAAACAAAGTTTCTGACTGATTGTATGGGTTGCCAATTACCCCAGCCAGCCAATTAATTAACAGGAAGTAGCAATTACCAAATAACAGTGAGTATGTGCTGGCTTTGGTGGCTTTGGAGGAAATTTGTAGGATAGTTGCTATGACACTTATGCTATGCAAAGATTTAAATATATATATATATATTTTTGTATTACGTTCTGCAATCCAAAGTGGTACTCTTTCCTGCTGAATATACCCAATACTTATGGTAACATGACGCTACAAAGGGGTCCCTCAGTATAATGGCCCTTTAGAATGATATATGAAACTTGGAATACCCAAATAACTAGTTAAGTGCCAAACAATTGAGCTTCCAATGGATTTTTTTCATTCTGGAAATCTGTAATGATCTGATATAACACATATCACCAATGTAATCTCTTAACTATGTATGACATATCAGAGTATCATTTTATCTGAATTTCCTCTTTAAGGTGTGGAGCTGTATAAATCTCCCGGCATATTCAAATCTCCCAGCATGAAGCCTGGAGTACATCTATTCCAGTTAGCAGACAACTCCTTTTCATTAAAGGGGTTGTCTCGCGAAATCAAGTGGGGTTATACACTTCTGTATGGCCATATTAATGCACTTCGTAATATACATCGTGCATTAAATATGAGCCATACAGAAGTTATTCACTTACCTGCTCCGTTGCTAGCGTCCCCGTCGCCATGGTTCCGTCTAATTTCGGTGTCTTCTTGCTTTTTTAGATGCGCTTGCGCTGTGGGTCTTCTCCCTTCGGCTCGGCTCGACAGCATCGGCGTTTTGGCTCCGCCCCTTTGTACGCGTCATCGCGTAGCTCCACCCCATCACGTGCTGATTCCAGCCAATCAGGAGGCTGGAACCGGCACACGTCATGGGGCGGAGCTACGTGATGATGCGTAAGAGGGGCGGAGCCAAAACGCCGATGCTGTCGAGCCGAGCCGAAGGGAGAAGACCCATCTGCGCAAGCGCGTCTAAAAAAGCAAGAAGACACCGAAATTAGACGGAACCATGGCGACGGGGACGCTAGCAACGGAGCAGGTAAGTGAATAACTTCTGTATGGCTCATATTTAATGCACGATGTATATTACAAAGTGGTTTAATATGGCCATACAGAAGTGTATAACCCCACTTGATTTCGTGAGACAACCCCTTTAAGACCCTATGGGAAAATAATAAACAATGATTGAAGTTAGCTGCTTAGCAGCAGTCATGATTGAAGTTAGCTACTTAAATGCTGTGGTCAAAGCTAACCATGTGTCTAAGCAGCCAGCTGTAATGGTGGCTTCCTACAGCATCCATTCTGATCTCCCCATGTCGCAATTGCGAGGTGCTGATGACCCATTGAAAGCTCCCAGGACTGCTACACATGGATGCCTGTGGCAGGGCTTAAAAGGCAACATTGGAAAGTACCCCAGTGTGATACTCTTGCTAGGAAACCTAAACATTCCTCAATAATTTTTGCCGGCCGCTACACAGGACTCGGAGCAGTGTTTCTGCTCCAACCTTGGTGTATCCCAGCAGGCACTGCCTGGATAACCCCTTTAACAAAGGAATTTGGCTGTGGCAACCAGTGTTATATTTGTGACTGCATGGGGTTATATAATTTAACACATATTATAATGAAGGGTATGGAGCTCATGAACATTTGATTAAAATCTTAAATAAAACATAAAGCAATAATGTAATAGACCATGGGCTGCTTCATATGGATGACTGTCAATTGGAAGCTACTTTATGTATAATATGAAAGACTGAAATAGAAATAAAGATTGTGACCAATAATAATTTATAGTAGTATTAAGACATTTGGCAGTGACTTTTACATAATCAAAGAATAACATTTCCCATGAATTGACTAATGAGACAGCGCCATGGAGATTTTCTATGTGGGAATTCAGCTACAATAAAGCCAGTTCCACCTCATGATTCTTATAGCATATGCACCTTACTTGTTATAAAGTGAGCGCTGTTTCACTGTGACAAACCACCTGCTGTTTTATTGGCAGATATTGTATAATGAATATATCATTCTGAATGTTCTCTGTTGCCTGACATTCTCAAAAAAACGCCAAGACAATTCCTACATAGCAGTTAAGATTATCTTCAATAAACAGCAGATGCCTACTGAGCATTCACCCCCATCAATGAGCAATATAAGGCTATATAATGGATTCGGTGTTGCTGTCTTACAAATTATATACAAGTAACTACCAGTTGGTGACAAATGCTTTTTAGTTTCAGAAATGTTACTTAATTGTTTCAACTTCTCCATTGGGGCAGAACTGTGAGTATGTGGTTTAAAGAGAACCTTTACCCTCATTGAGGGGGCATAAAGTAGTGATAGACATGCTGATTTCAGTGGTCTCTCTTATTGGATAAGGGGTTAAACACAGGGGCGTGTTTTAGTCCCGTTATACGGCCATGAAAATCATGGCTGCATAACAGAATGAAAGGAAACCATTGATCTCAATGGTTACATTTTCACTATCTGGATTCTCATGTATTAGCGCATGCACCCATATTTTTTGCCCTAAGGTACAATATTTTTTTTAATTAACTTACAGATTGTCCCTGCAGCAAGAGATGAATCCAGCTTATTCATGACATGCTGCTAGCTCCACCTACTTGCCGATTGACTGTCTTCTAGCGATTACACTGCATTTTGAGAAAACTGCCAATCACAGAGGGTGGGCAGGAATAGCATTTTGCTGGGAGCTGTAGAATAGGATAAGAAATTTGAGGACCAATCTAGTTATTTAATGCAAAGGTTTGTTGATAGGGTTACAGTCAGGAAAATATCAAACAGGGCTATAGAAGTGCCCATGCAATGCAGTGGATATAGTTGTTGCACCCAGGTGTTCATAGAAGGAAGAATGGTGATCTGATTAGGTTTATCTCAACACGTAATAATAAGTGGGATACTATAAGGTCTATTTGGAAGAAACAATGAACCATACTTAGAATGGAACCTTCTTTAGATGCTGCTTTATCTGATGCCCCAATTACAACAGGAAGAAGAAGTAGGAGCTTCAAGGGTGTATGAGTTAGAAGTCACTAAGTATCCAGAACTCCAAAGTTTTTTATGCCCAGTAGCCCATTGAAAGGATGTTGTCCATGTGAGGACTGCCTGCTGTATAAGAATATTCCCCCTACTGCAACATTTGAGTCTTCAGATGTGAAGAGACAATTTAAATTCCATGTAGCACTGCTTGTGGGGTATATTATGCAACCTGTAGTTTCCTGAATATAAATATGGATTTAATGTTGGCGTATCTAGCATCCTGTGAGACAATACATATACGCTGAAGGCTATCAGGCATTAATGATTACGGATTACATGCAATGAGCAATTGAGTGCATTTAAACTGGACATTACATGTATCTGGTATTTCCTGATGAAGCCAACGCGAAACGCATGTCGGCGATCCATGCACTGGGATAATGGGTATAATTTACCTGGTGTTCATGGGTTTACTATATTATGCAATAATACTTATTAAACATTAACTAGGTTCTTCGACATGTTTTCCCCAAGCTTGGGATTACTACTGTGACACATTTTGGAACAATAAATTGTAATGTTCTGTATATGTTTATAACATCACACATTGTGTGGTTATTTGAAGACCCTTTTTGAAATTTTTTAGTGTCTTTGATTTGTAATTTTTAAGTATTTTGCAATAAGTTATTCTTTACTTATACTTTTAGGACAGTCTATTACTCCTTTTTGCATGTGCAGATAGATGATTGCTTACATTGCTTAACATTTCTCATCCATAATTATCAGCCTTGCCAATCACCTCTTTGCCCACCATTGTTACAAAAAAGGAAGAGAACATTACCCCCTCGCTGTTTAGCCTTCACATTTTTACTCACATTGTTGAGGTACAGTGATAGCAAGCCGGATACCTTGGTTGAAGTGGCATACTTTACTGTAAAAGTAATTTGTCAAGTATTTTGACCAAGCAAAACTGCTGATTGCACTATGTAGGAGTCATGAAGATGGGTTTAAAAGTACATTTATTGATGCTTTTATTAGGGCATTTGCCACTCTTGCTACCCTGAAGGGGCTTTCTGCATTGAGCTGTGGCATTGCCTCTCCCCTCTGCTTTGATTGACAGCTATATGGTTCTCCTGGTTAGATGCTAGAGCTCTCAATCAGAGCATAAGAGAGCATCGGGAGGAGCAGCTCAATGCAATGAGCAAAGTGCACTTCAGGTAAAAGGACCATTTTCAGGTCAATGCGGAGCAGTGCATGCTGGAATAAAAACTAATTTTCACATGACTTCTACCTGTCAACAGTTTTGCATGGTCAAAACTACTCACATATTCCCTTTTAATTGCATTTATTAGGTTTTGTACATACTGATGATGGAGGCTTCCTTAGAAGTCTCAAATAATAGTATGCAGCCCTATTCCTCTCATCAAATAACTGAAATCACTATAGAACCCATTGGATGCTACTATGAACTAGAAGGCACATCGCATGGGAGGCTTCAGTCTGAATTGCCTATCTTCCTACCTTAGCAGAATATTTTGTTCAGTTTTCAATAGTCTCAATACTAATCTTTCTAGTGAAATGCTACATTCCAATTTACTACATTACATAGCAATTTGTTATATTACTCTTTAGCAATGTCTCTGTTATCGGTAGAGGTATTACTAGGATTTTTATTATCTTTTATTAACTTAAGTATATGGTATTTTGTGGTTTAAATATAACTATAATATATTTATTAACATTGAATCCTGTCAGGGATGATTTCATTTCTCTGCCAAGTACAATTTTTCCAAGGAACCTGCTAAACAACCAATTTGATGTGTGGGAAGTAAAACTAATGGATACAATAACAAACTCCATGCAGATATTTACCAAGTTAATATGATGCCCATGAACCCAATGTCAGAGGGCAGCAGAAATGTCAATCGCACTAAGCAGCCTTTGTTCATGTGTATGCCTTGCATCTCTTTCCTGGCATACGGTGATTTAAATAGGAAAAAATGTTACTGCTCTCAGTAAGAGACATAAAATAATCTAAAAGAAAAAAGTTTGGTACAAAACATATGTCTATCCTATTAGCTATACCAACTCAGTTCAGGGTTTATGTCAAGGTGGTGACATTTACTGCTTATGTGTCATGCTCTGATATAACATATGCCTTTAGATACCTTGCTGTACTAGCCTGAAGAAGAGACCTAAGTAATCTCAAAAGCTTGCTGTTTATCATGATTTATTTTCTTCATATTAGCCATTAAAACCTATCATCTGCAAGAATAATAATATGTTTCTCTTACTGAAAGCAATAAAACATTAGCCCCCTAACCATCATCATGTACCATCATCAGCTTTGGTATGAATGCTAGAAATGTATTTTAATTGTTTACTTTATTTTTTGACTTCATATAGATTTCCCTGTTATTAAAGTAGACCATGGGTGATAAAGATTCCAACTTATTATTGGCTTAAACGTTATATTTTCTGGACATTTACATCAAGGATCACCATTAGAGATGAGCGAACACCAAAATGTTCGGGTGTTCGTTATTCGTAACGAACTTCCCGTGATGCTCGAGGGTTCGTTTCGAACAACGAACCCCATTGAAGTCAATGGGCGACCAGAACATTTTTGTATTTCGCCGATGCTCGCTAAGGTTTTCATGTGTGAAAATCTGGGCAATTCAGGAAAGTGATGGGAATGACACAGTGACGGATAGGGCAGGCGAGGGGCTACATGTTGGGCTGCATCCTAAGTTCACAGGTCCCACTATTAAGCCACAATAGCGGCAAGAGTGGGCCCCCCCCCCTCCCAACAACTTTTACTTCTGAAAAGCCCTCATTAGCATGGCATACCTTTGCTAAGCACCACACTACCTCCAACAAAGCACAATCACTGCCTGCATGACACTCCACTGCCACTTCTCCTGAGTTACATGCTGCCCAACCGCACCCCCTCCCCCCCACAGCGCACACCAAACTGTCCCTGCGCAGCCTTCAGCTGCCCTCATGCCACACCACCCTCATGTCTATTTAGAAGTGCGTCTGCCACGACGAGGGACCGCAGGCACACACTGCACAGGGTTGGCACGGCTAGGTAGCGACCCTCTTTAATAGGGGCGGGGCGATAGCCCACAATGCTGTACAGAAGCAATGAGAAATACAATCCTGTGCCACCGCCATCAGGAGCTGCACACGTGGGCATAGCAATGGGGAACCTATGTGCCACACACTATTCATTCTGTCAAGGTGTCTGCATGCCCCAGTCAGACTGGTTATATGCACCTTAACAGTAACCGCGTTGGTGGTAATGTGGTGGTGACTGCGGACCTAGTACCACGGTTGTATTTTGTTGGTTTTCGGAATGTGGCCAGGATTAAGTGGGCCGTGGCGGGGGGATGGTGGGGGGGCTCTCTTGTAGTGTCGGTAAAGGTGAAATTCTTGGACTGCCACCAGACGAACCAATGCAAAGGCATTTGCCAACAATGTTTTCCCTGTTGGAGGAGGAGGGGGATGTTTTTGAGGCACTACGTGTCCTCTCCACGTGTCCGTGGTTATATGCACCTTAACAGTAACCGCGTTGGTGGTAATGTGGTGGTGACTGCGGACCTAGTACCACGGTTGTATTTTGTTGGTTTTCGGAATGTGGCCAGGATTAAGTGGGCCGTGGCGGGGGGATGGTGGGGGGGCTCTCTTGTAGTGTCGGTAAAGGTGAAATTCTTGGACTGCCACCAGACGAACCAATGCAAAGGCATTTGCCAACAATGTTTTCCCTGTTGGAGGAGGAGGGGGATGTTTTTGAGGCACTACGTGTCCTCTCCACGTGTCCGTGGTTATATGCACCTTAACAGTAACCGCGTTGGTGGTAATGTGGTGGTGACTGCGGACCTAGTACCACGGTTGTATTTTGTTGGTTTTCGGAATGTGGCCAGGATTAAGTGGGCCGTGGCGGGGGGATGGTGGGGGGGCTCTCTTGTAGTGTCGGTAAAGGTGAAATTCTTGGACTGCCACCAGACGAACCAATGCAAAGGCATTTGCCAACAATGTTTTCCCTGTTGGAGGAGGAGGGGGATGTTTTTGAGGCACTACGTGTCCTCTCCACGTGTCCGTGGTTATATGCACCTTAACAGTAACCGCGTTGGTGGTAATGTGGTGGTGACTGCGGACCTAGTACCACGGTTGTATTTTGTTGGTTTTCGGAATGTGGCCAGGATTAAGTGGGCCGTGGCGGGGGGATGGTGGGGGGGCTCTCTTGTAGTGTCGGTAAAGGTGAAATTCTTGGACTGCCACCAGACGAACCAATGCAAAGGCATTTGCCAACAATGTTTTCCCTGTTGGAGGAGGAGGGGGATGTTTTTGAGGCACTACGTGTCCTCTCCACGTGTCCGTTCCATGTAAGCAATAGTAGCACTCAAGACAGGCCCCAGTAACAATTCTGAAGCAGCAGTATAGCGGGAGCGCAGTCTTCGTTCCATGTAAGCAATAGTAGCACTCAAGACAGGCCCCAGTAACAATTCTGAAGCAGCAGTATAGCGGGAGCGCAGTCTTCGTTCCATGTAAGCAATAGTAGCACTCAAGACAGGCCCCAGTAACAATTCTGAAGCAGCAGTATAGCGGGAGCGCAGTCTTAGTTCCATTTCAGTAGCCTTAGTATAGCCAAGGCACAAGTGACATTTATGTAGCTAAAGTGTAGGCCAACCCCACACACCTTTCTGTACCATGAGTGCAGGCGAAGAACATAGAAATTACTATGATTACACTGTAGGTGAGGGCCCCAAAAAATTGGTGTACCAACAGTACTAATGTACCTCAGTAAAAATTGGCCATGCCCAACCAAGATGGCAGGTGAATCGCTTTGGTTAATGTGGCTTAAGTGGTAACTAGGCCTGGAGGCAGCCCAGTGTAACGAAAAATTGGTTCAAGTTAAAGTTCCAACGCTTTTAAGCTAATTGAAACTTAGAAAAATTGTTCTGAAAAATTATTTGAGTGAGCCTTGTGGCCCTAAGAAAAATTGCCCGTTCAGCGTGATTACGTGAGGTTTCAGGAGGAGGAGCAGGAGGAGGAGGAGGAGGAGGAATATTAGACACAGATTGATGAAGCAGAAATGTCCCCGTTTTGGATGGTGAGAGAGAACGTAGCTTCCATCCGCGGGTGCAGCCTACGTATTGCTTAGGTATCGCTGCTGTCCGCTGGTGGAGAACAGAAGTCTGGGGAAATCCAGCCTTTGTTCATCTTGATGAGTGTTAGCCTGTCGGCACTGTCGGTTGACAAGCGGCTACGCTTATCTGTGATGATTCCCCCAGCCGCACTAAACACCCTTTCCGACAAGACGCTAGCCGCAGGACAAGCAAGCACCTCAAGGGCATACAGGGCTAGTTCAGGCCACGTGTCCAGCTTCGACACCCAGTAGTTGTAGGGGGCAGAGGCGTCACCAAGGATGGTCGTGCGATCCGCTACGTACTCCCTCACCATCCTTTTGCAGTGCTCCCGCCGACTCAGCCGTGACTGGGGAGCGGTGACACAGTCTTGGTGGGGAGCCATAAAGCTGGCCAGGCCCTTAAAGACTGTTGCACTGCCTGGGATGTACATGCTGCTCGATCTACGCACATCCCCTGCAACATGGCCCTCGGAACTGCGCCTTCTGCCACTAGCGCTGTCGGCTGGGAATTTTACCATCAGCTTGTCCGCAAGGGTCCTGTGGTATAGCAACACTCTCGAACCCCTTTCCTCTTCGGGAATCAGAGTGGGCAGGTTCTCCTTATACCGTGGATCGAGCAGTGTGTACACCCAGTAATCCGTAGTGGCCAGAATGCGTGCAACGCGAGGGTCACGAGAAAGGCATCCTAACATGAAGTCAGCCATGTGTGCCAGGGTACCTGTACGCAACACATGGCTGTCTTCACTAGGAAGATCACTTTCAGGATCCTCCTCCTCCTCCTCCTCCTCCTCCTCAGGCCATACACGCTGAAAGGATGACAGGCAATCAGCCGGTGTACCGTCAGCAGCGGCCCAAGCTGTCTCTTCCCCCTCCTCCTCATCCTCCTCATGCTCCTCCTCCTCCTCCTGTACGCGCTGAGAAATAGACAGGAGGGTGCCCTGACTATCCAGCGGCATACTGTCTTCCCCCGCCCCCGTTTCCGAGCGCAAAGCAGCTGCCTTTATGGTTTGCAGGGAATTTCTCAAGATGCATAGCAGAGGAATGGTGACGCTAATGATTGTAGCATCGCCGCTCACCACCTGGGTAGACTCCTCAAAATTACCAAGGACATGGCAGATGTCTGCCAACCAGGCCCACTCTTCTGAAAGGAATTGAGGAGGCTGACTCCCACTGCGCCGCCCATGTTGGAGTTGGTATTCGACTATAGCTCTACGCTGTTCATAGAGCCTGGCCAACATGTGGAGCGTAGAGTTCCACCGTGTGGGCACGTCGCACAGCAGTCGGTGCACTGGCAGCTTAAAGTGATGTTGCAGGGTGCGCAGGGTGGCAGCGTCCGTGTGGGACTTGCGGAAATGTGCGCAGAGCCGGCGCGCCTTTACGAGCAGGTCTGACAAGCGTGGGTAGCTTTTCAGAAACCGCTGAACCACCAAATTAAAGACGTGGGCCAGGCATGGCACGTGCGTGAGGCTGCCGAGCTGCAGAGCCGCCACCAGGTTACGGCCGTTGTCACACACGACCATGCCCGGTTGGAGGCTCAGCGGCGCAAGCCAGCGGTCGGTCTGCTGTGTCAGACCCTGCAGCAGTTCGTGGGCCGTGTGCCTCTTATCGCCTAAGCTGAGTAGTTTCAGCACGGCCTGCTGACGCTTGCCCACCGCTGTGCTGCCACACCGCGCGACACCGACTGCTGGCGACATGCTGCTGCTAACACATCTTGATTGTGAGACAGAGGAGGAGGAGGAGGAGGAGGGTGCTTTAGTGGAGGAAGCATACACCTCCGCAGATACCAGCACCGAGCTGGGGCCCGCAATTCTGGGGGTGGGTAGGACGTGAGCGGTCCCAGGCTCTGACTCTGTCCCAGCCTCCACTAAATTCACCCAATGTGCCGTCAGGGAGATGTAGTGGCCCTGCCCGCCTGTGCTTGTCCACGTGTCCGTAGTTAAGTGGACCGTGGCAGTAACCGCGTTGGTGAGGGCGCGCACAATGTTGCGGGAGACGTGGTCGTGCAGGGCTGGGACGGCACATCGGGAAAAGTAGTGGCGACTGGGAACTGAGTAGCGCGGGGCCGCCGCCTCCATGATACTTTTGAAGGACTCCGTTTCCACAACCCTATACGGCAGCATCTCAAGGCTGATGAATTTTGCGATGCGGACGGTTAACGTTTGAGCGTGCGGGTGCGTGGCGGCGTACTTGCGCTTGCGCTCGAACACTTGCGCAAGCGACGGCTGAACGGTGCGCTGAACTACACTGCTGGATGGGGCCGAGGACAGCGGAGATGAGGGTGTGGGTGCAGGCCATGAGGCGGTAGTGCCTGTGTCCTGAGAGGGGGGTTGCATCTCAGTGGCAGGTTGGGGCACAGGGGGAGAGGCAGGGGTGCAAACCGGAGACGGTGAACGGCCTTTGTCCCACCTTGCGGGGTGCTTGGCCATCATATGTCTGCGCATGGTGGTGGTGGTGAGGCTGTTGGTGTTGGCTCCCCGGCTGAGCTTTGCGCGACAAAGGTTGCACACCACTGTTCGTCGGTCGTCAGGCGTCTCTGTGAAAAACTGCCAGACCTTAGAGCACCTCGGCCTACGCAGGGTGGCATGGCGCGAGGGGGCGCTTTGGGAAACACTTGGTGGATTATTCGGTCTGGCCCTGCCTCTACCCCTGGCCACCGCACTGCCTCTTGCAACCTGCCCTGCTGATGCCCTTGACTCCCCCTCTGAAGACCTGTCCTCCTGAGTAAGCGTTGCACACCAGGTGGGGTCAGTCACCTCATCGTCCTGCTGCTCTTCCTCCGAATCCTCTGTGCGCTGCTCCCTGGGACTTACTGCCCTTACTACTACCTCACTGCAAGACAACTGTGTCTGATCGTCATCGTCCTCCTCACCCACAGAAAGTTGTTGAGACAGTTGGCGGAAGTCCCCAGCCTCTTCCCCCGGACCCCGGGAACTTTCGAATGGTTGGGCATCAGTGACGATAAACTCCTCTGGTGGGAGAGGAACCGCTGCTGCCCAATCTAAGCAGGGGCCCGAGAACAGTTCCTGGGAGTGTTCCCGCTCCTGAGCAGGTGTCATTGTAGTGGACTGAGGAGGCTGGGAGGAAGGAGGAGCAGCAGACAGAGGATTCGGATTGGCAGCAGTGGACGGCGCAGAACTGCGGGTAGACGATAGGTTGCTCGAAGCACTTTCTGCCATCCAGGACAGGACCTGCTCACACTGCTCATTTTCTAATAACCGTCTCCCGCGTGGACCCATTAATTGGGCGATGAATGTGGGGACGCCAGAAACGTGCCTCTCTCCTAATCGCGCAGCAGACAGCTGCGACACACCTGGATCAGGAGCTTGGCCTGTGCCCACACCCTCACTTGGCCCTCCGCGTCCTCGGCCACGTCCACGTCCACGTCCTCTAGGCTTACCCCTACCCCTCAGCATGCTGTATTACCAGTGATTAGATTTCCCAGGCAGGAAATAAATTGGCGCAAGACTGCAGGCCAAATATAATTTTTGCCCTTTTTGGAAAACGAAAGGCCCCACTGCCTCTAGTGAATGAATTATCTAAGTTTAATAACTGTGCTGTGTCCCTGCTTATGTGTCACAGAACGTGAGGGTAGCAGAGTTATTATAACTCTTGGAGAGCAGGTATTTTTTTTCCCAATTAAGGAAAGCAAATGGCGAACCCAGCAGTAAAGCGTAGCTGGGTGCGTATGATTTAGCAATGTTTTTCACGCAGCTCACACGTCTACACAGGCGTAAGGACGGACACAGGCTGGACAAATAGATTTGTTTTCAGTTTTTTCCCACCAACAGGCAGCACTGCGTATATTCAATGAACCTGCGAAGTTTAATAACTGCGCTGTGTCCCTGCTTATGTGTCACAGAACGTGAGGGTAGCAGAGTTATTATAACTCTTGGAGAGCAGGTATTTTTTTTTCCCAATTAAGGAAAGCAAATGGCGAACCCAGCAGTAAAGCGTAGCTGGCTGCGTATGATTTAGCAATGTTTTTCACGCAGCTCACACGTCTACACAGGCGTAAGGACGGACACAGGCTGGACAAATAGATTTGTTTTCAGTTTTTTCCCACCAACAGGCAGCACTGCGTATATTCAATGAACCTGCGAAGTTTAATAACTGCGCTGTGTCCCTGCTTATGTGTCACAGAACGTGAGGGTAGCAGAGTTATTATAACTCTTGGAGAGCAGGTATTTTTTTTTCCCAATTAAGGAAAGCAAATGGCGAACCCAGCAGTAAAGCGTAGCTGGCTGCGTATGATTTAGCAATGTTTTTCACGCAGCTCACACGTCTACACAGGCGTAAGGACGGACACAGGCTGGACAAATAGATTTGTTTTCAGTTTTTTCCCACCAACAGGCAGCACTGCGTATATTCAATGAACCTGCGAAGTTTAATAACTGCGCTGTGTCCCTGCTTATGTGTCACAGAACGTGAGGGTAGCAGAGTTATTATAACTCTTGGAGAGCAGGTATTTTTTTTTCCCAATTAAGGAAAGCAAATGGCGAACCCAGCAGTAAAGCGTAGCTGGCTGCGTATGATTTAGCAATGTTTTTCACGCAGCTCACACGTCTACACAGGCGTAAGGACGGACACAGGCTGGACAAATAGATTTGTTTTCAGTTTTTTCCCACCAACAGGCAGCACTGCGTATATTCAATGAACCTGCGAAGTTTAATAACTGCGCTGTGTCCCTGCTTATGTGTCACAGAACGTGAGGGTAGCAGAGTTATTATAACTCTTGGAGAGCAGGTATTTTTTTTTCCCAATTAAGGAAAGCAAATGGCGAACCCAGCAGTAAAGCGTAGCTGGCTGCGTATGATTTAGCAATGTTTTTCACGCAGCTCACACGTCTACACAGGCGTAAGGACGGACACAGGCTGGACAAATAGATTTGTTTTCAGTTTTTTCCCACCAACAGGCAGCACTGCGTATATTCTATGAATAATAACTGTGTTGTGGCCCTGCCTATACAATTCTTTCCCTGCAGTATCAATGGAGGGTGCAATGCTCTGCAGAGGCGATTTTGAGAAGCCCAAAAAAAATGCAGCACAGCCAACAGCAGCCTGGACAGTACTGCACACGGATAAATATGGCCCTAGAAAGGACCGTTGAGGTTCTTGAAGGCTACACTCACTCCTAACACTCTCCCTGCCTATGCAGCACTTCTGTCCCTAATGCCAGGTGCAACGGTCTGCAGAGGCGATTTTGAGAAAAAAAAAAAAATCCCACTGCTAACAGCAGCCAACACACAGCTATCAGTGGCCCTAATAAGGACCTTTGGGGGGTCTTGAAGCCTACACTAACTACCAATTCTTTCCCTACAGCAGCTCCGGTATAAACAGCACTGTCCCTCATCTAACTCACACCGCATCTGAGGCGAGCCGCGGGAGGGGCCGACTTTTATATTAGGCGAACACCTGATCTCGCCAGCCACTCACAGCAGGGGGGTGGTATAGGGCTTAAACGTTGCAGGGGGAAGTTGTAATGCCTTCCCTGTCTTTCAATTGGCCAGAAAAGCGCGCTAACGTCTCAGGGAAGGAAGTGAAAGTAACCAGAACACCGCATGGTGTTCGTCACGAATAACGAACATCCCGAACACCCTAATATTCGCACGAATATCAAGCTCGGACGAACGCGTTCGCTCATCTCTAATCACCATTCATTTAATAATTTTAAGCAATCATTTCACAC
This sequence comes from Eleutherodactylus coqui, assembly GCF_035609145.1. Classification (NCBI taxonomy): domain Eukaryota; kingdom Metazoa; phylum Chordata; class Amphibia; order Anura; family Eleutherodactylidae; genus Eleutherodactylus; species Eleutherodactylus coqui. The sequence continues at coordinate 402,732,549 of NC_089837.1, forward strand.
ACGGGTGTTATATTATTGTATACATAAGATGGCAATGATTACCAAATCAGGGTTTCTGCCATAATACATACCGTGTATACTCGAGTATTAGCCGATCCGAGTATAAGCCAAGACAAAAAGTTTCCCCACAAAAAACTGGGACAACTCATTGACTTGAGTATAAGCCGAGCTATACTCAAGTATATACTAGGTAAAAAAAAAACCTCCATACTCACCTCCCAGCTGGTGTCTGTGTGACAAGCTGCTTAAATCCTCCCTGCTGGCGCTCGATCCAATCACAGCGCTTACTTACACAGCACTGACCAGGGGATTTAAAAGCCGAGCAGGGAGAATTCTAAAGCAGTTGGATTGGCTGTGAATGATCGAGTATCGGCTGTGATTGGCCGGTGCTCGATCCAATCACAGCTCTTACTTACACAGTGCTAACAGCGGGGGATGACAGAGCCGACTAAAGAGAACGGCAGGGGATAACAGCGGAGAGCATTCCAGCAGCCTGCCGCACCGCCGCCAGAGACACAGACACCAGCTGGGAGGTAAGTAAGGAGGTTTTTTTTTTCTAAGCCTTCCCTGACTCGAGTATAAGCCGAGGGGGGCTTGTTCAACACAAAAAAATGTGCTGAAAAACTAGGCTTATACTCAAGTATATACAGTACATATGAAGCAAACTTTAACTTGGCTGTGATAACTCTGTGACAAGCTACATGTAAAGCCATTGTAAAGCAACTGAAAGGGTAAAGAAAAGCGTGGCACTAATAATTGCTATAAGCCTGCATAATGTATTCTTTATTCTATTAAAACTCTAAAGTACATATGCGCTTTACATTACAAAGAGTGCAATGTTGACAGTGCTATCTGCTTCCAGCGCTGTCCACACTGATGGCAGGCTTGGGGATCAGCTGAGGACAGGTAACCAATAGTAAAAGTCCCAGAAAACTCCTTAAGTTTAGGTGACTTGGTCTGATAATGCAGTAATGTTTGTTGTTTGTAGCTTGCTTTCCCCAATAGGAATGACTTCAGACAACACGAATCCACATGAATGCTGGGTGACCTCCATTTTTTGTGAACATAGGAAATAGTCTGAGCAAAAGTACTGAGTTTTCTTCTGTACTGTAAAATCTGGAAACATATCTGTACATATAATGTGAATGTGGACAGGGAACAGGACATTTACAGGGTATTTCATAAAACATGTTTATATACAATTTTCATTGCAAAGTGATTTCTATTGACAGCAGGTATAATGGACTGTTATACATATGTAGTGAAAATGTAAGATGACCTTTGATCCTTAAAGGAAAGCAAATGTACTTGAACATTTTCAGCATCGGTGTTGCTGCACGCTGGCTGCAATCAGGGAGTGGAGCCGGGGTGATGTCACATGACAACACCTTCAGAGCATGCACCCTGTCACTTGTCGCTGGTTGAGTGCCTCCTTCCTGTCACTGCCGAAGGCCCATGACATGTTGTCTGTTGGAAATTTCTCAGTGGGCTCAGTGTATAATGAGCCCTTTTTCAAACCCTACTGCAATATTTTCTGTGGTGTATGGACTGATTGGCCCATAGGTAAGTATTTTCCCTAGCTGACCAATCAGCTATAAAGAAAGCGTATTTATTCCAGGCCCTCCTCTACCGGTTAATGTCTTGCCTGAGGTGTTTGTGTGGTAGCTAAGTACCTTCTTTGGAAGTCGCCTTCACCACCCTCCCTGGCCCTATGGACACATAAAGTAGAAGAAATTCAGTGGATGGAGGAACTCACTGCCTCACTGTATGATAAATATGACTCCTGGTATCATACTTGGGCCCTTTGGGTAAGTTTTTAATGCACACAAAAATTATTGGGATATCCTGGAATCTACTTAGGTTATTAGTTGAGAGGAATATGAATGACTTAATGACAAGGTCAACAGAGATGCTCTGGAGTGTTGGGTGTGACAGACCGGCGCCCGGCGGATCCTGATGCCTTCTGCCCCCCCCCTCCCTTTTAGGCCAAGGTCTAGGGCAACCTGCCTTGAGAGGTGTGCCATCCTTTTCCTCTAGGAATGGAGCATACTACGATTGGCATTCTCTAGGCTGTTTGTAATGTTACTGATTGCACTGCCCTTTTAGAGAAACCTGTTCTTTGTTTTCTTTTTTGGAAAATGTATAAAAACTTTAAATAAAGAGTTCATTAAAAAAATTATATATATATATCACTGGTCTACGGTATTAAGCCTCAACCCTTTTAGTGGATTACAGCTAAACTACAATATGAGATATAGCCCATGATCACTACCTGTATTTCTTGAAAAAAGAAAAGCAAGCATTATCTTCTAAGCTCCTACTATCCCTTTAAGTAAACATAAAAGCTCATTAAGAAGCGTATCAAATGTTAGGTATTTACTAATGTTTCCAAATCTTTGTAATTTCTTCAGTTCACATCCTATTGTTTATGGAAATGTAGCTAATTATTTAATTGTAGCCTGCAGAATGCATTCTTTATCTCTGTTGGGATGCAATGAAGATGGGGATTAGAATACAATACAATGTCTTTCACAAGGATAAACATTGCATCACATGTTTTAGCCACCACATGATGAATATAACAATATATGCTGCCATCTGCTAATGTAGAAACAATGCAACAAGGGATGAATTGATAGGCATATGCTGACAAGCCTGTCTCTTCTATAGTTGAAAGGCAGTATGGGAAAATTATAATGTAAACCAACATCACACTATCATAGATATCCATGCAACTTGGGCAACCCTGCATCAATAAAAGAATCTATCTGAAAGTGAACTTGTCAGGTTAAGTATGCGACTGCAATCTTAAGAGTGCAGTGGGAGGAATTACACTAATTGACAGTTTGCCATGTACTATCAGTATCAGTGTGCATACAGATATAGCTGTCAATCACTGAGGAGGGCCATCCACTTGACTTAAAAAGGCAAAAGAGAGCAGAAACTTAAAGCCTATGGACACTTTTTGGAAGGGGGCATTTTTTTTCACTTAAATTCATGCATTTTTGGCTGTCAATCATTTTTGCTATAGGGCTTGATTAATAATTGTGTACCATTTCTCTTCTGCATCTCCTATATATTACTAATGTCCATTAGCAGCTTATCACCTTCATTTGCATGTTAATGAGCCTCCAGGAGCTATATGTAGAGAACAACAGGTGGTCTGTTTTCTGCATACAGCTATAATGTTCTGCCATGGGGCTGCCACAGACTCTGCTGAATACAATGTTGTCAGCACTCCCGTGGAGAATTCAGCACCATGGACAGCAAACACAGCATGCGGTCTGTGTATTCTTTACTGCGGCTAAACAATGCATTTTATGCACAGCTAAAAGTCATCCTTTAGCTGAAGAGTGAAAAATGGGAGCATTTACACACAACGATTATAGCTCAAATGATGGCTTTTGAGCAAATTTTGAGCAAAAATCATTGTGTGTAATTGAGCCTTAAGTCCCAATAAGAGATCAGTCAGTGAGGCTGGACTGACAGCTTGGTTTTCAGCCCTTATCTCTCCTCTACTGCACGTTTTATCAGCTAATGTATGACCACAGCAAATAAAAATATTGCTGTCCTCATAAATTAGCTGATAAGAGTGTGCAGAAGAGAAGTGATCAAATAGAAACCGAGCAGTCAGTCCAGCCTCAGTGATGGATCTCCTGGACTGCAGGTTCTATATACAGTGATATGTAAGAGCAGAAGACAAATCGTGAAAAATTTGTAATTAAATCCTATTGCAAAAATCATATTCAGACAAAAAATTGTCTCCAAAGGTGTCCATAGCCCTTAACCCCTTGAGTGGCACGCCCGGAAATTTTCCGGGACGAGCTCCACTGCTCATAGTGACATAGCCCGGAAGATTTCCGGGCTATGTATCACTATGGGAGCTGCAGAGCACAATGCCACAAGCTGTAACATTGTGCTCTGCCTGCACAGTCCCACAGAGAACAAAGCAAGGGCTTTGAAAAACCAGCAGAAGATATTGCCGGCATATCGGCAATCTCTGCTTTGTTTACAGGTTGCCATAGAGACCATCGGCTTGTCAGAAGCAAGCCGATGGTCTCTGTGGCAGGGAGAGCTTGGTGCTTGGCTGTCAGAGGACAGCTAGGTACCTGCTCTTACAGCAGAGATCAGAGAAAACCTCCGATCTCTGCTGTGTTAACCCTTTACATGCTGCAGTCTATGTGACTGCAGCATGTAAAGGGCTGTCACTGCAGCATGTAAAGGGCTGTCACTGCAGCATGTAAAGGGCTGTCACCATCGGACCCCCAGAATGTGATCAGGGGGTCCTGATGGGTCCCTGTGGAAGTCCCGTAAAGGGACAAAAAAAAAAAAAAGTTTAAAAAAAAAAAAGTTAAAAAATTATTTTAAAAAAATTATAAAAACACTTGTCTCCCTTTACTTTGTAAAAAAATAAAAAATACAATCACACATGTGGTATCCGTGTGTCGTAATGACCCAGAGAAGGAAGTTAATACATTATTTAACCCCTTAATGACACGGCCCCTTTTTTTCTTTTTTCCCCATTTCTTTTTTTCCTCCCTCCTGTTTAAAAAATCACAACTTGTCCCGCAAAAAACAAGCCCTTATATGGCCATGTCAATGGAAAAATGAAAAAGTTATGGCTCTTGAGACGCAACTGCAAAATTAGTTGAAATTCAATGATTAGACCATTTTAAAAAACCTGCCCTGGTGGGCACGACAGGGTGGTAGGAAACCCGCCACTCAAGGGGTTAAATCAACAAATTCCAAGTTCTACTGAATCTTTCCCAAAAAAAGTATTTGATAATCTGCTTGTTTCCTCTTGCTCTACATCAGCTGCATAGCTCTAGCATGTTCAACATATCATATTCCCTTTAAAATGCTAAAATTGAAATCATTAAAAATTTACTTTTTTGTTGGCATTTAATTGACCACACTCTTTGGAGGAGGCTGTAGCCCATTTCGTTTTACCTCAGCCCTATAAGAAATGAAAGCTACATTGTGATTGGTAGCTATAGGGAACAAAGACAGATTTTCTTTAATGGTTTAAAAGTATTTTATTCAAACTGCATCACACTGTTTACAGTATATCCATAAAATCGCAATAAAAATAGCATTAGCACAAAACTATCTGTTCTAATTTGTACTAAAACTTAGCTATTTATGCAGTACTTTTAATTAACTCTCCTGTCCATGACCCCCAGGGTCTGTTGGATCAGGGTCCATAGGAATAGAGATGGAAAAGATAACCGCACATAGAAGAAGGAAAAGAAAAAGTATGGTAAAGAGTACCTTGAAGGAAAGAAAGGTAACAGAGACTCAGGGACAAGTAGTCTGGATTGGTCCCATCATCATCAGCGACCCGCTGCAGATTTTCTCTTAGACAGCTTTTATATTGTGGAAGGCTATTTGCAAAGTGGATCAGTTAAAGGAAACGCAAGAGGTCTTCGCTGACAAGTACTCAAGTACAAAACCACCTCATAAAATTCAGAGCCTTGTTCAGAAATGGTGCCAAAGCAGGACTGTCACAAACATGAAGAAACTGAAGCCTCTGTCAGTCTGGATCTCCGAAGTCATCCATGACATTCAGCTGCAGATTGCAAATAGGCATCAAAAATCAACTCTGAGACTGTCCTAGCAAGTTGGTGTATCACGAGCGATGTGTCAGCAGTGCTGAAATCTTTGAACATGAAACCATACTGAATAACGTGTGCAGGAACTGAAAAAGCTCAACAAAGCTAAACGCATAAATTACTGTATGTGGTTGCGGACTATGATCGCTTAAGGACTTTTAGACCTATTGTTTTTTGACAGTTGAAGCGTGGTTTCATTTATGAGCTCACATGGTTGTACAGCATATATAGTACTGGTCTATTGAGATTCCCCACCTGACTCATGAAATACCACTGTATGACCAGAAAATTGGCATTTGGTGCTCAGTGACAAGAACACAAATAGTAGGCCCATTTTTTTTTTTTTATCAACTGTGAATACTGTGGTTTATCTCGACATGTTTGGCCAGTTTTATAACCAACTAACACCAGAAGAAAGAACGTACTGCCTTTTTCAAAGACATGGGGCAACATGCCACACCTCCCATGACTTATTAGCATGGGTTGCTGAACTATTTACAGAAGAGTGAACTGTGAGCTAGGGGATATTACCTCCACTTTCCCCAGACGTGTCCACATTGATTTTTATCAGTGGGAAATTTAAAGCAGAAAGTGTATGCTAATAATTTGCATACCCTTCATGAACTCAAGGAAAACATTCCAAACACTATCCACAATATCACAATTGAAGAGCTGCAGGCAGTATCAGCCAACATATGACGACATGCTCACAGGGGGCATAGAAGTGAACGGAGACCAATTCCATCATCTGTTGTAACATGTGAATAACTCAATAAAGCTTTGGGAAAAAATGTATCCACTTGCTTGTTCTTCTTGTCAAAGTATTGTCAGAAGTGGGCTACTTTTCCATGGCCCACCCTAAATAATGATTAAAGATTTTACTCAATGCCTATACAAACTGTTCTGCTAATATGCCTGTGCAATTATCGTATATATGTATTGTGTTTATTTCCTATTAGTAAAGTTGTCATAACCCGTTATCCAAAACATCTAGATGGCATAAATCTATACCATAATCAAGCTTCTCATATGCAATTGTTTCATTTTGCAGTTTGTTTTCTCTGGTCTTATATAGGATTGCAGGTAAGACAAGTGAGTTGTCTTCAGTCTGATTTATTATGATGGACAAGCAATCTATAACAGATGGCTGGATAAATTCACCCCTACAACATTTGTGATGTAAGTATATGATCCATCGTATGATTTTTCAGCATTTAATTTCCTGCGTGTTTGCTGAATTCAGGCTCTAGTGGCTAGACTTGTGGAATGCTGTAAATTTATATTATCTCCACTCATAAGGAAATGGAGAGGAAATTAATCTCTGCTAAATGTCGTAATGCTCTACATATTTTTTTACATAAAAAGGTGATATACTCTGTGCTTTAAGGATGATGATGTGGCCCACAATAGAGCAAATAAGGACATTCTGCTTTTCATGTGACCATAAAAAGTGGTAAAAATGTTTCATTGCTTCTGGTATAGATTATTTGCATTCTCTTCACATTGCTTATATTTCATATCTCAACCAGCTCGAGCTATGCTTTCAATAGCCCAAGATAACTTGTAAGTTGTGAAAATGTTGCCTTCACTAAAAGCAAATATATTTCATTATAAATCAGAAGCCTATCTGTATGTACCAAAACTGAGTTACTGTTATGAATCACAGTAAAAGGTTCTGGATTCAGCTACAAGGAGTAAAACATATTTCTGCTGAGCAAGAGGAGTATTACGCTGAAAGATTAAAAAAGCAGATGACATCCTAGTACATATACTTGCCATGTTATAACAACTCTGTCTGAAGAATTGCTAGATGTAGAGCATGATTTACAATAGTCGGGGCTGGCTTTGTTTCACCATTGCTGTTTCTGGGGCACATCAGCCACCCTTGATAAATGGGATGCAATAGATCAGGGGTTCCCAACTCCAGTCCTCATGGACCACCAACAGGTCATGTTTTCAGGATATCCTATGGTAAGAACACCGGTGGCTATGTCTGAGGCACCGACAATAATCACATCACCTGTGCAATACTGAGGAAATCCTGAAAACATAACCTGTTGGGGGTCCCTGAATACTGGAGTTGGGGAACACTGCAATAGATGGCCTCTCCAGATCCCTTTAGATTTGTCATGGATCTTAAAGGGGTTCTGTCATTAAAGGGGTTGTCTCGAGGCAGCAGTGATTTTTTTTTTGCCCAGTCCCCCTTTTTAAGCATACATTACTATGCACCAGTGTAAATGGCTTTTAAAGCAGGTTTCTACTCACAGTTCTTGTGTTTCATCAACTTATAAAACGTTTCCCAAAGATGGCCGCCGGTTCTTTTCCCAAGGATGCACTGCGGTTTTCTCCCATGGTGCACCGTGGGTCTTCTCCCATGGTGCACCATGGGCTCTGTGCGTTCCATTGCCGATTCCAGCCTCCTGATTGGCCGGAATCGGCACACGTGACGGGGGTGGAGTTACGCGATGACGCGTAGAAGGGGGCGGAGCCAAAACGCCACTCGTGCCCGGACGAACCAGAAGAAGAAGACCCTTCTGCGCAAGTGCGTCTAAAAAAGCTAGCAGACAGCGAAATTAGACAGAGCCATGGAGACGAGGACGCTAGCAACGGAGCAGGTAAGTGAATAACTTCTGTATGGCTCATATTTAATGCACGATGTATATTACAAAGTGCATTAATATGGCCATACAGAAGTGTATAACCCCACTTGCTTTCACGAGACAACCCCTTTAAATAAAAAATTCTATACTTACCTATTACTCCCACGTCAGTCTACTTACCAGATCTTCACCTCACTGATCTTCTTCTGTCTCCTGGGGAGGGTCACCTCACCTCCAGCTGGCTGATTCCTCTGATTCCTGTAAGGTTACGTACATTCACAGGCAGTCTCTTTCCTGTCTGACAATGTATGTTACATTACAGTTCACAGGCCAGCAGGGGGAGTGCCGAGCTATAGCAGAGACTGCTCATGCCCGCTGTCTCTGCAATAGATCAGCATTCCTTTCTAGCCAGTAAATGCTACAGCACAGGGACGTGACCTTTACTGACCCAGCCAGAAGAGAATGCAAGGAATGCAGCCTTCATAACAAGTTGACCAGCGTGCAGTGAGGTGACCCAGGGGGCACTGGAGAAGCTCAGCGATGAGAGATGTGGTAAGGAGACTGACGGGGAAGAAATAGGTGAGAATATTTTTTTTAGGACAAAACTCCTTTACTGGTAAAAAGTTTTATTTTTACATTATATAACATTGTGATTATATTACTTTATGTATGAAGCTGTTATTTGGTCATTGTGTGTTGGTACTACAGTATTTGAACACTGTATTGAGGTACTTACTTAGACATTGTGCAGCACTGCTTCTGTACCTTGTATCATTACTGCCATGTATGGTGGTGGTAGTATCATATAGTATTGTTTTTCAGGCAACTGAATGAAAACGTTACTTGGCCAACATATGCCAGTTACTTGGCAGGAAATTGCCTGATGCTAATATAATTATACGCTGGATATTTGCACATATGGGAAAGTGAATCAGCTGAACATAGCGAACAGATACCCTTTCTTATTTTACTAATGTAAGTTAAATTACTGGGGTATTCACTTCTTATATGCACTGTATGATATCTCCCTAGAAAATGTCAACAAATTATGGGGTGATCATCAGTTGAGGTGGCAGATGCATAGGAGCACCAATTGTGTCCATAGACTTGAATATGAGTAGTATTAACAGACTTATCTCATGGACAAGTGATACTGCTTCTGGAAAAAGACTATGAGGGAAATTTACTATGACTGACATTTCCATTGCCAGTCTTAGTATAATGTTCCCAGTGCACACTGCTCATAATACATGAAGACGTGCTTGCCTCATCATGTATGAAGGCCCTTTTATATGCAAAGATAACCTTAAGGCCCATTTAGACACAACGATTATCGCTCAAAATTTGCACAAAAGCCGTCTTTTGAGCGATAATCGTTGTGTGTAACTGCACTTACATCGTGCAGTTTTCATTATGCCGTCGCTCATCGTTGTCTTTCAGCGTGCTGAAAGATGACAATGAGCCTTATCAAGGATTCACAGTGGGATACAGCTGATACCATTGTTTTAGCTGTATCCCGCTCCTTGATCACAGGCTGGGTATGAAGAACAGAGCGGTCCAGCTCTGTTCTCCATACCCGGCATGGAGCGCTTGGAGCAGAAAACATCTGGATGCAGAAGACAACAGGGACACCCTGTTTGTCTTCTGCATCCTCCATTTGGAGCGCTTGGCTATATAACAGCCGGGTGCTCCGTGCAGAAAACAACTGGATGCAGAAAGCAAAGAAATGGCCATTAATACTTTATCATCTTCCTTTACATGTAATAGGACCTCCAGGAGTTGTTTGCAAAGCCCAGCGTGTGTTTTAACACACACCCAGCTGTGTAAACAGCTACCAAAACATTCCTTTGTTCTCCTTGCGGCAGACGTCAGATTGCATTGTTCTCTTTGCGGCTAGTATAAACATGCAGCAGGGAGAACATCATGCAGTCTATTGAAAGATGAGCGAAATACATTTGAATGGAATGTATTTGCTCAGTCTTTCAGCTGCTAAATAATGGATTTTAAGTTGAACAAAAATCCATTGTTCAAACGAAAAGTGCACAATGCCTGCGTTTACATGTAATGATTCGGCCATTTTTCAGCTGTTTGGATGAATTTTGAGCGATAATCATTGCATTTAAAAGGGCCTTTGAGCACATCTCCACACCTCTGTGTGCTTACTTAGAAGTGAAAAATTGTAAAATTTGCAACTTTTTTCGCCGGAAACTGGCATAAAAGGTTTTTTAACTGTCCTCATATTTTTCTAATCTTATTCAAATCTTGTATAGAGTGCTTGAGGACGCCTTTTAAAAACACATCCAAAGAGCGGGGACCTCTACTTAAACTTTTGTTTGTGTTAAACCTGTGTTTTGGCCATTTAGCTAGCAAATTATTTTTTGTCGTCCAGTCGGGGCATGAATTTACACTGAACAATAATTGGAATGATATACCGGTCCGTGTAAAAGGGCCCTTACCCTTTGTGGCAATTATTAATTTTTTTCATATTGGTACTATTCTAAGTAGTTTTTGACAGCGTTACTGTCTTTATTGACCTGACTTGTGTCTGATCACGTCTTTTGGATTACCCTTTACCCTCTTTCTGGTTTATCCCCATTATTGACCCTGCAGTGGTCTAACCATCCACTTCTATTCTGTCCCACTCTCTGTAGTGCTTCTCCTCCCAGCTAACTCATGACTAAACTTCTATGCTTACCTGTAAATATTCTACCTGCTATCTTTTGTACTTCTGGCTCTTACTCTTGGGTAACTTCTGACTATGCTCTGCTTCCGATTCCTATATACTACATCGGACATCTGTAATACTTTCAGTGTTGCATCCAAGCTTGCTTCAAGTTAGCTTATTGTCTCATCTCAAGGTTCTGTCTTTCTCCTGGTGACTATGGTGTTTCATCACTACATACTTTTTTGATTCATATAACCAACTGCTACCATTTGGAAACTATCCTGAGGATCAGACCTGGGGATCCTCTGCAGCCAAAACCAACCTGCCCTGCAGAAGGCAAGGGTGAAGACTAGGGGATTGTCCCAGATGCGAGTGTGCCAAGTCAATTGTAGTTACCTGGATCCAGAGTCCAGGTATACATGAATCATATAGCAGTATTATATATGTGTGCCATATAGCAGCACAATGTTTATTTGCAGTATGATGTATATGGGTGGTATAGTAACACTATTTATATTTGTAACATAGCCCCATAAAATATGTATTATTATAAGCAATCCAAATGGCAGTTACAGAACTTTTTCTCAGTGCTACTTTGCATTATCAAATACATGTTATTGGAATTAGGGGGGCACACTAAATCTTTGAAGAAACGTCTTCCTACGGCTCTGCAATAGTTACTAATATAATATGCTGCAAATCCTTGTAGTCTAGTATTTATAATATAATAGTCATTGCTTTTATTGTAGTTTTATACTGTCTCGGGTTACATCACTGGTCACAAGGAACTCTATCTCAACTCTGTACCTGCAAGCAGTCAGTGGGGGGTTCCCTTTGACTTCAATTCCTCTTTCTTTCACAGAAAATGAATGAGTAGATAAAAAAGGGTTGAAACAAAGTATCTAGGACCAAAGGTTTTTCCTGTGCACTGTCTAAGATGTGTAGGAAGAAAAACAAAAAGAATTATGCAACTTTGGTGACTATAAAGTGATGTATCAATACCACCACTGACATTTATTTAGAACTCATGTTCTCAGTGACAATGGGTTTCTCACATCTATGGCATGTACTGTATGACTTTGTGGCTATTACCTTTCACTGTGCTGCTGAGATTACTTTCTCTGATTAATCAATTCTGGCATCTGCAAATTAAGGGTGGCTAAAGTCATCTATTGTCATTTGGTATCTACCTGAAGTGAAAGTCACTTACACTGAGCAGTTATAATAAGACCAAATCCCAACTGCCTGTGTTATTTTCTATATTAGCCTACAGGCTTATAAAGTGCAGATGGATATGTGGAATGCTGGTACAGTGACAGACAGAGACAGAAACAGTGCAACAAAGTTTGAAATTTTACCTGGAACATAGAAATTAGTTACGGGTCTGTCACTCCATAGAAGAATACTATACCTAAATGTTGCATATAACTTTATGGTACACTCCAAGGAAGCTAAGCAACACATAGGCCTAGAGCCCATTCAGGCAAAGTCTTTCTACCCTAACTGGACTGCCGTAGCTCCAAGCTCACCCTCAGCAGTCCATGGAGATGTACTTACAGTCTCTCGGGTGGTAAAGCTTCTGCTCACTAAGCAATGGAGGATCAATGACTGATGTTCCTTCAACTCCTTGGTACTACAATTCGGCGTCTGGTGGCAGCAAGATGTATTGCGGTGGGCATGCTATTCACTCAGCAGTAGTTCAGGATTGGCCTACTTTTTGCTTGGCTCGGATCTCCTCTCTCTCTGACTCAGTTCAGCAGACTTTCTTCCCAGCTGTTAGTCCTCTTTGGACTTGTCAGCACTCATCCGCTTACACAATTGGACCCTGACTTGTACTCTGCTGTCATTCTGTGCATTTGAGCAGTTGTCTCTCTTCGTCTGTCTCTCTGTCACTTCATTCCACAGCAACTTATTTCTCTTACACTCCACTCTTCATAGTGGATTGCCTCTCTCTCTTCCACGTGGGAGCACCTCTCCCTTTATGCATTTGACTACACACAGACCATATGCAGAATCCTTGTCAGCATACATGTACCCAGCCACTGCATAAAGTTTCTCTCACTTATTTTTCCAATCGCAGAAGCCCTTTTCCACTCTCCACTGTTCACTTGGTCTTTCTTTCTCACAAAGTTCACTTTCATTCTCAGTTCTATAACAGGCCTCTCATTATCTGAGTCATCACAGGAGCAGCTTTTTTTTTCTTCTTTTCTTTGTGTCTCACAACTTCATGCTACAACACTCTTCATCTGCAAAGCTTCCACTGCACAGAGCTTCACAAGGCCCGTCTCTACTTGTGGGCCTCTGGTCACTTGGCCTCTGCATTATTTGAGGTCTCTGGCTGCCCCGCAGCATGGGGATGTAGCTGTAGGTATGCCTAAGACCCCCCTTGTACTTCTGGCATCTCCATGTGGTCTACAGCATGCCCTTCTAAACTACTTCAACTGTCCTATTACTGTTGCACTCTTGTAAAGTGGCACCATCAGGTGGTTATTTTAAAGGTCCAGGTACTTTTAGGATGTCATCAGGAGAGAGCCAGCACTTCCCTAGCAATCCCCTGATTTTTTGGTCAATTGACAAGCTAATTTTGTCACTATCCACATCATAGATGGGCATCGCTTCTCCTTTTTGTGCTTCATGTGCCAACAGCAAGCCCCCCCCCCCCCCCCCCCCAGTTAGTGTCAACAAAGGGGCATGGCTTGCTGATGACAGTGTTGCAGCTGCAAATAAAGGACCTTCTGAACAGAACTTATAGCTCATAAGCTGGTCAGTGCACAGAGCCAATACTGTTACTAAGTACACAGTCATACAGCCTCCATGTGCTGCCATATGTGCGCAGATAGAATATGCAATAATCTTTTTATGATGGATTTGTATGAAATCTGACAAATTCTGTGGGCCTCCATAATTCATCCATGCGCATGAATCCTTAAACTTCAATCAGTCATCTGTATCATAAGATTTATCATGGCTACATATAACTGAAAGCAACTCCTATACCAGACAGACAAAATTACACCAAAATCCAAGCTTAAAACAAAATATCCAAGTTGACGCTTAGCAGATAACAACGTATGGAGTGCTCTGACTAATAGCATAGGGAAAGGTTGTGATTTGCAGGCATATTGCGGTGTGAAAAAAGTCTCTTTATATTCTCAAGTCAAATGTGATCAGTGGCTTAATAAATATGGGTCCAGAAAAGTCCATATTGTAAAGTCTTTGTAGAAGTCTAATAGTTACTTTTTCAAACACTAGCTATATAGTTGGTTTTTCAGTTGATTATTTAATTTTTAGTTAGGATTTCTTTACTCTATTGAATTATTATTAAATATGTTATTGCTACAATATGAATTTTTATAAAATAGTTTATTAACAGTGTTATCCTTCTTATTCAATAAGTGGTGTTTGTAGCTACCTAAGTATATGACAGTGATATTTGATTTTTACCTTCGCAGTGATGTTTGTAGGGCCGCTCTCACACAGTCCGCTTTTCACAGTGTGTCAAACACTGCGCTAAACCCTGTAAAATGCTTCCAGTGATTTCAATACGGCTTCTCAGACTAGCGTTCGAAGCGTTCGGCTGTTTTTGATAGGTGGTCCAAAGTAGAGGGCTGGGTTTTCGCATCTCAGCCATGAAAAGCTGAAATAGGAACAACCCCTTTAAGTTTGACAGCTGGAGTGCAGTGAGTGCCCATGTACCCTAGTATGTCACCAAAATTACACATATGGTCTGCCTTACAATGAAATGGTCAATGGTGGTGGTGTGTTTTTCTGGGGCATGTCGGACTATTTTGGGTGGGGTGATCTATGCTCTACCTCATAATTTGTACAGAATTAAAGGAGTGGCAGTAGATCAACACCTTATGATCATGTCCATGTCAGGTGCTGAGAAGGGCCGGTTCCTGACACTCGAACAAACAGATTGATTACTTTTGCCCCAAGATTCCTGCTAATCATCAGAATAAGGGTGCATTCAGACAAGTGTGTGGTGGTGCTTACATAGGTGCGCACAAAACCAGCATGTCCATTTACATGCACAAACTCGCGTGAATGCAGGTCCATGCAGCATTGCTTTCAATGGGGCCGTGGCTGCTGTCGGCAGCCCCATTGAAAGCAATGGTCTGCCGGCAACCCCTGCAGTGATTTTTAGGAAAGAGCTTTAGATATATGCCCTTCCCTGAAAATCATTCCTATATGGTGTAAGAAATAAAAAAATATATATACTCACCTCTCCGCCGCTGCCGCGGTTCAGGTGTGTCTAGACACTTAGATCCCGTCACTGTAATGAAGTTCTTACAGTAGACGGTGATTTAAAATACCTGCCTGCTGAAAGGGCTATGTCTGATTGCCTAAGTGCTCAGCCAGTCACAGGCAGCGCTCCATCATTTATTGAATGAAAGCTGAGCGCTGCCTGTGATTGGTCACAGCGCTAAGCCAATCACAGACAGCACTCAGCAATTCATTGAATTAATTGAATGTCGAGCACTGCCTATGATTGGCTGATCGCTGTGACCAATAACAGGCAGCGCTCAACTGTCATTCAATGAATGATTGAGCGCTACCTGTGATTGACTGAGCGCTGTGACCAATCACAGGCAGCACTCAGCTTTCATTTAATGAATGGCTGAACACTGCCTGTGATTGGCTGAGCACTGTGAACAATCACAAGCAGCGCTCATCTGTCATTCAATGAATAGCTAAGCACTGCCTGTGATTGGCTGATCACTGTGAGCAATCACAAGCAGTGCTCAGCTGCTGTGATTGGCTGAGGGCCGTGACCAATCACAGACAGCGCTCAGCTGTCAGTCAATGAATGGCTCAGCCAATCAGATGCAGTCCTTTCAGCAGGCCTGACAGCTGCGGAGAGGTATGTTTTTTTTATAACTAGGATTGATTTTCAGGGCAGGGCTTATATTTAAAGCCCTTCCCCGAAAATCACTGTGGGGGTTCTGGCATCCTATTGCCTTGACTGGGGTCGCCGGCAGTGTCGGCCCTATTAAAATCAATTGGAGAGCTTTGCAATCCTCTGCCACAGCTATCACAGCTGTGGCAGGGGATTCTTCACTCCTAGCAGGGAGTCCCCTTGTCACTGAACACTGTGACAATGCTGTCACAGTGTTCAGTGACAAGGGGACTCCCCGCGGGGAATATTGACTCGTACCACAGACCTATGCAGTTTACACAAGTCCCATGTTTTACAGGTGCGCACGTTTGCACCAATGGTTCTAATAGATGCGTGGTTATGTGCGTACGTATGTATGCACATAAACACACTCATCTGAATGCACCCTAATAGTGAATGAGGCTGAGCTGCAGTTCCATGCACAGCTGGATTTATGGAGGAGTGATTGTGCATGGATAAGCTCACTGAAGCACCATGCCCCCTTCATTCTGCTCATTGGCAGCAGTTCTGGTGGCAACTTCAGTCTGCTTATTGGCATTGGATTGGACCTGCACCAATCAATTGTTGATGCACTTTCCAAATGCCATCAATGCTTAAATGCCATTGATGATGACCAATGCCTTGAACAAAGGTAGAGACTGGCAGCCCATTCACTTTTGACACTTTAGGAATACCCTAAATAGTACCAAGAAGGGAGCTGTTCTTTGTCTGATGAAAACATCAGTGGAAGTAATGTATAATATGACATCTAAGGTAGTTTTTGGCTTACTCTTTTATTGATAACAATATGGAAATACCATGCAAATAAAAACAGGCAAGACATGTTTTATAAGTACAAAATATAGAATAGTAAATTATTTTTATCAAATAAAGGTAAATGTAAATACATACTTTTGTATAAAAGGGTTGACATTTACAGAAAACCACATTCTATACTTTAAAAGGTTCATTAAGATGGTGGTTTTTATTTGAAATATCAAAACATTAAAAAATAAAAAGTATATATTTTAGTAGAAGAATCTATACTTGTAAGAGGGTACTCCAGCATAACTTAACTACTAATTACACAGTACTGCACTAGACTGATAACTTGTTGCTGTGCACTTGAGCTGTTTGATACACCATTGAAGCTAACTGAACATTCATTTTGTGTGCATGTGTATTGTCACTGTGTTGTTAACCTACTTTCATTCACTAATCCTGTAATAGGTCTTTAAAAGTTGTTGTGATGCTTACACTGTATACAAGCAGGAACATTGGGCTGGTGATGTTTCTATTCAATTGTATGGAGGCAGCAATGTGGCACTACACAAACTCCAAGCTTGGGTAAAGCAAGTGCCAACTATGATTTCTACCCATGTAGAGCATTCTTTTAGCCTGAGATTATTTTATTGCCAAGAATGTATGTAGTCACATATCTTGATTATGTGATTTGTGTAAACTTTCCCATGTCTATATGTTTTGTTACAGCACCTAGTTATCCATTATAAAATATGATTAGGGGTTGGCTCAGGGGGGCAGAGCTGCTTCTTCCTTTGACTAAACTCAGCATGTGTCATCTGATTTATTGAAGGGGTGTAGTCATATATGACTCTCATTTTAACTCTACCTGATCTCATGACTTCTTTAACAGTTGAGGCCCCAGTGAGATTATAACTGGGCTTTTTGACTTTCTTCAATGAATGAGTAGAGTGGGTGCATTTAGAGCTTGCACATAACTTGTCAGGTGTAAGACAAGCAAATATGGCACTGATATTGCATCTGAGACCTGGAAGAGGTCTGTGGAAAGGAGTTGGGTACTCTCAGTGTTTCTAGCTGAAGAGTTAACCCTTTTAATCTTGCTAGGCAGAGAATACTTTATGACTAGTGATGAATGATTAGTAGTATAATCAGTTAGTACCAGTAGTAGGCCGATTTCATGAAAAGCATTGTGAATCGGGATGGTTGATTCTGACTCCCATTAAAATCAAATAGGAATACAGCCACACATCTGGGGACCACTGTGCTCCTCCCAAAAATTGATCAAAATAATGTATAGTGGTATAGGGGGTCACTCATAGCCCAGGGGTCTCACTGAAACAAAAGAAGGCCCACATAGGGTCTCCTAGATGAAAAATTGCTCCAAAGAAGACAACAGTGTGCTTCTTGTTTTAAAAGCAATATCATAAGTTTCACAAGGAGAAATTCTGCCAGGGGAAGACAACACTCAAGTATGGCCCTACTCTAAGGAACAGCTATTGTGTTACTTAAAATCTTGCTACGAAGGCAGCAGGTGTGGTGCTTGTTTTAAAAGCAATATTTTGAAGTTTGCAAAGAAAAACTTCTCCCTGGTGAACAGAACAGCCAAGCATGGGCCTTCTCCAAGAGAAAGATGTAGTGCTACAACTGCATCTTGTGCTTTAGAAAGTTTTTGCTTTAGGAGAAGGAAGAGAAGGAGGAAACATGGCTGAAGCAGGAGGACATCAGCATGCTAACTAATCAGTGGAATTTGCTATTGGGGTGCAGAATTAAGGTGAAATGCATGCCTGGTTCATTTTCATAAACGTCAGGCCATCAACATTATCTGTGTACAGGCAGATGTGTCTGCAAGTTATCACCCTAACTGTTTTGCTGAACAGTCTTTCTGATAACACAGTGGCAACGGGGTAGGCAAGTACCTCTAAAGCAGTGTTTCTCAACTCCAGTCCTCAGGACCCCCAACAGGTCATGTTTTCAAGATGGCCTATAGTAAGAACACTGGTAGAAATGTCTGAGGCACTGACAATAATTACATCATCTGTGCAATACTAAGGAAATCCTGAAGACATGGCCTGTTTTGGGGTCCTGAGGACTGGAGTTGAGAAACACTGCTCTAAAGCATGTTGTGCAAGCTCTGACCACTCATCCAGCTTAGACACCCAAAAGTCAAAGGGGCCAATGCCATGTCTTAGCACATCCATGCAGGAGCTTACGTACTCTTAGACTATCATAGATAAGGGCTGCCTGTGACTGTGTTCTACCCTGTGCTTTTGCTGCAGGCTGAAACCTGCTGAAAAAAAATGTCTGTTAGCCTTTTCCTGTCACTGGTAGTAGTGCTGCTGATGTTAGCAGCTCTTTGTCCATGTGGCTGTGGTTTCCTAAACATATGAGTTTGAGGTCAGCATTTTAGAGTTTACCACATGCAGTGCTGTATGTAGGTTAGATTTTGTTACATACATATTTCTGTGCTGATGTGGAGGCGGTTGAAAGGTGGTATGAAAAGATGGAGGAAAAGAAGGAGGAGGAGGGCTGAGGAGAGGGCAGACATGAATGAATGCTCCACTACTCTTAGGGGTACCATGAGACGTGGACCACCACTATTGACTTCATGTCCCATCTGAAGGACAATGACTCCGTATACCGTTAAGGATATGTAATGACCCTGGCCATGCTTACTGAACCACATGGCCATGGTCAGGTGCACCCTGCCACTGATAGTATTTTTCAATGCCAGGGACATGTTATCACTCATATAGCAGTGCAGGACAGGAATGGCTTTTTGGGCAAAGAAATGGTGGCTTGGTATCTGGAAATGTGGGTTTGTATGGAGCATCACGTTGCAAAAGGCATCTGCGTCCACTAGCCTGAAGGGCAACATTTCCATTGCAAGCAGCTGTGCAATGCTTGCATTCAGGCTTTGTGCTCATGGATGATTGGGGTGGTATTGGTATTTTTTATGTTCCCATAGCTGGGAGATGGAGGATTGGTTGATGACCTGGAACATGCTGGAATATGGGGTGGATGTCAATGCTGGCAAGGGCAGTGGTGTTTTCGTGGCGCACCTTCTGCCCTCCGTTTCCTACTCTTGGCTCTGAAGCCTGCAGCCAGATGATCAATTGCAGAGGAGAAACCTGACATAGGCATGCCACTGCCTCTACGCAAAACTGTCAGAAGGATGAGGCTGACTCTTTGCCCTCTAGTCCAGGTGGGCTTTCCAAAGCAACATGAGTTTGTATACACATTGTGTTGAGGTGGTTTATGTTCTTGACACTTTTTAAATACTTATGAGAGATATTACAGATAACCACTCTTCTGTCACCAAACATTCCATTTTAAATAATGGCCAGACTGCACAATCATCTGAGCAGAACTAACTGTACGTCTGGTGTTGCTGCTGCAGCTAGTAGTACCTGAAGGTGGTCGCACTGCGCTTTTGTTTCTCTGGGACACTCTACTTGCTGCCTTGGTAGGGTACTGCCTTACCATATCTGCCTCTTTCTTCTCCCTCTGCGAGCTGCTACCATGACTCTCCCTGCCTCTCCATGTTAGATCAAGTACTTCATCCTCTTTCACCTCCTCTTCCTCTTTATTGTCCTTCTATCCATAGGTGGACTCTATGTGAGCACCAGGAGTTTGCATTTCCATTTCCACATCCCCCTGAGTACATATTGGCTGTGGAAGGCTGACCATGCACACTGACCCACCATCATTTTCCTCTTTGGAAAAAAAATGGTTTTGCATTGGTGCACTAAATGTCTTATCTTCTCCCTCTGGCTGTTTAGACTGCTTGTTTGACATCAATGACACTGAACGATCAACAGCTTTTTGACTGACCCATATAGACTGCTTCGGAAGGTGTGGGGGATTTGGCACGGAGTAAAGTAGAGCTAAATCTCATGGCCAACTGGTGCAGACTGACTGCGGTGTGCCTGTGACTGGGAGGAAGAGGAGGTGGTGGTACTTGAGGCATGCTGTGACATCCACTCTACAACAGGTTCCACATGCTGCAAATGTAAAGGACGGGCAGAACCACTTTTGAGGAATGGCAGCAGGCTTGCCTAGTCTTCTACAGAACTTGAAGCTATTGCTTTAATGGGAGCTGCTTGAAGTGCCTACTTGGCAAGTACTCTATCACCTCCACCACCACTGACACATCCCCTACCCCTCACTTTCTTCAAGTTTTCTTTTTCTTTAGTTTTAGTTTTACTTTTTAATGTAGTTTTATGTAACTTATCAGCTCACTTTTTACTTTGCAGAAAACCACTGCTAACTGCGTAAAACCTGCAAATAATTTCTAATGGCCGGACTAGTGACTTTGAACAATGCTTGAGGCTGCCGACACGCAGTGTGTGTTTTTGCTTTTTCCTGGTTTTGTGTCCTTTTCATTTTATATCAAGAAAAAAAGCACCACCAACTAAATAAGACACAATCCATTGGAGGCATTATATGTGAGAATAGAAGGCCACAGAGCAGACCATAGCTTGTATCTTTCTGAGCTGTTCCTGTTTAGCACAGCATGATTGAATTCCCCAAACCCCACTGCTGCAGAATCTAAGTTCTGCAAATAATTTATAGTGGCCAGACTAGAAATTATGAACAACATCTGAGGCCACAAACAGAGAATTGCAATATTTCCCATGCCAAAGCGCAGTTTGTTTTTCTGCTTTGCTGCTATATACAGTATGTTGACAGTAGCAAAAATGTACCATCTTCCAATGTACAAACCATGTTTGATATAGGCATAAAAACGTGACGCAGAAAGTTTCTCTGCGCACTCCAATAGAACCCCATTTAAGTTTTCTCCTGGTATACATGCTTTCATACCCAGCAGCAACATATCCTCTGTAGAATATCTGTCCCTATAAAGAACAGACCACGTGTCATATAGGCATATAAACGTGATGCAGCTTATCTGTCCTATGCTCATTTGAAAAATGGCTGCTGTCTTCATTGTGCCCTTGTTATATATAGCTAGGCCATGTGATGCAGGCATATAATAAAACAGCTGCCTATATGCAAGATAAAGGACACATTTGGTGACATCAGCAAGATGCCTTGGCTGCTGGTTAGTGGCACGCTGAACTGTGTAGCGAGCATCATGGGAAATTAAATTTTCCTGCAATTTTTTCCAAAAAATCGGTTTGGGCTAACCCAATTCAACTTTGCTAAAATCAGGACAATTTCATCTCCTGGCCGATCAAGCTGAGCAATAATATTCATGACTAGAGAAGACCCAGTGCATCCAGAAACTGGTCTTGGATCACTTCCTGCATATTTCTGTACTGAGGGCTTGAAAAGACTTATCATCCTAGCCAGTAAGTTTTACCAAAGACCAGTAACAGTGACCCAGCATTCCTTAAGTGCCATAAGTTTTCTTGTATGATTAACAGAGACCGTAATGCCAGAGCTGTGTGTTCAGGTGAGACTATAACTGCCAGGCTGTGTATGCCCTATTAAGACTGTAAACACCAAGCTGTGTGTGCCTAATAGAGACTGTAATCACCAAGCTACATACCAGTATTTATAACCATTGTGCTTTGTGCTCCTGCTAGAATAAAGTTCTGTTCTACTGAACTGTGCTGTGGCCACCTCTATTACTGTGCCTTACTCAAAGGATATACTACATCAGGATCAAGAGCCACACATGAAGGTCATTTCCACACGGACAACAAAATTGCGTGAATTTCCGACTTTTGCAATTTAAAAAAGTGCAATTTTATCACTGGTAGCAGTGATGCGATGCAAGATTATTCTAAGGAAGAAAATTGCTGACGCTCAAAAATCACAGTAACAGAGCTGCGATAGTGCAATCGCCTGTGTGAAACTGGCCTAATACTCACCTTGTAACATTTAATTTCTGTAACATGTTTTTGAAACACTGTACAGAAGTAGTTCAAAGAATTACAAATTCCATTTTTTTAAGGGAAAAAAATCGACATAAGAGAATATGACACATAAGCAGTATGAAAACAAGATCTGAAGTGCTTTGTTAATACACAAGTATGAGTGTTAACTGCTTTCATATACTAAGAAATCAGCACAAGCAGCATTTTCTGAGTATAAGAAAAACAGTAGAATGTTTCCTTATAGCAGTTTATTCTTTTGTTCTCCGCCTTTGAAGAGCTATGTAAGGTTACGTCCTCAGAAATCAGCTAGCACAGAGTTTTTCCTTTACACTTCTAAATGTGATACAAGCAATTTATGAATGTCTACTTCATGTAATTGGTACTGTGCAAGAGAAAATGTTGCTTAAAGGCTTATTCACGCAAACACATTTGCGCTGCGTATTAAATGTTCAAAATTTGTAGGCGCAATACACAGTGAAAAGAACCGTTTGTTTGGTGCATTTATTATGGCACACGCATTTTGGTCAAGCAAAAAAAATGCCGTATGTCCTATTGTTGTGCGTATTTCATGCAAAAACTAATTAAACTTAATTGCCTATTACAATCAGTGGGAGCATGCTTTCATTTTTTTTGCATGCACAATAATGCAGGGCATGCGTGTGCAAAAACTACAGTCAATACGCACACACGCAGACACACAGCGCCAATGCACACATATATATGCTTATGTCCGTGTGAAGTTATAATTAAACCTTCCGATATATTTAAACCAGAGTATCACCACAATTATATAGATGTTTGGACCCACAAGCAAAGCATCTCAACCAGAAAGTTTGCAAACTTTTAAGGGCAGTTTTACAAAGTAGCATTTTGGTCAATATTTTACAGCAGTATTTGTTATCAAGAGTCAATAGCAACAGTAAAAATTTAAAAAAAAGAAATTAGTTCAATATCTACAACATAAAATTTTATTTTTCAGAAGAGAAAAAAAACAACAGTATATAAATAAACACATGCAGTGTAATACAATATTATATTCTACACCAGAGGGCAAAAAGTTCAATGTCATGGTTCAAACCATGTGGTGCTAGACAGTTTAGGATAAATATTAGAGATGAGCGAGTATACTCGCTAAGGCACATTACTCGAGCGAGAAGTGCCTTAGCTGAGTATCTCCCCACTCGTCTCTAAAGATTCGGGGGCCGGCGCCGGTGACAGGTGAGTTGCAGCGGGGAGCAGGGGGGAGTGGTGTGGAGAGAGGGAGAGAGAGATCTCCCCTCCGTTCCTCCCCGCTCTCCCCCGCTGCTCCCCGCCCCCCGCCGGCACCAGAATCTTTAGAGACGAGCGGGGAGATACTAGGCAAAGGCACTACTCGCTCGAGTAATGTGCCTTAGTGAGTATACTCGCTCATCTCTAATAAATATCCAATAACTCTCAATTTACGGCATTTAATTAATTAATTAGGGTAACAATCTCAATACCCCTCAAAAAACTTGTATCCTTCAAAATCCAATTATGTTTAACAATAAAATCATGGGAAAGGGGTGGACAACGATACCCTTTTTGATATCATTTCAATGTTCAGTAATTGGTTTAAATAAAGGGTGTTTAGTATGCCCGACATATAAGTACTCGTAAGGGCACCTAATAATATAGATTAGTCCTTTTTGTATGACAAGTAATATATATTGTTGTATTCAAAACTGGATATTATTTGTGGTCTCACCAAAATGATTAACAATTAGACCCAAAGTCTACAAACTTGGCACCTTCCACAGGGTTGGAAGTCATCCTTATCTTTTAGTCTGGTGGTTTGAGGTGATGGAGTTTCATGTAGCAGTAGTGCATAAATTCTCTGACAGGTAGGGACTTGACTATTCCGGAGGAAGAGTGTTTTTTTGTCCCTCTTGGGACACTGTGACTTCACAGCGCAGTGTTGGCATTAGCTGCATGTGAGTCACTGCCAGCCAGGGTGTCCCAAATACTGTACTGTCATTTCTCTTCAATCACTTCTCTGATTTCTCCTCTTTCTTTTAAAAGGACCTGACATGCTATTTTACAACATTGCTTTAGCATCCACCATCCCAAATGTAATCAACATTGAAGAGGTGAGTACTTTGAAGTCTGTCAGCGTGAGCCATCAGGCTAGCTTATTTTCTCCTGTTTATTTAACCCTGATGGAGCCTGCTTGCATTTATGGAGTGAAGCTTTGTCTGGCACTTGTAGATGCTATTTAGGTGATTTATCCTTGCATCTGTGTTGTTTGCTTTCCAAGTATATGCACAGCACTATTCTTATTTGGGGAATATGCTGTGTAAAAACAGCCTAGAACCTCAAGAGAAATAAACAGAATGATGACTAATAATTGACACTTAAGTACAGCTCTCCTTTAGGTTGTAATCGCATATACAGTTATTGTGATTTTTTTGATGCTGTCTTTTAAACCAAATTCAGGAGTGATCCAAAAAGAAGGGCAAATATAACGGAAAGACAATGGCTTCTCTCTTTTGTATCCACTCTTGTGGTTGGATCAAAACTGTATTAAAAAGTGCATGTATGATTCCAGCATTTGACACAAGGCAAGGTTTCTGATACTCAGTCTTAGGAAACCTAGAAATAACATCAAGAAAAAAATGCTTATGCTCAGTATAGTAAAAATAATGTAAGTCCCCAAAAAAATGTTAGTTTTTTTTGTATTATCTTTACTAATAATGTTAGTGTACTACCTGTATGCTAAACTTTTCAATTCCATAATGAATGCACATGCAAGGGGATATATCCCTGGTTAATTTTACAGGTAGGTTCAATGCTGGAGACTACAGTAGATGGGGCTACTCCAGTACAGCAAATGATCAACTATCCACTACATGTTAAAAAAAAATCAAAGCTTCAATTAAAAGAGTACTTTGAATAAAATTGATACAAGGAACATCAAAGTGACAACTCATGTGTCATATACCTCGTCTGCCTAAGACCCTGCATTAGTTATAACACTGTATTAGTTTTATCTAGAGCGTTCTTCAGGCTTGGAGAGACTTTTTGGTAAAATTAATAAAGGAATGTCCTAATAAAAAGTAGTTAATCAAAACAATCCCATTACAAGAAAACACAACTCATACATAGAGTATGAAAACCTATGGCAAATCATATTTTACTCAACTTTTCAGCAGTCTAGCCCAACACTATCGGTTGTATTACGTCAGGTCTGTTTTCCCACAGACGAACTACAAAACACCATAAACTCCATGAGCATTTGCTGTCAGCCCACCACCAGGACTGACATGCTGACGGTTTTTTTCATTTATTTATTTTGATTTCAATTTTTCCTGGGACTTTAGATGTAGGGTTTAGTTTATTCAAAAGACTACTGCAGATAGAAACTACCTAGTATAACCTGCACAGCATCTGGGTATCTTTAAAACCATTTAACCCTTTATGGCTATATCTGTGCCTAAATCTTTAGATGCAGAGTTTTGCTTTATCTAGAAGTTTACTGCAGCTAGAATCTACCTATAATAACCCGCACAGCATCAGAGTGTCCCAGGTAGTTATCTTACCCCGTAACGGCTATATTAGCCCCAGGCTTATTATCCCGGGCTAATTTATCTGTTTGAGACTAGACCATATTCTGAGAGTAATCTGATAACTATAACGATCAGATTACTCCTTTTTGCTTATGTCTTGGACACAGTTTGTCTGTGAAGACGATCATACAATTAACTGGCTCTGGTCTTAGAGCCACTTCTAGACAGCTGTATATTCGAGTCTGAGTTGTCTGGCTCTATTCTTCCAGACACCCCTGAATTCTCGTCAAAACAATTGTGCTAGCCACAACCCAGTACACTACTGGTATAGCGTATTGATACCCCTGAGGAACCCACCAAGTGGGTGAAACGTGTAGGGTACCGCTGGTTAACGCCTAAATGCGTGTCAATTCTATTTTATACATGACACACAACTAACAGGACTGACTATTTTAGTCACGTTTGTTGACCAATAACCTACACAGGTCGAGTCTTAGTGCTTTACTTTGACTTTGCGGGCTGAGCGGTACCGGTCGACTCTAACCCGATTGGTCTCCATCTATGTGTGGCAAATGCTCTCATTATCGTCTTATACGATTTATTAATTGTTTGTTTTGTTTTTCTCTTTTCCTTATTTTAGTTATTTCTAATAAAAGTTACTTTTTAATATTATTAGCTTTACGGTCCATACAGTTAAGTCTTTTCCATGAGCATTTGCAAATTAATTTACATCCTGTAACAATATCTCTAATTCAAGGATAGAAAACCTAAAATAAAGGGCGACTTTCACATGTCAAAAAGATTACACAATAAATTGTGACAGTATTCATCAACGCAAACTTTGGCGTTAGCATTGGATGTTGAGATGGCATTGAGTTGCCTGAACCCGCTACTAAAAAATCCAACTCTGCTGTTTACATAATTAACACCCCGCTGTCATTAAGACTTTCCAGATGGATTGCTGTGAGGAGCAGCAGTTAGAATTTAGCACCTGATAGTTGTAAAACCTTTACAGTAATTAAAAATAAAGAGTGGTTGAGTTATAGCATATAACATTTAGCAAATTAACATATTTAAACTACTAAGAAATAATCCAAGATCTAACTCTATAGAAAAATGGTATGGTTATTGTGAGAGAAGTAGAAACATGGGCCATTATCCTCAGTGAGCTTACTACAGGTCACTTATTTATCTTGGTGGGAAATGGCTTTAGGAGAAATATATTTACTGAACTTTTTTGTAGTAAATGTCCAAAGTCATTTTACAGAATCCAAACACTATTAGAAGAAGATAAGTAATTAAACGCATATTGATTTTTGGACACAAAAAACAATTATTTTCATCAATTGCATTTAATTTGCAGGTCTAGCGTAATGATTTCAGGAACACAACAATTATTTCTTATAACTCAGTAAAGGCTAGATAGTTGCTATGTAAAATGGAAAGAGGTTCTGCTTGACTCATTGAGAACAAAACAAAAATGTATTAAAATTTAAGTTCAGTAACAAAACAACCGAGATGTAAATCAAACTCAAGACACTTCAATTCAGAAGTTCTTTTGGCAAATTGTAAGGATGGAAACAGTGTTGGTCCTTAGACATTCTGCAGACCTTATGATTATCCGGAAGGTCGCCATTGAGTTGGGTAATGGAACTACCAATAATAGTGATGTAATTGCTAGTCAAGCAGCTTTTCTCTCCTAGTAATTACATCTCTACTGTTGTTCATGTCATTATCCAAGATGTTTTACAATTGTAACGCTCAGGGCAATCAGATTTTTACATGACAAAACTATAGTTTGGCCTCTATACAAATCCATATTTAGACAACACATTGAAAAAAAAATGTGCATAATTTTGGGCACCTGTGCATGAAAAGGGAATATCTAAACTAAACTCAATGCAGAGAAGAGTAATCAAGGTAATTAAAGCAGCACTACCGCAAAGAAAAAGTTTGTCTGTATAGCACAACATAGGCTATTATTAAAGAATAATGTAGACATTCTTGTCTATGAATTGTGTATATAGATGTGTCCTTTCTTAGCTTGCCTCTAAACTTGACACATCCCAAGATATATAGTGTAAGACGTTAAAAAAGTATAAATCCTTTGGATACTCAGCAGATGCCATCTATTCACAATCACTATCCATCATCCATTTAAAAAAATTGTTTTACATACAATATTTATTTTTTACTGGTTGGTTGTGACAGATGTTTTAATGGATTCCATCCATTGACTCCCATGTTAAAAGAAAAAAAGTACACATTTAATGCATACCTCTTTTAAGTGGATGGTGCAAGAATCTATTGAATTGGTGTCCTGACAAACTGTACAATGCAATTAAAAAAAGTCAAGAATGGACACATCTGTACCTGTTTTAGTTGATATGCCATTTTTAGGTTGTCTGTCGTCATGATTCCTATCTTCCCCCTAATATGGTTCCCCTAATGCAACCTAGATTTCTCATCATGCTGCTGGCTCTTCAGAGACAATGAGGCAGAGTCTCATCACACTGCAGTTGCTCTGCTCTGAGTCAGGTCCAAGGACAGCAAGTGATGGATCAGTGACATAAAACTCATGTCCCTTAACTCATACTGCAGAGACTGTGTATTTCTATGTTGTGCAGCTTCACCCTGCTCCCCTCTACACTCTGTATATGATAGGTTTCTCCCTGTCACCTCTTACAAGCAGGAGACAGAAGAGAGCAGTGTGAAGCTGCATCTCAGAAATACAAAGGAAATTCAGCATATAACACACAAGAAGTATAGAAAATTAGAATGAGACAGGGGAGTTTTATAACTCTGCATCATCGTATGGACTCACTTATTATATAACTGTTCTAGTCTCTTAGATAAGGCACAAATTATATCTTCCACAACACTTTATACTATGGATATACAGAGGAACAAGTAGGCTGAAGCTTGGAAAGGAAAGCTTGTAGGGGAGCTTTTAGGATCTGAAAGATACTGATGTAATCTTGTAGTTCAAAGAAAGCCAAATCACACAGGAGAACAAGCTCTGGATTGGAAGTCAAACTGAGGATCACATGGCTCATTTGCCTATAATGAAAAGATTCAAAATGGATGTTTGCACATTATATAATGTTATCTTAGCAATATTCTTGCAGTGTATGTAAAACAATCCTACATACTCTCCATGCTAGAGACATAAGACTTTTCATGATTCTGGCACTGGATTGGAGTCAGCAAAGGCAGGCAATGGTGTCAGGCAAGCCGGTGGGTTGGTACGCAGATAGGGTAAGACAGTACAGAGGATTCAACAGGGACATAGTCAGGAACAAGCCAGTGGTCGGTACACAAAAGGACAATCTTCTTTTAAAGGGAGCAGGTAGAGGTAGGAGCTGGTTTAAAGGCTGAGTGCTCAGAGCAGAGTAAGCATGCCATAAGGGAGTGGCAGGGCCAGGCTTTTATATTGTGCTTAATCAAGAGAACAGGGTGGAGAAACAGGAACTGGATTACAGGGGCAAGGAACATGAAGCTAGGTTTATGCAGGGGAGCTATGCAAAGGGCTGGATAGCTCACTAAGGAAGAGCTGTTGCCTAGAGTACAGGAGCTCCCAGTTTCTAGTCCTGACAGTTGCCCCCTCCTTCCAGGATGTCTTCCGAACATCCGAGGGGCTAGTTTTCCTGGATACCTGCAATGGAACTCTCTTGTCAGCCTAGGGGCATGGACATTGGAGGCTGGGTCCCAGGAATTCTCCTCTGGGCCATATCTCTTCCATTGGACTGTAATTGGACTGGGCCATATCCCTTCCATAGGTACTGTAATTTCCTTCTATATATTCTGGAGTCCAGAATCTTCTTGATTTTGTACTCCTCCTCTCCTTGGATCTCCACTGGTGGCGGAGGTGATTGAGTCCTTCCTGGAAAAGCATTTTCTTTGAAAGTTTTGTGGAGCGATATGTGAAAAACCAGATGGATACTCCATTTGCCAGGCAGGTCCAGACAAAATGCTGTGATCGGGAAAGTCCCAACTAATTTATGCCCGAGCTTGGGGGAAAGAACATGACTTTTAAGATTCTTGGTTGATAGTCATATTTTATCTACTACCTGAAAGGTAGGGAAGGCTTTTTGATGTCTATTTACTGCTTGCCTGTAACTTTTCTGACCCTTTTGTATTACTTCTTTTTACTTCTTCGGAACTCCCTGCAATGTTACAAGTCTCTGGGTGACAGTGGAGATGGGAGTCTGGCGAGGGTGGCCAGGAATGAATACGGGATGTAGCCCATAATTTGCAAAAACGGACTCTGAGAGGTTGAACAATGTTTGGCATTGTTTTATGTGAATTCTGACATTGGTAGGTAATCCACCCAATCATCCTGGAGGTGGGAGATAAAACATCAGAGATATATGTTCCAAAGTCTGATTTGTTTTCTCGGTCTGACCATTGGACTGGGGTGGAAAGCAGAACATGAATTAATAGTGATGTCCAGGGCTGTGCAGGGATTCCATGCAGTCTGACTAATTCCTTGATCACTAGTTCCACAGGATACTCAGCTGTTGGAATTCCTTTGGTGGGAATGAAATGAGCCATCTTTGGGAGCCAGTTTACCACGACAAGTATGGTGGTCAACTCTTTCGATAGAGGCAAATCCACAATAAAGTCCATAGATATGGATTCCCAAAGTCTAGGTGGAACTGGAAGTGGCTGCAGTAGCCCCGAGGATGAGTTTGGGGAATCCTATTGCTTGCACACATATCACAGGATTCAACATATTTTTTTTCACATCACCCTTGCATTTGGGCCACCAGAAGAAATGAAGCAGGAACTCCAAAGTCTTTGTGATCCCAAAATGTCCAGCAAATTTAGAGTCATGGATTTGTGGTAAAACCTCAAGTTGACCCACGTATGGAACATACAGTCTATTTCCCTGCATCCAGAACCCCCTCTTAAACTATAGGTTTACCTCCCTGAAAGGCTGATTGAGGAAAAGATCATTTTGATAGCCTTTTTTAAACCTTGCTAATAGTCCTTTTTGGTTGAGAATCCCCAGGAAATCTCTAGGAACCAGAATAGTACTGTCCATACTAGCCTCTACCCCTGATTTAACAAGAATTTTCGACAAGGCATTGACCTTACCATTTCTGGAATCAGGCAAGTAGGAGACTTTAAAGTTAAACCTCGAAAAGAATAAGGCTCATCATGCTTGTCTTGCTGATAATCTTGTGGCTGTATGGAGAAACTCTAAATTCTTATGGTCCATAAGAACAGTCACTGGATGATGAGCTCCCTCCAAATGATGTTTCCATTCAGAGAAGGCTACCTTAATGGCTAAAAGTTCCTTATTCCTATTATTTTTGTGAGAGTGTAATAGGCAAGATGTTTTTGAGAAGTCCTTTATGAATTTTCAGCAAAAATTTGCAAATTCAACAAAGCATTGGACATCTTTTAAGTTTTCTTGGAACAGGCCAATCCACAATAGTCCTAATCTAGTTAGGAGTCATACTCAGACTGTTTGAAGAGATGATATACCCCAGAAATTGCATCCTGGTCTGCTCAAATTCACATTTCTCTAATTTGAGATAGAGACAGTTCTTCCAGAGTTGCTCCAAGACCAACTGGAAGTGGCTACAATGTTTCTCTAAGTTGTGACAAAAAGAAAGAACGTCATCAAGGTAGGCCACCACAACCTGATCCAACAGATCTTGAAGCACATTGTTAATAAAATATTGAAAGGCGGCAGGAGCATTGCAAAGGTCGAACGGCATGACTAGATATTCAAAGTGTGCATATCTTGTTCTGAAAGCAGTCTTCCATTCATCCCCAGAGTGGATCAGTATAAAATTATATGCTCCTCTGAGATCCACTTTGGTAAAGATTTTAGCTGCATAGAGCCTCTCCGGCAGTTCCAAGATTAATGGGAAAGGGTAGCTCTTCTAAATAGTAATTTTATGTAGTTATAAGTAATCAATGCATGGTCAAAGATTGGAGTCTTTCTTTTCTATGAAGAATATGGGTGCCCCAGCCGGGGAGGAAGGGTGCCAAATGAAGTTCTTTAGATTTTCATTCAAATATTGCCGGAGGACCTTCAACTCTGATTCTGAAATATTTTAGATATGCCCAAAACAGAATTAAAGTTCCAGGAAGCAGACATTATTGAACTGATGGTACTGCGATGCCAACTTCTCATTTTCTAGATGACACCTCTCGGAGTCTTGCCCCTGATTGGAAGTGGTTAGCTTTGATCAACAATTCACCCTACAATACTCTAAGGTAGGAAGGTAATAGTTCTTGATCCCCAGTTGATGGCAGGGTTGTGAGTGGAGAACCAAGAGATTCCTAATATAACTGGAAATTTTCGAGAAATGAGATGAAAACTAATTGTTTCTTGATGGTCCGGTTCAGTACAGGGCAATGCAGTACACAGGATTCAGCAGAGGCATAGTCTGAAGCAAGCCAGTGGTCAGTACCCAAAGAGGGCGATGCAGTACAGGGGATTCAGCAGAGACATAGTCAGGAACAAGCCCATGGCCGTTACACAAAGGCAAATCTTCTTTTAAAGGTAGGTAGAGGTAGGAGCTGGTTTAAAGGCTGAGGGCTCAGAGCACAATAAATACACACTAAGCGAGTGGCAGGGCCAGGCTTTTATAGTGTGTCTAATCAAGAGAAAAGAGTGGAGCCAGACAGGGAAACAAGAACTGGATTACAGGGGCAAGAAATGTGAAGCCAGGTTTATGGAGGGAAGCTATCCAAAGGGCTGGATTGCTCACTAGGGAGAGCTTCTGCCTGGAGTACAGGAGCTTCCAGGTTTAAGTCTTGACAGATTAACTGTGTATGCTCAACTTTAAATTAATTTCTATCTGTTCCATTGAAGTCAATTGCACCTATTCAAGTCTATGGATGCAGCCAAACATGTGCAGTGATAGACAGAGCACATCTCTGCTAGAGAAAAAGACTTCCCACTGATCTGCTGCAGTGGAAAGCCCTGTCCTCCAAAGGAAATAGAATCAGTGAACAACATAGACTCAACAAGGGACAAAAGTAGAATGAAATTAGGTGCCTTTTAGATGGACAAGATCCAACAAGAATCTGAACAAAAGGCTAAACGCATGCACTGACTGAACAACGTATGATCATTTGTATGCTTATCATTTGTCGTTCAGTTTCTGCCTGCATGAAGAGAGCACAATATTTTTAAATACAATACATTACAAAAATGTTTAACTTTTTAAAAAGGGAATTTATTGAAGGCGTTTAAGTTAAAGGGTTTGTCCCGAGGCAGCAAGTGGGTCTATACACTTCTGTATGGCCATAATAATGCACTTTGTAATGTACATTGTGCATTAATTATGAGCCATACAGAAGTTATAAAAAGTTTTATACTTACCTGCTCCGTTGCTGGCGTCCTCGTCTCCATGGTGCCGACTAATTTTCGCCCTCCGATGGCCAAATTAGCCGCGCTTGCGCAGTCCGGGTCTTCTTCTTTTATGAATGGGATCGCTCGTGCAGGATGCCGGCTCCGTGTAGCTCCGCCCCGTCACGTGCCGATTCCAGCCAATCAGGAGGCTGGAATCGGCAATGGACCGCACAGAAGCCCTGCGGTCCATGAAGACAGAGGATCCCGGCGGCCATCTTCAGCAGGTGAGTATGAAGACGCCGGACCGCCGGGATTCAGGTAAGCGCTGTGCGGGTGGTTTTTTTAACCCCTGCATCGGGGTTGTCTCGCGCCGAACGGGGGGGGGGGGGGTTTAAAAAAAAAAAAACCCGTTTCGGCGCGGGACAACCCCTTTAATGGAAAAACCCCTTTAAATGCTTATATACTATACACGAGTAAAGAAAACAAAAAGTCATCTGTACATGTTTGATTAATGTGCAATTTTCTTCAATGCTACAGCAAATAAAACTTGTATAGAAGAGAAATAGATCCATGTCAATATATAGAAGTGGCTATTCGTCGGAGGCCTTGTTGTTATCAGTGTTGCAGCGCTACAAGCTGTCTGGGATTATAAACACGACAACAAACCGCAGTCACTCTTGGTAATTAATATTTAATAGAATTCATCCTGTAGGAACTCAACAGATCCAATGTGTTGATTAAAAAGAAATTGGAAATACCATCCTGTCAAGTTAATTTAGCATTTTCAGATTAGCTGCTTCAGTGCTAGACCATTAACCATTGTTTTGAGCTACACAGGAGCAGTGAATGTTATAGTTGTATAGAAGTGTTAACATGCATTGTATGGAAAGGAAACTTTCACAGTATATGTTGGGTATAAAGAACTCCTACCTTTTTAATTTGAACCATTCTGTAATCAAATGTCTCTTTTTCTGCATTGTCGAAGTACACAGTATAACATACTGAACATATATATATATATATATCATACAGTATAACATGACATAATATGACTCACTGCGTCTAAACTATGCTTCTCAAAACACCCAAATTTCTGTATCTTTGTTTTTGGTAAGTTGACATAACCTGCAACGACTGGTATCATTTTCCACCCTTTTTAATATTTTTTTCATTGACCTCAATGATAAAAAAGAAATTGGATCCTGTAATCCAATGCATCAGATGGTCGCATATATTGACCCGCCATGAAAACGCGGCCGATATACGCTCGAGTGAATAAGCCCTAAAGAGAAGCCGAAATTCACATGTGAAGAGAACTTGGATTTTGATACCTATCCAGACATTTCATCATGACACATCATGTATAGAAACTGATCATGACTGATCTTATTTACATCTCAACTCTGAAATTTTGTTAAAAGTTGGAATTAAGCTTTAAGTTTGGTAACTAGAAACACCCACCCTAGGCCACGTATTATGATAGATCCAGTAAAGAAAATGGTCACGATGATCTTCCAAAGATACTGGTCATGACAGAGACAAAGATAAATGTATCATAGAACAAGGCAAAGCAGCCACTAAGGGTCAACTAGTGAGAGACAGACCTACTCAGGAATTGCTGTTTTCCTAGGTATAAAGGATGGTAAGAACCTGTGCTGGGTTCCACAATGTTAGCAACTAAAGGTGTGAGAAATTAACCCAAGGGTTAGAGAAAAAAGATAGGGGCTCTTGTCTCAGGTTGTTAAGGGTGTGGAACTGTTAACCAACACTAGAGAGGGGCCCATTTTAATCTTTGCTTTGAGTAGTGGGACTCAAAGCATATTATATCCCCCTTAAATCGAATTAATGAAGACTCATGCACTTTAGTGTTAGCTTGATTTATATATCTTGTAACAATCGGCTATTAAAAAATGTTTTTACTCCCTTATTCTTGTTGCAGGCCTGTTAACAGGTTAGATATTGATCCATAGGGTAGGTAGCATTGCAATAGGTGCTGCTGTGGGTGATAATTCCATCACTTCGCATCATTTGCATGTAATAAGAACAAGAATTTAGCCCCTCTTTTCCCTATATACACACACACACACACACACACACACACTGAGGATTGCTGTCAACTTCAAATCCTGAAAATAATAAAGGAATGGCCAGATCGTAGCTAAAGTTCTGATGCTGGATGTGTGCAGACCAAATAGTTGAGTGCTGCAAATCTTCTTCGGCTCTTTTTACGTGCTAAGAAGAGTTCTTCTAATTAATTTAATGAGGATAGAAAGGCCAAGGTCGCTGTGGAGAACAGGAAGAAGGTTTAGTGAGTTAATCGATTTTAGGTAAGATAGTCTCAAAGAATCCTTACATAAGACCCCAGTACATACTGAATAGAACATTCTGAAGTTTCTGATCATTAAATATTACTTTGGAATTTCCTAAAAAAAATCTTATAGCCTCAGAAATAAGGATACACAAGCAGAAAATAGTACTGATTTCTGCACATGGATACAGCAAATACTTCAAGGCTTGTTCCGACAAGATACAACATGTTTTCTCATCTTCATGTTGAAAGATCAGTCTCATCCCCAGAGGTTCCAGCAATAACCCCATCATAGAAGAGCTTCTCTTCTTTGCGGGTCAGTATCATTTTTAACAATGACAATCCTTTGTATATCATAAAGAAGGCTAGCCCATTGGGAAACCAACACAAACCATAAAGTGCAAAACAATACATTTCTACTGACGTTAAAGAAATATGCAATATAGTTTTCTTTCCCTGCTGATCACTTTACAAATCATTACAGGGCTTGCCTGGTCTTGATAAGTTCCACAAAGGGAACTGGCAGAAAGATACATTTGAAGAAGTGCAAGACAGCCATTATGAAGCAGGGGCAATGCCAGCAAGCTCTACTTTGTAGAAAAGTAGGGGCAAACTGCATCAAGGGTGTAATAAAGCCTATCTCCATTGGCAAAGCTATAGGGGTCACAGTTGCAACCAGGCCACTAAGCCAGGTGGCCCCAAATGTCCCCCTTGCCATTTTGGCAGCCACGGCTGTCATCATTGGGCCCCCCCAAACTGCAACTCTGACTTTGGCCAGTGTCTAAACTCACAGTAACTTCTCTACTCCACTCAGGCTGCTGCTTCAGCAGTCAAACTCGTCCCTCGACTCATCCTGCACAGAGAAAAGGGAAATGGGTAGAGGAATTGGGCCACTCAGACAGCTTCAAGTGTGACTGTGAAGAGGTCTATGGAAGTTGAGACACTGGCTGGAATTGCACTATATGTCTCTACACAGTTGGAATCACTATGCAAAGCTGGCATTATATGATGACTGCAATATTTAGAGATATACTAAAGCTGAGACACTGTATCTAAGTCGACTGTGTTCTTAAAATTTTCTAACAGATGTGTTCTCTATGAGATTATATATACATTTTTTTTTACTTTTCTCTGTTGGCTGGAGAGGGGGGTAGTGCATGTCTTTTGGAGCTTGTGCCCCATACCTTTTAATACTCTAGCAATGGTCCTGGCTGATAGTGCTATATTGATCAGCCACTTAAGAGACCCAGCGGTGCAGCAGTACATTCTCAGTGGACCACGACTGGTAGCCATACACAGCAGTAGTGACGGGGGCCCAAGCTGAACTTCTTGCACCAGGACCTATAGGTCTTTAGCTATGCCCCTGCCTATCCTTTTCATTGCTCAATGCTTATCTTACTGTCTTTACCTCACACAAAAAAAACCTACTTCCTGCCAGTCATATTATACTTTATGGGCTTTTCCAGTCAAATAGTCCTATTGTGTATTTGTACATATGTAATGCTTCTCCTTTACCCTTCCTCTGTCAGATCCTCTTAACCTTCCACTTACTGAACATAGATATGACTCACTAAATGAGTAAGATCACTAACAAAATAGTCCTAGACTGCATCAAACCTATGTTTTCATTGGAAGTCAAAATTATAAAACAGAGACTCTCATACTTTGGCCACATGATGCAAACTAATTTCTTGGAAACATTGATAATGCTTAGAGTGGTCAACAGCAAAAGAAGACCGGGCCATCAAAGAATGCACTTGACTGATACTAGCAAAGCCAACACCAAAATGCAAATGATTGAACTGGAAGAAGCCATACAAAAAAAAACCAAAACACAAGGAGAGGGCTGATTCATAATGTGACTGATAGTCGGCCCCAACAAAACAGCTAAAGATAGATAGATCTACTTATTATTATTATTACATATAACAATATAAGAAGTATATTTAATAGGAATATGTATGCAACCTGTGACTCTTCATGTGATGTGAAACTACAATGCTAGTATGCAAAATAAGCTGAAGACTGTGAATAAGGCTGGTTACTGACATTTTAAAACAGATGGAATACTAAAGGTTGAACATCAGGGAGGTAAAAAAAAGTATAGAATTGGCATAAACACATATAAAGCACCTCCAATTAAATACCTGGCTGCTAGATATGCTGGCAATGTAGTTCAGTGGTTACATCATCGGATGGGAAGTAAGTACCTACATGGCATTTAGATTCCTTCCATCACATAGGCACAATCACTGTGCATTTTATATTTAGCTTGGCGTATTAAAACTTGAAAAATTGTAGACACCATTACACAGTGTGATGACAACATATGATGACTGTGTATTTGTGAGTGTATTTGATGCCCACATGGTTAACTTGATCTTATCTGGTAAGCTCTTTACACTGGCCAAGATCTTAAATTGCAGGAAAGAGTTCTTGGAGGGTTCTCTCATTCTTGGAGAGAAGTGGCATATTCATCACCAAATGCTGGTCAAACTGGTTTCAATCGCAAGCAAGATGCAATTGGACAAGTTTCAAAGGAAAAAAGCAGATGGACATTTTCTGGGCTAAATCCAGCATCTTCCACCACCAAGTGGGTGGAGGAAGTACAAGAAGGTGGTTGGTTCGAAGGTGGACTTCTTCCTTGGGTTTGCTCCTTGTTACCTGGTTGCCCGGTCTTAGGCCAGGGACTACGGAGTGGGTACATACCAGAGGTCCCAGTGAAAAGTATAAAACTTTATGCTGGACAATCGGATGGGACTGTTTCACATTTCATTGGGACAGCTCATTGTAGCTGGAGTGTCTGCCATTTGCTATCTACCCTCAAGAGCAGAGACATTAAGAACTTGATGTAAGTTTAGGTTCCTGTATCTTTCTCCCTTTTATTTTTATAACTGTTCTACATTTTTGCTTTGTGTTCTATTTTATCTTGCTTTAATCACTGCATTTTTTTGTATTAAAGTCTAAAAACTTTGATAAGTTTGGCTCTTGTTACTGTGAACTGTTGTGTGGGTGTATTTAGGGGAATTCTGGCCCAATCTGGAGCGTTGGCAGCAAGATTATGGGTGTATGGACTGTGTTAGAGTGTGATAGATGCTCAATTTATAACCTGAGTGGAAGGTAAGCACAAGATTAATTGAATGAAAAAAAGATTAACCCCTTGTAGTTACCCCCAAGTTACGTATTCAGAGAGTGTGTTCATGACACACAGCCTGAATGCTCTTTTGTCCAGATGACTGAGCATGTACAACAATATTATTATAACTTTTCAATGCTTTATTGTATATAACTTTGCAATTGAATTATGAGCCCTGTAATATTCTTTATAAAACACAATGGCTGTATGATTTCATTGAAGAATTCCTCAGAATGATTTACATAATGAATTGACAGAAATTTTTTACAAAAAAGCAAAAAAGAATGCATAACCATTTACATATAGATGAATTTCACTATAGCAATTCATAGAAATAATAATGTAGAAATAATGACAGATGAGTAATTTTGCTACCTACCTAACTGTTACAAAGAAAAATCTTTGGTATACCGAACTGCAAAATCTTTCTTGGTAGACCAATTATAAACACATTAGGTGTTCATTAAGGTGCATTAGCCAAAGGACGCTATACTGTTACATTTATAGGAAGTGGCATTGCTTTAATGCGGCTAATATAACCTATTAAAAGGTATTATAGGAAACAATTTAGATGGCTGGTAACAGAGAAGCTAGGAAACACTTGTTAGTAATTACTGACTTTAGCTTTGGATGAAGATATCTGGATGACTGCTGGCTGGACATTTCAGAAGATCTTAATTACAATAATGAATATGTTTTTAAAATACTAACTAAACTTTAAAGTACAATTCATTATTAGTATTAGAATTGTACTTATAACTGAACAGTTATAAGTTTCATATAATGCATAGTTTTACAGATAGTCACACAGACTTCTCTACAGGAAAAAAAAACTGAAAAAAACATGACTGTATAAAAAAGCCCCCCCCCAAAAAAACTTTTTTAAATACACATGCAGAAGACAGTTAACTCTGTCATACCAAATAATTATTTCTCGTCTGTATCATTGCGGGAAACAGCAAAGACCTTGGGTATAGCTTCTGCCATTAGGAGGCGGCACTAAGCATAAAAAGTGTTAACTCCTCCCACTAGCTATACCCCTCCTGCAGGCATAAGCTAGCTCAGTTTGTATGCAAGCAGTAGAAGCAGCCAGTAGGATACGACATTGGTTAATAAATTACAATACATAAGAACCGTAACTTATTCTAACTCATGTGCGACCGCACTGAGCACACTCCAACAAAGGAGTATATGATACAGTCCTAATATCAGACTGGGTGTGTGCTGTGTCCCACAACGAACAAGTTGAGAAAGTGATTTTACGGTAAGTTATACCAAAAAAAGTTTTTCTCCTCTGCATCATTGGGGGACACAGCAAAGACCTTGGGATGCTCTAGAGCAGTACCCAATGGGGTGAGAAAACATAATAAGCCATAGGTGTAAAGCAGCGTAAACAGCTCTTCAACCACAACTGGCATTAAGGAATGCCTGGGCATCCATCATGCCCAGAGACGGAACATGAAAGGTTAATGGTCCCATCCACCCACCAGGAGAAACTTCCCGACGAGGAACTACCAACAAGACACCCAGGTTAATGGTCCCATCCACCCACCAGGAGAAACTTCCCGACGAGGAACTACCAACAAGACACCCGCTGTCCGGGTAATGAGCCATAACACAGCCTGAACACATCGTGTCCCTGACATGGAAATCCTGTACTGCCATGAAGCAGCGCCAGTGCAAGGAGCCCACTAGGAAAACCAAGAATGGGATTTGTCTTGTCAGGAGTACCAGTAGAGATCTGGGACTGAAGTCTCCATTAACGTGGGGTCACGATGCCACATGTAGAACAGTAACATGCAACCGGTTGATAACGGCTTCCTTTGATGAGAGGGAGATTCCGCCCACTAGCGCCTCCTGCATGGATGGGAGAGAAGTAGCCAAAGCAAGCTGGATGCGCCATCAGTAGCATCGGCAATGGAGCTGAAACTTCAAAAAGCTGGGGACCTTCTAGCTGTTGACCTAGTTAAACAGCAGGGTCCATTGAGATCCAGACTGTTAAACCCCAGCTATGCAAGCTGTTGTTAATGACAGCCCCACTGATGAAGGGTTAGTAGTAAGCATCCCAGACGATGCGTGGGAGCTACTGCTACCAGAGAGAATGGGAGCTGTAGATGCATGGCCCAAAAAACTACTAGTATCAGCCTCTGCGCCTGTAACATGGCCACGGTATCCACCTTTTGCATGAAGTCTATGGTTTTTGACGAAGTCTAGGCTTGGAAATGGCTTCTCTCTGGGATGTCCACAAAGGTAGCTGCTTACTAAGGTGTCATCACAACCACCAACCAGGCAACAGAAAAATGGGCGAGGATCTTGCTGGTCCCATCGTGGAAAACATTCAGAGTTGGGAGCGCTAATGATTGAAATCAGTATCCGTGTATGCTTTTTCACGGTCTCCTGCACGCAATCATGCAGCAAGATCATGCTCAGGAAGATCACAGTGTTATAGTCTATAAAGGTGAACGTACCTTAATAAATTTTAGAAGATTTGGGGTCTATGGTGTAATTCCCCCATAGATGCTGACTTCATCTATACTTGGACTCCAGCGGAGCCCACGTTCAAACACGAGATCTTAAGATGCAATCAGTGACATCCAGAATGTTTAGCCCTGGTATTATCTTTCTGCACCTACTGGGTACCAAGGTTCTGAACCTTTCCACCAAGTGTTATGAGCAATAATTTGTTAGCCTGTCTAATGAAGGGGCCTGTATGCTCTGAAAGGTTGCAGATATAAGTTTTCTGGTTTGCCAATGAAGGCATCATTCCAATAATATGTGTCGTGTTTACATAAAAATACTTCATAAGGCTTTACTCACACGAGCGTAAACCGGCCGCTGTTTTTACAGCCGGCCGATACATGCTACCATCTGATGCTTTGGATGCCAATGCATCAGATCACACAGGCGTATTCCCGCAGTGTAAAAGCGCCTGGCAGGCCAGTATAGCGCTGGGCGCTTTCACACCAGGCAGGAAAGATAGTTCTGGAACTATCTTTCCTGGTCGGAATACGGCCACTGCCATAGACTCCTATGGGAGCCAATTACAGCTGCCAGAGAAGGGAGGGAGTTTAGCAGTGTGACTGCTAAACTTCTTCCCCTTTCTCTCCTCCTCTCCGCCCCTTGCCAGCTGTTTGCAATGGGAGGGATGGGACGGGGGTGAAGCCAGTTGCTAAGCTCCAGCCCCCTTCCCGCCCTGTCTTGTCCCTTTGCAGAGATCCGGAAAAGGGGGAAGGAAAGGGGGAGACAGCTTAGCAGAGCTAAACTGTCTCCCCCCACCTGACGGCAATGCAGGCTCAGTGTATATGCGCTGGGCTCGGGCTGTCTGAATAGGCGCACAATCATTGTTTTTATGGTGCCGTTTTTGATTACATTTTTGAACCAAATCAGATAAGGGAGTAATATGTTATGCTTTGCCTCCTTTTTGTTCCTAAAACTGCGCCAAAAACTGTCACAAATGGCACAATGCCAGTCAACCATTTAGTGCATAGTCCTAATGTAACCTACAAAATCCTAATATCTGCTTGTATTAAAGCAATGTATCTAAAAAGTTTGTCATAAATTTCTGTTTCCAGATTTTTGTCTATTTTGTTAGATACAAACACTTTTCCAGTTACTGCTGTACCATAAGATGCTCTGTGCCAAAACTGGGAATCCTTATAGCTTTTTAGCTCATATCACCAATCATCCAACAAACTACTCTATATTACTCATATGCGGCTTTCGAATAGATGCTCATATTTTCAGCCTGCAGTAAATAATGTGTTGCATTAGCTAAATTATTACAGCCAGTAGTGGAAAATACATAAAACTGAATACAATTCTTGCTGGTTAATATTTAGTCAAAGGGAATATATCACATATATTTTTTTTACTAATTCAAACCACAGAGTGAAACATTTTCAATTTTCTAATTAGATTTTTTTTCTGAATCTAGATTTTTTTATTCTATTTTCTGTACACAGCTATGGGTGCTGCCATCGAACCTGAGCTGCACTGAACAACATTTAGAGATATGTTTTACAGCAGCTTCATTCACACAATGGAGAAGGGCTGACCCATTGACTTCTATGGAAGAGTTTTCTAGGCATTTTTTGTGACTTGTGCAGAGATCATTGTGCATGGAGGGGAAAAGATAAACTGCGACCATCAACTATTCTGAATGTTGGATCCTGTGTTATCTATATACAGGTGTCACTTATCCCAAGCAGCATTAGAATGAGAAGGAGATGACTGCTGAAAATTTGCCTCTGCATAACAGGAAGTATCTATCTATTATAAGGCTTAGGGCCCTGTCACACGGGCTTGTAAATCCTTCAGATTACCCCACCCAGGAGGTAATCTGAACAATTATTATTCAATGTAAATGCATACCCCGACTAAATAACAAATGCGAATTTGGGTGTACACTACTATATATTTCAACTTGTTGCACAGAGACTCCATGTCAGTTTCATCGGGCCCGGCGGCGAGCGAGCGCGCTGTGAGGGAAGAATCTGTCTGCAGAATAGAACAGCTTCCCTTCACAGCGCCTGGGGATGGCGGCGGCATTTGAGCAGAGAGAACAATACAACACATAGGGAAAGGGGGGAAGGGGAGGGACAGAGTGGGGGCAAAGTGTTAGTGAAAAGAAAGTGTATCTAATAGGGACCCCTCATACACTGTTCTACACAACAGTACAGTAGTGTCTGCAGCTGTTCTATAGAGAACAGGTACAGCCACATCTGGATGGATCTTCCTCTACTGTTTTACACTTAGGTGTGGATGGATTTGTCAGCCTTGTCTTCACCTAGTTGCATGGCAGATTTGTTTTTTTTTTTAATGTACAGAATAGGCTGCTACAACCTTTTGCAAAAATTCTTTGAATTGCCTATTTTGTACATTTAATTTTTCCCATGTTTTTATAAATTTTGCACTCGTAGGCCTAGTGCCCACGGCTGTGACAGGCTCCGCAAGCGGCATACCGCAGAGGAGTCCGTCACGGCGCCCCCGCAGAGACCCCATACTCACCTCCGGATCCGCTGCCCGATGTACCGCATCCCCTGCTGGATAACCCCTTTAAGCATTTAATAACTGCAAACTTTTCTTTGCATAGGCACTAGAGATGAGCGTACTCGCTAAGGGAAAATACTCAAGTGAGTATTGCCTTTTGCGAGTACCTGCCCGCTCATCTCGGCTTGGGTTCTGGCAGGGGCTGCAGAGAGGCGGGGGAGAGCGGGGAGGAACGGGGGGAGATCTCTCTCTCTTTTCCCCCTGCTCACTCCCGCAACCCACCTCTCACCCCTGCCGGCAGCCAAATCTTTTGAGACGAGCGGGCAGGTACTCGCATAAGGCACTACTCGCTTGAGTAGTTTGCCTTAGCGAGTACGCTCGCTCATCTCTAATAGGCACTTTAGTTCTTTTCATATGGGTTGAACAGCAGGGGCATTATTTTGGAGCGTCTACCTGTCAGATTAGGCAAAATTTGTGCAGCATCTTGTTATAATTTGGTATTTGTAGGAAAGTATTATGATCTGCTATGATCTGTTTTTTCCTCATATGTAATGAAGTCGTCAGGTTCTTAACAAATGTCTGCTTTTCTTAACTAGACAGTATACGCAGCATGCTACATTATTCTGACCATTTAAAAGCAATTGTAACCTGATGGAAAAAAGTCCTGAGAGAAGTGTGAACACATAATTTGATTTCACTGTTATCTCTTTGCTTTAATCAATCTTCACTATGGTAAAGCTTCAAACACTGGCAATAAATGGGGACATGACATTGCTTACACAATTACTGCACCCCTAGTAATTATATTATCATTATTTCTGTGGTGCCTGCTGGAGGACAGATTTGTCAGCAACTGCAATGTAATTTGACTATAAGGCCTTAGTCACACGGGCGTTTTTTTGCGCGATTTGCGGATCACATGACAGATGCGCATCCGCAAATCGCGTGACCGGGGCCAAAAAAATTGCCCGAAAAATCTGCTCCTAGCC
Organism: Eleutherodactylus coqui; assembly: GCF_035609145.1. Lineage (NCBI taxonomy): Eukaryota > Metazoa > Chordata > Amphibia > Anura > Eleutherodactylidae > Eleutherodactylus > Eleutherodactylus coqui. The sequence goes on from NC_089837.1 coordinate 402,777,174, forward strand.
GCGTTTCATTAGAAACGGGCCGGAGCTGTCCAGCGCATTGAATTCAATGGAGCCGGCAATCAGATTGGTCCCTGCGCTGAGCCAATGAGTGGCAGCAGTCGCTCACCCATTCATAAATTCATGAATGGGTGTGTGAGTGAGAGCTGCCTCTGATTGGTCAGGCTGTGACCAATTAGAGGCAGCTCATTCAGCAGGCGGGGATTTTAAAGCCTCGGCTGCTGAATACTATAGAGAAGCAGTTCAGGAGAACTGCCGGCGGCCGCGGCTGAACTCCGGCTGCAGCGGAAAGGTGACTATACATTTTTTTTTTTTTTTTACACATTTCTGGATGAATTGCTGGGAAGGGCTTATATATTTAACCCCTTCCCGTCAATTCATCCCGCGCTCGCTGGCAGCCCATTGCTTTCAATGGAGCGGCTGTATTGCCGGCTCCCTTGAATTCAATGGGCAAACATCGTTCTTCTCTGTTACAGCTGTGGCAGAGAAGAATGATTTGTCTTCTATATGTTCTCAATGGGGTCGGCGCTGCTGCCGCCGGCCCCATTGAGCGCATATAGAAAAGAGAACAGGAATCGCAGATCGCAGATAGGTGCGATCTGCGATTTCTGTTCTATAATTTATCGGACGAGCGCAGAAAAAGCGCTCATGTGTCCGATACCATTGCAAACAATGGTTTTAAAAAAATCACCGGACGCATGCGCATGCGCAAATCGCACGAAAAAACGCCCGTCTGACTAAGGCCTAACTGAGTGTTACTCAGCACAACCTGTTCCAGCACCCCGCTCCTATCCATGTTCTAAACACAGCTACGTCACATCTCCTTGATAATCATAAAAATTCCTTAGGCTACAACTTCACGGCCATCTTCACACATGGCGCAAATGTGGCGGATTTTTGGCTGCTGGAATTGCAGCAGAAATTCCACAGTATTTACAGTTCAAGGCATGTGGAGGAGATTTCTAAAATGTTTCACATACTGTGGAAAATTTCGGCAACAAATCTGCAGTGTTTTAGAAAAATGATGCAGATTCTAAATCCACGGCATGCTTTATTTATGTTGGGGATTTCTGCTTCGGCGTTCAGCCCAATTTAAAATGCTGCTGGCAGAGTTTGGCCACTAGAGAAGATGGCTGAAGAATCTAGAGCTCCTGTGTCACAGCTCTTTACTCACCCTTAAATCCCTGCCAACAACTTGTTTATAGCATATCCCATGCCTGGGTCAACTTCTTTGCTGGATCATCAGCCACCTCATCTAGTGTATTGGACTATCTTCCAAACAGTGAAGCGAAACAGAACCAAAAGCTGCAAGCCTCAATCCAGACACACCAGACTGCTTTGAGAAATTTAAAACATTAGATCAATCTGTTTCTGAAAATACCTTAAAAAATGCTCATAGCTCTGAGAGGATCTCTCCACAATGGCTTTACTTAAGTCATTCAGCCCTTCATTAACTGAAATTGGTGACAAGAGTATCTTACATGGAGAACAAAGTGGCATTTTTTGCTTCTGTATACATGAGTTGGTAGACTCAAACAATAAACTGGAAGACAAATTCTCCCAATTATAGGCAAAGTTGACTGAAGACCCATTTACATGCAAATACAATCTTTCAAATGATTGAAAGATTGAAAGTTTTTGCGATCATTTTACATAAAGTGTTAATGGACACTAATGTCCATTAACACTTTGTCATCTTCATTTGCATGTAAAAAGGTCTCCAGGAGCTGTTTGCAGAGCTCAGCATGTTCTCACATGGGCTGCCCGCAGAATACAATGTAATCTCCCGTCTTCTGCTGAGAACAAAGTGTGCGGTCTATTAAGAGATACTTTATCTCCCTGCAGCTGAACGATGGATTTTATGCTCACCTTAAAATCATCAGTCAGACGAAAAGTGCGCGATGTGCATGTTTACACGTAACAATTATTGCTCCTCTTCAGTTGTTTGAACGAATTTTGTTTATTTATGTATATTATCAGAGACTTTTACATTTAATATTTAACAAACTTAAAAAGTGGGTATGCAGTCATAATAATAGCTAGCAATTTCAATAAATGAATAAACATCTAAATACAACCCCATGATGATCATAAATAGAGATGAGCGAGCACCAAAATGCTCGGGTGCTCGTTACTCGGGACGAAATTATCGCGATGCTTGAGGGTTCGTTTCGAGTAACGAACCCCATTGAAGTCAATGGGCGACCGGAGCATTTTTGTATTTCGCTGATGCTCGCTAAGGTTTCCTTGTGTGAAAATCTGGGCAATTCAAGAAAGTGATGGGAACGACACAGCAACGGATAGGGCAGGCGAGGGGCTACATATTGGGCTGCATCTCAAGTTCACAGGTCCCACTATTAAGCCACAATAGCGGCAAGAGTGGGCCCCCCCCCCTCCCAAAAACTTTTACTTCTGAAAAGCCCTCATTAGCAAGGCATACCGTAGCTAAGCACCACACTACCTCCACCAAAGCACAATCACTGCCTGCATGACACTCCACTGCCACTTCTCCTGTGTTACATGCTGCCCAACCGCCCCCCCTCCCCCCCACAGTGCACACCAAAGTGTCCCTGCGCAGCCTTCAGCTGCCCAAATGCCGCACCACCCTCATGTCTATTTAGAAGTGCGTCTGCCATGAGGAGGAAGCGCAGGCACACACTGCAGAGGTTGGCACGGCTAGGCAGCGACCCTCTTTAAAAGGGGCGGGGCGATAGCCCACAATGCTGTACAGAAGCAATGAGAAATAGAATCCTGTGCCACCGCCATCAGGAGCTGCACACGTGGGCATAGCAATGGGGAACCTATGTGTCACACACTATTCATTCTGTCAAGGTGTCTCTGCATGCCCCAGTCAGACTGGGGTTCTTTACAAGTGGACACAGATGCATTTATAATTCCCTGTGGACCCACAGCATGGGTGGGTGCCAGGAAGCCACCGGCGGTACATAGAAATATCCCATTGCATTGCCCAACACAGCTGAGGTAGTAATGTCGTGCTTAATGCAGGTGGGCTTCGGCCCACACTGCATGCCCCAGTCTGACTGGGGTTCTTTTCAAGTGTACAGATGTAGTAAAAACTCCGTGTGCACCAACAGCATGGGTGGGTGCCAGGAAGCCACCGGCGGTACATAGAAATATCCCATTGCATTGCCCAACACAGCTGAGGTAGTAATGTCGTGCTTAATGCAGGTGGGCTTCGGCCCACACTGCATGCCCCAGTCTGACTGGGGTTCTTTTCAAGTGTACAGATGTAGTAAAAACTCCGTGTGAACCTACAGCATGGGTGGCTCCCTGGAACCCACCGGCGGTACATAGAAATATCCCATTGCATTGCCCAACACAGCTGAGGTAGTAATGTCGTGCTTAATGCAGGTGGGCTTCGGCCCACACTGCATGCCCCAGTCTGACTGGGGTTCTTTTGAAGTGTACAGATGTAGTAAAAACTCTGTGTGCACCAACAGCATGGGTGGGTGCCAGGAAGCCACCGGCGGTACATAGAAATATCCCATTGCATTGCCCAACACAGCTGAGGTAGTAATGTCGTGCTTAATGCAGGTGGGCTTCGGCCCACACTGCATGCCCCAGTCTGACTGGGGTTCTTTTCAAGTGTACAGATGTAGTAAAAACTCCGTGTGCACCTACAGCATGGGTGGCTCCCTGGAACCCACCGGCGGTACATAGAAATATCCCATTGCATTGCCCAACACAGCTGAGGTAGTAATGTCGTGCTTAATGCAGGTGGGCTTCGGCCCACACTGCATGCCCCAGTCTGACTGGGGTTCTTTTCAAGTGTACAGATGTAGTAAAAACTCCGTGTGCACCTACAGCATGGGTGCGTGCCAGGAAGCCACCGGCGGTACATAGAAATATCCCATTGCATTGCCCAACACAGCTGAGGTAGTAATGTCGTGCTTAATGCAGGTGGGCTAAAAATTTATTTGATTACACTGTAGGCGAGGGCCCACAAAAATTGCTGTATCAACAGTACTAATGTACCTGAAAAAAATTGGCCATGGCCAACCAAGAGGGCAGGTGAAACCCATTAATCGCTTTGGTTAATGTGGCTTAAGTGGTAACTAGGCCTGGAGGCAGCCCAGTTTAACGAAAAATTGGTTCAAGTTAAAGTTCCAACGCTTTTCAGAGCATTGAAACACCTAAAAATTGTTTAGAAAAATTATGAGTGAGCCTTGTGGCCCTAAGAAAAATTGCCCGTTCAGCGTGATTACGTGAGGTTTCAGGAGGAGGAGCAGGAGGAGGAGGAGGAATATTAGACACAGATTGATGAAGCAGAAATGTCCCCGTTTTGGATGGTGAGAGAGAACGTAGCTTCCATCCGCGGGTGCAGCCTACGTATTGCTTACGTATCGCTGCTGTCAGCTGGTGGAGAAGAGAAGTCTGGGGAAATCCAGGCTTTGTTCATCTTGATGAGTGTTAGCCTCTCGGCACTGTCGGTTGACAGGCGGGTACGCTTATCTGTGATGATTCCCCCAGCCGCACTAAACACCCTCTCCGACAAGACGCTAGCCGCAGGACAAGCAAGCACCTCCAGGGCATACAGCGCTAGTTCAGGCCACGTATCCAGCTTCGACACCCAGTAGTTGTAGGGGGCAGAGGCGTCACCGAGGATGGTCGTGCGATCGGCTACGTACTCCCTCACCATCCTTTTACAGTGCTCCCGCCGACTCAGCCTTGACTGGGGAGAGATGACACAGTCTTGCTGGGGAGCCATAAAGCTGGCCAGGCCCTTAAAGACTGTTGCACTGTCTGGGCTCTACATGCTGCTCGATCTACGCACCTCCCCTGCTACATGGCCCTCGGAACTGCGCCTTCTGCCACTAGCGCTGTCGGATGGGAATTTTACCATCAGCTTGTCCGCCAGGGTCCTGTGGTATAGCAACACTCTCGAACCCCTTTCCTCTTCGGGAATGAGACTGGGAAGGTTCTCCTTATAGCGTGGGTCGAGCAGTGTGTACACCCAGTAATCCGTAGTGGCCAGAATGCGTTGAATGCGAGAGTCACGAGAAAGGCATACTAACATGAAGTCAGCCATGTGTGCCAGGGTACCTGTACGCAACACATGGCTGTCCTCACTAGGAAGATCACTTTCAGGATCCTCCTCCTCCTCCTCAGGCCATACACGCTGAAATGATGACAGGCAAGCAGCATGGGTACCGTCAGCAGTGGGCCAAGCTGTCTCTTCCCCCTCCTCCTCATCCTCCTCATGCTCCTCCTCCTCCTCCTGAACGCGCTGAGATATAGACAGGAGGGTGCTCTGACTATCCAGCGACATACTGTCTTCCCCCGGCTCTGTTTCCGAGCGCAAAGCGGCTGCCTTTATTGTTTGCAGGGAACTTCTCAAGATGCATAGCAGAGGAATGATGACGCTAATGATTGCAGCATCGTCGCTCACCACCTGGGTAGACTGATCAAAGTTTCGAAGGACCTGGCAGATGTCTGCCAACCAGGCCCACTCTTCTGAAAAGAATTGAGGAGGCTGACTCCCACTGCGCCGCCCATGTTGGAGTTGGTATTCCACTATAGCTCTACGCTGCTCATAGAGCCTAGCCAACATGTGGAGCGTAGAGTTCCACCGTGTGGGCACGTCGCACAGCAGTCGGTGCACTGGCAGATTAAACCGATGTTGCAGGGTGCGCAGGGTGGCAGCGTCCGTGTGGGACTTGCGGAAATGTGCGCAGAGCCGGCGCACCTTTACGAGCAAGTCTGACAAGCGTGGGTAGCTTTTCAGAAAGCGCTGAACCACCAAATTAAAGACGTGGGCCAGGCATGGCACGTGCGTGAGGCTGCTGAGCTGCAGAGCCGCCACCAGGTTACGGCCGTTGTCACACACGACCATGCCCGGTTGGAGGCTCAGCGGCGCAAGCCAACGGTCGGTCTGCTCTGTCAGACCCTGCAGCAGTTCGTGGGCCGTGTGCCTCCTATTTCCTAAGCTGAGTAGTTTCAGCACGGCCTGCTGACGCTTGCCCACCGCTGTGCTGCCACGCCGCGCGACACTGACTGCTGGCGACGTCCTGCTGCTGCTGACACATCTAGATTGCGAGACAGAGGTTGAGGAGGAGGAGGAGGAGGAGGAGGGCGCTTTAGTGGAAGAAGCATACACCGCCGCAGATACCACCACCGAGCTGGGGCCCGCAATTCTGGGGGTGGGTAGGACGTGAGCGGTCCCAGGCTCTGACTGTGTCCCAGCCTCCACTAAATTCACCCAATGTGCCGTCAGGGAGATGTAGTGGCCCTGCCCGCCTGTGCTTGTCCACGTGTCCGTAGTTAAGTGGACCTTGCCACTAACCGCATTGGTGAGGGCGCGTACAATGTTGCGGGAGACGTGGTCGTGCAGGGCTGGGACGGCACATCGGGAAAAGTAGTGGCGACTGGGAACAGAGTAGCGCGGGGCCGCCGCCACCATCATAGCTTTGAAGGACTCCGTTTCCACAACCCTATACGGCAGCATCTCAAGGCTGATAAATTTGGCTATGTGGACGGTTAACGATTGAGCGTGCGGGTGCGTGGTGGCGTACTTGCGCTTGCGCTCCAACACTTGCGCTAGCGACGGCTGGACTGTGCGGTGCGAGACATTGGTGGATGGGGCCGAGGACAGCGGAGGTGAGGCTGTGGGTGCAGGCCATGAGACGGTTGTGCCTGTGTCCTGAGAGGGAGGTTGGATCTCAGTGGCAGGTTGGGGCACAGGGGGAAAGGCAGCGGTGCAAACCGGAGGCGGTGAACGGCCTTCGTCCCACCTTGTGGGGTGCTTGGCCATCATATGTCTGCGCATGCTGGTGGTGGTGGCTCCCCGGCTGATCTTGGCACGACAAAGGTTGCACACCACTGTTGGTCGGTCGTCAGGCGTCTCTGTGAAAAACTGCCAGACCTTAGAGCACCTCGGCCTCTGCAGGGTGGCATGGCGCGAGGGTGTGCTTTGGGAAACACTTGGTGGATTATTCGGTCTGGCCCTGCCTCTACCCCTGGCCACCGCACTGCCTCTTGCAACCTGCCCTGCTGATGCCCTTGCCTCCCCCTCTGAAGACCTGTCCTGAGTAGGCGTTGCACACCAGGTGGGGTCAGTCACCTCATCGTCCTGCTGCTCTTCCTCCGAATCCTCTGTGCGCTGCTCCCTTGGACTTACTGCCCTTACTACTACCTCACTGCAAGACAACTGTGTCTCATCGTCATCGTCCTCCTCACCCACAGAAAGTTCTTGAGACAGTTGGCGGAAGTCCCCAGCCTCTTCCCCCGGACCCCGGGAACTTTCGAATGGTTGGGCATCAGTGACGATAAACTCCTCTGGTGGGAGAGGAACCACTGCTGCCCAATCTAAGCAGGGGCCCGAGAACAGTTCCTGGGAGTGTTCCCGCTCCTGAGCAGGTGTCATTGTAGTGGAGTGAGGAGGCTGGGAGGAAGGAGGAGCAGCAGACAGAGGATTCGGATTTGCAGCACTGGACGGCGCAGAACTGTGGGTGGATGATAGCTTGCTCGAAGCACTTTCTGCCATCCAGGACAGGACCTGCTCACACTGCTCATTTTCTAATAAAGGTCTCCCGCGTGGACCCATTAATTGGGCGATGAATGTGGGGACGCCAGAAACGTGCCTCTCTCCTAATCGCGCAGCAGTCGGCTGCGACACACCTGGATCAGGAGCTCGGCCTGTGCCCACACCCTCACTTGGCCCTCCGCGTCCTCGGCCACGTCCACATCCTCTAGGCTTACCCCTACCCCTCAGCATGCTGTATTACCAGTGATTTGATTTCCCAGGCAGGAAATAAATTGGCGCAAGCCTGCAGGCCAAATATAATGTTTTCGCTTTTTTGCAAAGGGAAGACCCCACTGCGTATATTCAATGAACAAGAAGTTTAATATCTGTGGTGTGGCCCTCAAAAAGTGTCACACAACTATAGTGTAGCAGAGTTATTAACTCTAGCAGAGCAGGTATTTGCCAGTCAGGAAAGACAATGGCGCTAGGCTGCAGTAAAGCGTAGCTGGTTGCGTCTGATTTTTGTATGTTGTACACGCAGCACACACGTACACGGAGACCTTAGGACTGACACAGGCAGGCAAAATATAATTTTTTTCCTTTTTAGCAAAGGGAAGACCCCACTGCATGTATTCAATGAATAATAAATGTCTTCTGGCCCTGCCTACACAATTCTATCCCTGTAGTATTAATGCCGGGTGCAATGGTCTGCACAGCCGGTTTTGAGAAAAAAAAAAAAATATGCAACACTGCTAACAGCAGCCTGGACAGTACTGCACACGGATAGAAGTGGCCCTAGAAAGGACCGTTGGGGTTCTTGAAGCCTACACTGACTCCTAACGCTCTCCCTACAGCAGCACCAACAGCACTTTCCCTCAGCTAACTCACAAGGCATGTGTGGCGAGCCGCGGGAGGGGCCGATTTTTATACTCGGGTGACATCTGATCGCCCCAGCCACTCACAGCAGGGGGGTGGTATAGGGCTTGAACTTCACAGGGGGAAGTTGTAATGCCTTCCCTGTCTTTCAATTGGCCAGAAAAGCGCGCTAACGTCTCAGAGAAGAAATTGAAAGTAACCGGAACACCGCGTGGTGCTCGTTACGAGTAACGAGCATCCCGAACACCCTAATATTCGCACGAATATCAAGCTCGGACGAGTACGTTCGCTCATCTCTAATCATAAACCCTCAAGAGTGGGATTCTAAGTAATATATATCATTGCGATTCTATATACATTTATATATATATATATATATATATATATATATATATATATATATATAACATTGCCCTTGCTTGCTTCCTTTAGTGTTTGATTTGGCTCCGACCGCCCACTCCGGTTCCTCTTGGATAGCCAAAATGGTACTTGTCAAGTCCTCACCAGACACTATTAACCCCAAAAATTCTTTATAAACTAATATTATCTCTTCATTAAAGAAAGGGAAAAAAGAGAGAGGATAAAGAGAAACAGAGAGAAGAAAAAAAAAAGGAACTCATGACAAAACAAAAAATATAAAGCAAAAAACGTAGTCTCTGACCGTACTGCCCACTTCAGACGCTATTACTTTTCCTATTACTGTTTCTGTTTTCCCCTATCTCTCTTATATCTCCCCTAACCTCTCCCCCTTACCTCTTTCCCTCTTAGCCTCTCTTATGTTGTACAGCTCCATCCACAAGCCACCGATCACACCTTGGGACCAGCGGAATCTCCTCCAGGCCTCCCATGTTGTTTTATATGCCAACCAGTTAGCTTCATCCTTGGGACTGAGTTCCTCCATATAATTAATAGAAAATATTCTATTAGAAAAAGTGTCTCTGCGCTTTGTGATAATGTGATATAGTATAAGCAGAATATTTATCCTAAGAACCAAAATTATAGCAAAGAAAGACAATTACTGGACAGGAGGGGGGGTATTCAGAAACCCCCTCCTTGAAGTGTTGACTCCAATATCAAAGGTAGGTGCACTACAGTCCACTGGGGTGCGATCCAAAAGTTTTTATATTAAAAGCCTGTGCCCCCTGTTTTTGCGATCATTTTGCATAAAGTGTTAATGGACACTAATGTCCATTAACATTTTATCATCTTCATTTGCATGTAAAAAGGCCTCCATGAGCTGTTTGCAGAGCCCAGCATGTGAGCTGGACTCTGCATACAGCTGCATTGTTCTCGCATGGGCTGCAGGCAGAATAAAATGTAATCTCCCATCTTCTGCTGAGAACACAGTGTGAGGTCTGTGGAGAGATACTTTATCTCTGCAGCTGAACAATGGATTTTATGCTCCCCTTAAAATCATCGTTCAAACGAAAAGTGCACGATGTGCGCATTTACATGCAACATTTAATGCTCATCTGCGGTCGTTTGAATGAGTTTTGAGCGATAATCTTTGCATGTAAATGGGCTTTTACTCTGAAGACAAAGATAAGAGAAATTTTGTTAAATTTAGAGGTATTCCATGATCTATTCCAAATGCTGAACTCAGAGCTTATATTGAAAAACTTTAATTCCCAACATAAGGAAATAGGAATTATGCATCGATCGAACTCACCGGGTCACCAAAAAAAAAACATCTCCCAGATATGATTGCTAGTGATGTGCTAGCTAGATACACCTTCTTTCGTGTAAAAGAGCAACTAATGTTCCAAGCTAGAAAACGTCAACTTCTTCCATCACCGTACTCCCACATTTTGTGGACTTATTAGCAACAAATATCCAGGCACTGTTCTATTTGTTTTTGTTCTCAGTTATCTTTTACCTTTTTGTTATGTATTATACAATGTAACTGTACCAAACTGAGTCCATTGAGTCTTACTATCCAGTGCATGCATCATACTTATTATAACTGTGATACTCTTGTCTCTTTTATGTGGATACCTGCAGGTTCTTTTATGCTTTCTGCTCAATTTCAAAATTGGTATCGAGCTATTATCATTGAATGTTAGAGGATTAACTAGCCCTTTTAAGCGGTCTCTACTGTGGCATTAAGTCAAACGTCATAACAGTAACATAATTTGCTTGCAGTAAATGCATTTTAAGATGGAAACCCATCTCAGATTTATTCATAAAGAATTTCCCCTTGTATTAAGCTCCTCCTTCTGAAAAAAGGGGGAGGGTAATAATTGCATTTAAATCATCATTCTTTGCCAGTTAAAATCCACTACCATTTCATAAACCCTTAGGCCTTGGTCAGCAGCGCCGATCCCATTGAGAACATATAGTACAAAGATCATTCTCCTCTGCCACAGCTGTAACAGCTGTGGCAGAGAAGAATGATGTTCGCCCATTGAATTCAATGGAGCCGGCAATACAGCCGGCTCCATTGAAAGCAATGGGCTGCCGGTGAGCGCTGGATGAATTTTCGGGAGGGGCTTACAAATATAAGCCCTTCCCTGAAAATCATCCTAAAATGTGTAAAGATAAAAAAAATATATATACTCACCTTGTCCCTGCAGCCGGAGTGCAGCCGCGGCCGGCCGGCAGTTCTTCTGAACTGCTCTGTGTAGTATTCAGCAGCAGGGGATTTAAAATCCACGCCTGCTGAATGGGCTGCCTCTGATTGGTCACAGCCCTCACCAATCAGAGGCAGCTCTCACTCACCCATTCATGAATTCATGAATGGGTAAGTAAGTGCTGCCTCTGATTGGCTCAGTGCAGGGACCAATCAGGGGCAGCTCTCAGCTGTCATTCAATAGCTGAGAGCTGCCCCTGATTGGTCCTTGCACTGAGCCAATCAGAGGCAGCACTCACTCACCCATTCATGAATTCATGGAATGCCCATAAAGCATTTATCAGGGGGGAATTTTTGAAACTGGGTAGTGAATTAAAAAAAGATGCAAAAAATTCGGATTCTATCAGTAAAATACATAACATAGAGTCACTCAAAAAAGGAAAAATTGCCTTTGCTACATCCTTTGAGTTGTCAAAGGAATTTCTCCACCTTCAAACATACTCCTACAATAGTATAAGCATGCTTTCAAAAAAATAAAATTTAAATATTACACACCGGATAACAAGAGAAGCTCCTTATTGGCCAAGAAAGTAAAAAATAAATTCCAAAAATCTAGAATCCCTGTTATTAAATATCCCTTCAACAACAAAACCATTCTTTCATGTAGAGGGATAGCAGATGTGTTTAAAGATTACTATCAACATCTCTACAACCTAAAAGCCTCTAGGTTCTCTAGACGCCTCTACAGAACAACTTTCACAAAATCAAATTGATGGCTTCTTGGACAGCCTCCAACTACCTAAATTATCATCTGAACAACTCTATTCCCTTAATTCTCCCATTACAACTCAAGAAATACTCCATAGTATCTGTTCTATTCCACTTCACAAAGCACCTGGTCTGGACAGGCTCTCCAATGATTACTAAAAAAAAGTTCTCTGGGCTATTACTTTCCCATCTACAATCAGTTTTCTAACTAGCAACCCTTTACAGGAGAGTTTCATAAAGTAATGCTCCCAGCATTAATAATTACTCTTCCCAAATCTGGAAAGTCCACTGATACCCCATCAAAACTCAAGCCCTTCACCCTTTTAAATGAAGATATCAAAATATATGCTGAGATTCTAGCGTCTCGCATTATGCCTATACTACCCTTCCTTGTGAAAAGAGACCAAGTGGGATTCTTTCCTGGCAGACAGGCACCAGATAACAGAAGACGACTATTTTCACTCCTTCAACATTGTGAACATAAGAAGACACAAGCCACAATTCTTACAACTGCTGCACAGAAGGTATTTGACAAGGCTAATTGGCTATATGCCTTCTCTATTGAAATTTGGCTTTTCAGTCCACATATTTTCAGCAATCAAAGCATTATACTCTCATCTGACCACAAAAAGTACTTATCAACAGAGCTCTCTCTCAAGAATTCATGCTCACGAATCACCACTATTTCCATTCTTTCCTTAGGACCCCTAGCAAAAGCTATAGGGAGCAATAAAGACATCAAAGGCTTAGTAGTGTGCCTAACGAAAAATAAAATTACTTTATTTGCAGATGACGTTATACTTAATAATACAAACCCTATTAAATCTCTCGAATCAGCTTTTAACACCTTTAGAGCCTTTAGTAAAATATCTTATAAAATAAACCAACTGAAATCTCAGATTTTACCTTTAAGCAGTCCTTCTCCTCAACTTCAGTGTTTGAAGACAGAACTTACCCTTGATTAGCAAAAAAGAGAAGTATCATATTTAGGTATAAAACTTACCTACCCATTTCCATGTTGTACCAACAAAACTTCCTTTAGCTTCTCTAAGATACAAATAAAGATATGGGAACTACTCTTGTTTTGGGCGCATTGCTGCCTTTAAAATGCTTTTCCTACTTAAAAACCTATATTTATTTAGGACCATTCCTATAGCCCTACTCAGTTCCTATTTCACTCAAGCGAAAATACAACCTTTAAAATCTATATGCTAAGGGAAGAAATCTAGAACTCCAATGTCTATCATGACCAAACATAAAAATGTAGGAGGTTTAGGCTTACCTGATCTTCAAGACTACCATTGTGCCTGTACATTGGACCAACTGCCCAATGGGTGGACATCCAACTCTGATAAATCCTGGATTGAAATAGAATGCTATTTGAGTGGTTACACTTCTTTGAAGTTGAGATTACTTGCCCCTTTGATTAATTTAACTATGCTTCCAACTTACTTGGCTTCAATACAAACTTCAGACAAGGCCTGGAAAAAGCTAAATGATTCATTAATAAAATATACTTCTTAAGGCCCATTTACACGGAGCGATGATTGCTAAAAGGCGATCGTTTTAGCGATAATCGTTGTGTCTAAATGCACGCCTATCATACCCTTTTCGTGCACTGCTAGCTGATCGTTAAATTCAGTCCAACCTAAAAATCTTTGTTAAGCCTTATCAGCAGTTCTCCACGGGTAATGCTGATAGCATTGTTTCCCGCTGAAGAACAAAGGATCTGAATACAGATAAGAGCCCTCGGGCTATTAACTGCTTTCAGCTAAGGCTTCATTTGCACACTTAATTGCTCTTAAATAGCTACTTAATAGTTTATGCAGAATGATCGCTCAAAGCTGTCACTCAAACTGTCGTTTGAGCGATCATCGGGCCATGTAAATGGGCCTTTATCCCTTGAGCCAAATCTAGAACTTCTAGAGGTCTTTATACCTAACCTGGGAAATTGAAATAGAAATGGGATCTATAACATGCAAGACTTGATGGATCCCTCTGACTCTGACTTTTCAGCACTTTAGCCAGAAATCCTAGCTACTTAGCAGAGGTGTCTTTAAATTCCTACAAATTAGAGACTTCTCTCAAATGTATTCTGGTTTTTGGTGCTGTAGAGATATGATAGGTTCCCTTTAAATCCATTTATGGCATTACTTCTTATAGATTTAGATAGTTTCCCTTCAACACAAAGATTAGTGATAGTCCACCTCCGAATATGTACTAAAATAGTGATTTTCAAGCACTGGAAATACTCTCATCAACCACTCATCCAGGAAGTCATTACCTATGTTAATCCCACTTGCGTCTATGAAAAGATGTATGTTATACACAATGCATTCCAATGGTTTTGGAGATTGTGGGAAACTTGGATGAACAGCTCCTACTTTTTCACTTATGTTATAGGAAATAACAAGCAGTCATGGACTCTTTGTTCTTAACTGGTTTAACTTCTTTGTTTAAGGTCTTTTCTACTTTGATTTCACTCAAAATGGCAAAATATTTGTCAATCTAAGTTTGCACTCAATTTTTTTACATCAGCAGATTCTGTATAATTACTATATACTTGTATATAAGATGTAAGGTCGTATAGAAAATAAATTATACCCTTATTTTGAAAAAATCTAATAAAATTCTAGGAATTAAAAAAAACACTCCCAATTCACACCTTTTAGGTATAGATTTGGGCACTGAGGGGGTACTTGCTGTGCGTTTTCCGCTGCAGAAAGCCAGCAGCAGATATATGCTGAATAAAGATGAGCGAACGTATTCGTCCGAGCTTGATATTCGTGCGAATATTAGGGTGTTCGGGATGTTCGTTATTCGTAACGAACACCATGCGGTATTCGGGTTACTTTCACTTCCTTCCCTGAGACGTTAGCGCGCTTTTCTGGCCAATTGAAAGACAGGGAAGGCATTACAACTTCCCCCTGTGACGTTCAAGCCCTATACCACCCCCCTGCTGTGAGTGGCTGGGAAGATCAGATGTCACCCGAATATAAAAGTCGGCCCCTCCCGCGGCTCGCCTCAGATGCCTTGTGAGTTAGATGAGGGAAAGTGCTGCTGGTACCGGAGCTGCTGTAGGGAGAGAAATAGCAGTTAGTGTAGGCTTCAAGAACCCCAAAGGTCCTTATTAGGGCCAGTAATACCTGTGTGTTGGCTGCTGTTAGCAGTGACTTTTTTTTTCTTTCTCAAAATCGTCTCTGCAGAGCGTTGCACCCGGCATTAGGGACAGAAGTGTTGGATAGGCAGGGAGAGTGTTAGGAGTGAGTGTAGCCTTCAAGAACCTCAACGGTCCTTTCTAGGGCCATATTTAACCATGTGCAGTACTGTGCTGGCTGCTGTTAGCAGTGCTGCATTTTTTTTTCTTCTCAAAATCGCCTCTGCAGAGCATTGCACCCTCCATTGATACTACAGGGAAAGAATTGTGTAGGCAGGGCCACAACACAGTTATTATTCATTGAATATACGCAGTGGGTCCTTTTGGTGTAAAAAAAGGGAAAAGAAATCTATTTGTCCTGCCTCTGTCCGTCCTAAGGGCTGTGGACACGTGTGAGCTGCGTGTACAACGTTAAAAAATCAGACGCACCCAGCTACGGTTTACTGCTGGCTTCGCCATTTGCTTTCCTTACTTGGGAAAAAAATACCTGCTCTGCCAGAGTTAATAACTCTGCTACCCTCAAGTTCTGTGACACATTAGCAGGGCCACAGCACAGTTATAAAACTTCTCATGTTCATTGAATATACGCAGTGGGTCCTTTTGGTGTAAAAAAAGGGAAAAGAAATCTATTTGTCCTGCCTCTGTCCGTCCTAAGGGCTGTGGACACGTGTGAGCTGCGTGTACAATGTTAAAAAATCAGACGCACCCAGCTACGGTTTACTGCTGGCTTCGCCATTTGCTTTCCTTAATTGGGAAAAAAATACCTGCTCTGCCAGAGTTAATAACTCTGCTACCCTCAAGTTCTGTGACACATTAGCAGGGCCACAGCACAGTTATTAAACTTAGATTATTCATTCACTAGAGGCAGTGGGGCGTTTCGTTTTCAAAAAAGGGAAAAAATTATATTTGGCCTGTAGTCTTGCGCCAATTTATTTCCTGCCTGTGAAATCAAATCACTGGTAATACAGCATGTTGAGGGGTAGGGGTAGGCCTAGAGGACGTGGACGCGGCCGAGGACGCGGAGGGCCAAGTCAGGGTGTGGGCACAGGCCGAACTCCTGTTCTAGGTGTATCGCAGCCGTCTGCTGCGCGATTAGTAGACAGGCACGTTTCTGGCGTCCCGACAGTCATCGCACAATTCATGGGTCCACGCGGGAGACGGTTATTAGAAAATGAGCAGTGTGAGCAGGTCCTGTCGTGGATGGCAGAAAGTGCTTCGAGCAACCTATCGTCCAGCCACAGTTCTGCGCCGTCCACTGCTGCAAATCCGAATCCTCTGTCTGCTGCTCCTCCTTCCTCCCAGCCTCCTCACTCCACTACAATGACACATGCTCAGGAGCGGGAACACTCCCATGAACTGTTCTCGGGCCCCTGCTTAGATTGGGCAGCAGTGGTTCCTCTCCCACCAGAGGAGTTTATCGTCACTGATGCCCAACCATTCGAAAGTTCCCGAGGTCCGGGGAAAGAGGCTGGGGACTTCCGCCAACTGTCTCAAGAACTTTCTGTAGGTGAGGAGGACAATGACGATGAGACACAGTTGTCTTGCAGTGAGGTAGTAGTAAGGGCAGTAAGTCCGAGGGAGCAGCGCACAGAGGATTCGGAGGAAGAGCAGCAGGACGATGAGGTGACTGACCCCACCTGGTGTGCAACGCCTACACAGGACAGGTCTTCAGAGGGGGAGGCACGGGCAGCAGCAGGGCAGGTTGCAAGAGGCAGTGCGGTGGCCAGGGGTAGAGGCAGGGCCAGACCGAATAATCCACCAACTGTTTCCCAAAGCGCCCCCTTGTGCCATGCCACCCTGCAGAGGCCGAGGTGCTCTAAGGTCTGGCAGTTTTTCACAGAGACGCCTGACGACCGACGAACACTGGTGTGCAACCTTTGTCGCGCAAAGCTCAGCCGGGGAGCGAACACCAACAGCCTCACCACCACCAGCATGCGCAGACATATGATGGCCAAGCACCCCACAAGGTGGGACGAAGGCCGTTCACCGCCTCCGGTTTGCACCCCTGCCTCTCCCCCTGTGCCCCAACCTGCCACTGAGATCCAACCCCCCTCTCAGGACACGGGCACTACCGCCTCATGGCCTGCACCCACACCCTCACCTCCGCTGTCCTCGGCCCCATCCACCAGTGTAGTTCAGCGCACCGTCCAGCCGTCGCTTGCGCAACTGTTGGAGCGCAAGCGCAAGTACGCCGCCACGCACCCGCACGCTCAAACGTTAACCGTCCGCATAGCAAAATTCATCAGCCTTGAGATGCTGCCGTATAGGGTTGTGGAAACGGAGTCCTTCAAAAGTATCATGGAGGCGGCGGCCCCGCGCTACTCAGTTCCCAGTCGCCACTACTTTTCCCGATGTGCCGTCCCAGCCCTGCATGACCACGTCTCCCGCAACATTGTACGCGCCCTCACCAATGCGGTTAGTGGCAAGGTCCACTTAACTACGGACACGTGGACAAGCACAGGCGGGCAGGGCCACTACATCTCCCTGACAGCACATTGGGTGAATTTAGTGGAGGCTGGGACAGAGTCAGAGCCTGGGACCGCTCACGTCCTACCCACCCCCAGAATTGCGGGCCACAGCTCGGTGGTGGTATCTGCGGAGGTGTATGCTTCCTCCACTAAAGCACCCTCCTCCTCCTCCTCCTCCTCCTCTGCAACCTCTGTCTCGCAATCAAGATGTGTTAGCAGCAGCATGTCACCAGCAGTCGGTGTCGCGCGGTGTGGCAGCACAGCGGTGGGCAAGCGTCAGCAGGCCGTGCTGAAACTACTCAGCTTAGGAGATAAGAGGCACATGGCCCATGAACTGCTGCAGGGTCTGACACAGCAGACCGACCGCTGGCTTGCGCCGCTGAGCCTCCAACCGGGCATGGTCGTGTGTGACAACGGCCGTAACCTGGTGGCGGCTCTGCAGCTTGGCAGCCTCACGCACGTGCCATGCCTGGCCCACGTCTTTAATTTGGTGGTTCAGCGCTTTCTGAAAAGCTACCCACGCTTGTCAGACCTGCTCGTAAAGGCGCGCCGGCTCTGCGCACATTTCCGCAAGTCCCACACGGACGCTGCCACCCTGCGCACCCTGCTGAGCTATAGTCGAATACCAACTCCAACATGGGCGGCGCAGTGGGAGTCAGCCTCCTCAATTCTTTTCAGAAGAGTGGGCCTGGTTGGCAGACATCTGCCATGTCCTTGGTAATTTTGAGGAGTCTACCCAGGTGGTGAGCGGCGATGCTGCAATCATTAGCGTCACCATTCCTCTGCTATGCATCTTGAGAAATTCCCTGCAAAGCATAAAGGCAGCTGCTTTGCGCTCGGAAACGGGGGCAGGGGAAGACAGTATGCCGCTGGATAGTCAGGGCACCCTCCTGTCTATTTCTCAGCGCGTACAGGAGGAGGAGGAGGAGCATGAGGAGGATGAGGAGGAGGGGGAAGAGACAGCTTGGCCCGCTGCTGACGGTACACCGGCTGATTGCCTGTCATCCTTTCAGCGTGTATGGCCTGAGGAGGAGGAGGAGGAGGAGGAGGAGGAGGAGGATCCTGCAAGTGATCTTCCTAGTGAAGACAGCCATGTGTTGCGTACAGGTACCCTGGCACACATGGCTGACTTCATGTTAGGATGCCTTTCTCGTGACCCTCGCGTTGCACGCATTCTGGCCACAACGGATTACTGGGTGTACACACTGCTCGACCCACGCTATAAGGAGAACCTGCCCACTCTCATTCCCGAAGAGGAAAGGGGTTCGAGAGTGTTGCTATACCACAGGACCCTTGCGGACAAGCTGATGGTAAAATTCCCAGCCGACAGCGCTAGTGGCAGAAGGCGCAGTACCGAGGGCAAGGTAGCAGGGGAGGTGCGGACATCGAGCAGCATGTACATCCCAGGCAGTGCAACAGTCTTTAAGGGCCTGGACAGCTTTATGGCTCCCCACCAAGACTGTGTCACCGCTCCCCAGTCAAGGCTGAGTCGGCGGGAGCACTGTAAAAGGATGGTGAGGGAGTACGTAGCGGATCGCACGACCGTCCTCCGTGACGCCTCTGCCACCTACAACTACTGGGTGTCGAAGCTGGACACGTGGCCTGAACTAGCGCTGTATGCCCTGGAGGTGCTTGCTTGTCCTGCGGCTAGCGTCTTGTCGGAAAGGGTGTTTAGTGCGGCTGGGGGAATCATCACAGATAAGCGTACCCGCTTGTCAACCGACAGTGCCGACAGGCTAACACTCATCAAGATGAACAAAGCCTGGATTTCCCCAGACTTCTCTTCTCCACCAGCGGACAGCAAGGATACGTAAGCAATACGTAGGCTGCACCCGCGGATGGAGGCTACGTTCTCTCTCACCATCCAAAACGGGGACATTTCTGCTTCATCAATCTGTGTCTAATATTCCTCCTCCTCCTCCTGCTCCTCCTCCTGAAACCTCACGTAATCACGCTGAACGGGCAATTTTTCTTAGGGCCGCAAGGCTCACTCAAATAATTTTTCTGATCAATTTTTAAAAGTTTCAATGCGCTTAAAAGCGTTGGAACTTTAACTTGAACCAATTTTTCGTTAAACTGGGCTGCCTCCAGGCCTAGTTACCACTTAAGCCACATTAACCAAAGCGATTAATGGGTTTCACCTGCCCTCTTGGCTGGCCATGGCCAATTTTTTGGATGTACATTAGTACTGTTGATACAGCAATTTTTGTGGGCCCTCGCCTACAGTGTAATCAAATTAATTTTTAGCCCACCTGCATTACAGCTGACGTTACCTCAGCTGTGTTGGGCAATGCAATGGGATATTTTTATGTACCGCCGGTGGGTTCCAGGGAGCCACCCATGCTGTAGGTGCACACGGAGTGTAACCTACATGTGTCCACTTGTAAAGAACCCCAGTCTGACTGGGGCATGCAGTGTGGGCCGAAGCCCACCTGCATTAAGCACGACATTACTACCTCAGCTGTGTTGGGCAATGCAATGGGATATTTTTATGTACCGCCGGTGGCTTCCTGGCACCCACCCATGCTGTGGGTCCACAGGGAGTTGTAAATGCATCTGTTTCCACTTGTAAAGAACCCCAGTCTGACTGGGGCATGCAGTGTGGGCCGAAGCCCACCTGCATTAAGCACGACATTACTACCTCAGCTGTGTTGGGCAATGCAATGGGATATTTTTATGTACCGCCGGTGGCTTCCTGGCACCCACCCATGCTGTGGGTCCACAGAGAATTATAAATGCATCTGAAAGCACATCTAAAGAACCCCAGTCAGACTGGGGCATGCAGTGTGGGCCGAAGCCCACCTGCATTAAGCACGACATTACTACCTCAGCTGTGTTGGGCAATGCAATGGGATATTTTTATGTACCGCCGGTGGCTTCCTGGCACCCACCCATGCTGTGGGTCCACAGGGAGTTGTAAATGCATCTGTTTCCACTTGTAAAGAACCCCAGTCTGACTGGGGCATGCAGTGTGGGCCGAAGCCCACCTGCATTAAGCACGACATTACTACCTCAGCTGTGTTGGGCAATGCAATGGGATATTTTTATGTACCGCCGGTGGGTTCCAGGGAGCCACCCATGCTGTCGGTCCACAGGGACTTCACAATAGGGGGTTGTACCTGCCTGTGTCTATGAATTAAAAAGCCCGGTCTGACTGGGGCATGCAGACACCTTGACAGAATGAATAGTGTGTGGCACATAGGTTCCCCATTGCTATGCCCACGTGTGCAGCTCCTGATGGCGGTGGCACAGGATTATATTTCTCATTGCTTCTGTACAGCATTGTGGGCTATCGCCCCGCCCCTTTTAAAGAGGGTCGCTGCCTAGCCGTGCCAACCCTCTGCAGTGTGTGCCTGCGGTTCCTCCTCATGGCAGACGCACTTATAAATAGACATGAGTGTGGCGTGGCATGAGGGCAGCTGAAGGCTGCGCAGGGACAACTTGGTGTGCGCTGTGGACACTGGGTCGTGCGGGGGGGTTGGTCAGCATGTAACCGAGGAGAAGTGGCAGCGGAGTGTCATGCAGGCAGTGATTGTGCTTTGTTGGAGGTAGTGTGGTGCTTAGCTAAGGTATGCATTGCTAATGAGGGCTTTTCAGAAGTAAAAGTTGTTGGGAGGGGGGGGGGGCCCACTCTTGCCGCTATTGTGGCTTAATAGTGGGACCTGTGAACTTGAGATGCAGCCCAACATGTAGCCCCTCGCCTGCCCTATCCGTTGCTGTGTCGTTCCCATCACTTTCTTGAATTGCCCAGATTTTCACACATGAAAACCTTAGCGAGCATCGGCGAAATACAAAAATGCTCCGGTCGCCCATTGACTTCAATGGGGTTCGTTATTCGAAACGAACCCTCGAACATCGCGGGAAGTTCGTTTTGAATAACGAACACCCGAGCATTTTGGTGTTCGCTCATCTTTAATGCTGAAGCATTTATATATCTTCTGTAAACCATCTAGACAACAGGCTTTGTTACAGATGCCTCCAACTTTTCATTAATCATGACAAACAAGATTTGAATCTTAGTGAATCCCAGAAACCTACGTCCAACAATAACTAACACAAGTGTCATTATGTTATTATGTGCACTATCCTTGAAGTACAATCCATTAGGATAAGATTATGTTCTATGGTTTTACCCACTCATCAGGAAATGTTTTTTTCAACTGGCTGTAATGTATGATCTGCTACAAAACAGCTTGTATGACTTATTATTGACTTATTTTTAATGGGTTGATGTTAGTTTTTATGCTTGTTTATATTTGACATGTAATTGATTCAGACTTTTAGAGCTCGTACATGTAACTGTTTTTGATTTTCGTTTTGCATTTCCTAAGACTTTTCTGAGTTTCAGCTAAGCTCAATTCAATTTCATTCCATTTGATTTCCATTTTTTTAAATAGAAATAACAGTACAAACTGCTGCACTATTGTTTTTGTGACTAAAACGGAAATCAAAGTGAATGGGCATTTCCTTTATTTTTTTACATTATAGTCAAAAGACGATGAAACAAAGCAGGAAGGTTTCTGTTTGATTCTATTTTTTATGTCTGTTTAATGGATTCCTTTTTAAATAAGCAGATGTAGGAGGCTAGAATGGCAAAAGAATGCAAAAGAGATCTGTTTAAGATGGAAGGAAATGGCAATAAACTGATAGAAACTGTCTATTTTTTAATAGGTCTACCATGGCCTCGTGTGGTGCAGTGTGTTAAGGCAGCTCTCACTCATAACCTGAAGGCTGCAGGTTCAATCCCTGCATGGTTCAGGTAGCTGGCTCAAGGTTGACTCAGCCTTCCAAGGTCAGTAAAATGAGTACCCAGCTTACTGTGGGGTGCGGAATAAGTTAGCCCTATACAAACCCCTTCCCCCATCTGTTAAAAAACAGAAACCATGGTTTCCATTTGAATTCCGGTTTGCTATCCATTTCATTAAAAATACCATCTGTTCAAAATGAAAATCCAATGCTGATGTGAATGAGCCCTTTATCTAACTAATATTCTTTAAACATTAGAACCTATATTATATTACCTTATTTAGGACTTCAGTGTAATTGAATTCTTGGATATGAATTTTGTAATTAATCAGTTGCCACTTTACTGTATGTTTTGATCACATTATTAACCTTTAACAAGATGAACCAGTTTTAGCTTTTTACATCACATAGCGCAGAGGAGGGATTTGAGAAGCAGTGTTGGTTGCAATTGGTAAGCCCTTCCTAGAGCATTGTCTTTCCCTAGGGAGAAACAACAAGAAGGTAGGAATACTTCAGACATCAATCTCTGTGAGAACACATAAGTAGCTCTTCCCCAAAGGCTTAGGATCCATGGAGACCTTTGATCACCTATAGTTCACAGTATAGTCTTGGGATTACAAGCTCAAACTTTTTGGAGAACAAGTTGTGAGTGTCTTTCAAAAATATCAAGAATTACAATCACTGTTGCAATTGTAATATGGCTTTTTGTACTCACAGGGAAACATTAGGATCACATCTGAGTTGTAGCAATGCTGTGATTTTACTATGGCTTACTGTGAAGCCCTTGTTTTAAGAGAAAAAAAAACTTTACTAAAGTGCCATTAAAGGGGTTGTCCCGCGCCGAAACGTTTTTTTTTTTCAACAGCCCCCCCGTTCGGCGCGAGACAACCCCGATGCAGGGGTTAAACAAGAAAACCGGACAGCGCTTACCTGAATCCCCGCGCTCCAGTGACTTCTTACTTACCTGCTGAAGATGGCCGCCGGGATCTTCTCCCTCGGTGGACCGCAGGGCTTCTGTGCGGTCCATTGCCGATTCCAGCCTCCTGATTGGCTGGAATCGGCACGTGACGGGGCGGAGCTACAAGGAGCCGCTCTCCGACACGAGCGGCCCCATTCAGAAAAGAAGAAGACCCGGACTGCGCAAGCGCGTCTAATCTAGCGATTAGACGCTGAAAATTAGACGGCACCATGGAGACGAGGACGCTAGCAACGGAACAGGTAAGTGAATAACTTCTGTATGGCTCATAATTAATGCACAATGTACATTACAAAGTGCATTAATATGGCCATACAGAAGTGTATAGACCCACTTGCTTTCGCGGGACAACCCCTTTAACTTCCTTCTGGAGAATTAATTGTATTGACTTACATAGCAGTCCTGAAAATAGATATAAGCTTTATTGACATAAAAAAAAATCTGCTTTGCAAGTTCACTAAAGATCATCTTTTTATTTATAGATATAGCTAAATTGTACAACTGAGCTTTCATAGCCTGCTAAAAGAGAAAGAGAAGAGGAAACATCTCTGAGTATAGTATCGATTGGTCTTTTAGGTTGTAAATCTTCTAGACTCTCTTTGCTGCCAGGCATTACAAAGGGTTAATCAACTGTTACACTTAGCTCCTCCATTGGTTAAACTGCAGTATGTTGGCCCTATCATGTCTGCTTACAAGAAAAGGCTCCTAGAGCTGTACTATTAGAAAGCCTTTTAAGATAACTTAATAGGCTAGAAAATAGTTATAGGGGACTTACATGACTTGTTTATGCTAACTTTATTAGACAGTATTTAACAAAGACCGATTAGAATCAGCAGGGCTAGTTGCCTGGTTCTGCAGCCACCGCCCTCTTAAATCTTTCCCTGTTTTTTTAAGCTCTTGATTAACAGACCAATTCAACCCACTGAGAGTGAACTGTGGAGTCCACCCACGTGACACATTGACCACATGGAGAGTCGAACCTAAGAATGCAATGGAAGGCAAGATAGCTGTACAGGTATACAGTTAGCCCCATGAGCGATCTTCTTTAAATACTGTCTAATAAAGTTAGCAAAAAGTCATGTAAGTAAAATAGAATAAACACGAACTGTTTGAACAAAATAGATTGCTAAATAACAGTAATAAAACATAAAAAATATACATATAAAGACAGTTACAATATACATATATACAGTTAAAATGTTACTGATGGTGCAAGGTGAATTGCAAAATATTGTCAGAAAAAGCTACCACTCAACCACCAAAAACAACCTTTTACAGGGGCATCAATGAAAAGATAAAAAGTTCTGGCTATAGGAATGTCATGAAGCAAAAAAGAAATCATTTACCTTTTCCTTAAGCCCCAAATTGTCTGCGTCCTTACAGGACGTCCTTAAAGACTGTGTTGTTCTTACTACACAGCCTGCACCACCTCCTGTTTTAGATCCTGCTGCCTCAGCTTTGTGTTTGGTTAGAATGACACTTTAAAGCTTACATTTTAACACGGTAACAAGCTCGGGTACAGCAATGAAAACAACAGCAGCCGCACTAACATTACTGCTAATGAAACGCGGGATATTATTCCTGCCATCTTTTTTCACAATAACTTCCCTGCAAATGAGACAAGTCATTTGTTTAAAAACAGATAAGAATGACAAGTTGGAAGTTGCTTGACACCTTCCTTCCCCCAAAGATGTAGCTTGTACATATTATAATGAGATGTAGCTCCCGTTAATTACCTGAAACTTCCATTGACATTTTGCAAATGGATTGTGGCTGCTTAATGATCAAAACAGAAAGGTTTGTGCTGTCATCATCATTGCAAAAAAAAGCTTAAAACAGGTGATATTCATCGAACAGCAGTATGTGTGGCTAATCACAATACTCCAAGCATTAACCGTCCTTTATTTAAACACACACTTATGTATAATTAGACCATGTGCAGAAAGTGAACGACCCTATGACATACACACCTTAACTATATGCTGGAACCTAATCAAATAAGTGGGATCTAGGTAATTTCGTCTCTTGGAATTTCTCATCAGAACATAATTTAATTTGTGACCTTCATTATGTAAGACTAGCGTAATCTTACTTCACTCAGCAGAGTTCCAGATGACTAGGCAGCAATAAAAGGAGGGGAGTAACTTAACAGCTCACAACTTGTAACATCATTAGTTCAAGAGACTGAACAATTGGTAAGGATTATTACTCCAGTCAATTGTTTGAGGTTTGGGCATAATCTTCCTCACACAAGATAAATCTCAATTATACCTTTCATTCTGATGCTTCGATTGACTCGAATTTATAGCAAATATTAAAAAATCACTATAACAAACTGAAAATGAGCTTTTCTTTCTATGGGAAAATGTTGCAAAATGGGTGCACGTTCTTATATAAAGATAATTATTGAACTGAGAAGACTGAATGTGTGATTCATACTAATGAGCATGCATTACCAAACAGAAACTTTTATATGCTTTTAATATGCTGAAATAAAGAGAAACTATTTAATCTATGTAGCAAGCTTCACTTTTCATCTGTGTGGCCAACATAAATCTTGTTGGAGAACACAGGATAGGGGATAACTTTATGATCAGTGGAGGTTCAACCACTGGAACACCCCCCGATCCTGAGTAAATGGAGCGAAGGTTGCGCAGGTGCACCACTGCTCCATTCACTTCAATGACAGGACTGGAGATTGCCAAAGTAGTTGAAATCAGTGTTTATCAATGCTATTATTGAAGTGAATGGAGCAGCGGTGTGCCTGTGCGATCCTCGCTCCATTGTTTCGAGGACCTTCTGGGCCTTCATTCTTCAGATAAGTTGGGGCCCCAGTGTTAGGATGCCTACTAAAGATGAGCGAGCACGCTCGGTTAAGGATGTTATTCAAGTGAGCATCGCTCTTCTCGAGTAACTGCATACTGGTCCGAGCAGAATTAGGGGGGCGGCGTGGGGTGGCGAGGGGGAGAGAGTGAGAGATCTCTCTCACTCTCTCCCCTGCCATGCCCCGCCCCCCCCCCCCCCCCCGAGCACGTTCGGACAAGAATGCAGTTACTCAAGAAGAGCGAGGCTCGCTCGAGTAACTGACTTATCCGAGTGTGCTCGCTCATCTCTAGTAAAGATGTAAACAGTGTTGATCCTTAAACATTCTGCAGACTTTATGATTATCCGGAAGGTCGCCATTGAGTTGGGTAATGGAACTACCAATAATAGTGATGTAATTGCTAGTCAAGCTGCTTTTCTCTCCTAGTAATTACATCTCTACTGTTGTTCATGTCATTATCCAAGATGTTTTACAATTGTAATGCTCCGGGCAATCAGGTTTTTACATGAGAAAACTATAGTTTGGCCTCTATACAAATCCATACTTAGACAACACATTGAAAAAAAATTGTGTATAATTTTGGTCACCTGTGTATGAAAAGGAAATAGCTAAACAAAGAAAAAGTTTGTCTAATAGCACAACATAGGCTATTATTGAAGAATAATGTAGACATTCTTGTCTATGAATTGTGTAAATAGATGTGTCTTTTTTCTTAGCTTGCCTCTAAACTTGACACATCCCAAGATATATATAGCGTAAGATGTTAAACATTAAGAAGTATAAATCCTTTGGATGCTCAACAGATGCCATCTATTCACTATTAGAGATGAGCGAGCACCAAAATGCTCGGGTGCTCCTTACTCGGGACGAAATTTTCGCGATGCTCGAGGGTTCGTTTCGAGTAACGAACCCCATTGAAGTCAATGGGCGACCCGAACATTTTTGTATATCGCCGATGCTCGCTAAGGTTTCCATTTGTGAAAATCTGGGCAATTCAAGAAAGTGATGGGAATGACACAGCAACGGATAGGGCAGGCGAGGGGCTACATGTTGGGCTGCATCTCAAGTTCCCAGGTCCCACTATTAAGCCACAATAGCGGCAAGAGTGGGCCCCCCTCCCTCCCAACAATTTTTACTTCTGAAAAGCCCTCATTAGCACTGCATACCTTAGCTAAGCACCACACTACCTCCAACAAAGCACAATCACTGCCTGCATGACACTCCGCTGCGACTTCTCTTGGGTTACATGCTGCCCAACCCCCCCCCCCCCCCCCGCACGACCCAGTGTCCACAGCGCACACCAAAGTGTCCCTGCGCAGCACACACTGCAGAGGGTTGGCACGGCTAGGCAGCGACCCTCTTTAAAAGGGGTGGGGCGATAGCCCACAATGCTGTACAGAAGCAATGAGAAATATAATCCTGTGCCACCGCCATCAGGAGCTGCACACGTGGGTATAGCAATGGGGAACCTATGTGCCACACACTATTTATTCTGTCAAGGTGTCTGCATGCGCCCAAGTTAGACCCCGGTTTTTTATAAATAGTCACAGGCAGGTACAACTCTGCAATGGGAATTCCGTGTGCACCCACAGCATGGGTGGCTCCCTGGAACCCACCGGCTGTACATAAATGTATCCCATTGCAGTGCCCTGGACAGCAGAGCTAACGTCAGATTAAATGCAGGTGGGCTTCGGCCCACACTGCATGCCCCAACCTGACTGGGGTTTTTAATTCATAGACACAGGCAGGTACAACCCCCTATTGTGAAGTCCCTGTGACCGACAGCATGGGTGGGTGCCAGGAAGCCACCGGCGGTACATAAATATATCCCATTGCATTGCCCATCACAGCTGAGGTAATGTCATGTTTAATGCAGGTGGGCTTCGGCCCACACTGCATGCCCCAGTCAGACTGGGGTTCTTTAGAAGTGGACACATGCAGTTACAACTCCGTGTGGACCGACAGCATGGGTGGCTCCCTGGAACCCACCGGCGGTACATAAATATATCCCATTGCAGTGCCCATCACAGCTGAGGTAATGTCATGTTTAATGCAGGTGGGCTTCGGCCCATACTGCATGCCCCAGTCAGACTGTGGTTCTTTATAACTGGACACATGCAGTTACAACTCCGTGTGGACCGACAGCATGGGTGGGTGCCAGGAAGCCACCGGCGGTACATAAATATATCCCATTGCAGTGCCCAGCACAGCTGATGTAATGTCAGCTTTAATGCAGGTGGGCAAAAAATTTATTGGATTACACTGTAGGCGAGGGCCCCCAAAAATTTGTGTACCAACAGTACTAATGTACGTCAGAAAAATTGCCCATGCCCAACCAAGAGGGCAGGTGAAACCCATTAATCGCTTTGGTTAATGTGGCTTAATTTGTAACTAGGCCTGGAGGCAGCCCAGTTAAAATAAAAATTGGTTCAGGTGCAAGTTTAAACGCTTTAATGAGCATTGAAACGTATAAAAATTGTTTACAAAAATTAATAGACTGAGCCTTGTGGGCCTAAGAAAAATTGCCCGTTCGGCGTGATTACGTCAGGTTTCAGGAGGAGGAGCAGGAGGAGGAGGATGAATATTATACACAGATTGATGAAGCTAAAAGGTTCACGATTTTGATGGTGATAGAGAACAATGCTTCCATCCGCGGGTGCAGCCTACGTATTGTTTCGGTATCGCTGCTGTCCGCTGGTGGAGAAGAGAAGTCTGGGGAAATCCAGGCTTTGTTCATCTTGATGAGTGTAAGCCTGTCGGCACTGTCGGTTGACAGGCGGGTACGCTTATCTGTGATGATTCCCCCAGCCGCACTAAACACCCTCTCTGACAAGACGCTAGCCGCAGGACAAGCAAGCACCTCCAGGGCATACAGCGCGAGTTCAGGCCACGTGTCCAGCTTCGACACCCAGTAGTTGTAGGGGGCAGAGGCGTCACGGAGGACGGTCGTGCGATTGGCTACGTACTCCCTCACCATCCTTTTACAGTGCTCCCACTGACTCAGCCTTGACTGGGGAGCAGTGACACAGTCTTGCTGGGGAGCCAGAAAGCTGTCAAAGGCCTTAGAGAGTGTTCCCCTGCCTGTGCTGTACATGCTGCCTGATCTCCACGACTCCCCTGCTACCTGGCCCTCGGAACTACGCCTTCTGCCACTAGCGCTGTCGGATGGGAATTTTACCATCAGCTTGTCCGCCAGAGTCCTGTGGTATAGCATCACTCTCGAACCCCTTTCCTCTTCGGGTATGAGAGTGGAAAGGTTCTCCTTATACCGTGGGTCGAGCAGTGTGTACACCCAGTAATCCATAGTGGCCAGAATGCGTGTAACGCGAGGGTCACGAGAAAGGCATCCTAACATGAAGTCAGCCATGTGTGCCAGGGTACCTGTACGCAACACATGGCTGTCCTCACTAGGAAGATCACTTTCAGGATCCTCCTCCTCCTCAGGCCATACACGCTGAAAAGATGACAGGCAAGCAGCATGGGTACCCTCAGCAGTGGGCCAAGCTGTCTCTTTCCCCTCCTCCTCATCCTCCTCATGCTCCTCCTCCTCCTCCTCCTCAACGCCTGAGATATAGACAGGAGGGTGCTCTGACTATCCAGCGACATACTGTCTTCCCCCGCCTCTGTTTCCAAGCGCAAAGCGTCTGCCTTTATGCTTTGCAGGGAACTTCTCAAGAGGCATAGCAGAGGAATGGTGACGCTAATGATTGCAGCATCGCCGCTCACCATCTGGGTAGACTCCTCAAAGTTTCCAAGGACCTGGCAGATGTCTGCCAACCAGGCCCACTCTTCTGTAAAGAATTGAGGAGGCTCCCACTGCGCCGCCCATGTTGGAGTTGGTATTCCACTATAGCTCTACGCTGCTCATGGAGCCTGGCCAACATGTGGAGCGTAGAAATCCACCGTGTGGGCACGTCGCGCAGCGGTCGGTGCACTGGCAGATGAAACCGATGTTGCAGGGTGCGCAGGGTGGCAGCGACCGTGTGGGACTTGCGGAAATGTGCGCAGAGCCGCCGCACCTTTCCGAGCAGGTCTGACAAGCGTGGGTAGCTTTTCAGAAAGCGCTGAACCACCAAATTAAAGACGTGGGCCAGGCATGGCACGTGCGTGAGGCTGCCGAGCTGCAGAGCCGCCACCAGGTTACGGCCGTTGTCACACACGACCATGCCCGGTTGGAGGCTCAGCGGCGCAAGCCAACGGTCGGTCTGCTCTGTCAGACCCTGCAGCATTTCGTGGGCCGTGTGCCTCTTCTCTCCTAAGCTGAGTAGTTTCAGCACGGCCTGCTGACGCTTGCCCACCGCTGTGCTGCCGTGCCGCGCGACACCGACTGCTGGCGACGTGCTGCTGCTGACACATCTTGATTGTGAGACAGAGGTTGCGTAGGAGGAGGAGGAGGAGGGTGGTTTAGTGGAGGAAGCATACACCGCCGCAGATACCACCACCGAGCTGGGGCCCGCAATTCTGGGGGTGGGTAGGACGTGAGCGGTCCCAGGCTCTGACTCTGTCCCAGCCTCCACTAAATTCACCCAATGTGCCGTCAGGGAGATATAGTGGCCCTGCCCGCCTGTGCTTATCCACGTGTCTGTTGTTAAGTGGACCTTGGTAGTAACCGCGTTGGTGAGGGCGCGTACAATGTTGCGGGAGACGTGGTCGTGCAGGGCTGGGACGGCACATCGGGAAAAGTAGTGGCGACTGGGAACTGAGTAGCGCGGGGCCGCCGCCGCCATCATACCTTTGAAAGCCTCCATTTCCACAACCCTATACGGCAGCATCTCCAGGCTGATAAATTTGGTTATGTGCACGTTTAACGCTTGAGCGTGCGGGTGCGTGGCGGCGTACTCCACGACAGGACCTGCTCACACTGCTCATTTTCTAATAAAGGTCTACCGCGTGGACCCATTAATTGTGAGATGAATGTGGGGACGCCAGAAACGTGCCTCTCTCCTAATCCTGCAGCAGTCGGCTGCGATACACCTGGATCAGGAGCTCGGCCTGTGCCCACACCCTGACTTGGGCCTCCGCGTCCTCGCCCGCGTCCACGTCGTCTAGGCCTACCCCTACCCCTCAGCATGCTGTATTACCAGTAGTGCAGAAACAGAACGCTGTAATTAAATGTGCCGCTTATTGGCCTGTGGTTGGAGGCTGACTTCGCTTACGGAATGCACAGCAGAGCCAGGAAAGAATTTTGCGCAAGCCTGCTGTAACACTTAGCTGGCTGCGTATGAATTAGGACAACTACCCCCAGCAGAGACGCAGTACACTGAGGACGGTCACAGGCAGCCCAAATAGATTTTTTTCCGAAATTTTTCTGGAAAAGCCCACTGCCTATATAGACTATATATGTCTTTCACTGTCCCTGCCTCACCACCACTACTGGCCCTGGACTATGTAAAATTACTGCAGACTGTTTCACTCTGGACAGGATGACTGCGGTGATGTAAGAGGCAACGCAGAGCCAGGAAAGAATTTTGCGCAAGCCTGCTGTAACACTTAGCTGGCTGCGTATGAATTAGGAAAACTACCCCCAGCAGAGACGCAGTACAGTCAGGACGGTCACAGGCAGCCCAAATAGATTTTTTTTCCCAAATTTTTTTGGAAAAACCCACTGCCTATATAGACTGTGTATGTCTTTCACTGTCCCTGCCTCACCACCACTACTGGCCCTGGACTATGTAAAATTACTGCAGGACGCAATGCTCTGCACGGCCGATATACAAAAAAAAAAAAAATGTGCAACACTGCAAAAAGCAGCCTCAACAGTACTGCACACGGTCAGATGTGGCCCTAAGAAGGACTGTTGGGGTTCTTGAAGCCTAAAATCAATCCTAACACTCTCCCTATAGCAGCTCCGGCATCAGCAGCACTTTCCCTGATCTCTGTCAGAATGCATCTGTGGTGAGCCGCGGGAGGGGCCGATGTATATACTTGGGTGACACCTGATCTCGCCAGCCACTCACTGCAGGGGGGTGGTATAGGGCTTGAATGTCGCAGGGGGAAGTTGTAATGCCTTCCCTGTCTTTCTATTGGCCAGAAAAGCGCGCTAACATCTCAGAGATGAAAGTGAAAGTAACTCGAACATCGTGTGGTGCTCGCCTCTAGTAACGAGCATCTCGAACACGCTAATACTTGAACGAGTATCAAGCTCGGACGAGTACGTTCGCTCATCTCTATTCACTATCCATCATCCATTTCAAAAAAATATTTTACATACAATATTTATTTTTTACTGGTTGGTTGTGACAGATGTTTTAATGGATTCCATCCATTGACTCCCATGTTAAAAGAAAAAAAGTACACATTTAATGCATACCTCTTTTAAGTGGATGGTGCAAGAATCTATTGACTTGGTGTCATGACAAACTCTACAATGCAATTAAAAAAAGTCAAGAATGGACACATCTGTACCTGTTTTAGTTGATATGCCATTTTTAGGTTGTCTGTCATCGTGATTCCTATCTTCCCCCTGATATGGTTTCCCTAATGCAACCTAGATTTCTCATCATGCTGCTGGCTCTTCAGAGACAATGAGTCAGAGTCTCATCACACTGCAGTTGCTCTGCTCTGAGTCAGGTCTAAGGACAGCAAGTGATGGATCAGTGACATAAAACTCATGTCCCTTAACTCATACTGCAGAGACTGTGTATTTCTATGTTGTGCAGCTTCACCCTGCTCTCCTCTACACTCTGTATATGATAGGTTTCTCCCTGTCACCTCTTACAAGCAGGAGACAGAAGAGAACAGTGAGAAGCTGGACCTTTTAAGAAGGAGTCTATAGAGCATGTGGATCCAGGGCACATGGATGAAGACATAGGATGGGAAAACATGTCAGGGGATCAACATGTATTGAATTTTTAATCAGCATGTCGGCTAATGCTGAATAAGTACTGTCCCTCATCAAGAGAGGGTTAAGAACTAAAATGAATAAAATTAGAAGTGCTATCAAAAATGCTATAATGCGGTAATGGAATGGCAAGATGCACCATGGTGCAAGAACAACTTTTAGGGTCACTCACTATACTAAATTAGCACTATCAGATGGGAATAACTTTTGAAAAACAAACTCCGGTGACAAAAGGTGTCAGTTCACACTCATGGAGCATCTAAACGGCTTCCTATGAAGGAAACATTTAAAAACCATCATTTCAGATAGTCATAGACAATAGGTGTATAAATTATGTGATAATTGGAGTTTTTCTTAAAGACATTGCAGGGTTCAACGTTTCCCAAAGTTAAGAACATAACATACGTGAAACTGAAGCAAGACCATTCACTGAAATACCGTATATACCGGCGTATAAGACGACTTTTGAACCCCGAAAAATCTGCTCTGCAGTCGGGGGTCGTCTTATGCGCCGGTAATACAAAAAAAAAAAAAGTGTAAAAAAAAAAAATTTTATTACTCACCTCCCACGGCGTTCTGTCGCGCTCCGGCAGGATGTCGCTCGCTCCGGCAGGCTGTCGCTCGCTCCTCGTCCCCGCCGCAGCATAGCTTTCTGAATGCGGGGCTTGAAATCCCCGCTTCCAGAAAGCTAATACACACGCCGGCAGCCATGACAGCATTGAATGGCTGTGATTGGCTAAAGCACACGTGGCTTCAGCCAATCACACTATTCAATGACATCATTGAATGGCTGTGATTGGCTGAAGGCGCACGTGTTAGCAATCACACCCATTCAATGATGTCATTGAATAGTGTGATTGGCTGAAGCCACGTGTGCTTTAGCCAATCACAGCCATTCAATGATGTCATGGCTGCCGGCGTGTGTATTAGCTTTCTGTAAGCGGGGATTTCAAGCCCCACATTCAGAAAGCTATGCTGCGGCGGGGACGAGGAGCGAGCGACAGCCTGCCGGAGCGAGCGACATCCTGCCGGAGCGCGACAGAACGCCGTGGGAGGTGAGTAATAAAATTTTTTTTTTTTTCTCCACTGAATACCGGCGTATAAGGTGACAGTTGGGGGGTCGTCTTATACGCCCCGTCGCCTTATACGCCGGTATATACGGTAACAGTTTTATCAATACAGTTTAATAAAATTGACTCGTTCTTAGCAAACCCTGAATACATTAATATACTGTACAACTTTGGTGTGTGATCCACAGCTACATGCTGCTTTCTGTAAGGTCACAAAAAATAAATAGCTTTATCTCAACAGGAGACCCAGTTGCTGTCTGTCCCTACATTTTTCATTATTTATAAAGGCAAGGATACTGCAGTGATTTTCTCCCTACCTGTTATTTATTTTGTATCATTTGCAGAAAAAAATATATAGAATTCTTTATGCAGCTACAATCAGACAGTCTTTTTAATAATTTGAAATATGTCCCTGAGAGGAGAAAAGGAAAAAGCTTATTTCTAATCTGTAATTGATTCATTCTTTCAATTGAGGATAAAGAAAATATGGGGGGAAGTTTACTAAGCGTGGCCATTGTGACGCCGGGTTTACTACAATTTCCACCGGTGTACCAAGTGCGGAATATATGAAGCGGTACATGCTTCTTCATATATTTAGCACATCCCCAGCTCATCCAACCTGGCTTTCATTTCTGGTATAATTTATGCCAGTTTTTGGTGTAAATTATATATAAATCTGTAGGTCTTGGGTGGCTATGCCTCTTCCTGACACGCTATGCCCACTTCCAAAGAAGTTGTGAGGCCAGTGCAGAAAGAATAAAAGTTGCTAATTTTTGTGCAAATACCCACTTGCACAAACAATTTTCAATTTTTTACACCACAAACTTGCATAAAAAGTTTTTCAAGTGTGCTCCATAGTGTCTAAACCTGAGTAGTAGAGATGAGCAAGCGTACTCAGCCACGCCCCTTTTTCGCCCGGGCTCATTAACTACTCAGTAGAGATGAGCGAAGCTACTCGTTTCGAGTAATTACTCGATCGAGCACCGCGATTTTCGAGCACTTCCGTACTCGGGCGAACAGATTCGGGGGACGCCGTGGGTGAGTGGGGGGTTGCAGCGGGGAGTGGGGGGGAGAGGGAGAGAGAGAGGGCTCCCCCCTGTTCCCCGCTGCTACCCCCCACTCCGCCACGCCTCCCCCGCCCCCCAGCGCCCCCGAATCTTTTCACCCGAGTACTGAAGTACTCGAAAATCGCAGTGCTCGATCAAGTAATTACTCGAAACGAGTAGCTTCGCTCATCTCTACTGAGTAGTTAATGAGCCCCAATTTTCTAACAATGACAAGAAGAATTTGCCTATTGGCAAAAAAGTCCAAATAAAATGTCCTTAACCAATAAAATCTGTACTTTATTAATACACTATATAAAATAAAATGATACGAAGGGCTAAAATGAAAAGCACAGATCATTCCACATATTAGCTTATAATGCCTATCAGACTCCACCATATACATGAGGGATCTCATATATTAAAGTAGGTAAGTATATTACTATCACAACATGTTGGAGGGGGATAGGTGGCATAGAGTCTTTATTGCAAACTGCAGATCAATATATAGACATAGAGCTTGGAGTTCACTGTTAGAAAACTGGGGACTTCGCATTTTTAACTAACAAGGCCCCCTATTTACAGTACTGGTGTCTTCTCAGAGAAAACACTGAGTCTCTTCATCAGTTCATAGTTATAATTACAACGTCTGACACGTCTTTAATATAAGTTAAGAGTTTGAAAAAGTTATATCAGACTTGAAGAATTACTTAGAATGTATTGCATAATTCATACATTTCCAAATATTGTAATGGATAGATAGATAGATGTATTTTTATATCTCCACTTCATCTATATATATCCATTGTCTTGACTATAACATTTATGTGAAGCATTGAAAAGTTAATGTTCTGTTCAAAACATTTTCTATCTAGTGATCTCTATTCTAGGGCAATGCCAGACCCTGTCAAAATGGTGCACAAGCTGCTATCCCAGCTGTCATCTTCCTCCAGCTCTTTTTCCAATTTACACGTTCAGCATTAGAAGGTTGAAGATTCAAGCTTCACTCTTAATTAGTCTAAGTGAAGCGTACAGTTTTATGTGTATCATTGTTCTCTTCTTATCGGCATAAGTGATTGCTCAATCTTTTCTTGCCATGCAATGCCCACACAAATTACAGATAAAGGCAAGATTTGTTGAAAGCCATGAACAATAACACATTTCTACAAATACATTAGTGATGTATGGGTCATTGCATAACTATATGTTACAGCTCAGAAACAAGAGAAGAGATAGCAGACACACTAGCAATGGCAGGATACTGTAGAATATGATCTTGATCTTGCATACTCATTTAGTTCCACCTACTGGTCTATGATCACTTAGCAACTATATTGACACCATAATGCTACTCATCTTTACACCAATTAGCTGTGCCCAATTATAAATGTGATACTTAACCTGGTAACTTTTTAATCAACACTTGGTCTTGTGAAACACCTATTTCTGATAAAAAGTGTGTTTGGAAATATCGATGAAGCAGCCGCGCCGGGCACGTATAAAAATGTCATCAATTTTATTGAAAGTTGTTTCACTTGGGACATGGTTTCATTAAACTGTAAAATGAAGTTAAATTGATTTTTTTTTTTAAATAAGAATGATAAAACATCTAGTTTTAATTAAATCATTCAGTCAGTACACTCATTTCCTAACTTATTGATTATTTAATTTTCTACATTGTCAGCTTTGTCTAATGTAGCTCCGGGGGCACCATCAGCTTTTAATGCTGTTAGACAGTGAGGACAGCCTGGGATTGTTTTCAGATTAACCTGAAAGCAACTGCTGAATTAGGATGAAACAATGTATGTCATCTTCTTATAGTCCAAAGATCTAGTTAGCTTTGGTGGGAATTCAGGGAATTCACAACCTGAAGTTTTTGGGCCCCAGTCCAAAATCTGCTATCGGACCTATACCTTAACCCTTTTCAATCCACTGTCCGATGTCTAAAGACATTATGATTTAAGGCTGTACAGTTCTGATGTTGGATGACATCCGTCGGGGTTCTCTTACTGTATATTGCCAGCCTCTCTGCTGTCGGAGCCTATCCAACCTGTCACCTCATGCAGTACTGGCTTTAGCCAGCAGATAGCACCATTGTATAATGGCAGAAAAAGAGTAAGCCCCCTAGGAAAACCAGAATACATCGCATCGGCGTCCGTGTGACTGAGCCCTGAGTGTAACTGCTACTGCTGCAAACCTCATAGCCTATAGTGAGATTTTCTTGAAATCTATTGTATGTGACCCACCATAGACATTAGATTGTCTGTAGATCCCACCTCAAATTACTGGATCTACTAACAAAATTGTCATGTCTGTGGTCAGTATTAGTTGTGTCCCTCAAATGTGGCTATGTACAGTGATTCAATTATTTTATGCATTTTCTAGAAATTCAAAGCCTCCTAGTTAAAGTTCTATATTCTCGGTTGAAAAACATTTTTGAAGGTGAATGTTCCATATAGGCTGCTTTTAGAAAAAGTTAGGACCTGAGCGAAAGGTGTCTGCCAAAAGAATTTTCAGAAAATAGAAAAAATCTGCAAAATGAGTCACTGAAAAGTACAAAGATTTTTGTGATATTTTTGGGTTCTTCATTTTACAGGTAGTAATATCAGTGGTCATGTGGGTGGGGGTACATTGATTTATCTGCTATGCATGAGAACAGCTCACATGACCATATGTTTAACACGTATTAAGTGGGCTCTGTATGCCCATGTGATATACGGTAACTGGCAGGTAATCAATTACATTGACTTACGCAGTTACTCTTACATTGGCGTGTTAGAATTGCGTAACACATAAGCGCAAAATAGAATGCAGCATGTTCTACTTTGTAGTGTATATATACACGTCCATACGCAATTATATTGCATATGGGCGGCAGGTATGTGCATAGTCAATCAGTGACGGTGCGGGAAATATAAGCAAAAAAACCAGGTATGCTGCGCGTCTCCATATCTGTAAAACGCTCATAGCCGACATATATCTAAAATGTGGACTTAAAGGGGTTGTCCCGCGAAAGCAAGTGGGGTCATACACTTCTGTATGGCCATATTAATGCACTTTGTAATGTACATCGTGCATTAAATATGAGCCAAACAGAAGTTATTCACTTACCTGCTCCGTTGCTCGCGTCCTCGTCTCCATGGTGCCGTCTAATTTCAGCGTCTAATCTCCCGATTAGACGCGCTTGCGCAGTCCGGTCTTCCCCCTTCTGAATGGGGCCGCTCGTGCCGGAGAGCTGCTCCTCGTAGCTCCGCCCCGTCACGTGTGCCGATTCCAGCCAATCAGGAGGCTGGAATCGGCAATGGAACGCACAGAGCCCACGGTGCACCATGGGAGAAGACCTGCGGTCCACCGTGGGTGAAGATCCCGGCGGCCATCTTAGCAAGGTAAGTAAGAAGTCGCCGCAGCGCGGGGATTCGGGTAAGTACTATCCGTTTTTTTTTTTTCTCCCTGCATCGGGTTTGTCTCGCGCCGAACGGGGGGCCTATTGAAAAAAAAAAACCCGTTTCGGCGCGGGACAACCCCTTTAAAGATTTTTTTAGAGTTAATTACTATATTTACACACTCCCTCTCTTTCTTATACACATATATATGTATATTGAAATCATGACTCCTTCCGCTGCTCTATTCAACCCCACTGCTTTACACTGCAGTTCTGCTTGCTGCATAGTATAAGCACAAACCCAAAATAAGCTCAGACAAGGTTCATACATTGAAAGATTATTCTACATTTACAGTTTCTGAGGCTGAAAGAGATAATTAAAGGAGATGTCCCGAGGCAGCAAGTGGGGTTATACACTTCTGTATGGCCATAATAATGCACTTTGTAATATACATTGTGCATTAATTATGAGCCATACAGAAGTTATAAAAAGTTTTATACTTACCTGCTCCGTTGCTGGCGTCCTGGTCTCCATGGTGCCGACTAATTTTTGGCCTCCGATGGCCAAATTAGCCGCGCTTGCGCAGTCCGGGTCTTCTGCTGTTCTCTATGGGGCTCCGTGTAGCTCCGTGTAGCTCCGCCCCGTCACGTGCCGATTCCAGCCAATCAGGAGGCTGGAATCGGCAGTGGACCGCACAGAAGAGCTGCGGTCCACGAAGATAGAGGATCCCGGCGGCCATCTTCAGCGGTAAGTATTGAAGTCACCGGACCGCCGGGATTCAGGTAAGCGCTGTGCGGGTGGTTTTTTTAACCCCTGCATCGGGGTTGTCTCGCGCCGAACGGGGGGGGGGTTTAAAAAAAAAAAAACCCGTTTCGGCGCGGGACATCTCCTTTAATTTCTTTTCCCTGCTCTCCTTGCTGCTGCCCATACAATCCCCGGCAGCCTGTACGCAGCAGGGCAGGAGAGACGAGAGCAATGAAAGGAAATAAATATTGTCAAAACAGAACCAAGTCCTCAAGCATAGTGAAGCCTCATTCATATGGTAGAAATGTGTTCAGTATTTTGCATTAGTATTTGTGAGTTAAAACCATGAATGGAACCTGCAGAGGGGAAGAATAATGGAAAGTATTGCATCACTTTCAAATTTTGGATCCATTCCTGGTTTTGGCTTACAAATACTGAAACAAAATACTAACCAAAGTCTTGTGGCCTAAGGAGCTGGCATGCCATGCTTCCTCTGATACTGCAGTGTATTGGAGCAACCTGCAAGCATAGAAAATAAATGGTTAACCATTTTTCATAAGAGCAAAATATTATTTAAAAATACAGGGGATTATTAAAAAAAACAATGCTGTCTGTAGCTCTTAGGCCGGCTGCACACGGCCGTGATGGGCTCTGCGGCGGAGCCCGTCACGGCGCCCCCCAGGAGACCCCAAACTTACCTGTGGATCCGGCGTCCTTGCTCCCGCATGACGCTTCCCCGCCCACTGCCTCCGCGTCATGTGACACGCCGGCCACGTCATATGATGCGGCGGCGGTAGGCGGGGAAGCGTTTTCACGCTATCTTACGCTGTGCTACAGCGGAAGATAGCGTGAACGGACAGCTTCCATTGACTGCAATGGAAGCCGTCCGCTCGTACACCCGCAGCAAATAGAGTATGCCGCGGATGAGGACGGGAGATTTCACGGTGCGGAATTCCGCGGTGGAATTCTGCACCGTGAGCCCTGAGCTATTAGGTTCAATAGAGCCTAATAGCTGCGGGCAACGCAGCAGATTTCTGCCGCGAATTACGCGGCGGAAATCCATTCGTGGGAAGGAGGCCTTAACCCATTCAATGAGTAGTGAAGATTTAGGGCTCAGTTACATGGGCGCATCCGGGCGCTGATGCGCCCGTTTTACTGCACGAAGAAGGAGCCGGTCATGTGTTCTTTCTTCCGTCGGTGTGGAGATTCGTCCGTACCTGCAGTGTGGCCGTCTTATCGTGCAGTAAGACGGGCCCATCGGCGCCCCGATGCGCCTGTGTGACTGAGCCCTTAATCTGAATGCACACGGGCGTATTTGCATTGCGGAATCCAGAGTGAGAGTCAGCATCCAGATTTCGCAGCAAATAGCGCCCATAAACATGCTATGGAAAAATTGCTTTTCCATATCCACGAGCGGAAATCAATTGCAATTTCCCACTCGCGGAGGGCAAAACGCAGCATGTTGTATACCAATGCGGACTCCATGTGGACGGCAATCATTATTGTGGAAAGGTCACGGAATCCACATCATCGCCTAGTGACGACCCGGCATAATCTATACTACGCATGCACGCCGGCAACACATCCGCAATACAGATCAGGAGAGGTATGCAGGGGTCAACAGCTGGGCACAGGGTTGAATTCTGCTGCGGGATCTCACATGCGGAACCAGACCCTGCCGTGTGCATTGGCCTTATGCAACTTTCTAATATATCTTGTGTTTCAATCTCTCTTTATTTTTATGCTCTCTATCTCTGCTTGCTCATTGTGACCTTTTTCTTAGTATAAGAACTTTTCATGATAGTGCTGCTCACAGGTACATGAGGCTGAGCTTTGACGCACTTCTGACTCCAAAATGAATGAGAACTGCAGTGTTACTATTTGATGACTATAATAAGAGACCTTGGTGAGGATGTAAATACAAAGGGGAAGATTTCGCAAAGCTACCGCACTTCCATGTTGTCCTAAAATGCGACTTTTTCTGGTCCAGTTATCGTGCCCCTAACTTGTGAACATTGTGCACCTGTTTT
This sequence comes from Eleutherodactylus coqui, assembly GCF_035609145.1. Lineage (NCBI taxonomy): Eukaryota > Metazoa > Chordata > Amphibia > Anura > Eleutherodactylidae > Eleutherodactylus > Eleutherodactylus coqui. Next base: position 402,818,149 of record NC_089837.1, read on the forward strand.
TTCAATCTGTAGGCCTGGTCATGCCGTTTTCATTTTAGTCTAAAATGTTGGCGTGATTTAGGTGCCGCAACAGTTTAGACGCGATTTATAAAGTGCAACTCTTTTAAAAAGTTGCATAAAAAGTTGCACAGCTGCTCCAGTGCTGAGGAGGTGTAATTTCTGCACAAACTTTCACACCACAGTGAAAGAACATATTTGCGCCTAATTTAACATGCTGCGTGTGACATTTTGAAGAATTAGACTAATCTTAGGCACAAGCATAGCCAAAAACATCACAACAAACAACAGCAACAAAACTGCTGATGTGATAAATCTCCCACAAAGTATTTTAGAAACTTTGCCTAAATTCATTAGATAGGGACTTCCCACTCTAATTTCAGTGTTGTAGAGATGTTCTAGTTTAATTAATGCTATCTTTACTTAGCAACTGTAATAACATATGTTGATATAAAACAACACATTCATTTTGGCTATCATCTGGGTTATGTTGGAATCCAATTTGTAGAACAGCAAGAAGACAAAGCACTTCTGTTTGCACTGTGCTTTTGTGTTAGACGTTTCTGTATGCTTAATCAAGGAATTTTATTACAGTTAGAATGGAGCTGTCACCTACATGGTGCACACAAATTGAGATAAGCAGCTTTTATAAATGGTGGTACTTGCGTTTTAATGGCATGTTTTTACATAGTTCGTTACCATCTTAGGTCCAAAAAGTCCTTTAAAGTAGCTGTTCATGCTACTAAAAAAAGACTTTTTTTTTCCAAAGAAGCACAGAAGTTTTTGGCGTTTGGATTCTCCTACAATTCTCATACAATTATTGAAGATGTGATGTTGCCAGAGTCACATGACCATCCACATTGTTTCTGAATGTTCTCGACCATCAAATAAAGTTAAAGCAAAATACATTGCAAACATCTGAGATCGCATTAAAGTGGTTGTGGAGAGTAATAAAAAGGGTCTTCTTTCATCCACCTAGAAACAGTGCCACTATAGGCTATGTCTGGTATTGCAGATCTTTCCATTTCAAAAGGATTTGACTGAACAATACTGGATACAGCCCAAGAGAAAGAGTTGCACTGATCAAGCAAATTAGACCCTGTTTTGAATCCTGGAAACTCCATAGTAAAACTTGACAATCAGTTTTCCCAATCCCCTTCCATTGTCCATAGTTATCACTAACTGCACCTTATGGCTAGGAGTACAGCAATGTACTTTGGACAGCATGTGGCCCCATTATGGCCTATAAGGCTATACACATGGACATATTTTTAACACTTATTGATGCTCCGCATGAAAAACTCTCGCCATGTCCTATTCCTGTCCATTTCACAGACAAAAAAATAGGACCTGCCAATGCGTGTTAATGTGCTGTGTCTGTGTATGTTGTTGTTGTTAGCCGTTTAGTCGTTCACGCCCCTCGGCAACCCTAAAGGCAAGCTCCCTCCATGATTTTCGGTTTTACACTGCCTTTTTCAGTTGTATGATATCCATGCCAGTATCAGCTCTGACAGTATCGGCCATCGTGTCCTTTGGCAGCCGGGTCTTCTTTTGCCACTGATCTGTCCAAGCCTTATTGATTTTGCTAGCAATTCTGCTTGCATTACATGGCCAAAATACGTGAGCCTGAGTCCAGTCATCTTGGCCTCCAGTGATATAGCGGGTCTTATATAATTTAGGACTTCTCTGTTTGTTACTCTTGCTGTATGTGTACATCGGACAGCATATGGACGACTGTACATGTGCTGTCCGATGTGAGTTGCGTCCAAGTCTCTACAGCTCAATTCGCAGTTACAGCTAGTATGCATCTAGCCTATGCCTGAGTGGAAATTGAGTCCCTTAGCAACTGCTATGCCTGCTACCACAGTAGTTACACCCATTAGTGCAATATAAACTGAGATAGAATAAAATAATAAAAGGTTTGTACCTCTTTTGTGTTTTGGACACACTTCTGGTTTTGGCTTACACAAACTGATGCAAAATACTGCCCAAAATATTGCAGTGTGAATGAGGCCTAATCTTGAAATGTGTATATTGAGTCTTTCTCAATCTAGAGTATTACTTTAATTGAAGTGATCCTGTAAGAAATGACTTACTTAAACATTAAGTGTTATATAAACAAATCTATTAGAACATTATGGTTAAATTGTTGGCAAACACTCCAATCATGTAATGTGTAACTATATGCAATGAGGTAATGTGGAATGCAGCTAATTTAATTAAGGCTGTGTAATTACGGTTATCATGTTTCCTATTTTTATCGTGAATAAATTAGTATTCTTAAGCTGATATGAAGCTTCCTTAAACATATAACATAAGCTTTCCAAATTGTAAACAATGTTGCTTTAGAAAGGATGCCTATTAGAGATGAGCGAGCATACTCGCTAAGGCAAACTACTTGAGCGAGTAGTGCCTTATTCGAGTACCTGCCCGCTTGTTTCAGCAAATAGAGTGCTCCCCTCACCTCCCAATTTTTCAAGCACAGCCTTCCACCCAATACCCAGTAGCCTCTAGTGAGCAGAGCACCACTAATTAGGTAATGCGGAAGTGGCATCACCTGACCAGCAGTGCTGCACTAACTAGAGACTGCTAGGTACCGGGTGGAAGGCTGCACTGATAGCTTGAAGAATTGGGAGTTGAGGGGAGCGCTGTATCTTCCGAAATCAGCTCATTTTGAGTCTATATCCGCACCAATGATGCAGATTTTGACTGCAGACATGCTGTGGAATTTGCCACGGAATATTTTGCAGCATTTTCACCCCATTTGAATATACCCTTAAAGGGAATCTGTTAGCTTTTTCAATATGCCTCTCTTAGTAAATGCTTGCATTACCCATGAAATCACAATTCTAGAGCATTTTTCCTCATAATACTGCATTATGCCGTTCCTCTGGCATTCCCTCTGAATAAGTTGAGAACTGGACAATATCATACTCCTCGACAAGGGTATGCTCCTACACATCCTGGCACTGGTAACACTGATTGGTCAGCATCTGACTGCATATGCCCCTCCTTATCAAATTGGTTAAGCCTAATTTTCAATTTATTCATACATTTCTTGAAGGAATAACAGGAATGGCACAATGCAGAGTTTTAAGATATAATGCTCTAGAATTGTTATTACATGACGAATACAAGAAGAATTCTAGATACTAAAAGACTCCTCCCGATACAGCTCTGAACTAAAGCCCATAAAATATCTGGAACAAGATGATCTTATTGCTATGTAACAGGATCTAACCTAATTAATGCTCTTCAGAGGATATACCTGCAACCATGTTACAAAGCATGATGGAAAGCCTCTGAAGCACAGCAACAATTTGGGGAATGTGATGCTCCACAGATACATAATGATGTAACATTCAATATCCACAATGTCATGTCCAGTTTATGGAACTGAAGGTGCCGAGAAATAGATAGACTGAAAATAAATTGGTATGGAAGATTACAAGGACCGGAATCACCCAAACCAGACCAGACCCTCAAGCAGAACATCTATCCAGAAAAAAAGATCCTACTATAGGAGAGAGACCAAAACCAATCCAAGCCATCTGAAGACTACCAAACTAATAAGGTCTGTAACAGAACTTCTAACAGTGAGAACTATAACACAGGATTTACTGGTATAACATATGGCCAACACACAATCAGTATAACCAACAGCTAGCTGGACTAAGTAGCACCAGAAAGAATGACTGGCTGAGCTATCAGTCATCTCTGCCCACCAAGCAGCTACACAACATAGGGAAGGATTAACCCTTCCCTGCCAGGCAGAATGGAAAATACCTGTGTCAATAAGTGCAATATGAATCCAGAAGGCACAGTGCAACCAACATTGTGAAGCACATTTTTCATGATGTTGGGTATATACATTCATTATACTATACCATAAATTAATTTCTCTGCTGTCATCAGAACGACTCAAACATAATGTTAGTATCTGCATTTGCTTTATTAACCATATAGAAAACAATAAAGTGTTTCTTGTACAAAAAAAACAAATTCTAAAAATGAAGCTGTAGCATGTAGTAATCCCGGTGCGCATTATATTACGACGCATGAGGTGTTGTAGCTGCTATAATAGTGAAGCACCTTTATTAAATACAATGAAAGTGGTATTTATGGATATGCCATAAATGTGTAAAATGGGAAATATCCCTTTAAAGTGGATGTTGTAAATTACAATATTTTATTGCATTTCATTATATCCAATTGCAATTGCAATCTTTCTTCCTGACATAATAAATGTATTATAATGAATAAAGTGGTGGTAAAATCACCAGGGTTTTACCTTTTATATCTTTTCCGCTTATCGCACATGTACAGGTACAGTATGTCTTTCTGTATATAAATTTCTACAATATCTAAATCTGAATGCAATCTTTAACATTTTCAGCATGCCGTCTGACATCGTTCCTCGTTTAAAAAGTATCACGCAGTGAGATGTTCACGAGTATATCAAGTCAATGAACAGAGAGAAAAGAGTACATAGAACAGGACATTCTTGTCAGCAAGTGTAGATAACAATAAGCCATAGCTGCTACTGAAAGGATCATAGTTATTGCAAAAGTTTAGTATCTTTGTAGAAACTCAAGTTTTTAAACTGAAAGTACAGATTAATCACTGCCCGAAAGCTCTTCTGTTACCCCACGATTTCACAGTTAAAGTTTTTCAAAAATAGTTAACTTTGTAAGTAGGTTGCAATATTTGTCATGTACACACCTGGGCAACATAATATATTTTTTATTTTGCTGATGTCTAAAACTGATTTCAAATTTTTGTAGGCTTCCTGTTACCAGAGAGCAGTGTATTGGAGTTCAGAGCAGTTATTATGATTACAGCTATGTTATGAGATCCCAAGTCTGACCCCACCGATGCTAATCCAAAATCAGCCAAAGTAAAGATGTGTCCTTCCTCAACTTATCTCTAAACTCCTCATACTGTACTGACTTAACTCTGAACCCAACTTCTGAAATTCATGGTATGAAGTTTTAAACAAACATGCTAAATAAAATGTATACCTCCAACAGAGGCTTTCAATGGAAGCTATCAATCGGCCATCTGTCACCCATAGACTCCCATGTTAAATAAAAATGTTATGAACCAAATTCTAAAAATGTTCACGAGTATATCAAGTCAATGAACAGAGAGAAAAGAGTACATAGAACAGGACATTCTATCAATCGGCCATCTGTCACCCATAGACTCCCATGTTAAATAAAAATGTTATGCTTAATGTATACTTTTTTACTGTACAGTGGAAGGTTGTATTGAATTGGTATCATAACAAATTGTATGAGGACCTTATAACTGGCCCACAAGCTGCCCACGGCCTGTAGAGCTCAAGAAAGGAATTATAATATAATAACTAGATGGTACAGGTGTCCGGCTCTGTTGCATTGCATCTTACCAATTTGCTGAAGGTGTGATAGGGAAATAGGAACCATGCTGCATATTGGTGGAATTGCCCTAACAATGCACATTTTTGGGATTTAGTGTTCTCCACTTACAAGAAGATTTACAAAATACTCTATTACTCCCTCTCCACAGATTGCGCTCTTGTCTATGCTACGTGGCTCAGTGTCCGCTCACAAAACAAAAACGCTGTTTCTTTCTAACAGCCACACACTCAGTCATATCTAGATATTGGAAAACACAAAAGATATGACAACGGTCAAATGGATGCAGGAGGTTCCCGAGTTGATGACTATGGAGGAGTTGGTGGCAGAGGAGAGGGATGGTCGGTAGACCTTTATACACATTTAGAGTCCCTGGATACATTTGCAGAGATCTCTAGAATGTTGGAGATTGATTGAAAACTTGCAGGCCGTTGTTTAGGATTGGTACATTGGCGATTGAGGAGGGATAACTCTGCATGGTTGTGGACTAATATCTTCGCCTTTAGGTATCCTTATATTAAGTATCCCTTCTATCCCGCTGATGTGTGTAAGGTGTGTGGATCTTTTTTTTTTTCTCCTTCCCCTCTTCTCCCTATTAGGATATTTTAATTTGAGTAGTCGTACTAGGAGCTAGGATATAGGAAAGCTCAGAGTTGGGTTTAGAGAAGCACAATTCTTGGTTCATTCAATTGAGGTACTTAGGGACTTATAGCACAAAGAGCCAGATGTGTTACAAAAGGGAACAGACCAAACTAGAGTAGCTGACCCGATATAAGAGCCCATGAATGAATGCCACCATAATAGCCCAGGAGCCAAAAGACTGTATCCTTGCGGGCGTTAGCCCCTGTTGTCCATGTGTGAAGTGACCGTCAAGAGCAAGCTTTAGGTTTTAGATTGCAATGTTTAAAGTATTGCTGCCCTTCTGAGGAGAGAGGATATGTGATGCATATAGTTAGGTTTTATTGTGTGCTGCAAAAACTTCTGTTGGCTCCATTTGTCACTGCCAAGCCTTTCACAACATCTAACCTGCATCACATATATCTCTTAACAGAGACACCAAGATGGAATACAGGGAGTGTATTCTGAAAAGTCGCCAGAAAAATCAGGTATGCTTTAAGCAAACAGAAAAAAAAATGGTTGCAACCACTATTGATGATAAATGTCTTTACAGAGCTTTATAGAACTGCTTAACCACATAACGACTAAAGCTACATTTACTAGTTCATTATACAAAACATCTCCCTGAGAAGATGTCTCTGCGTGACGCCTCAGTTTTTTCCGCTTATCATTGTTTATAGAATTTAACCAACTTCCAATTGCTTTGACATAAATCCATAAATAGAATTCCGTTCGGTCCTTCAACACTTTGTAAAAAAGAATATCAAACCAAGCCAGCTTCTTTATTACCAGTGAATCACGTTTTTGATTTACGTCCAACATATTCGATTAGAATGTAATGATGCGCCATTTACAGCTCATATAGTGTTTTTAATTATCTCTTTTTACTACAGAACCTGATCACAACCATTTTATCTGTACGCTCGGGTAAGAGATATCGACTGAAAAAATGATTATATTCTTTCCTTTAGATTCATTTTAAGATGCTTTGTTATGCTTTAGACTAATGTAGATCAATCACCATTGTTCAGCTGTGCTGCTTTTATGATAACACTAAAATTCTCTGTTTGAAACTGTAAAATATTAAATAACTGATCAATAATATTTAGTTCTAGAAAAGAAGTATATGGAAAATTATATTTATTATACGGAGGAAGAAAGCTAATTAAAGAGCTATATTCCAAACAAAGTAGTGTTGAGAATTTAAACAAATATGTACATTAACTCGTTCCACAAATATGAAAATGTTTCCAGCAGAGAAGAATAAAATGTAGCAGACACCATCTAAAGAAATGTGTTGTCATTATGTATAGTTCTCAATAAAAGTGATAAACTGGTTTGCTTTTGTTCTCATCATGGGTATACTACAGCAATATAGCTAGAAGCTGAGGGGGTTCCACTCGGGTGCAGCAATACTACCCCATTTCTTTTTTAGGTGATTTCTGCATTATTATTATTAATTTTAAAGGCCTGTTGACTGCGATGTACAGGAGTTATATACCTCACATTATATAAAATGACAAGAACAATAAATATATACCATACTGAATGTCTAGCAAATTGATACAGATGGAGTGAGGACCCTACCGCAAAGGCTTACAAACTACAATGGAGGGCTAAGGAGACAGTAGGCGAGGATAGAAGCTGCTCATGTTGTTATGGCATTAGGGTCACTGTAGTGTTTCAGCTTTTCTGAAGTGGTAGGTTTTCGGGTTCTTTTTAAAGTTTTCCAAGGTGGTAGATTCTGATGTGTTGGGGTTCTAAATCCTGGACGCACCTATGTAAGGAACAGACTAGCAGAAAGCTAGGGGAGAAGGTCTTGCAAGGAATGGAGATTACGTGTGAGGAGGTATTGGGATATTAGGTCAGAGATGTATGAAGAGGACAGGTTATGGACATTATGTCATTAATAATGTTTTGAATTGGATTTTCTGAATGATGGGCATTAACAAAGGGATTGACAGAGGGGAGAGGCAATGAAGTAACAAGGCGGAGGTGAGTTATCCAGGCAGTAGAGTTCAGGTTGAATTGGATTAGTAAAAGAACATTGGATATGAGGCCACATAGAAGGATGTTTCAGTAGTCTAGACAGGAAATGAAGAGGGCATGCACTAACATTTTTGTTGACTCAGGGTTGAGGAAAGATCATATCTGAGAGATGTTTTTGAGCCAGAGGCAGCAGGAGATGGCAAAGGTTTGTATATGTGGTTTGAAGGAGAGGACAAGGTCAAATGTTACACCGAGCAGATTAGTAGGACTGGTGAAAGTATGGAGCCATTGATTGTGATTGATATCTGGTGAGAATGAGATCAGTTTTCTTCATCTTGAGTTTTAGAAAGGACATATAGAAAAAGCAGGATGTGCCCAATGGACATTTTGGAGTTCTGGATAGGAGAGAGGTAATATCTGGGCTAGAGAGGTAGAATTAAATGACATTGGCATGAAGGTGGTACTGAAAGTCCTGGGGTTTTATGTGCAGTTCTAGGCCAGATGTATAGATTGAGAAGAGTGGTGAGCCTAGGGAAACTCCTTGAGAGACACGAACAGAGAGAGGGCGAGGATGTGGCGTGCGAGTGAGAGACACTAAATGTTCGATCAGTGAAATATGAGAAGGTCCAGGAGAGAGCAAAATGTGTGATGTCAAGATAGGAGAGAGTTTATAACAGGGTGGAGTAGTCCACTGTGTGGAATGCAGATAAACACGCACGGGAGAAGAACTATCCTTGTTTGGCCAATAATTATCTCTCCTAAAAGCCCCCCCCCCTTAAAGGGGTCTGTTAGTAAAATTTTTAAAAAAGTATACTCGCCTGCATCCTGCCCTGCATCCCTGTAGAGTTAAACCTGTGAAAAGAAAAGCCTGAAAAAAAAACTCCCCTAATTCCGTTGCTGTTCTCCTTCTGCTGTTTACCTGCTGCGTACAGGGTCAGCTCCAGCAGCTCCTTAGCGTTCCCGCCATCCTGGCCGCATCTAACCTCTGCCGTCCATGGAGAGTTGACGGCAAGTGCGCATGCACGCTGGGAAGGGGGACGCATGCACACTCGCTGTGGACTCTCCGAGGACGGCAGAGGTTAGGTGCGGCACTTGTGACGCGCCGACCACTGACCCGGGTGGCAGTACTTGCCGCCCGGCTTGGTCGGAGCAGGGGTGGAAGCTGGGACTTTGCCAGCTTCTGCCCTGCTATTGGATGGCTGCTGGAGAGAAAGAAGAGAAGCAGCAGCCTCCGGTGACCGGCCCTGTACGGCACAGGTGAGTATGGTTTTTTTTGGTTTTTTTCTGACACAACCCCTTTAACACAAGTACTCTAGGCTCAGCTGAATGTGCAAATGTTTTGTAAGTAGTCATGGGGAAAAAAGCTGCTGTTAGTGCAGATTTTAGTGTGGATCTACTGCACAATTCAGCCCTTCTATTGAAAGGGTGAAATCCATTTAGTTTCTACACCATAGTCCGCACCAAAATCCACACTATTGGTGCAGGTTTTGAAGCGGAAATGATGTGGATTTTGGTGCCGATTTTTTACTGCTGTAAATGCACACCATTTTCCGCTACATGCAAACAAACCCAAAATTAGCTATACAGTTGTTGGCATTATGACAGTTCAGGTTGCTATGGAACTTAGGAATCTAAGGCAGGTTTTAAAATAGAAGCATGATTGGTTTATAGATGCAACAAAGAATGGGCTTTTTTTGTGAGCACAGCTTTCATACATGATGCAAAGTTTCCTATTTTTCTCCACAAGTCTGCTGCTGGTGCGAAGTGTGTTTGTGACTTTTGTTAGACCGGTTTTATATCTGCATCTGAACCTCTGGTGGGAGGTCCTGTCGCAGATCTGACTGTAAATGCAGCAAAAAAAAAGGCTGCATGCACTGCTTTTTCCTCCATCCCAAAAACTGGGCAGCTGTAGTCAATGGGGTCCGCCCAGCAGTGTTCGGTTCTGTCCACAGATGGAATCGTTCGGCCACGGGGATTCCCCTTTCCAACTCCCCAAATGGAGCAGGAAAGTGGAATCCCCAGCACAGGTGTGAAAGCAGCCTTAGTTCTTTTGTTTTAAAATCCTGAATCTACATGAATTATTACGTTTTAGTACTTAGTAGGAGAGCCCTTTAATAGTGATGAGCGAGCATACTCGCTAAGGGCAATTGCTCGAGCGAGCATTGCCCTTAGCGAGTACCTACCCTCTCGAGAGAAAAGGTTCGGCTGCCGGCGGCGGGCAGGGAGCTGCAGGGGAGAGTGGGGAGGAACAGAGGGGAGATCTCTCTCTCCCTCCCCCCCCCCCCCGCTTCCCCCTGCTGACTGCCGCAACTCACCGCTCCCCCGCGCCGGCACCCGAACCTTTTCTCTCGAGCGGGCAGGTACTCGCTAAGGGCAATGCTCGCTCGAGCAATTGCCCTTAGCGAGTATGCTCGCTCATCTCTACCCTTTAACCCTTTCCAATCTACTGTCTTTCCTCTGAAGACATTGTGATTTAAGGCTGTACAGCTCCGATGTTTGAAGACATCCGTCGGGGTTCTCTTTCTGTATATTGCCAGCCTCTCTGCTGTCGGAGCCTATCCAATGTGTCACCTCCTGCAGTACTGGCTTTAGCCAGCATATAGCCCCTTTATATAACAGCATAAAAAGAGTAAGCCCCTTAGAAAAACCAGGATACAAATTGGATTGGAAAGGGTTAACAAGTCTAAATTGCCCAAAGAGGAAGTCTCTTGCATAGACCATGAAACTTTTTTTTGACTACTGTAGTTTATGTAGCTACAATATATACACTGAGACAGTAGTAACTCATACAAGAGGGAAAGAAATGGTTAGGTAATCTGAACTAACACAGCAATACAACTAAGTAGGCTTACAAGGAAAGAAGAAAAAAGATTCAGCGGTTTGGTCGCCATTTCACTAATTAAATTCAATCGTACCATTCCATCTGGGGTTTCGACTGATTACCATTTCCGGTGATTCAGATGGGAAACGGAGAGGCTGAGCAATACAAAAGCACAAAGTGAACCCAGCGTTAAATACAGTAATCATGATAGCTGAAATGTGTATTCCTGTTATGTGATTAATGTGTTTATCCTCTTAGAGGATCATTAAATGATATATGCTTCACTCCTTTATTGCCTGTAAATGTACTTTCACAGAATTGAGGTTTTTTTCACAGCTCACTTTATTTTAAGTGACAACATCATTTCAGATAAACCTTTTACATTTCCATGGTAACAATAAATCAGTCTGCTTGTCATTAATAAAGATAGCTGGTATATATGGTACAAATAGTTCAACCTGTCTTTACCGTTTGAAAAATCATCTTGCTTTTTCACAGTTTGTTCTAATGATGATAATGCGGTATGCTGCCAAAATTCTGCAGTAAGGTGTTTGCAATCAATGATGGTAGTAAAATAACACAATACAGTAAGTCCTATGATATTAGTAATTTAACGATGCAAGTATCATCTGTAAGCCTGCAGCAGAGAGAGTAGATACGTATCGTAACATCCATTGGAGATATATTGTCCCTTCACCAGAAGGCTCAAATGTTATGGGAAAACGAAAAGTTGGCGAGCCAACTTGCATGATTCCCTTTTTGTGGTAGTATAGTAATTTTCTAATTCCCCCTTAACCTTTTGTTGCCAACCAGAGTTCCTGTAAACGGGGTCATAGTGGTCCAGTGAATATTGTGTCCCCTTTTCACGTTTTACATCGGCACTAGAGATGAGCGAACGTACTTGTTTCGAGTAATTACTCGATCGAGCACCGCAATTTTTGAGTACTTCAGTACTTGGGTGAAGAGATTTGGGGGGCGCCGGGGGGTGGGCGGAGGCGTGGTGGCGCGGGGGGTAGCAGCGGGGAACAGAGGGAGCCCTCTCTCTCTCCCTCTCCCCCCACTCCCCGCTGCAACCCCCACTCACCCACGGCGCCCCCCGAATTTTTTCGCCCGAGTACGGAAGTACTCGAAAATCGCGGTATTCGGGTGAAAAAGGGGCGTGGCCGAGTACGTTCGCTCATCTCTAATCGGCACGCATTGTGGGTTATATGAACAGAACATTATTATTTACTTAGAAAGTGCCATTAATTCCAAGGCACTGTACAACTGGAGAACACGGTTGAACTACATTACACTACATATAAACAGTAAATACTACTACATATATCGCCACATTACATATATAAAGAAGGAACGCTAAACATCCACTGAATAACTAACAACCTGATATAGAGGGAAAGAGGACCTTACAGGGGAAGGGAAGGGGACAATAGGTGGGGGTAGAAGGTACTCATCTTGGGGTGGCAGCAGAGTTACTGCAGAGCTGTCAAGTCACCCAGATATCCCGGGAGACACCCAGGTTTTGGCTTCTTCTCCTGGTCACCCAATCCCCTTTTCCACTCACCCAATTTCCTACCCTATTCCCTGGTGAGCTGTCAAAAAAAAATTACCTTGCTCACGTCTCATTCACTCTTCCTGGCTGCTTCAGTCACCATCTTCCTGGGGATAGGCTAGGGTGGAGTGGGCTAAAAGGAAGTCTGATCTCAGAAGGTCAGCTGCCATTTCCCAGTCACATGACAAGCAGAAATGGCTCTGAGAAGGCCAGTATTTCCAGAGATCTCTGTGGAAGATGCAGCCCATTGAAGAGATATCTGGACGATGCAGCAGGTCTCGGGTTTTCCATGGCCTGTGATCACTATGAGAAGTGATAATGCATTGCAGTACAGAAGTATTGCAAAGTATTATCAGTGCAATCATAGCATTGCAGGTTCAAGTACCCTACAGTTTAAAAAGGCCCTATATTTGGTATTATCAAACCCATAACAACTTTTACAGCTGTAAAAAAAGCAACAAAACTGAGCTCAAATGCTTTTTTCTGTTAATTTCAACTCCTAATTAAGGTCAATAAAGGTGATCAAAAAAGCCATATGTACCACATAAAAACTACAGCTCATCACGCAAAAACCAAGGCTTCATAGAGCTCTGTACATGGAAAAATAAAAAGTCAAGCCTATTCTGTCTTTAATTGTATCACTTTGAAGTAAATAAAGTTGAACAGCAGCACTCACCACTACCAGTTCGGGGGGGAAAAAAAATCCTAAGCTGTATCCTTCAGCCTTGTCTGCACGCCCAGACCGGGAACGAGTCCAAATTCCCAAAAATATGCATATAGTAAGAAAGACGTCAGGCAGCTGTGCTCTGCTCTAGCCTCAGGGGGAATGATTACTGGTTATTGTGGCAATGGAGGATGACCTGTCATGGGCTCTCCCAGCAATCTGAGGTCAGTCACTTCCGGGTTACACACATGACTGCAATGGCGTGCACCAGCTATGTATTCTATGGGCTGTGAAGTTCACCATGGGAATCCAGCGCTGAGGTAAGAAATACACCTGTTCCACTTTATCTTTTTAATGATTATTATGTGATTGGTGAAGGGGCGTATAAGAGCATAGGTTGTGTTAATGTGTAACTAGCTTGACAAAGACTCATTCTTTAGAGTCGAAACGTCGCCATCTTGTGTGTTGAGGAGGCATTACTATCTGTGTATTCTCATGAATGCATAAAATACAACCGCACCAAACCTGCTGCCTGACGTCTTTAATTGTATCACATCACTATTGCATTCACATGTAAGTTCAATTGCATTCCAGTTTGATGTACCACACATCTCACCATATCCTTACCTTTGTTAAGATCCCACTGGGAACTGTAGTTTCACATGGTAAAATCTTCTATGGCACACAATGGGTTGCCAATAATGCTTTGCTGTGCTAAAGCATAAAGGTGATACTGTAAGCCGTGGATTGTATGAGCTGTCCTAGACCACAGGTGTTGATGGAGAATAGTAGGGCTCCTAGTACTGAGCCTTAGGGACACCACAAATGTGGTGTGTAAGTGGGAGACACAAAGTATTTGGTCAGTGAGATAGAAGGACATCCACTAAAGGGCCAAGTTTGTGATGTCAAGGGAGGAGAGAGTTTGTAACAGGAAGGAGTGGTCAACCATGTCAAAGGCAGAGGACAGGTCTAGGAGGAGGAGTACAAAGTAATGTTTTGAGGCTTTACCAATTAGCAAATCGTAAGCTACTTTGGTTAGGGCAGTTCAGTAGACTGGGGAGGGAAAACAGATTTCAGTTAGTTAAACAGTGAGTTGTAGAAGATGTAGGAGGACAGTTCAAGGTGGACATGTTAATCTAGAAGTTGTGACGCAAATGGGAGCAGCAATATGGGGCGGTAGCTGGACCGGAAGGAAGGATTGACGGATTTTTGAGGATGGGTGTGATGGATGCATATTTGAAGGAAAAAGGAAAGATGCTGGTAGTCAGAGAGAGGTTGAACAGGTGGGTTAGGGCTGGGTTGCACACAATCGTAAGGTTGAGAATGAGATAGGATCGGATTGTTTTGAGAACACAGGAAGGGAGGTACGATTTAGAGAGTAAGGTGAAGAGCTTGTGCTCAGTAACAGTGGGGAAAGAAGGGAGAGACTATGAAGTAGTTGTGCAGAGGGGATGCGTGGACTGTAGTTTGAAGCTTTATCTAATGTTGTTGATCTTGTCTTTGAAGTGTATGGTAAAGTCTTTGGCAGAGATGGGTGGTGTGGGGAGTCGAATTGGGGGATGGAGAATGAAGTTAAATGTGCTAAACAGCTGCCTGGGGTTGTGGCTGAGGGAGAATATGAGACTGGGGAAGTATTGCTGTTTGGCAGAGGTGACTGCAAATTTGAAAGTGAGAATGGCCTGTTTGAACACTGCGAAGTTTTCCTGTGAATAGGTTTTTTTTTCAATGCCTCTTTGTAACTCTAGTTGCTCATTGATACACTGTGTCTTTTAACATATGAGAGGAACAGCTAAGACCAGGGCTGATGTAACTGTGGCATTATAGAAGGTAGCAGCTACATCTATGTCTTCAAGTGACAGTATGGTATAGAGAGATAGGAGGGAGTCAGAGAGCATGCTACTGTCAAGATGTTTGAGGTTCCTATGGGGGTACGCTAGTTTCTGGATAGGGGGAGCAGTTCAGGAGAAGACAAAGGTGAAGGTAAGTAAGTTGCGGTCAGAAAGCCAGAAAGCAGAAGTGAGTTAGAGAAATAGGGAGCAGAGGCTAATGAAGATGAGGTTCAGCGTGTGTCCATCTTTGTGAGTATGGGTGGAGGACCATTGCGAGAGACAAAGGAGACAGTGTGCGATAGGAGTTTGTAGGTAGCTGAGTGCAGTATATCAGAAGGGATGTTGAAGCCATCCATGATGATGGTGGGGATGTCAGAGCCAGGAGCCAGGTGGTGAAGTGGTCTAGGAAGTTAGTGGCAGGGCTTGGTGGGCAGTAAATTATGGCTAGTTGGAGATCAGAGGGAGAGTAGATGCAGACTGAGCTTTGAAAGAGGGAAGAGTGAGGGCTGGTAGAGGCATAATAGTAGTGAATGTGCAGTAATCTGACAGGAGAAGGCCAACTCCTCTGCCATATTTGTTGCCAGGGCAAGGAGTGTTGGTGAATTGAGGGCTATCATAGAAGAGTGCTGCAGATACAGCAAAGTTGAACTTGACGCTTAAAGCATTAACAAAATGTTTTGTGCAACAATTTATTTTCCAGTTCAACAGCTTTGCAATGGCTATTAGTGTATTATGATAACAGTAGCTTTCCAGTGGCTTATAAGACAACCTGTCACAGAAAGTTATGAAAGCCAAGTCAAACTTAGCTACATCTGCACACATAGCTGGTCCTGACACTGCAGCTCAGTCTCATTATACTCCTGAGTGGTGTTTTAGAGTATGTCTAAATAGAAGTGCTCTGGGTTTCTGAAGCACATGTTCCCACTTCAATGTAAGTGATTTCCATTTGTATAATAATCTTGATTTATATAGCGGCAGGATATACTAATCAGTTTTCACACAAAATATATACAATAGATACACCATTTTCATTACCTTTTTATCTAAATAGATATGATTGAGTGCTGCTATATTCTATAATATATTTTTTTGCAGTTGTTCAAACTCCATTTATCATATTACAGAAAAAAAGTTCAAATCCGTTCAGCCTCAGTTTATCACATCTACCTGTTGAAGTATTCCAAATCCCATATTTCCATTCTATGTAAAAATCTAGTAAATAATTGACCGGCGTTGCATTTTGCACTTTAATTGAGATGATGTGTAGATGCAATGTCACAACTATTCATTAAACATGATTCTCATTTTCCATCCCGCATTATGTACATCACCAGACACACTGAAGGCTTCTTTAATTATAGTTTTGTAATTTTTCTGGATATAAATGATTCAGACTGCTTTTCAGGCCATCTGGTATGACAGAAAATTGGGAACTTTATAATGGTGGTCAGGTATAACAGGAGTGACATGCCAGCACCTCAATCAACAGCAGGATTATCCTTGGGAATTAAGGTTAGACGACCTCATTAAGCCATCATCTGGTTAACACACTGTACAGATCTTACAAAAAATACACCATCATGTGAATTCTAAGGTAAATCATAAATAACAACCCAGTTAATACTTTAATACTTTTTTTATGTTTCTGGGACAATCAGTTTTTAAAGTATTTTGATCATGAAGCGATCAAGCGAATCAACTGTACCTCAATTTGTATGCTTTTCTAATGAGATAATTCAGGTTTACCGTGAAAAAATAATTTACAGTTAGTGAAAAAAAGGTACTATACTACAGAGTGATTGCAAGATAATAAATCATATAAATAAGCACCCACATTTGGTGAAGGTAGGTTCCCTACTAGAGATGAACGAGCATACTCGCTAAGGACAATTGCTCGATTGAGCATTGTCCTTAGCGAGTATCTCCCCGCTCGGAAGAAAAGGTTCGGCTGCCGGCGCGGGTGACAGGTGACTTGTGGTCATGAACGGGAGGGAGCGGGGGGAGGGGGGGGAGAGGGAGAGAGAGATCTCCTCCGCCGCTCCCCACCCGCCGCCAGCAGCTGAATCTTTGCTCCCGAGCGGGCAGGTACTCGCTAAGGGCAATGCTCGATTGAGCAATTGCCCTTAGCGAGTATGCTCGCTTATCTCTATTCCCTACATAAAACAATATTATGCAAGGGTTGTTTTCTCTAACAATGTAATTCTTACCTCTGAGTTCTTGCTCACTCTCTTGCAGTAAGAAAGGCAAATGGCCCATGCCCTGTGACCTAATGAAACATAGAGGTCCTGCTATATTTCTTTGAATTTAAGAATCCGGGAGAACCATCACAGAGCAGATCATTTTGTGCTTCATTTTGTTGTTCTTGCATAATAATTGCATATTGTTATTAATTCATAGAGGTTGTAAACTCAGATCTGTGTACTTACTGTGATTGAATTCTTTGCCTCTCTCAGGAACAAATCTCAGCAATCTCAAGCACTTATCATTGAATTTAAGAGGTTCTCTGAGGTATTACCAAAATCAGGTAAATGCAACAAAGGAAGCTACAGTATGTTTATTAGTTCCATCCCTTGAAGCTCCAGCACTGCGGCTTTGGTCTTCCTCAACAGGCATTGTGTATATGACTGCAGCGGAAGCATGCCCATATACACTCATGACTACTCCAGCCAATCACTTGGCTCTGTGGTATATGGTACAAGATTGCTAAGGCTACTGATTGGTTGCAACAGTCATGTGGGTATACAGGGACATCACTGCTGCATTTAATCATTTTTTGCAAGATCTTGGACAACAGCATTAAGCAATACGTAACTAATGAAGACAACCCGTGTCATAGATGGGGTGCCGCTATGTGCCAGAATGAAGACATGTCCTGTATGAGCAACTCCAGATGTGACAGAATCACCATAGTCACTTGAATGTCTACCAGATACGAGGGTCTGGTTTAACCCAGAAAGAAACGAGATAGGAAGATCAAACTTTACATTTATTCCACATGCTCTCCACTGATGTCAAAATACTTGTTATATCGGTATTCCAAGTTCTGTAAGCCTTGCAAAAAGAAGGATTTCGATTGTGCCTCAAACCAGTCATCCATAGCAGCCATGGCATCAGAAATGGTGTGAAATTTGTTACCCTTGAGGTGTTTCTTCAGGTTTGGAAACAGATGATAGTCGGAGGGAGCTAGATCTGGTGAATAAGGTGGGTGGTCAACCAGCTGGAAGCCTAGTTCCACCAGTTTTCCAGTGGTCGCTTGTGCAGTGTGAGCAGAGGCGTAGTCTTGCAGGAACAAGATTCCTTTGGACATGCCTTCAATTGGTCCAAAAGTTCAATGTAATACCTTGCATTGATGGTGGAACCATTTTGAAGGAGTCCACTAGCAGCACGCCCTCCTTATCCCAGAACACAGACACCATAACCTTAGTGACTGATTTTTGCACCCTGAACTTCTTTTGGTGAGGAGAACCACTGTGCCTCAACTCTTTTGACTGCTCTTTGGTTTCAGGGTCATACAAATAAATCCAGGTCTCATCCATAGTGACCAGTCAATCCAGGAAGTTCTTATCAGTCTGGAAACGCTGACAAATGGACCGGGATGTTTTCACTCGCATGCTTTTCTGATCTGTTGTCAAACATTTGGGGACCTACTTTGCAGATAGCTTCTTCATGTTCAAATGTTCATGGATAATGACACAAACATGTTCACCAGAAATCTCCATGATGTCCGCTATTCTTTTAGCTGAAATTGGCCGATTCTCCAGTATGAGGTTGTGCACAGCATCGACGATCTCCAGAACAACAACCTCTCTCGGTCGCCCAGCACATTCCTCATCATTGGTGCTGAAGTGGCCCATTTTAAATTTGGCAAACCAGTTCTTAACTGTAGAATATGAAGGACATTGATCCCCCAATGTCTGCGACATATCACCATGAATATCCTTCGCAGACTTTCCTTGCAGAAACAAGAATGTTATCACTCCTCTGCTCTCACTTGCTGTGAATATCGCCTTAGACTCCACCAGTGCCTAGATCACTGTTGCCATAAGTTACAAACACAAAAATTTTTAAACATATATTAGACACATAAGGCTTTCATGTGATGTAACATTCGTTACCATAGAAACAAAAAAGAACAGAAAGCCAAAGACTTATTAGCAGCCCCTCGTAATACTACATTTCCAGTGCAATAGCCAGTGGAGGGTAAATACCCAACCTAGCAAGCCTACCCCGAGAAAAATAAGTAACTAATTGAAAATTCCCATTCAATCACTAAAATCACGATATTAAAAAAAAAAATAATAACTTTCCTTTATACAATGCACACTTAATTTGCTTAAACAGGATATTCCTTTAGAAAAGAAAAAACTTTCAAAGATTATGAATATGACCATAGAGAAGGCCAGGATGCCAGAATTTTACATCCAGAAGTTGCAATTTTGATACACTCTCCAAAACTACAATATTTCGGACATGCATGCCACTCCCTGATGGGGCCTGATGTTAGGGGGCATAGTTGCGATCAGCCTGTTACATTTGTTAAAATGTACATCAGAAAATGGCTTAGATTATAGCAAAAGCCTACACCAGCTCCTAGGCAATGCTGGTTTCCAACAGGCAAACTGAGGTATCCCCAGATGAAACAAATGTATTATGAATCTTACGCCTCTCAAAACATATGTCATTCATGGTCGGGAACAGGGTTTACATAGTCTGGGGCATGAAATGCAAGTCTAAGTAAACAAGCCCCCTGTGTATATAGAAATGATTCAATTTTTAACAGAAGCTTTTTTCATACCGGGTTCCCAGGAAAATCCTTCAATTCTCAATAAAATATACTTGATATAACACTCAGAAAATCTAAATACCACAAGAGCTTATCACTTCCAATAAAGCTGGCTTTCTGCACAGAAGAATCCCTGAAAATATGGAATCCCATGAATAATCTAAATATAAAATAGATCACAAACAATTTATATTTCTATTCAATTTATTTTTCCATTCAATCTTTGAAGTAATCCAACAATAAATAGGGTAATGTACAAAGCAAATAAATAGACTCATAAATGAATGTGTATATATAATAAACAAATCAATGTATAAGGAGATGATAATTAAATTAAACTGATTTTATAATAACATACGGATCATGGAAACAAACAAAATAAAAAAAAAACTATTACTGCAACAGCAGAGTTAGGGTATAAACAGTAAACCCCATGCTGCAATGTGGTAACATCGTTGCAGAGGAAACTACTTGTGTTTATGAACATCATCAACACCTTGAACATTTTGCACTGTTGCACAGGTAAATACTTTAGGTGTAGATTCAGTAGTGCTCAACCATACATTTTATAGGTCAGGATCGGCAGTATAGGCTTTGTTAAAAAAAATAAATCAATCACTATCCCTCCTTAAGTAGCTGTAGATGTACATACAGTTTTATAGATTAAATGCATCCTGAAATTTTTTTGTGTAAACTATACATTTTGGGTCTTTTCTAGACCTTTAATGGCTTATTTGAATTTATAACAGATCTTTGCATGTTTTTTGAGTGAACAGGCTCTTCCTGGTAGAGGATGGTTGTCTTTGGATCAGTATTGTTTCCTGCTGCCCATGCAGTCCACAGTACTATACAGCATTCTGTGTCAATTGAATATCTTTCCACTTAATATGGCATATCCTGTGGATTTGCCATAAATTTCCAAGTTGGATAAACAAATCTAACTGTACAGGGAGAAGCATGAATAAAAAAAGCTATAGAGATACTGGCATTTTGGAGTTACCATTTTCAAGGCCAAATACACACAGCCATGTAAACTATATTATTCAATGGAGTGCTAAGAATACAAAACCACTGCGACAATCTACCCAATTCTATGAAATAGTTGTTGAAACAAATCATGGTGTTTAGTAATGATCATGTCTATATTGGAGGCAATGGCATGCAAAAAGTAGGATCGCAAGATCAAAAACTGCCCTTTGACATGAAGATCACGGAGCTTGCACCCCAAACGCCAGCCTGCAAGTATCTATCTGAGGTATCACTATCCATCCTCCCTAATGTCACTGTAGTATTCACAATAATAAAAAGGGGATCTTAAGCACAAGTAATATTTGCTGAGTTGATATCTTTAACTGATGTATCGCACAGTATAAAGTTCAAAAGTAGATATAGAAAATAGTATATAGCCGACCGTCTTAGCATGTGCTAGTAAGGCAATGATTCAGTGGCACATTAGTGTCATCTTATCACTTACTTCCAATGTACTTTGCAGATGTTTATCTCACTGGTAAAATAAATCCCGTTTGCTGTAGCGGCAAGTAGGTTTATCAGTACATTTACGGGATGGATTATATGAGACTTAAAGGTTTGTATTGATAGAACTGCTCATTAAGCTACATAGATGTCTCCATTCTTACTTTTCCTCAAAAGTCTTTAAGGACTCCAATTTCTTACTATATGAATCCAATATGATTTGGCAACATGCTAGCAAAACCCTTGACAGGCTGCAACGCAAATCACAACTGCTGGGCAAACACATATAGACACATAATGTACATATCTCCTAAGACAGTATTGTGAAATCATTTTTTTAAAGTTGGACATCTTATGCTAAACATGTCATATATGTCAAGCCAGGAGGAAAGGTAGGGAAGGACAAATCTGTGCATAGAACCTCCTACACCATAAGTCAGTACAACAAATGCTAATATTGATAGTGCTACTGGTTCTGCTGCCCATTTCCAAACAGTAGTGCATGCATCTGCTCTACTTGCTTCTCTCTGCAACATCTGTGTAGATTTCTTAAAGGGGCTGTCCACAATTAGAAAAAAAAGCTTTTTCCCCAGTCAAACAATAGTGCTACTGTTGGCTATAGCCCGTGTCTGGGATGGCAGCTCAGACTTATGTGTTCGCAGTTTTTGGCTTCTAACAATATAATCACATGTAGTAAGGTATATAAAATGAATACATTATTGGCCATCAGATTTATTGCTGCACTAGAAAGAACATATTATTGGTTATAAGTAGAGATGAGCGAGCGTACTCGGATAAGCACTACTCGCTCGAGTAATTGGCTTTATCCGAGTATCGCTGTGCTCGGGGCTAAAGATTCGGGTGCCGCTGCGGCTGACAGGTGAGTCGCAGCGGGGAGCAGGAGAGAGCGGGCGGGAGAGAAGGAGAGAAAGATCTCCCCTCCGTTCGTCCCCGCTCTCCCCTGCAGCTCCCCGCTCCGTGCTGGCACCCGAATCTTTAGCCCCGAGCACAGCGATACTCGGATAAAGCCAATTACTCGAGCGAGTAGTGCTTATCTGAGTACGCTCGCTCATCTCTAGTTATAAGTTAAATACTTGCATTTAAGCTGACAGATCTAATGTGATATCAAATGTGCCCCTATTGCTATTTTGAAATCAACTTTATAAAAAAAAGACATATGTTCAGTTCAAGCTCCACCAGACAGGATATATAGACAACTAAAGAACACCAAACAGTATGCAAGGATGTATTCATATGCTCCATTGTGACAGTTTTGCAATTCATAGCAAAATTGACATGTGTGTATGAAAATTGATATTTTTATACCCAATCACCTTGAACAATTGCTATCAGACAGAATTTGAGGATTATTATAATAGCTGAAATGATGGGTTATATTATTGTGTAATAAGTACATTGACATCCAGGGGCACAGCTGTACAAGATGCAGAGACAGCAGTCATCCCCAGGCTCTGGTGTCTGATGGTGCCCAAGGGCACCTCTGCTATATAGCAAGACAACAGCATTATAAATGGCACACTGTTACTAATGGTGTATTGGGCCAAGAGTTTCAAGTTATGCTCAACAATTAACCTAACAATTATTATTTGAACTGAGTTAAACTCAATATCTCTCCCCTCACCCAAAAATCATGGGTTCAGGAAACAAATATTTAGGCAGCTGCATGCAATGAAATACTATCCCTGTGCTTGTGGGTTGGCACAGAGGTAAAGAAAAAAAGGTCTCCACTGAATTTCCATGATTCCTGTAATTTGGAGAAGGAAGGGGATCATGATTAACTGCATATAGACCCAATTTAAGATTTCATTAGTTTTAAAAGAAATACTACAGTCCATATACAGAAGTATTGCAGGATATTGTAGAAGCAGTCAAACTATTGCAAGTTCAGGTCCCCTATGGGGACTAAAACAAACACATGAAAATAACTATAGTAAAAATATTAAAACTTCAACCCCTCCTTTTCACATTTCTCATACAAAAATAAATATATAAAATAAAAACATCATAATTGGTATTGCCCTGTCTGTAAAGACCAAGCTATTAAAATATATCAATTATCCTACATGGTGAATCTTGTAAGGAAAAAAATACATAATGATAGAATTGCAGTTTTTTGGACACCATGTCTCCTAAACAAACTTGAATAAAAATATTCAAAGAATCATATATGCACCAAAATAATACCAATAAAAACTACAAGTTTCCCCACAAAAACAAGCCCTCATACAGTCCCATCGATGGAAAAACAAAAAACTAATGGTGGTCAGAAAATGCCAACAGGAAAGGATTTCAAAAGTAATACATTAACAAAAACTGTAAAACTTTGGTATCACCACATTTGCACTGTTCTGCAGAATAAAGTTAACATGTCATTTTTGCTGCACCAAAAACACTGTTAAAACAAAAACCCAAAAAAACAATGGCACAATTATGTTTTCTTTTTAAATTTCACTCCACTTAAAAAGTTTTAAAATGTTTTCAATACATTACTGCATATATTGCATTAAATATTATTAAAAATGCAGCTTTTTCCATAGAAAATCAAACCCTCATACAGCTATATTGACAAAAATATTTTAAAAAGCTGTAGCTCTTGAAAAGGGGAGTTGAAAAAGCAAAAAGGGAAATTTGAGAAATGTGTTGTCTTTAAAAGGGCATACTGACTCTTGTAAGGGCCTGACCATAAGGGGGGCAGAAGTTTAATAGAAGAGCAGAACTCCCATTGATATCATAGAATATCATAGAATCATACAATGGTAGAGTAGAAAGGGACCTCCAGGGTCATCTGGTCCAACCCCCTGCTCAGTGCAGGATTTACTAAATCATCCCAGACAGATATTTGTCCAGCCTCTGTTTGAACACTTCCATTGAAGGAGAACTCCCCACCTCCCATGGTAACCTGTTCCACTCATTGATCACCCTCACTGTCAGAAAGTTTTTTCTAATATCTAATTTGTGTCTCCTCCCTTTCAGTTTCATCCCATTGCTTCTAGTCTTTCCTTGTACAAATGAGAATAGGGCTGATCCCTCTGCACTGTGACAGCCTTTCAGATATTTGTAGACAGCTATTAAGTCTCCTCTCAGCCTTCTTTTTTGCAAGCTAAACATTCCCAGATCCTTTAACCATTCTTAAAGGATCAATGGGAGTAAAGCCATCATTTTCACTTCTTGCCCTGAAGACTGATAACGACGTCTGGCCCCACTGCACTGACAGTGGGCCAGACGATCAGCTGACGGAATCCCGAGCAGCGGAGCCCCGTCAATCAACTACTATACCTATGCAGAGGATAGGCCATAAGTTATAAAAGGCCAGAATACCGATTTAAGGGGTAAAAGGGTTTGTGCCAAGTTATAAAATAATCCTAAGGATAGGAGGTAACTTTATAAAACATGGAGGTATAAACGCTGGGACCTCCACCATTCCTGAGATTCTAAAGGTCTCCACATGAATGGAGCGGGGGTCACACATGTGCTCCATTCATTTCAGTGGGAGCCTAAGAGATTGCCAAGTGCTTCTACTACATCTACAACCTTTCCCATGCCTTTGTTGAACTTTATGAAGATAATTCTTATTTTAACTGTACTATGTAACTACTGTTATATAAATCCATATAGTTAGTGCCCAAGGGTCTGCACATAACTCACAGAAGAGCAGAAATGGCCATAAACTAGAATTGTGACTGAAGAGCTCTGCACCATCTGTCTAGACTAATGTTTCAGATTATGTGATATTTGCATTGAAAATTTCCCCTGCAGCTGTCTTTCCCTTATCTACTTATTCCTCCGACATAAATGTCATACCACAAAGAGGTTCTTCTAAACAATCAATATTGTTCATCTTAATTGCTTTATTGTCAAGTTCAAAGGCCTTTTTAATCTATCAATCTTTTTACATGAAAGACTAATTACATTATTAAACAAGGTGTCAGAGATTGAAGCACTTTATACTGTATATCAGGGAAAGAAAAGGCATTCTTCATTCTATGTTTGATTCCCTGTCTTATAAATTATAATGTGATCGCCTTCTCTTATGAGGATTTCCAGTTAAATAAAGCATAACATAACCGGTAGAACATCATTTAGGAATATAAATAATGTGTCACTCAATAGCTTATAAACAGTTTTCTTTCATGCTTTCTAGAATCAAATGGTTGATGATAAGGAACAGTAGGATATTGTTATTTCATTAGAACATGTTCAAAATAGTTGTTCGGAGAGTGCATTCAATAATGTTGATCTCTATTATTTGGTGCTTACAAACTTATGTCACTACTAAAGATGTACATATAGACCAGAAACAATTTTTATGAGATATTTAGGAGTTTGGATGACAATGACAGAAGGGGAGATGGAAGTAGAGCCCAGGGAACACTCTGGATAAGTAGGATGAGAAAGGAGACCAGGAGACCAATTTGTTGTCCCATGAGATATAACAATGAGCAAAGTGAATTTTTCACTTTTGCCTGGATGTAGACGTTAAAAATGTAAGAACTTAGGTATATGTTATAGAAATACTTACATATACTATATAATAACCAAAAGTAGGTACAGATAGCAGAATAGGATCTCCAGAACTCGTAGCTTCATTAAAATATATTTCTTTATTCCATTACAGTTATAGGCAAAGGTTCTAGTTTTCCTACTCCTGTCCCTTTGCCTATAACTGTAATGGAATAAAGAAATATTTTTAATGAAGAGACGAGTGCTAGACATCCTATTATTCTATGTTCCTATACTGAGGCTGAAGCAGCACCTATCCCTACTGCATTGTTATATGAGACTGCTAGTTATCCCTGGAAGTGCTGAGCTGGTTAAAAACGTAACTTTCTTTATAATTGTTGATAATGTATTCTGTTTATGAGTCTTGCATTCACAATTTCAACCTTAATTTAAGATATTGGTTGATTCTTTTTATCCTTTATTTTTATAATGTGTTAGGACTGGCAAGTCCATATTTCAGAATACATATTGATAATCATCATTTTATTGGATCCTTCTCTTCAAATCTTGGGAATCACCACTGTGGTACACTGCTAACCAGGATTAGGGGGTGTTCTCATCTAAGACCACCCCCCTCCCCCATCCCCCCATCCTATGAAGTAAGTAAATATCCCTTACTCTCAATAATGGTTTGTTTGTTTATGGTCAATCACCTGGAGTGCTGAGCCTTTTTCACATATTGCTTATCTGCATTTCTACTTCTGAAATCCACATTGGAGTCCTATTGACACTCTCATTCTTTGGATATCTGACTGACCAGGGCAGGTTGGTCCAATAACGTACAGCCATTCTAATTGCGTGCACGGACTTCAGGCGTGACGGACTACCCCATACCGGGTGGCCTGTTCACACCAGGTAAGTGGCCTTTATTTTGCTCTGAACATCTATATACTTCCTTACCCCAGGAGCGCTGCCTTTGTTTACTATTTTTTAAATTTAAGATAGACGTACAATCAGAAGTTGGAAATATTACTTATCATTCATTTACTTCTAATCGTAAATTAGATGTAAGATATGCAGATTCTAATGTGTTCCTTGTAATGGTAAAAATAACATATTTCAAGAATTTACATCTAAATATATAACCTTTTAACATTAATGTAGTTGATTTTTTAACTTGAAAGATGATGTAGAATTTTGACTTTGCACTTTAACATATTATGTTGTACTATCAGGTAAAAATGAGCAAAGACTGCTTGCTAAAATAATGCATTGGGAAAACAAAATTTGAGGTCTGTGAACTCAAAAGCACTATCTTTCTAAATTCTCTATTTATCCAAATGGACATTTCAGGACTTCCCTAATGATCTAGTTATGTGACTAAAGTTGAACCCACATACCACCATCCTGGATAATGTCGAACAAACCAAAGCAGTAGAACCCTGTTTTGGGTTGAACTTTGCTAAAAGTTCAGTTTTGCAAGAACATTAACAGAGCTTTGAGCAAAGTTATATCCAAAACGGGATTCTACTAGTTTGATTCACTCAACACTAATCCTGAACACGGGTGTAAAAGATCAATAAAAGCCCTCTATAATACTATAACATACATACACCAGTTTTAAGGGTTTTGGTGAATTTTCAGTTCGGCTAAACCAAACTTTTCGAAAGTTCACTCATCAGTAAATAAAGGCTACGCATTGTGTAATGGAAAGCTAATCAACTTTTATTACTGTTTTTAAAACCTCTTCTTCAAATCATCCAATAGAAATTATCATTGTTTACTTGTGGAAACAAATCTTCCCTGGTTATGTGATATATTGGTTCCTGTTTGGCTAAAATTATGTTATAGTTATGAGAGCTCTGCCTTGCAATAAGCTGAGTGTCCATTGCATGACTACGACAATGCACAATGAACTTTTTTTATTGAATATCACCAAGCAAAGATCTTAAAGGGGTTATCCAGGGTTAGAAAAACATGTCTGCATTCTTCCAAACTCAGTGCCACCCTTGTCCATAGAGTTGTATGTGGTATTGCATTCAGCTGAGCTCCATTAAAAAGAATGAGACCTGAGCTGCAATACCAGACACAACCCTATGGATAAGGGAGGCACTAGATTTTGAAGAAAGCAACAATATTTTTCTAAACCTGGATAACACCTTTTAAACCTTTATAAATGCAAAAAATGTAAGAAATTTTCCAAAATACAAAAGATATATTGGAAAATTGTATAATTTTTCATTATGCAAAGAATACAGTATATACTCGAGTATAAGCCGAGTTTTTCAGCACAAAAAATGTGCTCCAAAGCCCCCCTCGGCTTATACTCGAGTGAGGTTAAAAAAAAAAACCTCAATACCCACCTATTAGCCAGCATTTGTGTCCCCAGCGGTGCGGCCAGCTCCTGAAGTCTTCTCCCTGGCTTGCTTTTTAAATCCCCGCCGTCAGTGCTGTGATTGGATCGAGCGCCGGCCAATCATAGCCGGCGCTTGATAAACCAATCACAGCCATTCAGTGATGTCATTCTGATTGGCTGTGATTGGTTTATCGAGCACCGGCTGTGATTGGCCGGCCTTCGATCCAATCACAGCGCTGACAGCGGGGATTTTAAAAGCAAGCCAGGGAGAAGACTGCAGCAGCTGGCCGCACCGCCGGGGAGAGCATCGTGCCGGGGACACAGACTCTGGCTAATAGGTACTCTAGTATAGCTCGGCTTATACTTAAATCAATAAGTTTTACCAATCTCTTGTGGTAAAACTTATTGACTCGGCTTATACTCGGGTCGGCTTATACTCGAATATATACGGTAACTTTTATTTTACAAAACTGGAATACTCGTATAAGACTGTAGGTTGCACTCTACTGTGACAATAGTACAGCACTTGTGTGTGTATCCATAGGCTGCTCTGTATTGTGATGATGTTGTACTACTTGTACTGTACATGTAAAATGTAACCTTCGCTTTAATCTCTCTTTTTTTAAAATAGTCTTTGAGTGTACTGCAAGGATGCACGTTTTTTGTATGCTTATATACAGGCTGTGCGATGTCTGGGATGTGTTGCAGTTTGCTAAATTTTAGTGTATTTTCTAAATAAATACTTCCTATTCTGTTTTTTCAAAGCTGTTGGATTTTGTAATTATTATATCTACAAATTATAATTAATGAGTATCTTTTCTGTCAAATTGTGTATAGACCCAAATTGTAGCTGCATACACTGTTATAGAAAGTATCAAAAAATAGTTGTGTCAGAATATACAGTACAGTGCAAATGTTTTAAGCAGGTGTGGAAAAAATGCTGCAAAGTAAGAATGTTTTCAAAAACAGAAGTGTTAGTAGTTTTTTTGGTCATTTCACAAAAGTCAAAGTGAGGGAACAAAAGAGAAATGTAAATTAAATCAATATTAAGTGTGACCACCCTTTACCTTCAAAACAACATCAATTCTTCTAGGTACATTTGAACAGAGTTTCTGAAGGAACCTGGTAGATCATTTTTTTTGTTTTTTCCCCAAACATTCTGAAGAACGAACCACAGTTCTTCTATGAATGTAGGCTTGCTCGAATCCTCCTTTATGTTATCCCAGATTGACTCGATAATGACCGGGATTCTGCGGGGGCCATATCATCACTTCCAGAACCGCTTTTATTTTTGAAGCTCAAGATAGTTGTTAATGACATTGGCTTTATGTTTGGGGATGTTGTTAGACACCTTCTATTTTTTTTTAATATTTTGAAAAATATACACAGCAGCTTAAAGGGGTTGTCCCGAGGCAGCAAGTGGGTCTATACACTTCTGCATGGCCATAATAATGCACTTTGTAATGTACATTGTGCATTAATTATGAGCCATACAGAAGTTATAAAAAGTTTTATACTTACCTGCTCCGTTGCTAGCGTCCTCGTCTCCATGGTGCCGACTAATTTTCGCCCTCCGATGGCCAAATTAGCCGCGCTTGCGCAGTCCGGGTCTTCTCCTCTTCTCTATGGGGCTCCGTGTAGCTCCGTGTAGCTCCGCCCCGTCACGTGCCGATTCCAGCCAATCAGGAGGCTGGAATCGGCAATGGACCGCACAGAAGCCCTGCGGTCCATGAAGACAGAGGATCCCGGCGGCCATCTTCAGCAGGTGAGTATGAAGACGCCGGACCGCCGGGATTCAGGTAAGCGCTGTGCGGGTGGTTTTTTTAACCCCTGCATCGGGGTTGTCTCGCGCCGAACGGGGGGGGGGTTTAAAAAAAAAAAAACCCGTTTCGGCGCGGGACATCTCCTTTAAGGGCTGGCCAGATTTCCGCCACAGCTATTAGGTTCTATTGAACCTAATAGCTCAATGTTCCCACTGTGGAATTCAGTGTACCTAATAGCTCAATGTTCACACTGCGCTGCCGGCTTCCATTGTAGTCAATGGAAGCCACCCGTCACGCTATACTTCCGCTGTCAGCACAACGGAAGTATCGTGTGAATACGCATCCCCGCCCACTGCCGGCCGCGACATGCGCTGTACTGCACATGCGCGTCGTCTCATCAGGCGTTTTATGCAAGATGGATTAAAGATGGAGTTTTAAACTTAAGAAGACTATTTATCTGATTGACACTCCTGATGCTGCTGATCTACTTTTTATTGGATGAACTTTGGTTGGATGTCTGGTCCACATCCGTAATTCAGCTTTGCATCTGGAGCCTGGTGAACAGCTCTAGTGAGTATTTTTCTCCTATTGTGGAAGTGCCGCAACAATTCTCTTTGCTTGGACGGTCTCATCAGGCGGAATGCGCACAGCAGATCCGGGAGGTGAGTATGGGGTTGGGGGCACCGTGACGGACTCCACTGCAATATTTTGCTAGCGAAGTTCGTCACAGCCGTGGGCATTAGCCGTAAAACTTTTACACAGTACTGTATATATTGTAGGTTTTGAGAATGTTTATGTGAGTCCAGGGGAGTAATGCCATTAAAATGATGTAAGGAGTCTGGTAGGCCATGCATTGCTCCCTGAAAAAAGCTATGTAAATGAGTAATGAAATAATGGTTTCGCAACATCTTCTATCAAAGATAGCTACCCTATGAGTCAATATCCAACATTTTAACAGGTCTTGCAATATGATTAGGAAACTTAGCTAAACTAGAATACCCATCTATATACAGCTTTTTCACAGCACCACACGGGACTACCATAAGGGTATAGAGTGTCTTATAGGTCATGCAATGCTTCCTGGGAAAAAAGAAATGCAAATGAGTCATGGAATCATCCTCCACTGCGCCACCTATTGGAAGTTAGTTACCCTGTGAGTCAATATCCAACTCTTGCTGTACATAAATAAGAATGCTGCTTTGGCTTTCATCCCTAGTAATCTTGCTAGACCTCTTGAAAGATTAAATATTAATTCATAGGGTAGCTCCAGTAGGTGGAACTGTGGAGGCATTATTCTATCACTCATTTACATAGCGTTTTCCCAGGGTGCATTGTATAGCCTGTAAAATTCTCAATACCGTTCTCTCCACAAAGAGAAACATTACACCCTCCCGACCTAAATTGATGGCCTCTCACCTAGCCAATCCAAACCTTTCTATGCGCTAATGAAGAACAAGAACTCTGAATCAGCTGTATTATATACCGTAGTAGAGTCAATTGGTTTTTACCATTCATTTAGCTAAAGGGTTGCTTTTTTTAGCATTCATTTAGCTAAAGGGTTACTTTTTTAGCATTTGTTTGGCTGTAGGGTTAATTGGTTTCACTTAACTGAACATCATTGACATTCCTTAGGCTGCCTGTCCACGGGCGTTGCGGTATCCTGCGGCGGATCTCTTCCATGGGAGCCGCTGCCCGGAAGCAGGAGCCGGCAGACAGATCTCCGCTGTCAGCCTATATGACAGATAGGCTGACCGCGGAGTATCGCTGCAAATCGCAGCTTGCTGCGATTTGCCGTCCGCTAGCGGAAAATCGCAATGATTCTCCACTCGTGGACAGGGAGGCTGTGCTCTCCATAGCAATGCTATGGAGAGCATTCACTGCGTTCCCCGTGGTCGGATTATCACCGTGGGGAACGCAATTCAAACCCGCCCGTGGACAGGCAGCCTAACGAATGAGACATGTGCAGTGTCTCTACAAAATATAAGAATAAAGCTCTACCTTACAACAAATAGGAGAATAGCAATAATAGCAAAAATGCCTCATTGGATAGTTTTGTAGAAAATTCATGTGTCGTCCATAGTATATATGTTTGCTTTAGACAAAGAAAGAAACACATGGAATGGTGTTGATGGAGTCTACTTTCAACCTCTGAGGTTGATAGAAATTGACATAACTCCTCCTAGATGGATCTTGCCACATTTCATGGATGCTGAGTATAGTATTGTATTGCCTTTGATATCCTGCTGATATATTATTTACATATCCTGTTTACATCTTTTATGTCACGTTTGATTATATCTTTCTTGATATCTTGGATGTCTTTCTATGTATATGTTTTTTTTCTCCTCATAAGATATGTATGTACATGGATATTCTGCTTTGGCTTGCATCCCTAATAATGTTTCAAGGCCTGTTAAAAGATTGAATTCATAGAGTAGCTGCCATTTTAATAGATGGCACTGTGGAGACATTATCCCATCACTTATTTGCAGGGCTTGTTCAGGCAAAGTAAACATTGGTCAAAATTAACAACAGTAAACATCATTACCATTTTTCCTATTCCCTAAAGATCTAATCAAGCAGACCTAGTTGTGTGAGTCATCAATGAGTTAATGAGTTTTGTAGTGGGTACAAAATATGTTTTTCTGTATAAATACAATAACGTGATAGTCATGAGGTTGTTCATACAAGGTTCATGAAGGATGACAGTAGTCCTCCGTGTTCTTAAAGGATTTTCCTGTAAGATATGTAATTTGTTGATAGAAATATTATTTTCTACTCTAGTGATGTACATAAGACCAAAGTGTTGGAGTTATTTTTCTTACCGAGCACTTTATTCATAAATTAGCAACTCCATTCTGGTCCTGATCTCCTGCAAGACCACGCTATGAATAATAGAATCATACAGCCTCTTATGTATGGACTGGAAGTCAGTTTTTCCATACATGCCTATGAGAGCCTCAATGTGACTTTCATTGGAACGCAAAGAGAAATTGACTTCTAGTCTACATATATGACACCGATTCTGAGAGTCAGAGTGCAGTGATCTGAGACAGCAGAAGGAATGGGGTGGATGATTTATGAATAAAGCGCTTGGTGAGAAAAATAACTCCACTGCTACACTGATGTGCCAAAATTCAAGGGACAGCATAACGTGAATTAATTATGGAGTGGCGTTACCTCAGATGATGGCTTGAGAATGCCCACACCTCTATATGTTGTGAGATGTTACCGGGTTCCCACATGCATATCTCACATATCAGGGCAGCGTTCTTAAGCATATATGGGTTATGGGAGCAGAAGAACCAGCAAAATGCCTCTGTTAACTCCATGACACCAGACACAGTGTCTCACATGGGCTCATGAGTTTGCTAGCAGGACCCTACAGGATTGGCAGCATGTGTTGTGGTCTGATAAGTCATGTTACTGATTGTTTCTGGCTGATGGTAGAAATCATGTGTGGCACAGACTCCAGGAAGCTATGGATACCAGTTGTCAACAAAGCACTGTGCAGACAGGTGGTGATTCACTACTGGTGTGGCTCAAGTTTTCATGGCATTGGTTGCGTTCACTGGTCCGTCTAAACGTGTCATTGATTAGTTCTCACAGAATTTCACTGCTTGGTGACCATTTGCAATTCTTTCTGTACTTCATGTATCACCACAATAGGGATGATTTTCAGGGAAGGGCTTATATTTCAAGGCCTTCCCGGAAAATCACTGCGGTGGTTGCCTGCATTCCACTGCTTTCAATGGGGCGGTTGCAGCGCTGGCCCCTTTGAAAGCAATGGGAGGAGATTGCAATCCTCTGCCACAGTTGTGACAGCTGTGGCAGGGGATTCCTTCATCCCCACGGGGAGTCCCCTTGTTATTGAACACTGTAACAGTGCTGTCACAGTGTTCAGTGATGAGGGGACTCCACGCAGGGATAGTTTAGGCATAGCATGGACCTTGCCGCTGCATGGATGTCCTATCTTTTGCAGGTGCGAGTATTTTGCGCCTGTAAAAGACAGACATGTGAACACTACATAGGGAACCAATGGTTCTATCAGACGCGTTTTTTTTGCACACATAGGGGCACGCAAAAAAATGCTCGTCTGACTTTGCCCTTGGCACCTCATTCAGATGAGCGTGTTTGTGTGAGTACATAGGTGCGCACAAAACCGCGCATCTATTTAGAACCATTGGCTTCCTATGATGTCTTCATATGTCTGTGTTTTACAGGCATGTAAACGTGTGCACCTGCAAAACATAGGACATGCGTGCACTGCATAGGTCCATGTCCCAGTGTTCAGTGACAAGAGGACTCCCGCAGGGAGCAAAGAGTCTGCTGCCACAGCTATGGCAGAGAATCACGATGTTCTCCCATGGAATTCAATGAATGGCCGAGCGCTGCCTGTGATTGGCTGAGCGCTGTGACAAATTACAGGCAGTGCTCAGCTGTCATTCAAAGAATGGCTGAGCGCTTAGCCAATCACAGGCAGCCCTTTCAGCAGGCGGGGATTGAAACTGACAACCCTTGTGGGTGCTTTAATGGCTGCCCTAAGTAGTTATCAGCAAGCATCTGTAACTATGATAACAAAGCATATTAATCTACTTCATGCTAAATGACAACTCAAGTATTTACACTTTTTGTTATTTTTTTAAGAGGAAATCTCTCTAAATAGCTAAGGACAAACCAATTTTTCATACTCAGTATATCGCATTTATTATTTAACACCATGAACAGCCTCGGCTGCCCGCCTTGTTTTGTGCTGTAACGAGTTGCATTATGTCAGCATTAGCTGCTTTGCTGTAGCTGTATATTACTGATGAGCAGTGACACAAGTGACCTTTACATTTCCCTTCAGTTTGGCCAGTTTATTCTGTTATATAAACCAAAGGCCACAGTGCATACCAAACAAGTAGCACCACTTTACAGTAATCAATATTCATGAAAGGGATAGCTTTCGAAACCATTTATGAAAGGAAAAAAAAGCTATCCATCTTGTCTTTTGGTTTTGCTCCAGTTACAGCATATCAGCAGGAAAATAACTCTGAAATGAATAATGATTTAGTGCTTGCAGAAAAAAACGTAGGATAGATGTTTGAAATGAGGGTTGCGCTAAGGTCATGAAGAAATCTCCACATGATTAAACAGTTTGTTTGTTGTTCATTCTGTCAACAATACCAAATTATACTACAAATAATTTTACACCTCATTAACATATTTTTTAAATTTATTCAACATTCATCTCAATGTTGTTTAACTACGTTTCTACTGAATCATCCATTACAACTAATGGATTCCTAGACAATTTTATCTACTAAAGTAAAGCTCCATTAACTTGGAACCTCTCAGTTTGGAACTCTGGCATTTGGCATTTGACAAAGTTAATGCTAAATAAGTAGAAAACCGTCCAGTGGTCTAATATTTGTCAATGTAAAAGCCTAAGTGGCAGAAAAGGTGAAAACCTCTTTGCATGGATTAGTCATGTACAAGAAATAACATGCAAAGTAAACTTTGGTGAACTATATGATTCCGGAGGTCAGTAGTACAACAAAAGTTGTATTTCTAGCACTTCATAGACCCAAAATATATGGAATTGTTACAGTGCGCCTGACCTGTATGTTTAAGGGAGCCTGCCACCAGGTTCACACTTCATGAATCATGGGCACCATAAACACAGGACAGAGATGCCCATTGACACTATGTATGTGTTATTCTGACACACTGTGAAACAAAGCTCTGAGTCAAAGAGGTTGGCCGTACTGTCCTCTATCCACCCACAACATGTTTACTGACAGCTCTCCCCCCATACACAACAGGGGAGAGAGCTGTTAGTCAACATGTTGTGGGTGGGTAGAGGACAATGCGGCCCACCTCTTTGACTTAGAGCTCCATTCTGGGTCAAATTTTATAGTGCAATAGGCATCCTGGTCTTGGGTTCATGCTGCCCATGGTTCAGACAGCAGTTGCAGTAGGTTGCTTCAGAATATACAGACAATGTGCTGTTAGGCCTCCTGCACACGGGCGGATCGGACCCGCATGCGGGATTCCCGCTGCAGAGTAACGATTGCAGAATGGCGTTGGGACGGACGGCTTCCATCGACTTAAGGGCTCAGTCACACGGGCGGTATCAGCAGCCGATGCGCCTGTGTGACTGAGTCCGTACTGCAGGTTGAAGACAGCCGTACCTCAAGACGGACGTCTCTCTGCAGCGCTGAAGAAAGAACACATGACCGGCAATGAAGCCGGTCACATGTTCTTTCTCCCGGCGCTGCAGAGAGACGTCCGTCTTGAGGTACGGCCGTCCTCCTCCTGCAGTAACACGGGCGCCGATGCGCCCGTGTGACTGAGCCCTCAATGAAAGTCGGCAGTGCGTAGCTCACACAAAATCGCAGCATGCTGCGACTTTTCCCCCACGAGTGGAAAATCGCACTTGATTTCCACTCGTGGGCAGAAAATTGCGTTTTCTAACAGCATGCTATGGGCTGGATTTGCTGCAGAATCCAGAGGCGTAATCCCGCTCCGAATTTCGCAATGCAAATCCGCCCGTGTGCAGGAGTTCTTAGGGAATTTACTGCCAGAATGTATCTATAGGTAATACAACAATGATAAAAATCCTGCTAGCTCAGGTCTAGTATTGCATTGATTTAACTCTCAGAAGAGTTTTTGCATAATAATAAATAAATGAAAAGTTTAGCATCCATAGCAGAAAGAGTGATTGCCATAAACAAACAACAGGCTCTAATCCTTTTTCACAGTACATTTAACATTTTTCCTCATGCTGATTAGATTTTTTTGTTGTCCCCCATGCAACTGAACACTACTTATAACAGATGACAATTGTCACGCAGATTGGCAAAATGCACAAAAAATAATAAATCTACAGGACACACAAGGGAAACTGTTTGAGGTAATTTTCATCAATTTCTGACTCGCTTACATGATTCTGTAAAATAAAAACTTATTGTGCTATGATGTAAAAAAAACCCTATAAAACACAAATCAATTACCAATTGCAGGGCATGTGAAACATCTAGCCACATAGAGAGGCCGTTCTAGTTCATTCACTTTGGACTGACTAAATCATGTCTCCCATAATCTTAATGTTCTGCAGTTACCTTGTCTTAAAATAGATATAGCAGGGGTATGGCGCTGAGAGGACGCATGGAGACCTAGCTCCTCTGACTTTCGCCTAATTTTGGTGATATTTGTTTATTATCAGACCCAAATCCCCCTGTGAGTAGCTATATCAGCTGCCCTGTACACCTGCACACTTTGCAGTGGTGGCCAGTGGTGTTCATTGTTCGTCCTTCCTGGGGCTGAGCCATAGCTGCCAGCGATGACAATTTCTGGTGGACATGGGACCGCAGCCCTTGGAGGATCCCAGAGGCTTCCCAGTGGTCCTCTCCAGTGCTCAATCCTTGACTGTTGGGGCTGGCGGTCCGCCGTACTGAAGAGCAATGGAACGATTCTCCATCGGTTCTCTTTTGGGCCCAACTCACCTCACTGAAGAGGACACTTGGATTTTCCCGCAGGTGACTGCACCCCAGAGACAGTGGCTCTGCCACAAGGAGCACATGGAGAAGCGCTGCGTTATCCCCTGGTAGGTGTAATAACCAGAGGGAATAAACTATGGCATGTACCCATAGATTATCCCTTCTCTCAGCTTTTAAGAAAAAAGTGCAATTAGTTTAAGGGAAACAAATACCTCAATCATTTTATTATTAGTGAAGTTGATTTGAATGCCACATTGATCCACATAGCCACACATGTTTTAGAATAGAACTGTTTAACTGCTGTACACACAGTTAAGCCAGGCTCACACAGAAAGATTCCAATTGTGGAATCTGCAATCAGCGTCTGCACAGAAGATCTGAGGCAAAATGCAGGCATTGAAAACACATACTTTCACTTTTTCGTTGACTCTCTCGAATACAAATTGCGTATTCCACGAGAAGAAGAAAAAATCGCAGCATGCTCTATTTTGCCGTAGACTCCGCGCAGACAGCCTCCATTAAAATCAATGGAAGCAGTCCGACCCGCAGCCCATACGCAATTGACATTGTGTATGGGCTGCGGGTATCCAAGTTATCGCCCTGTATTCCTGTCTTCTTATAGGCTTCTCTTTGCTCTAAGGAGCCTTCTTATAAAAAGAGATCTCACATCATTACATCTGGTGCCCTTCAGATGGAAATTTTCTCTAACGATTTGCAATCTTACCAAGGTATAGATAGTCCTTAACTACTAACACAATGAAGGAATTGCTTTTGTCACTTAAGAAAGACATGTCTTGAGATATGTAAAAGATTTCTTGCCAATTACAGTCTAATATTGATCACCAAGACACATGCACAGCCCATGCCAAACAAAAAACGGGCAAGTTTTCCACCACACATAATGAATTAGTGGATGCTCATATTGCTTTGGAAGAGGAGGTTTCCTATCTGTGTGAAAAAATAATAGACCTTAAGGACAAATCGAGGAGAAATAATATCAAATTTCGAGGTATTCCGGAATCTGTATCTCCAACAGATCTCCTTTAATATCTACTCAAACTTTTTCAGACTCTGCTCCCGACCTTATCCTCATTTGAGTATGCTGCCATCAGTAGAGCCCACAGGATCCCTAAAGCTTGCTCTGTCTCAGAAAATGCTCCAAGAACTGTCCTGGCTCAAATTCATTTCTACCAAATTAAGGAGAAATTACTAGCTGAAGTTAGACATAGAGGATCTCTGCCTGCTCCATGTAATTCTATATTGAGGTTTCCAGTGACTTTGCAACTCCACAGACAATTCTCCTCAGTTACCTCTGCTCTACATGAAGCCAACATTAAATACAACTAGGGCTTCTACACTAAGCTTTTTATTTTAGGGAACATCCTATGTTGCAGAATCTATAGCAGACGGATAATCTCTTCTTAAAACAAGAGGTATTTCTGTTGACCAAGCGGCAGCTCCTTCAACAAGTAAGTCCTCACCTCGAGTTACGCAAGAGTAGTCCTCTATTTGTAAGAATGGTCATCATTCTTAATTAACCATTACTTTAATGATGTTGCTATCTTTATCTGCCTTTTGATACTATTTACATTAAGAAGTTACTCAAGGTATTTGAATATGCTAAACCCCCCCAATTATTATCATTCACCTTTGGTGCTTTGTGCAATTGGTGAACTATATTATATTTCCAGTTCTTTTACTTTTTCTCCTATTATTTTAGTTTTGGTTATTATATTCAAGGGTCTTTCTACATGTCCACCACCCTTTTAACATTTTTATTTATATGTACATAACGACTATAACTGTTACGTCGGTGGAGCACTAGAGCACCGCGCCTCAACGTGGACGCAGGGAGACGTCCTAACAAAACAGCAACAACACTCACAGTATATGCTAAAACAGATTATAACACTCCAGGCCAAGAAAGAAGGAGAAACTAGTCCCTCACTAATTAGGGGAAGTGAGGAGTCTCTACTTAAAAGCGGGGTAGGCGTCCTAATAAGGATGAGTGTCCTTAATTTACAATGGATTGCCAAGGGCCTCCTGAGCTTAGACGGTCTCAACATACTATAATATTGTAAATAAACAGTAAACAATAGGTAGCGCTCCAGAGGGTGGATATATTAAAAATTGGTAAATTAATAGAAGAAGAAAGGACTCACTTGACGTTACCGGATAACTCCTAAGGGGTACCGGTACGTCTAAAGGCCAGGATAGCGTATAGCCCTAGTAGTTCCCAGGGTCACTCAGGATATTCAGGTTCCAATACGCCGGTCAGTTATGGCATCCCTTCGGGAGAGCCTCGTGGTGTAATTCCAGGTATACACAATTACTAGGAGATGTAAATGAATGATAACAGTTGGTGAAAAAGTACCAGCGCTCCGGTGTATATATAAAGATAAAAGGTATATAGGCAGAAACTTACTTCACAGGGGTGCCTTGTCCTCGGCACCCCTGAGTCCCAGATAGCAAATGGTATATCATGTTATCATAATATTGTAAATGTCAGACTATTAAAATAGAATGCAACTGATCTCTTTACATATTGTCAATTGGTGCTTCCAACCATTATGTTTAATAAAGTGTGATGACCACAAAAGAACTCTGATAAATTACTGCAGCTTGCACCCCTACAACATGTAAGGTCTATACCAAGGCCATCACTGGAAAAAAAAAACCTTAGTAACATTGTGCTTACTCTAGCTGCAGTTCTATTAACATCACCAGTACACCAAGGATGTCACTAACATGCTTTTATCTTTACAAGTTTATTAAGCGACTGACAGTTACAGAAAGACAAAGCACAGCTCAGCAGAGTTTTCCATCCGACCATAGTGATCACTTTACGTAACTCCTGTCTCTAAAAATTTATTGAAGTCTCTACTCCATTGTTATTAATATTGAAGAAAGCATTTCATTCCTAGCAGTCAAAGACTTGCAAGAAGAAAGAATGGAAAATGACCCTCCACTAAGCTGTGCTACTGGACAAATGGAGAGCATTTCAATACCATTACATCTGATTAATATTCTATGTGATCAGAAGAGGCAAAGAGGGGAGACTTGTGTCTTGCTAGATCAGCAGTCTTCTTTAGACTGAAGAATATGTTTGAGATTTCCCTTTACACTTAGCGAATGACTCTATTTTGTCTACAGTATATGCTGTTACATTATTTTCTTTGGGTTTCTTTGCATCGCTTCACTTTAGATACCATTGTTTAGACTTTGGGTGTGAGTTCTATATAGCAATACAAAATTCTTGGCTTAGCTTTTTTGCTACATTTGTATGACCTGCTATATCCTATGAATTTTTTAATGATACCTTATTTTGAGACAAATCATGAGCCTGGGAGAATCACTGCTTATTGACTGCAGCAGTCACATGCAGTGAATCCCAATGTTATCACTGAAGGACAATGACAAGCGGATGCACCACAGCAGTTGTGCTGGAGCCTCCGCACCGACCTCTGTGTAGTGGTTGGCGCTTGTAACTGCAGGCACGGCTCTCATTGAAATCAACGCAAGGTGTGCCTGCAGTTACAAGTGTCGGCCACTATAAGGAGGTTGGTGAGGAGGCTTCCGCTCCAATCTCTGTGTACTTGGAGTGAAAGTCTCCACGCCAACCACCCATGTAGTGGCCGGCGTGTGTAACTGCAGGCACAGCTTGCATTGATTTAAATGAGAGCCGTGCCTGCAGTTACAAGTGCCGACCACTACACAGACATCGTAGAGGAGGCTTCCGCTCTGACCTCTGTGTTATTGCTGCGCTGACAGCATGCACCCGCTCAGCTGATCGGTCAGGATGCGATCAACGGACCCCGGTTGATCAACTATTGATGACCTATCCTGATGATAGGTCATCAATAGTATTCAACTGGAAAACCCCTTTAAACTTTGCACACAACAGCCTCCTACCATTTTAAATTATCAAGACAATAATTGATACATTTTATAATTAATCTATATATTATTTTTAGGCATATAGTTACAGTCCTTTGGATTTTTCTATTTTGTTATCATCATTTGTAAAAAGTACCACCTTTGTACTATGTTTTTTCTCTGCAGGATAAAGATCATGTTGTTACCTGCAGTGACTGAATCTCAATCCAAATTTCCTAACAGGACCCACAACTGTCATATAGTACTGGTGTTCTCTTATGTGACAGCAGGGCCATTGGACTCCCAGACACCAGGGAGTGGGTGTGCTTTCAACCTATGCACCCTGTTATGGTCTTGCCTCTAGTTTGGAGGTACCTGGGATTAAAGGTAAGGAATCAGCAGAGGGTATAAGTTATATGCGATTCTATGACATTCTTCATTAGCATGTTCTCTCTTGTTGCAAGAGAAAGGATATAAACCTAAGAAAGTTGCAAATGAACCATAATTCTCTTCAAATGTCCTAACGGCATTGGCCAGGATTATAAAAACATGGCAGCTTTCTTCCAAAAACAGCACCACGGCTGTTCACAGGTTGTGTGTAGTATTGCAGCTCAGCTTCCACAAAGTAAATGGAACTGAGCTGGAAGACCAGACATAATCAATGGACAGGTCAGAGCTGTTCACAATGATTATACTATATGCCATTTTGCCCTATGAGATACATGTTTCCACTATATGATTTTATGGTTTATGTTCTACCAAGAGATTTGCACATACATATATAGAAGTGCATATACATACTCTCTTGGGTGATGACATGCAATTTATTTTATTTATGAGCCTTTTTTTCAGCCTTTTTTCTAATGTCTTCTCATCATTGACATGCATATTAATGTTTTTTCTTGTTCCCTCCCTCCCTTCTTTATTCCTTCCTCCCCCCTCCCCTGTCTTTCCTACCATAATGTTTGTACCATTTATTTAGACTTGTGCTTGAGAAGGGAGCTCATCTATGCTCGGAAACGCATTGCACCATACCAACCCCAGTTTTTTGATACTGGTCTTTTACTGACTGTGTCCTAATAAACTGGAATTTTGCAGTCTAGCGGATGTTGGCATTTGATTATACACGGCGATCTGGGACCATATAAGGTGGAATTTCACCCAGCCATCCACCAGCTAGGTGTTCTCCCCCCTCCTGAGTGAGTACCCTCTTCTCCTATCTGGGCTTTTCAGTCTGAGCACATTGGGCCATACTCTAACTGTCCCCCCCCCCCCCCAGCACCCATTTCACATATGGGGGTTTATCTTTTTTCCAAATTCGCTCTCCCCTGATGTGGATCATATGAGAACTTGAAGAAGCTCTCCCTCCCCCTATGACCTATATTGTCTTCCGAGGCACTGTCTCCTCTTCGTTCTTCTGAATGATTTAATAGTTTATTAGCGCATTAAAAAAACAATTGGAAATATTAATTTACAATAAAAAAGTAAAATTTCTTCAGATTAAAATGATGAATCCTGTCATACATTCTAGAGAGAGTGACTCATCCACTAGAGGTGGTCCCATAATAAGGTGAATGCACAGACCATCTCACACAGTAGATTTCATAAGAAGCAGGAAACCTGTCAATTTACAAGGTTGTAATTGAAGATGGAAAAAAACAACACTTTACTGTTGGCAGAGCTTATATTTTCTACATGGTTGTTAAAACTAGATATGGTTTAAAGTGACAAGGTTTTCCTATTCAAACATTCTATTTTATATTAACCAATGCGTCATGTTGACTCATTAAACATATGACAGAATGTATCACTGAATGTTTCGACTGAGCCGGCACACTATTTTAAACCAACAACACTATCTACATCAACATATAGAGAATTATGTCTTTATTCCACAACAATAATGTCTTTATTCCATTTACAATTGTTTTTTGCACTGGAAATAATGTATATCCACTCCTGGAAATGTGGTGGGGCAAATGATTTTTAGTTCATTTAGAGACCAAGTTCATCATATTTGATTAGCTACAGAAATAGAATAATAATTTAAGTATGACTATAGCCTTGGGATCAAAAAGTCAACAATTGATGCACATTTAATGTTCCTAAACTTCTAAATAAAGTCATATACATACTCCATTCCAAGACAAGTAACAATTACTTAGGTCTGTCTATTCAGCATAAAGAGCATAAGGCAACCCATACTGTTATTTGGTGAAATTGAGTTTGTATTAACCTCCAGTAGTTTAGGACAAGCTCGATTGGTTCTGAAGGAGAAAGACATTACAATTTTGGATGAACAGGGCTCATTCTAATTTTATTGGCTGTTGCTCTTGTTCTAACAGGACTATTGGCATGCTTATCATGTTAAAGATATGATTCCCATATAGAACCAGAGATATAGGTGTTTGAAGTTGGGTTGGGGATACTGAATTTATAGCAGTCAGTTTCAGTCAGTGTATGCAGAGCAGAGAGAGGGGAAAGGGGTATCAGCCAAAGCAAAGAATGATGGTAATTCACCTGTATATCTCCCTGTTCCTGGAGAGGGGTGACATGAACGTTTGGTCATGTTATTACCCCAACATCACTCAGAGAGCATATTCGTCAGAAAAAGAGCAAAATGATAAGAAGTTGCTCATCTAATCTAAAGTTTAAAAACTTTTCCCTTACACAAGGCTTAAAAAATTTGGGGGAAAAGGAACAAAAAAACTACACACAATTGGTATCTCCACATCCATAACAATACGCAATATAAAATATTGCATTTATCCAGCACAGTAAACGCCATTAAAAAAATCTGAAGAAAATGACAAAATAGCAGTTTCTTATCTCACTTCACCAAAACAGGAACAAAATGAAGTAAAAAGTTGTACTGAAAAATGGTAAAAGTTAATAAAACATCTGTAAATTTGGTGTTGTCATAATTGTAATAACCTGTAGGATAAAAGCAACATAATAAGTATAGCACACTGTAAATGCCATAAATATAAATTGCAAAAACAACAGTGAAATTGCTTTTTTTTCCTCAATGTCTCCAGCAAAACAAAGTTATTCAATATATTATATTTAGCCGAAATTGGTTCCTATAAAAACCAGAACTTGACCCACAAAATACAAATAGTCATACAGCTAGATTGATCAAAAAAGTTAAGACTGCTGGGACACAAAAGGGGATATGATTTACAGGCTCGTAAGGCTAAAGGGAAGAAACAGTGAACAACATATATTCATCAAGGATTGAGAACTGTCTCAAGCCTGCTGAAAAGGTCCTTCTATATTTCCATCATTGAGGTATAAGTGAGTAATTCCAGAATGATTGTTTCAATCACACAAAAATATACAGCAATGTAGATATTTTTGGACTCCAATACTGTACTTGATATGTCAGCTTCTTTTAAACAAAAGTTAGTGAAATTCTGGAGAGGAAAGAAAAATTACCAGGCTTCCGAGAGGCGAACATTTTTATATTTATATATTATGCCTTAAGCGTGATCAGGGTTTTAGCTCTGAAATAAAACAATTACTGGAACTAAAATATGGTTGATGGATTTTCTTTATTCTAAAGACAGCCTAGATCATATGCTGCCTAGATGAAATTTACCAAAAAGGTCCAAAGCCAAAGATGTGAAATATATTGTATTTGAAAAAAATTGAAGAAATACAATTCAAAGTCAATGGGATTTTGTAACTTCAACTATGTATTTGGTTTGGTCATGATGTACATTTATTCAACGTAGTCTAATAATTGTGGCACCACTGATAAACAAGTGTTTGGAAGAATCATAAGGGTTGATTAGAGGGAAAATCAAGAATTTTCTCCACAAATAAATTGCATTCTAACTTAATGGAGAGAA
Source organism: Eleutherodactylus coqui (assembly GCF_035609145.1). Classification (NCBI taxonomy): domain Eukaryota; kingdom Metazoa; phylum Chordata; class Amphibia; order Anura; family Eleutherodactylidae; genus Eleutherodactylus; species Eleutherodactylus coqui. The sequence continues at coordinate 402,863,068 of NC_089837.1, forward strand.
TTTATCAAGGCTTGTGGTATAAAAAAAGTAGCTAATTATAGCATGGGACATATTTGCCCCCAAATTGTTGCAACTTTTGCCCTTTTTGCATTTCTTTTGTCACCAAAGTGGTAAGGAAATTTGGCAAAAACAGATTCACTAGCATGTCAGATTTGAATTTCTGGTGTATGTGTAAGTGGGTCAGAAACGTTAACCCTGTGAATGTTGAAGTAATATTTAATAAGGTGTAGTTAGGTAGGGCGTATAGATTGTCAGCTGTTGAAAGAAAAATATCATAATTCCCATGATTATGAGGGTAAAGGCTAGTAATGCGTCTAATTATTAAAGCTATTTATTACTAATGTAATGAATGCTAGGATGATTTCCCAGAAAACTATTAGTTATGCATAAAGTTAGTTTTACTTGCATTTAAGACTGGTGTTGGTTCTAACTAAATTGCAACCATTATTTTTGCAAGTTTTTTTCTAATTTACACTTTCCACCAGGCTTTTTTCACATTCATATTTTATGTCTATGATTTTTTTTCACTAAAATGACACACTAAGCACTCTTCTGTATTTTAGATTGTGCCCAAAGACTTGGACATACCCAAGAGCAGCAACTATACATACCAACTTAGGCCGCCTGCAGACGGGCTGAAATTCCGCTGCGGGATTTCCCGCAGATTTTCCGCCCCTGGAAGCTGCCATAGGATTGCGTTAACAAATACAATCCTATGCAGACGGCCACGATTTGGCCGTGCGAAATCTCACGCGGCAACTGAATCGCGGCATGCTCTATTTTTGTGCGGGCCCCGCACAGAAACGTCACTCACCGGCTGCCGGCTGCCGGCTCCGCTCTGCGCATGCGCCAGCTGCCCGGCAGCCGGCACATGAAAGAGCCGGAGCTGCGGGAGCAGGTGGGTGTCACGCTGCTCTCTGCAGACGTTTGGGTCGGGTCCCGCTGCAAGAATTCTCGCAGCGGGATCCGACCCGGCCGTCTGCAGGCGGCCTATCATGAGACACAGGCTGGAGAAACATAAAATGCTTAACTATAAAACAAAGCTTTGTCACAAACGTTATGTATGATCAGATCACTAATATAAACCACACTTTTAAGTTGTTTAACAATGGGAAAATACCATGCTTCGACTACACCCTACCTTAGAGTACTACAAAAAATTGGAGATTGGTTACTCAATTTACAATATTGCCTTAAATGGGTTGTCCAAGTTTTACAATCTTGGTACAACCTATTCCCCATGCAGTAACGTAGAAAACAGTTATATACTCACCTATCCCTGCTTCCAATGTGTTCCAGGCAGCCCCATTCAGTTTATCAGAGATCACAAGGACTGCAGCCAATAAGAGAACTCAGCCATTGATTATTGGAGCTTGGAGAGGTAAGTATATGACCTCTCACCTCTCAGAAATCACAGGTTGCTGCAGCCAAGGACAGACCTCAGCACTCAACTGCTGAGGTCTGTGATTACAAGCTGCAGTCAGTCTGTGTATTGGACATCACAGGCTGCTGCAGCTAAACATAGACCAGATATGGAGAGTGGACCTGTGGTGAGGTACATTCAGAGACCTTAGAGAGGCAAGTGAAGGGCCGCTCATTATGTTCTAACATGGAAAACCTGTTTTTGAAATGATCTTGCAGAACCCCTTCAGCCCATTAGCCCTCCAGAGATGCGATTGTGCAGTGCCAATGGGTTGCTACTGTTGCCAGGGCCTAACAATTTTAGTACACCTAGTAAATCAAGTCAGAGGCACAGCCTAATAGAATTACAAACTGACAGGAAATAGTACACTGAAATACAGAAGTATAGCAGTGCATTATAAAACTGATCACATGTTCAAGTCTCTTAGAGGGATGCAAAATTAAGGATTAATAAAATGTTTAATATACTGTATATATATATAAATTTGATATCACCTGCAGAATAAAAGTTGACATGTCATTTATACCGCACAGTCAACAGCATAAAAAATGCAGAATTGCTGTTTGGATATATTAATGGAATTTTTTTTTTTTAAGTTAAAGTTCCTGGAAGAAGGGGATGAAAAAATAAAAGGATTGACACATCAAAAAAAGCCAAAATTGGCTGTGGCAGTAAAGCGTTAAACTGCATTTAACTTTGTGTTAGCTTCCATGTATAAAAACTAGCAATTTGAGATTGTCAAGTAGTCTTCTTTAGTGCTTTATTGATATTTCAGTCATGTTAATCAACATTTATCAAGATAAAGTAGTAGAGAGATAAAGTTGTACAATAGTTTATACCAGACTAGATATATGCCCTAAGTCTACTACATGATCAATAATAATGCTGAGAGATAAGCATTGATAAAGAATAAGACACATTTAATATAGGCTGATTCTGTCTGAAATGTGTTAGTGTAATAAATGTTCAGAAAGGCCAGATAAAAAGCTCCTCTTTTGATTGATGGCTGACTTGTATCATCACTCAGACTGTGCTTTGTATAAGTAGATACTCCATCTCCTGACTCTTGTATCTTGAAGAGCTGGGGTTCATTAACCCATTCCAATCCATTGTCTGACCTCTGAAGGCATTATGATTTAAGGCGGTACAGCTCCGATGTTGGAAGACGTCCGTTGGGATTCTCTTACTGTATATTGCCAGCCCCTCTGCTGTCGGAGCCTATCCAATATGTTACCTCATGCAGTACTGGCTTTAGCCAGCAGATAGCACCATTGTATAATGGCAGAAAAAGAGTAAGCCCCTAGGAAAAGCAGGATACAAATTGGATTGGACAGGGTTAATAGAGGGTACAGGGTGGCATATGGCACTATTCTGTGCCAGGTCCAAGGGGATTACCCTATGGGAAATCCCTCAGATCTTGACATCATGGGTTACCAAGCATGTACAATTTTACTGAATGGAAGATTAATCCTACGCTACAGATGTTTTGTTGATAGGTAATATGTGTGTCACTACAATAATGTGTAATCTTGAAAACAGCCCTAGTGCAGTTTGTCATACAATTTTCTATAAAACAGAAACAACGTTCCATAAGGACTCTAGATTTAAATGCTTCAGTCTCGGGTGCAGGTTGTAGAATGCCTTCTTATATTGCTCCTGACACAAAAAAATAGACTTTATCTTATAAACATTTGACCTCTAAACTTGTTTTTATTGAAAAGCATTTTGTTGTGTTAGAGTTATCACTAGGTATCCTTATACTTTCCCAGTGGAATGGAGATAGAAAAATAAATGTGCCAGTAACAATAATAAGTACAAAGGATACGTTTACTGTCAGTAAAGTTTGTACATTTGCCAGTATGTGGTCATAGTGACTTCATATTCAGTTAGACAAGTTTTCTTCTAGTTAATTAGATTATCTAGTCAGATGACAAACATTAGAACATTGTTATTTAAGTAAGATCTAGATATATTAGGCAAGGAATATTAAAACGTAACCTATGCAGTCGCCTAGGCTGCATGGATCATCCATGAGTTGCAGTTTTTTGCATAATCTTAGTATTTTCCTATGTGGGGAAAGTTGAGTCCCAATAATACTGCAATTATATCACCATGGCTGTGTAGCCCAAAGTGCACCCTCTACTAGACTGGATCAATTTCTGTGTCCATAATATAGACATGTGTCCCAACCTGACCATGGGGTTTACTGACCTGAACTGTCACTATCATAGATTTCTATGACAATGACTTCGACAAAAACAGCGAGATACAGGCTTGCATGGGGCTTGAGTCAATCACAGAAACAATAACAAGGAGACGACTCACACTTTTTGGTCATGTTGCACGCTTGTCAGAAGCTGTCCCGGCCCATGGTGCTCTAACTGCAGCAATTGCTAAAAAAAAATCGAGAGACGACCCCCTGTTGGATGGCAGAGGCCTCCTGGTCGTCCGTGGCGCTCGTGGGTGCAATAGATAGGCGATGGTACCTCCTCCAACATCTGCACTGAATGGAACAATGCTCTTGGTCGTGGTCATTCTAGACTGGCGCTATGGACCATCGTTGTCCATGCATGATAACTAACTAACTATGACAGTGACAGTTTAGGCCAGTAAACCCCTTGGCCATTTTATAGGAAAGAGCCGTATGACTTTAGATGCGTAAGCATTAACATGTGATTATGTGTTTCTGTGTCGATATAGTGACATGTCATCAGGAGTCATTTAAATAACCGGTCACCTTAGTAGACATGTTGGACAATAAGAAATAATTAAAAACAATTCATGGCTGATCTACTGAGGTGTAGTTCATTGTGTGATACTTTCCAAGGGGGTCAACCCATGTACTGGAAACCAACAAGCAAGTACGATAGTCAGAAACCAACTAAAGGCTCAAATGGAGTCTATTTTGGAATTTAATCAACAAAATGATATCAGCGCACAAAATTTTTCCTAGGGGGATTACACTTTTTCTGCCGTTATACAACAGTTATTCCAACATCGGAGCTTTAGAGCCTGAAATCATAATGTCTTCACAGGTCAGACAGGGGATTGGAAAGGGTTAAGTTCCCATCCATTTCAATTTTGGATTTTCCCATCTATTTGCAATAACAAGCTTGGCCACTGCAGTAAGAATGGAGCTGTCTGCTTACTGCAGAAAACAGCTTAGTGCAAGAGCATGCCAATCTGGCGAATAGCTGAACAGCAATTGTTTTTTGGGTTTGGCTTATACCATGTGGTAATACAGTACATGATATATTAGTTTTATTTTCTAGGTTGCTATGATTATGGAGATACCAAATATATAGGTGCATAGTTAGCACCATTGAATAAAGACCATCAATGTATAAGTGATTTGAGTAGCTGAAAGACAATAGACACCTGTTAGCTGCTGCAGCACGTCTATATTAGTCTCTCCGCCTCTCTCTTCCTCCTACCCCCACCCCAAACCATATTCTTCCATGGGGATCTACTTTTTTTTCAGTCTTGTGGTACATCAGGCATATTAATTCATTTCAATTCTTTTTTTTTGGAACACAGATGAACAAAAAACAGCAATTCTACCATTTTTAAGCTTTTTTTATGGTGTGTGATAAATAGTGCTTTCTATCTATAGTATGAGTCATTATGATTGCAGTGGTAACTATTATGTATAGTTTTTCCATATTATAAAGCACTTTGTAAGGGGAAAGGTTTTTTATTTGAATTTGAATTTTTTTACAACATAACTATTTCTTTACAATTTAGGCCTGTGTTGCACTGGTGTATTTTAGCAGCATTTTGCACTGCGCAATACGCAGTGAATACATAGCATGCTCAATTTCCCTGCATTTTGGCCCAAGAAAGTAGCACATATTGAACTACTTAAGGTTATTGCCCATTTCAATGAATGAGAGCATGCTTGTGTGATGTTTTGGATGCACCAATGCGCACAACTTGTGTACGCCAAAGGTACAGTAAAACACGCATGCAAAATCACAATGCCCATTGCTCAAATATGCGGAACAAATGTGCACGTAAATGCGCTTACACTCATGTGACACAGGCCTTTTTATTCCCATAATGGGACTTGAACGTGGGATCCTTAGATAACTTCAACAGGCAGACATCCTAATTAGACACTGCCTGATTAGTTATTTCAAACCCCAAAGCAGCGTGGCAGCTGTAGTAGGTCAATTTCACAAATCTATCACAGAAGGCCTGACGGTCCAATAATAGAGATGACCGAGCATAGTCGCTAAGGCAAACTACTCGAGCGAGTAGTGCCTTATGCGAGTACCTGTTTGGGCGGGGAGCAGCGGGGAGGGACCGGGGGGAGATCTCTCTCTTACTCTCTCCCCCCGCTCCCCCCTGCTCACTGCCGCAACTCACCTCTCACCCACGCCGGCAGCCGAATCTTTAGAGACGAGCGGGCAGGTACTCGCATAAGGCACTACTCGCTTGAGTAGTTTGCCTTAGCGACTATGCTTGCTCATCTCTATCCAATAACAATTAATAAACAAAATCTCAGAGTTGGACCAAAATGACAAAAAGGAGAGATTATTGGTTGATAGCGATGCTCCCCCCAGTGTTGGAGGTGGAGCAATAAGTACATAAACCCTAGCCAGCCATTCTTAGTCTAGTTGCCAATGCAGCCAGCAGCCAACCATCATGTCTGTTTGGCATTTATTTCTACTGTAGCTCTTTTTTCTTTTATTCCGAAGCAGCGACTTCTGTTACAAGATAGGTTCAGTTTAGCCAGTATCTTGCTAATATGCTGTCAGCCTGTCACTAGGGCTGTATGGCAAAAGGAAGTTAGCCTTAGACACAAGCTGATAGTCCTTCGTAGTTGGTTTTTCTATAGGGCTGCACAGCAAGAGGACCTTTTTTGGTCATCTGACCATGTGAAGTAACCCCCCTATTCTAACCCATCTCTATTCCCAGGCTCTTCTTCAAACACCTAAACTCCTTAATGAACAAATTAATCTTTGCAGATAAATCTCCTCCTATTGCCAGGTCTACTCTTTATAGATCTAAACTGGAGGAAGGTCTGGGTCTGCCAAACCTGACGGTGTACCGTCAACCATCACAACAAGATTTCATTGCGCTAATTGTCTAGACATGCGTGCCACTCCATTGATACCGATACCGAATTGCAAAGGTTTCTGTTAAATGAAAATAGTGCCGAGGGGCGGAGAGGAGGCAGAGAGGGGGCGGGAGCTCAGTTCCTGCTCCTGGCTCTTCCAGCCTCCTCCCCCTGCAGAGAGAGACGCCATATATCGGCTCGGCGTGAAAACCCAGCCGATATACGGTCGTCTGAATGCACCCTAAGGGCGCCCACCCACTGGCGTTTGCGATTTTCGTGCGTGAAAAACGCAGCGTTTTCGCGGCGTTTTTTGCCGCGTTTTCGCGGCTTTTCCATTAATTTCCATTGACTTTCATGGGTGCATTAGGAGAAAAATAAGGACACATATGCAACTGACAGTTCCTATATTAAAAAACGCAACGCAACGCAAAAAAAAACGCCAGTGGACAGGAGTACATTCAATTCTAATTGCTCTTGAGAAAAAACGCAAAACGCAAAGAAAAAAAAATCGCCAGTGGGTGGGCGCCCTAAAACAGGCCGTAAATGCTGCAGAACATGCACAGTGGAATGTGCTGCAGAAATTCTGTGGCATTTACATTACAAGTCAGGTGACGGAAAATCTCCTTCACATGGAACGGAAAACTTCTGCATTGAATCCACAGCGTTTTTGAAAAATGCTGTGTTTTGTAATTTCAGAACATGGCTATTTATGCTGGACTATATGCTATGGATTTCCAACTTTGAAGTACAAAAGTTAAAATCCGTAGCAGATCTGCAACAATGTCCGCTGCAAAATCCGCACTCTTTAAGTGTAGATTTGGCCCTTGTGGGTTTGCAGCATACTTGATGCAGATTTTCCACTGCAGAATGCCTGCAGTGAATATACCATGTGTTGAAGTGCCCTTAAGACCCAAAATAGCTGCAACCTTAAAGGGCTTGTCCAATTGTAAACTATTGATGGCCTATCCTTAGGACAGGTCAGCAATAGTAGATTGGTGGTCAGTCTGTCATCGTAACCCACACCGATCAGCTATTCGCCAGATTGGCATGCTCTTGCACTGAGCTGTTTTCTGCAGTAAGCAGACAGCTCCATTCTTACTGCAGTGGCCAAGCTTGTTATTGCAGGCAAAGTTCCCATCCATTTCAATGGGAACTTAACCTGAAATTCCAACCCTGGACACTGCATTAATAACAGAGCTGTCTGCTTCCTGCAGAAATTAATTGAGTGCACGAACACACCAGTGTAGTGAACAGCTGATCAGCAGGGGTCTTGAGTGATGGATTCCTGCCAATCTATTATAGAAGACCTATCCTGAGGACAGGCCATCAATAGTCTACAACTGGACAACACATTTAAGAGGTCATGGTCCTGGTATAAGTACTTTATACAATAAAGTTGCTATAATCTGTTGAGTTTCCAGCCCCACATTACATTGTCTTCATCTTATTTCTTCTTTTCTTGTTTTTCTTTTACATGTATTTTTATATTCTGTACAACATATTAGGAGAGAATGATACAAAGAGACATTGTTCAAAACCCAATCAATTTTAAAACACCTGCACTTTCCTTCTGAAAGAGAAGCAGATGCATTCATAGAACCAAATTGCAGCAGAGAGTTAAACAATTGTAAGATAAAGTATAATTTAAGTGTCATGAAAGAATGGTTAATTGCTCTTCCTTTGCAATAAGAATAAAATGAACGAGGTACATATGAAAAAAAATAGCTATAATAAGAAACAAAAAAAGAAGCAGAATTTCATGGATAATCAGATGGGCATCACGGAATAATAATACAGAAGCGGTAAAGCTGTATGATACATTATATACTAGTGAATGTGCAGTTGTATGATTTTATTCTCAGTGAAGCAATTTTTAAGAAAAGTTGGAACCGAGCCAAGAAATGGGGGAAGCATACAACCTTCCTGAACATGATTCACACACACTATTTTTGGTTCAGTTTTTGATATAAACATAGTAGATATTTTGTGTCCTACCTGTGTTAAAACTGCACCAAAAACTGTCACAAAAACTGTGTGTATGAATCCAGTCTGATGGTACATCCACACAGGGTGTAAATACTGTGGATTACAGGGCTTATTTAAACGACCATATATTGGCTCGGTTTTCACGCCGAGCCTATATACGGTGTCCCTGTCTGCAGAGGGGGGAGGATGGAAAAACCAGGAGCAGGAACTGAGCTCCCGCCCCTTCCCCGCCCCTTGCCACTATTTGCAATAGGAGGGGGCGAGATGGGGTGGAGCTAAGTCCCACCGCTTAGCTCCGCCCCATCCCACCCCTCCCATTGCAAATAATGGCGAGGGGCAGGGAAGGGGCGGGAGCTCAGTTCCTGCTCCTGGTTCTTCCATCCTCCCCCCCCCCCCTTGCAGACAAGGACACCGTATATCGGCTCGGTGGAAAACCAAGCTGATATTTGGTCGTCTAAATAAGCCCTTATGCTGTGGAAAATCATCAGCATTTACAGTGACAGCATTGTAGATTCGATTTTACTTAACTTTATCAATGCACTGCGAAAAAAAAAAATCGCAGCATAAATTTACTTCATGTGTATTTCTTCATTAGTTTTTCCATAGACTCTTTTATAAGACTGGAAAAATGCATGAAAAAATGCTGCTCATAGAAGTATTTAGTGAGGAGAGAGGGTAGGAGGATGCCCGTTTTTTGTCTGGGATATCTAATAAAGGTACGCTTTTTTTACTTTTCTACTCCGTGGTGGATCTCCTCCTTATACCAAGTATTTTTGTTCAGTGCTGCTGGTCCATTTTCTCCTTTATCTTTATACGCTGTTTAGCCCATTGAAGAGTCTGGGCTCAGGCCCAGCGTGCACGACACCATTGCTTTTTTTGCATCCCCACCCCCTTTAACGGAGTTTGAGGGGTGCCGCTGCCAACCCTGATCTTTTGGAGAGGTAGAGAGAATCACACAGATGTGCTGCAGCAGCAAATTGATGTCTATTGTCTTACAACTATTGAAATTACATGTCCACTGCCAAGTACTGCTGTACAATATCCTACATGTTGAGTAGGATTTCATTTTCTTTATGTTATCAGCTAGTCTCCACTCATCAACTCAGGGAAATTGAAAATTAGAGATGAAGGCTGCAGATGGGAAATACTAGTAAAAAATCCCATATACAATTTATATAATTTATTTTACTTATTTATATAGTGCATACATACTCCACAGCGATATAAACATTTCTCTTTGACTTTAAAAACAGCACAAAAACTCAGAAACAAAATATAGAAAATATACAAAGGAGATGTGAAGAGTGTGAGAGTCAATGAGGTGAGGGGTGCAGGAATGAAAAAAATGTATTTTCAGGGGAGTGCTTCTTTAAAATCTAGGATCTGTCCTTTTTAATCTGATGTATCACTAATTGGTTTGCAGTACATACCGTATGTCAAGTTTTACAAAATGCTGATTCATACTATTCAGCTTGAAAGTACTGAAGTAGCTTATGCTATATTTACAAGGCAATAAATGCTATTCATCTAACCCATTACTGCCTTGGAACTGATCAAATTCATCAGTTTGATCTTCACATAGATAGCTATACACATCTCTACATTTATATAAGCAGACCCACTACAGAGACAAAATGAAGATGCAGCATTTGACAGAAGTACACAGGTCTTTAATTATGGTATAGGGCATTCTTAGAGAATGTGCCTCCATTATCACTTTAATTAATTGCCATTGACATACCGTCTCCAGGCAATGATTAATCACACTAGTAGAGTACCAACAAACATTTTATTCAACAAAAGGATAACTAAGGGGAAAAAAATCTTTGTTAATTGAGCATGCTTTGAGTGCTAAATGACTGAAAATCACATGGCTAAAACTAGCAAAATACAACCTATATTTGATGGAAACAAGCATAAAATACAAGCAAATCAGTTTTATGCAAATGTGGTCATTATAAATTATGTATTATTTAATATTGAGCTGTCTTTTCAATGATATGATATAAAGTCGACTTAAAATGGTTGTTTCATGAAGACAACCCATGTCCATGTACCCTATTAGGGCATATAGACCTTTGACTTGAGTTGTCTACATATTACATTGATGGTTATTCATATGAAATGTCTGACTGGCTGAGACTTACCTCCACAGAATAAATGAATAATCATATATGAAAGGGGTTGTTTTGTGGTGGGACAACCCCTTGAGGCTGCATTCCCACGAACGTATATCGGCTCGATTTTCCCGCCGAGCCGATATACGTTGCCCTCGTGTACAGGAGGAGGGGAGGATGGAAGAGCCAGGAGCAGGAACTGAGCTCCCGCCCCCTCTTTGCCTCCTCTCCGCCCCTCTGAACTATTTGCAATGGGGAGAGGCGGGATGGGGGTGGGGCTAATTATCTAAACTTAGCCACGCCCCTGTCCCGCCTCTCCCCATTGCAAATAGTGCAGAGGAGCAGAGAGGAGGCAGAGAGGGCGCGGGAGCTCAGTTCCTGCTCCTGGCTCTTCCATCCTCCCCCCCTGCACACAAGGACAACGTATATCGGCTCGGCGTTAAAACCGAGCCAATATACATTTGTCGGAATGCAGCCTAAGCCAGATATTCTAATTCATATACTGGTTACAGCCATTCAGAGGCAGCGCTTCAGAGGCAGAAATACAGAAGAAGAGTGCCGGGGACCGAGGAGAAGAGCCGAACAGCCCTTCTAGGTGAGTTAAGATTTTTTTTACTGCAGCTAAGGACGATTTTCAGGGTAGGGCTTATATTTCAAGCCCCGTCCACCAAAAACCATTGCTGCAGGGGTTGCTTTCATCCCATTGCCTTCAATGGGGCAGCAGCAGTGCCGGCCCCATTGAAAGCAATGTCATATCATTGCGGTCCTTTGCCACAGCTGTGACAGGGGATTCCTTCATCCCCACAGGGAATCCCCTCCTCAGTGAATTCTGCGACAGTGTTCAGTGATCAGGGGACTCCCTATGGGGACGAAGGAATCCCCTGCCACAGCTGTGGCAGACGAGCGCATCTTCTCCCTATGTTTTTAATGGGGCTGGCGCCGGCCCCATTACCAAGAACAAGGTGAAACCACTGGATGTGACAACATCCAGGGGTTTCACATCCGAGGAATCCCCTGCTGCAGCAGGGGATAGCGATGGGACTGCACTTTTATGTGGGAATTTTACCATCGCATGATTGCACAAGTGCAAATAAAAAGCGTGTCTGCTGCTTCGGTCACTTTTTTTTTTTCATGTGTTTTGTGTTTCATTTTCAGAGACCTATACATCCATGTCTAAATGCTCGTCTGACTGAGCCCTTAGTGTAGTTCACATTTTATTAGCCTATTTCTGTCATGTTTGTTTTGTCAATTATGGAGGTGTTGTATTGTTTGATTGACTTTGTATCTACTATACACGTGCTGTTTAGGTATAAATGGCAATCTGTCTGGATTGTATACTCGTATGTGCTGACATTAATACAGTTTGATGAATTATTCACAATATTCATCAAACATTAAAAGTATACATCTGTACTTCTAGAAACTCCATGTTGATGTGGGTTTCATAGATAAATTATTCTTAGGGTTTCTGCAGCGATCTGAACTTTGTGTTTTTGCAGCTGAGCCATTTCTTCTAGGATATATGTCATTTTCTGGTATTTTGTGTCTTTGGTGTTCTGTGATTGTTTTCCTGTCTCTTATTTTGTGAACCTTCCCAGCAGTCTTTTTGCTTATATAAGGCCTCGTTCACACGAGCGTGTATTTGTGCACACAAAACCATGTGTCTGTTAGAGCCATTGTTTTCCTATGGTGTGTTCACATGTCCTTGTTTTTTTCAGGCATGCAAATTCGCGCACCTGCAACAAATAGGACATGCGTGCATTGCATAGGTCCATCCTGCGTGTAAATATTCCCTGCCAGCACTGTCAGAGTGTTCAGTGATGATAGCTTTCCCCGCATTGAGAGAAGAATCCCCTGCCACAGCTGTCACAGCTGTGGCATAGCATCGTGATGTTCTCCTATTGCTTTCAATTGGGCCGCCACTGCTACCTGTAACCCCTGTCAACTCCTGCAATGATTTTCGGAAGGGGCTTTAAATGTAAGCCCTTCCCTGAAAATCATCCATTTCTTGTGTAAAAAAATATATACAGACCTCTCCGCCGCTATTCACATCTATTAGAACCAATGATTTTCAATGGCAGCGGTCACATGTCCGATTTTTACCTGTGCAAAAAATTTGCACCGGTAAAATACAGGACAGCGAATTGCAAAACGCAACTAACTGCGGCATCAGGATTCTTTGGATGTGAATCTGTCACATCCAAGGGTTTCACCTTGTGGTCAATGGGGCCGGCGGCAGCAGTGGCGCCCCCCTTTGACAACATACAGAGAAGATCGCGACCCTCTGCCACAGCTGTGACAGCTGTGGCAGAGGATTTCGTCATCTCTGTGAGGAGTCTCCTCATTACGGAACACTGTGACAGCACTGTCATAGTGTTCAGTGACAAGGCGACTCCCCACGGGAATGAAGAATTCCTCTGCCACAACTGTCACAGCTGTGGCACTGGAGCGCATTGTTCCCCCATTGCTTTCAATGGGGCTGGCGCTTCTGCAGCCCCATTTAAAACAAGGGCATGATGGAAAGCCCTGCAGGGATTTTCAGAGAAGGGTTTTAAATATAAGTCCTTACCTGAAAATCATCCCTAGCTGTAAAAAAAAAAAAAGAGAAAAAGTGCTGACCGGCTCTTCGCTCCGTCCCCGGCAGTGTTCTTGAAGCCTCCATGAAGTGCTGCCTCTGATTGGCTGAGCACTGTAACAGATCAGAGGCAGCGCTCAGCCATTCATTAAATTCAGCCTCACAACCTCCAAATCCCATCAGCTTTCCTATGATACCTCAATACCATGTAACATTTCAGACAGTCTGACCTTAATCTAATACCCATGTTATACAACTTCAATATTGTATGATATACTCTATGCACTAAATACAATTGCAGTAATCACAATTGACTTTCAGATAGAGATTTCATTGGAATGATACACAACACTGCAGCCTATTATATTCACTGATATGACCTACATATTTTTCCCAAACACAGCTCTAAGTGGGTACAAGACAGTGATATATAAAGCAATAAAATGACCAGCATCAACTACTGAGATTGCACGGACCAATTGCACCTCTCCAGAAAACAGAATAGATAACTGTCCCTAATTGATCAGGGAAAGAGGGGCACCCCTGCCTAAAAGCAGAGTCATCGCCTCGATAAAGGTAGCCCCACTGTCTTCTTCTAGTGACCTGGCTATCCTTGAGCAGAGAGCTAGAGATATGCACTAAACAGACACACAGGACACTGTACTGACACACCAAACACAGAACAGGACTAGACATAAGGAACATGCCTGGCAACCAGCACAGACATATCAAACACGTCGCTGTTCGCACCAAACATACAAAAGATAGTGCATATAACAGGAAACCCACCCAGAGCTCACAAGCAAACAGACAAAATATCACAGCAAGTCTAACTGTCTTCACACCAGGGGGATAGACAGTCAGCCACCATGCTGACATATGGAACTGAGTAGGACATCACCTATCTGACACACAAATGAGACATGAGACGTCTAGAGGCCGCACCTGTCAAGGAAAGGAAAGAGGGGGTCCGCACATGCTACAGATGAGGAACACAGGTGTCCAAACCATTCACAGAGAAGCAGAGAGACACTAATAGACAGACAGGCAAATACAGCTCTGAGGCACAAGACAGTGATATCCAAGCAGTAAAATGACCAGCATCAACTACTGAGAGATCCTGTTTTTTATATGCTGCAGACTAAAGGGGATTGGCTGGCGGAGAATACCACACCCAGCCAGCTCAATTAACCCCTACCTGTGAAGGTGTGCACCAGGAAGCTTGCAGAACAGGTCCCAGATGCACAACCTAACAGTATGCAGTCTCTAAAAAATGCATTTGGTTTTTGAATACCACATGCAGTTTTTTGATGTGTTTATTTTAATTGTGGTTCAAAAATGCAACAAAAAACATTAACAATGTCAAAGGTGCTACAAACACATTTTCACATAGTCCAGGAAGTGAGTCATGCTTAGAAAGCTTAGGCCAAAGGTCTGTGTTTTGTAGCTGTATGTAGCAAGTTTATGTATGAGTAGGGGTCTCCAGCTGAACTTTTGCACCCGGGCCACTAAGCCTTTTGCTATACCCCTGGCTATAGCGATTCTGCTATCATATTTTCTGTGGTTCTCTCAATGCAGAAAACATCTACATAATTCAACCATGTGATAACACACCAGTTTTCTGTCATCACCACCATGGTCAATAGCACAAAAAGTATCTGATCCCAAATAAATGAATGGTTCTATTAGATATAAAGATATATTACAAGACAGAATTATTTAATGTCCTCCAAAATGGCTAAAAACTTAGGCCCAATGGCCACGGGCGGGAGCCCGCAACAGAATCCAACACTGCCTGTGGCCGTGGACACTGCTTATCCATCGGGGTCTTCTGCATGCCTTTCGAGGCCCTTATATGTTCTTCACTGCGGGATTGTGTGTAAGTGCTGGCCGCGTGCCACTGCACATGCGCAGTGGAGTGTGTTTTTTTAAAATATAAAATGCCTGCTTTCCCACAGAAAGGGTCCAAAAAACAAATTCACATGGTTTAATTCATGTGTGGATACCCATGCTTCCCTACTGGCGGCTTGATTTGTGGATCTTACGCATGGATGACCCGCAAATTAGCTCTGCCCATGGACATTGTGCCTTAGAGATTCACTCTTTTTGAATGAAGTGTACTTCTAATAGTATATTGCTACTATTCTTATATTGTTCCAAATTGCTTTAAGATAATCATCTAGTACAGTTCTTCCCAAAGTGTAGCTGTCAGTGATTAAAAAATTTGTATAAAAAGATTATTTGCTACATTTCATTATATTCGATTCAAAGTTAAAGAGAGGAAATTATTTCTGGCAACATGTTGACTATCTGTCTGAAAAGTAGTGCATGAATATAGCATATGCATACTTTTTATGCAAGCCTAATATCACAGAGCTTTCATGTAAGGCGAGGCTGGCCAACCAATAAAGAAACTACAAAAGCATAAGATCATAGCTACATTTATTTGAAAAGCAATAAAAGTGATAAAGGTCCCTGTGAGCAGTAAATGTCAAGCAAGATAATCCCTGATAAAACATTGCTTTTCTAGCTTCTCAAATATGCCTGGTTTGATTTGCTGTTTATATTCTGCATAGGGCATAGATAAATTTGATTTAAACATAAAAGGATTTAGAATGAGGTTAACATTAAAGCTCAGTAGGAAGCACTCAAATGACATATGGAAAAAGGAACGGCGTAGGCAAATTTACAACTTCCATGAACAACTGAAGTTATCGGCTGTATCCATGTATTCTGACTCGTACATACCTCCCATTTGTCTATGTCTACAAAATATCACTGATATATAGTCATTGTTAAAGTTACTGCCCGGCGTAGAATAAACAATAATGGTGCTGCACAAGCAGCATTTTTTCAAAAACATACTTGCAGTTTTTGATGCAGTTTTTTGAGCCAAAGCCATAAGTTGATCCAGCAGAAAGACGAAATATAAGTCCTTCCTCTGTAGTTCTCATTCTTTTTGAATGCATTTAATTTTTTAAATGATTTTAACTAGTGATGAGCGAGCATACTCGCTAAGGGCAATTACTCGAGCGAGCATTGCCCTTAGCGAGTACCTGCCCGCTCGAGAAAAAAGGTTCAGGTGCCGGCGGCAGGCAGGGAGCTGCGGGGGAGAGCGGGGAGGAACGGAGGGGAGATCTCTCTCTCCCTCTCCCCCCCCCCCCCCCGCTCCCCCTGCTGACTGCCGCAACTCACCGCTCCTCCGTGCCGACACCCGAACCTTGTCTCTCGAGCGGGCAGGTACTCGCTAAGGGCAATGCTCACTCGAGCTATTGCCCTTAGCGAGTATGCTTGCTCCTCTCTAACTTTAACTAAAAAAAAAAGAAAAATGCAAATGCGTTTTCTTAAAAAAATTGCTGTGTGTGAAGCCACTCTAATAGTACATGAATAGCCAAACTAAACTGGAAATTACCATCCTTGTGGAATGGCAGATGTCTTCCCCACCTTTTCAGATTTCCTGACTCTGAATATTGGATTCTTACACCAGTGCCTCCCCTTCTATGGAACTTACTTGTCCTGTAGGATTAATCTCCCATCTATACATTTATTTATTAAGGACTACATTTTTTAGCATGCGACTACAGCTAGAAGACAAATGGAGATCTCTTATTCCCAATCTCACAGACAAAGATTGGTCCAATGCTATGGAATCACATTTAATGGTCTCTGCAGCAGCTTATAATAAACTTATACAATTTTACAATTCATTGTTACCTAACTCCTACTAAACTGCAACATATGGAGACATGACCCACCTCTCAATCTCATAGATGTTTAACACCTGATGCTGATATTTTTTTACCTAATGGGGAATTGTAGTGTGATCTAATCATCTAATCATCTTGGAATGAAGTTACAGACTTGGCCAATCAGCTGAATTCTGTTCTGGAAACCCCACAGGCTTGTTTACTAGGTTTTCTAAATGATGAACAATGGCATCACCATACACGAATCTTACTCAGTGAAGTACTCTGTATGGCCCGTAAGACAGTAGTGATGAGATGGATGGGCAAGCGACTTTAGCTCAATGGCATAACACAGTTAATACAATTATGTATTATAATGAAAGAGTTGTTTTATGAACAGAAAATGTCATGAAAAATTCCACAAAATATAGGATACATGGTGTAGCTCTGTAAAAGCAGTTTTACTCAATCTTACTAGTACTTACTAGAAATGAGCGACAACGCTCGGATAAAGCAGTTACTCAAGTGAGCATTGCTCTTCTCGAGTAACTGCTTACTAGTCCGAGCAGGCTCTGGGGCATGGCAGGGGTGAGAGGGGGTGGCGGGGGGATGAGAGAGAAATCTCTCTCTCTACCCCCCACTGCCCCCCCTAGCCTGCTCGGACCAGTAAGCAGTTACTCGAGAAGAGCGATGCTTGCTCATCTCTAGTACTTACCAATATTGTCAAATAATATAACGTATCCTGAAAACTAACTAATGTTCATTATTGTAAACCCAATATTTAAATCTGTAATGTACCATTTCTCCTATGATAGCATATTTCCTATACCATTGATTCTTACCTTCTTTCTTTTCCCTTCCTTACAAAGAACCAAGATCGGCATCAAAATCAGAATTTTATGTAGCTTGGGATTGTAGTCTTCGTAATATTTTAGTTAAAAAATGCTGAATCTATCACACTTATAGCAAGCTTAATACAATGTAAGTGTAGTTGTTCATATTAGTGGAATGTGTTAATCTTCAATAAAATGAGTTAAAAAATGGAAATAAAGATAAAAAATATTTTATTTTTAACTTTATTTACATTTTAGTCTGATCCTTTTTATTTTTGTTCACGTGACCTGGCTAAGTGTTATGGTGTCCTTTGATGTTCTGCCGGTAATTGTTTCAATGTCCTCTTGCACCAGGAGACACATGATCCTATCACATTACTAGCCGCCTTGCTCAGGTTTTTAAAAAAGTTCTCTGTGCTTGTCACTATGTAATACAGGTCAGATGAAGATGCCGTATGGCAAGGAAAACATATTGCTGTTTTCATCCTCCTAACATCTCTGGGTCCTCTGTCAAGCGTGCCGGCATTCCCTTTTTCCTGTTCATTGATTACCTCCTAAAACATTTCTGCACCAATCATGTCTTTAGTAGATAATTATAATTACTGCCACTACAATCCTCATATTCCCATTGCCCAATCCCCCTTATCTGAAGTTGCATTGGACAATTAGGAAAAAGTTTTCTACTTCTCTTCCTCTCTATTCTGCTAAAGTTTTTAAACAACTGAAACCATATTATATTTACCCCGCTAAACACCCATCAGTGGTGCAATGAATTATCGAAAGGGTCCACCCATATTTGGCAGAAGCTTAGACTATAATGCATTGCAAGCTTATACCTATTCTCCGTGTCACAGCTGCTACAAACTGTGAGCATTATAAATACTTTGAAAGGTCAGCAGTAACTGTACCTAAAACGTATGTTTCACAGAGTGAAAAGTCTAAAAAACTGGCAATTGACAGATAAATATTTTAACAGTGACACTTAAATAACATTACTACTATTCAAAATGACATGCCATCACATTTTATTAGGTTTTATTATAATACACTCTAATATATTTAATATTAATATTTGCCAGCAACATCATAAAGGTTAATGCATATTATAGGGCTCATACTGTATCTTTAGTCTTCATTTAATAGATGAAAAAGTATGAAAGTGCAAAGTGGCATGCCTTAGCTTACAGTACATTTAATCTATCCACAAGTCATTACAAACACTAGACTGGGCCCACTAATGGCCATTAAGTCAGGGTAATGGAACATGACGTTAGTTGACCTACTCAATAAGCAAATTACATTTTATAATCTAGACTCATTATAAAGTAGGTAATATCCCATGTTATGATAGGTGAACTTTGTGTCCCGCAATGTGATATCAATCGGCTGATTTCATGGCAGCAACCTGAGTGTTTAACTTCAATTTCAAATAATAAAAAAGTTACATGGTTTAATTTAATACAATTTAACAAGAATCAGCAGAACTTACATATTACTGTTAACAGTATAATGTTTGAGACCAATGCTCATTGTTCATCAAATATTAAAAGTATCCATCTGTATTTTTAGAATTGAAGTAATGATGTGGGTTTTATAGATAAATTATTCTTTGGGTTTCTGCCAGGAAATATGTCAGCTATAAGGATTCTGTGTTTTGTCTTATGTTCTATGTTTGTTTCCTTGACTGTCTCCCATTAATTAAGACTGCAGTGAGTTGTCCTGCCATTACTTGCTATTCTGAATGGTCAAGATGTGTTTTGTGGAGACAGAGACTGCAGAATGCAAATACATTTTGGACTACATTCTCCTGTTATTCTGCAAACATTGGAACTCTGGAATGCTGCCCTTTGTTAGTAAGGTTTTAAAGCCATGTTTAGTTCATGAGATGTCCCTCATGTAGTATCACTCCATACACAGTATTTATACAGTGGTGCCTCAACATGCATTATTAATTGGTGCAGGGATGACCATTGTATGTTGAAAAATATTGTTTGTTGATACCATAACTATGCAGGGTTGCCAATCATCTAGCAATTCCTTGAAGTCCGTAAGAAGAGGGCATATTTTTACATTTTTCCAGTGTCCATTGAAAAAAAGATTTCTTCATGATTTTTTGAGGCTACTGGCACTTATGCAAGTCATTGAAAATTGTAATTATTTGTAATTTTATTAGTCATAGTAAATGATGGCAATGAGTTCATATCAGTATCTGAAATATACTATGAACATGTATTACTTATAATATTCATCCTTAATTGTCATTTTCCAACACGTCTGTCAAAAACATTGGCTGTCCTTGATAAGTTGTCCAGAAGAAAAGAGAAATTCTGGTTGGCAACCCTGACTCTATGGAAAACTGGCAACTGGTTCTGAAGCCTTCAAAAATATCAACCAAATGTAATACAAGATGAAAATTAGAGTAAATTAAGGAAATAACTTTTAGTGCTACATTTTTACATATAAAAGGCCACTGAAAGTTGTAAATCCCTGTCTGTGGTGAGGATAAGAGCTTCTTTGGGGTTTTGTATAGTATACACAGTGTACCATAAAAATAAAATTAAGCCAGCCTAACCTGATGCACAAAGGAGCTGCTCATCCTGGCACAGGTAAAATGCAGTACAGTGCATGCAGTACCACATTGTACTAAAAAGAGGTGCCACCAGACAGCCTATTAGTGCATGCACTTCAGTAATACAGTTGTTTTCCAGTGAAATGCCCATCCTGACAACATGGGAAAAATACTATATTCCAAGGCCATTGTAACTTGAGGAACTACTGTATAAGAAAAAAATTACCCAAATGAACAAACTTGGATTCCTGATACCAAATTATGTTTCCCAACACATTCTATATGTACAATTCCAATTCTAAAAAAAGTTGGGACGCTTTGTAGAATTTTAATAAATATAAAGAAAAATAGAATGTAATGGTTTTAACATTTTCTATAACCATATTTTATTCACAGTAGAACATAGGACACATATCAGAAGTTGAAAGTGAGACATTTTTTCATTTAACTCACGTAGAAATTGATGGCAGCAACAAATGTAAATAAAAGTTGGAACAGGGCCAGATCTAACATTGTGCAGCAGACCCGCTTATTCCTACAACAGTCTGTAAACATTTAGAAATTGAGGAGACCAGTTGATGTAGTTTTGGGAGAGGAATGTTGTCCCATTCTTGTTTGATGTAGGTCCCTAGCTGCTCAATTTTTTGCTTCATAATGTGCCAAATGTTTTCTATTGGTGAAAGGTCTGGACTGCAAGCAACCAGTTCAGCACCCGGACTCTTCTACAAAGCCATGCTGTTGTGTTTTGATACAGTATGTGGTTTAGCATTGCAATATGCAAGGCCTTCCCTGAAAGAGACATTGTCTGGATGGGAGCATATGTTCTTCTAAAACTTCCATATGCCTCAGCATTGATAGTTCCTTTAGAGATGTGTAAGCTGCCCGTGCCATAGGCACTAATGCAACCCCATATTGTGTTTACATATGGCTTCTTCTTTGCATCTTAGAGCTTTAACTTGCATTTGAGGATTGTACACTGAACTGTGTTCACAGACAATGATTTCTGGAAGTATTCCAACCCCAAGCAGTGATTTGCATTACAGAATCATGCCTGTTTTTAATGCAGCGCCACCTGCGCTGCAGTAGATCTCGAACATCCTTGTCCTTTGTGTAAATGAATTTCTCCAGATTCTGTGCTGTAAATGGTAGGATCTTCTTCACAATTTAACTGTGAGGAACATTTTTCGGAACTTGTTCAATAATTTTTAGATGCAGTTTTCCACAGATTGGTGAACCTCTGGCAATCTTGGGTTCTGAGAGACTCTGCCTCTCTAACATGTTCTTGTTATACAGAATCATGTAACTTATTAGAAAATTGACCCTCCTGCTGCTTTTTATTGTTAACCCTGACCCAACCTTTGTGAGATGTGCTGCTGCCATTAATTTCTAAAGGAGTTAATTTTTTTAAATGAAAAATAAATCTAATGTATTTTTTAAAATCACAGAGACGAGAGAAAAAATAAGGACATTATTCACTAAAAAGGAAGCCAGTAATGCAAAACCTGATAGACTGCAGGCCAGGCACAATCACCGTAGACCCTAGTAGAATGCAGTGGGCCATACTAGGGTCTACGGTGATTGTGCCTGGCCTGCAATCTATCAGGTGTTGCATTACTTGCTTCCGTTTCAGTGAATAATGATGTAATTCTGGACACTGTTCAAAAACATGAGACAAAAAAGATCTATACACATAAATAATAAATCTATCACACGGCATGCACATCAATTTTTGTTGCATAATTAGAGACAGAATTCTGGTGCATTTGGCTTAGTAAACCGTCCTCAATGTGTTTTAGATATGTTTCTATGTTATTCTTCCTTTTCCATGTGAATGCCATAAGTATATCTGCTATATCACCTGAATTATCTTTTGATCTAAAAACATGATATTTTACAAGAAGCCATACAGAAAATATAACCATTTCTGTTTCACATTGGTCACATGCAAGAACCAAGAACTGTATATTAGCTGACTCAAGTATTGCAAAATTAGTTCACAAGGTTATACATACAGATTACCTGAGATAATCTAAGCTTTGTAGATGAGTAGCACCAGGTGTCAATACTCCAGCATCTAAAATGTCTGCAATCACTGTCTAATTTATAGAAAGCACAACATTCTCTGGTATATCTATCAAAATATTTCTCTTTTTAAGATGCTTGACAATAGTACAATTTGTACAAGTGTTGACATGATAGACGATAAAAAATACATCAAGGCATCTTCTGAACACAGTGATTTTATGAAACAGCTCTGGGATGTTTCTGTACAAATAAACTATGTGCTACTTTCATTTCAACAGAAAAATGAAATGGAAAATCATACTAGATGGCTCCAAATCAACTTCTACTAATACAGTCCATTTATAAGTACCAATTTCCACACCACTGTATCTGCCAATGTTTTAGTCTTGCCAGTTGTCAGTACGAGTATGTCATGTACTGTATATTCAATTTTTAAACAGAACATCCTACTTCTTATGACATCTGTTGTAAAAGCACTGAGTACAAGCAGTCAGCTATCTCAAGCAGCATCTCTATAGAGTTCAATGGAGCTGCAGGGTGCATATTAAACCACATAATCAAACTCATCGAGGAGACAAGGACATTGAACCAACATTCTCTGAATTGATGGAAGTCCCAGCTGTGAGACCTCTATAGATTAGACATTTGAAAGTGGGAAATAAAAGTCAATTCTGGTACGACTCCTTTAATGTTATTAATGAATAACTAGATATATTATTTGGATATGGTTTCAGATACATCAACGTCCAAATCTTTTGTTTTCTTAATTCAAAATAAAGTTGACCGTTTTTTTTTTTTACTTTGTGCATACTAAAATACATTAGGAGTTGTGGTACTCCAAGAATACAGAAACACAGTTCTGTAGGAAAAAAATTGAAAATATAGAGCAGCTACTACATTTCCAATACATAGTCTATGAGAGATATAGTAATTATTCTACTACAATTAATTACACAACACATTTGATAATTACACCAATTATTTCCAACCTGCAACTCTCCATCTATTGGAATTTTTTAGAGCAAGCCGTGAGTTGTGGTTTTTAAACAGCTGTTGAGTCATCATGCTATATTTAAGGGCTCTCTGCGAAATGCATAAGACTATTTTCTCCTACCTGTGCAAAGACACGTTGGGTTTTAGAGATGTCCAATAAATGAATGTTTGTATTACTACAAGATGTTTCCTATAATGGACTTTCCCTTTTTATTACTCTACCTACTTTGCTTGAGAAGTGTCTGTGTGCAGAACGTGGCTCTTGATTTCTTTTTGATGTGGTTATGTTGGGTGAGCAGACTTTTTTCTTACTACAGCCGAAGAGCCGTAGTTTGTAGACCACATACATTGCCTGCTGATTGAAGAGTATATAAGTGCAACTTTTAAGCAAAAAGCTAGTGGACAACTACCTTTCCTGTTTATATATCCAGGTATGCCAATAAAATAGACCCGCGCCGTAAAAAGAACGTCTTTTAATTATCGCTACGTGTTTCAAGCTAGGATTAGCTTGCTAAAGACACTTGTTATGTGTTGAAACGCGTAGCGATAATTAAAAGAGGTTCTTTTTACGGCGCGGGTCTATTTTATTGGAATACCTGGATTTACTTATACCGACTGTGCGTGGAAGCACAAGCCCGGATTACCCTGGATGCCGCTCCCTGACTGCAAAACCAGAGGAGAAAAAAGAAACCGATTTAAAGCCAACGTGAACAACAGGTGCCAGAGGGTTCATTTCCTTTGCATCAGGTTAACCCTTTGTGCACCAGGTGAGTCGTCCATTTACTTTTTCTACCTATGCTAAAGAAGTTGCCTGAGGCGCATTTTTTAATTATACATATTTCTTCCTGTTTACATAATGATTTTCACACTGGCACTGCTAACACATAGTGACAGTAAAATGAATTTCCTGATCAAAAACTAAACACTTTGTTCCATCATTTCCAAAAGTTTCTTAGAATGAAAATTTACCTCCCTGCTTCTTTTATTATAGACATTATCAGCTGCATTCATTGTTCAAAAACAAAGAAACAAATTGTATCATTAGCAGAACAAATAAAGTATACCACTGAAGCCTGATGTAAGCGAAGACAGCTAATGGAGCATCAAATCATCTGCTCCACAGCAATTACAGTATAGAATAGGTTGCTTGATTAGTTTACAAATCACATATTTTACTACAGCCAAAAAGAAGAAGATAGTTATTAAGCCTATCAGCGTAACTCTGATGGCAATACGCGGAGATTTTTAAATATTGTGAATTAGGCTCCCCAATTATCACAGGTTTCTTAGTTTTACTATTTATTGTACATTCTGCAAAATATTTACTAAGTAAAATGTGACAATACTGTTAAACCTTGAAATGGAGTACATGGTGTGCATAAATCTGTGTGTTTGTGTTGCACCAAATCTGTGATACTTTATACTTCTTTTGACAATTTTGAATAATGCATTGAAGATGGGATTGGCTAAGTTATCATAAAATGTAAATTAACACTGTGAGCATTACAATTTTGAACACAAAATATCTAAATACATTGGGCATGAATTGCTGCAAGGCAGAGTAGTGTGTCTAGCTGCCTAGAAGGTTGTGCCAAATTTATTATGACAGGCACCAATTTTATAAATTTGGCACAATTTCTTGCAGCTTCTTTCTACCTGCAACTTTCAATACAATTGATAAATCTTACCAATTATGTAAACTCGTATAAGCATTAAAGTGACCCTGTGATTTATAGTAAAAATTCCACTATACATGCAGAATGCATAGCTATACCTGGTGCCCTCCTGTTCAATGATTCTGACACGGTTCATCACATTGCTCATCCCCTATTCATATATGTAACATGTGCACCAGATTCAAACTATACACAGTAGGGACATTTATGAAGGCTTTATGCCAGTTTTCTGGCATAGAAAAGTAGCAAAATTTGGTGCAAGGATCACTTGCGCAAAAATGTTGTGACTTTTCTGCCTGCTGTGCAAGCCCTGCAACTTTTTTGAAAAGTGAACTGGACTTGTTGGGAGGGGGCGTGGCCATCCGTATCAACAGATTTATGTATAATTTACGTCATAAACTGGTGTAAATTAAGCCAGAAATTTACATCTGGTCAGGGCCAGAAATATATTTGTGTCAGCGAGCATGGAGCCTCCAGGATGCGCTGAATACATGAAGACGCCTGCGCCTTCAGGCACTGGTATGTTAATTATACATTCTGCACAAATTGTGAAATCAGGGCAATCCATCTCATCCCCACTCAGGTGAGTGGTGATCAGGTCTAAGTCTTTAGAATAGATGTTTTAGTTCTGAAACCCCCTTTTAAATGTGCCTTATGATGTTACTATGAAATAGAGCCAAAATCTGTGCATTGTTTTGGCTGTTCAATATTGCGTACTTGTAGCTATATTTTAGAGTCATCTTAATTGAAAACAATAGTAAAAAGTAAGATGGGACAGTATGAGCTGACAGATGTAAAAATGGTAAAAATGTATATTATGACATATTTACTTTTGGCATCTTCTAATATAATTTGTTATTTAGAACTTAAACGGACAATAAAGTCACATTACCAAAAATGTAAAATACTACTCAGTTCTTCTATCCCAGCAGTCCAGCGAGTATGCTACAGCGGTCCCTGACAGTCTTTGTTTGCAAGCTGCCAGCACATGACCAGTGCCGCCAATCAATGTTCTCTGTTGGTCATCTGTTGTACTACTGGCATCACCATTCAGCTATGTTGCCAGTGAGTACAGAATGTGACTGCCTGGGCCAGAGATTAGCTGCAGCAAACACACACCGAGGAACAAAGTTTAATGGGGAACTGTCGAAACATCTGCACTGTATTGCTGGAATCAAAGACGTGAGTAATGGATTTTCTTTAATGACATTTTCAGCTCCTTTTATTTTGTTTTTCAAAAACTAGATAATCCGTTTAATTTCATTAGGTACATTGACCTAATATGAAGTTATATCCTCATATGCCTTTATAATAGTTTGAATAATCATAACGCACAGTCATATGGATGCTGGCCAAGACTAACTCCAAAGCTTTGTGAAATGCCTGGCAATGGATTGCTATGCAAATAAGCTCATTCCATTGTGCTCCCTAACGTCAAATCATCAGTGGCCTCTTTCGAGTCATTGATAATTGAATCGTAGCTCAATTTCAATAAAACCATGGAGGATCCCAAAGGCGTTACTCTTCCTGACAAGTTTATGGAACACCTTACAATGCAGCCACTCAAGGCAAATATATGATTTATGTCCTCAGTTTACTCTAAATATAATTTTTATGTAACCTGGATGTTGCCATTTATTGGAAAGTCAATTCCGCTAATAGGAGTATGCACTTAATAAACTAGTAACTAAAGAGTACTTTACACAAATGGTACATTACTTCACATACAATTTCAATCTCATTTTGCTACAGGTTGGCTACTGAGTTATATGATCTGTCCAACAACATATACTCATTATTGATAGTCAATATATTATTTTTAAGGTAAAAGGGGTTGTCAGGTGTAGATAACCCCTTTTCTTTGTGAAGCCCTGGCATCCTCTGATCAAAGTGGATCTACAGCCAACAGTCCTACCAGTTGGTTGATCACTTGAGTCGGATGATATCACTACTTTAATGAAAATGCATTGCACAGACCACTAAGATCAATTAATGTTGGTGGTCCTCTATGAAGTCTTTCAACATTAATAAGTCAAGACGCCTCCTACACACATTCAAATAGATCACATCAAAGTACCCCCAAGACTATTACCATACAATATGCTGCACCAAATAAAAGCACATCATGAGGACAGTGATAGTACCCACCAGAAACATGAAGTTTACCCTATTATGTACAAGTACCACAGATTGAGAACCATCAGCAGTGGTCAAAATGACTGCTGTAACAGAAAGTAATGAAAACCAC
Source organism: Eleutherodactylus coqui (assembly GCF_035609145.1). Classification (NCBI taxonomy): domain Eukaryota; kingdom Metazoa; phylum Chordata; class Amphibia; order Anura; family Eleutherodactylidae; genus Eleutherodactylus; species Eleutherodactylus coqui. The sequence goes on from NC_089837.1 coordinate 402,890,261, forward strand.
ACTAAATAACTCACTAAGCATCAATAGAATATTAGGAAAGGTGTGGTCTAAAAAAGAGAGCATCTTTTATGCCCAACATGTCGATAGCTGTAGTCTACATTGTTTCATCTGGTGCAAAAAGACAGTCATTTGTCTTCCATTGATCCACCAATACATTTTGCAGGGAGGTGTATGCTCCAGAGACCGGGAACATGAACAGCAATCGCTCTGTGTAAAAGCACACAAACAACGGTCATTCGTACACTCGCTCTAGTGACTATATTGAGCAACTTTTCGAAAGGTAAACCGACACTAAAGCACATACCTGATAGCACAAGGCACGCTGATATCAAATATATCTATGTCATTTAAAAAACTGCTATTTGTATGCTGTTGGCAATTCTTCTTAACCTTCATGTCAGCATGAATTCTAAAAGAAGCTATGCTAAAGACTAATGGACTCCGAAGCAGAATTACATGTCAATGATCATAACAAGCTACTGCTACCGATTCATATACAGTTAATATGGTTTGCAGTTTGATGCAGATGATCATTGATTAAAAACACTGTAAACAAAGCAAACAAGATACTGCGCCCAGTTTCATTGCTACTGAGAGTGATATAAAAAGCTAGCGTTATATCTTTATGTAGTTAGGGTATAATGATAAAACCTATTCTATAGTTCTACTGTGGGCAATAAGATCAAAAGACTTTCGGATGGAAATATATGTTCGAAGCCACACAGAGATTTGTATGGAACAATATGATACTGTACCAGTAGAGAATTCGAGTCTCTTAGGCCTAGGGGAGACGGCAACATTTTCCACAACATTAGTTTAGGTAAGAAGCCATTGCTCAGTATGGCAGCCCATCACGCTCACATTGGCTCACAAAATGCATGTGACTTATAGAAGTCATTTTGTAGCAGTTTCCAAAATGTGCAGCTAGTAGTTGCAAGTGTTACACAATAATGTGATGCAAATCCATAGAAATCAAGTAGACTAGCATGCATGCATGGTGGTCAAGTAGTATTTCCATTTAAGTGAGAAGGCGCATGACATAAAAATCTCATCTGCAACTGTAGTCTTGTGACAGTCCTGCATGAGACATTACACTAAGGTATAACCTATGGAATTAATTCTGGTTTAGAGCTTAGATTGTGCCATTAAACATGGTGCTGGACCTTTGAGCAGGACATACACTAAGCTTTTGGTTATCATCAAGATTTTAACAGCATGGAACTTAGGGCTCACATGGGTGTATCCAGCCCTCATTTTTTTTATACTTGTAATACGCAGCACACAGCAAATGTACATATAAAATAAGTATTTACTGCATATATTAAATTACCATAGGCTATATTGATATGAAATATGTATCAAAATAGGCCATGCTGCTATTTTTTTTTTTTCAAGCGTGTAATACGCACGTGAAAAAAAAAACGTGTGAGTGGCCCAATAGAAATCAATGCACTTTGATCGTCACATATTACACACGTGAAAAATATCTGGGCCACATACGCCCATGTGAGTGAACCCTAAGAAAACATATTGAGGACCATAATAAACCCCAACGCAATACTTCTCATTGGCATCATCAAAGTGTTTTGTCTTCCACGTTTAGTATCCCTTCTTCGTCATACACTATAAGCTATTATTGCCTACAATTTCAACATCTGTATAATTAAAAAGAATAGATATGCACATGTTTAGACCATATGAAGAGTATTAGGATCTGGACCATAGGAAGTTAGTTGATCACATTTCATCCACAGCATTCATGGTTGTATATTTCATTATTCGTACATAAATCCTAAGATTCCAGTACATATCATATAGATTATCTGTAGTAGACTACAGAAATATAAATGGGAAAAGACTCCATTAAATTACAGTATTCAATAATTATTAAGACCCATTACAGTGCAACCTATACAGCTTTTTCTATAGAAGATAAGTATTGCGTCCATGCTGGACACAGAACACCTCATCTGCATCCAACATGATTTGTTGTCCTAAAAGGATGGATATATACACAATATACTGACGCGGAAAACACAAAATATTTAAAACTAAACCGAAAAATGAGGGAATAGGAAATCGTAAACTACTAATGTAATGACAAAAGTGGAGCACTCACTCTGATGAAGGCGACCCCACATCAGGAACTTAGGGTAACCCTGACTCTCCTTATTTGGAAAACAGGGATAAAGTTTACTACAATAAATATGGTATAGATTTTAAACAAGCATGCAATGAACCAGCTAGTACTAATGCAGAAATAGCAATTAGGCAGAAGATAGATTTGTTACAACACCATAAATATCATTAACATCCAACTTATCTGATAGTGGAACAAGAGAGGAGCCACCAACTTTACCAGAAACACCTTCAGACGAGAAGAATAACTGGTGTACTCCATGAGGAGGAGCCAAAATAAATGTATACAGAGAAGTGCTAATTGATCTAAGCCGACCAATCCATTCACATACCAGCAGAGAAGTGCACATGTCCATGTCCAATGCCGGAATTACACTAAGCATGTGCCAGTGAGTGGATCACATGGGCCTGGCCTGATGCTGTGAAATTACCCCGATCCCAATCCAACATGGCTGGTGAGCCATGGCATATAATTACTATAAAAGAAAATGAATGGGAATCGTTCTATAAACTAGATTTCCACATGTTATGTATATAGGAATCATATTTATTATGACATTTTAGCTCAAGCACTTGAGTAGTTCATGTCCCAAGGTTTGTGCCAACCTACAAAGGAGAGTGCCTTTCAACTGGTCAAAAAAATCACATCTTCTGGCTTGCTATAGATGGCATCATCTGTTTAATGGACAGGGATGGTTGAAATGTTTCATATGTTTATTGATTTACTGAACAAGGAACATTTTAATTTATGCTTTACACCAAAATGAAATGTAAAAGTTCATGCTGCAGATTCCATCACTTCTTGGGATTATAACATTACTGCGTTTAATAGTAAATTAAAGAAAGTCAAACTTATACTAACATAATCAACCTGAATGGTTTTATATCTGCTTGAACCTTGAACTTACACCAAACACGGAATTGTACAATTTAAACAGATTTTGATGTGAAGCTGTGGGGACTGATAAGCTTTTTCAAAAAGATGATGATATCAATTAGGAGAAACCATAAGTACGTGATATTAGTTCGAAAATTATTCTACTATATAATAACGATACCAGAATAGCTTTTCTCCAAAATGGCATTTGTTACACAAGGAATAACTCTCATAGTAGCTTATGTTTACAAGGCCTCATTCATAAATATGGGCTTGAGGGAAACTTTAAACTTCAAATATTACCAGGTTAAGGCCCAATGTCCATGGAAGGACTCAAATTGTGGAATCCGCAGTTCAAGCCACCCATGAAGAAACAAAGCCGCCATAGGGAAACAAGGTCGTCCGCAACTGAATTAAAGCATGCAGATTTGCTTTGTGGACTTTTTGGTCCAAGAAACAAATCACAGCATGCTCAATTTCAGTGCAGTTCCCATATAGACGGCTTCCATTGAAGTCAATAGAAGCTGTCTGATCCATGGCCCATCTGCAATTCAATTGTGGATGGGTCACAGATTCCATGGAAAAGCAGGAGTTAAAAAAAAACTCCACTGGGCATGTGAGGTGGCGCACCGGACTGTACTTTTGCACACATCTGCAGAGTAGAAAATAGAAGACCCAGACGGGTAAGTAGAAGACCTGGAGTGTCCTAGGCCACCGGCAGGGTTGGATTCAACTGCAAGCTCACGCATGCGGAGTGCGATCCGCCCATGGACATGGGGCCTAAAGCAGACTTGCTTGGTGTGGTAGATATAAAGTATTTAGGATATATACAAGTAGACCAATGGCATAGCTATATAGCTTGGAGGGCTAGCAGTTACATCTGTGCCCTGGTGGCTGAGGGGGCCCAGAAGCATCAAGTTATACATCTGAGACAGACAAACTAAGTAAGGATGCACATAAAATTTATTTGAAAAAAAGTATGCAATGAATAAAGAAATGTGTTCTCTTTAGCTACACATATACAGTGTCAAGTTTATGGATATGCAATACATCAACTGCAAATGTTGTCAGAGTCAGATATAGAGTATCAAACTTACTGTATAGTTTCAGAATGAGGCTTTAGGAGACTGAATAGTATAGTAATAGCATAAAAAAACTAATTGAGAATAAACAAGTAAAACACAATCTCACAGGACTATGAAAATCCAATAAGACTATAAAACTTACGAAACAATGAAAACATACTTTTATTTAATTTCCAGTTAAAGAGAAGATGAACTGTGTCAAAAGATGTCCGGAACATAGTATATTGGGGCATTCACTTTAGCAACAAAGAGATCATTCATCTAATCATAAAGACACTGCACACATACAATAGATATACAGTGGAAGAAGGGAAGCCCCTGCATCTGAAGACTGCTTCACTGCCCCAGCCATTGTCATTGTGAGCGCTCACAGAGCCGACGCCAGGGAGAGACAGGCGATCCTGTAGCTGAACGAAAGACTCTGCAGCCAAACGCTGCTTCCCAGCCCACAGTCATCCCCATTATCGTGCTGAGTTCACATGCAGCATGCAGCGGGGACAGACAGGAGATTCTGGAGCTGAACAAAAGACTCTGAAGCTACTTTACAGACCACAATCATCATCGTTATGGTGCACAGTGCATATACAAGCGGTGCTGGAGAAGGCCAGGAGCTCCTTTAACTGAACACTGCTGCACCCTCCCTGATAATCTTCATCATCACATAGAGAAATAAACACAGAAACAGCATCCCACGTGCACCAAGATCTCCCACTGAGGAGCAGAGATTGACAACCAAACAGTACCCACAAAGGACATATACTAATAAGGGCTGCATACTGTATCTGTGATATATGATCCAGACAGTGAGTATATCAGTTCACTAACATCCTTAGTAGAATATAACTGAAGGACACAAAGATGTGTTGAATCTTGTGGACAGCTGAATACTGTAGACACTCACTGAATATTGATGATACTTCAATATATTGTATTTTACACTAGTTAAAACCAATTGATTGTATTGGATGTTTATATGTTTTATTAAACTACCTTTATATATATTTCTATAGAACTTGTGAGAGTCAAACAGTGTAATATGTGATAGATACAATAATTATATATACAAGTAGAAATGTATGTAACGTTAGTAGTGAATTAAATGCTAACTGCATATAAAATACTATTAGGTAAGGTATGCATGCTGTGAATTGTATTCTGCATTGGTTTCTTTCATGCCTCTGCTCCACTGAATGCAGTGCAGTACATTAACTGGAGCTGGCAGGCGAGCAGCGCTACTGTCCGTGGTGCTGAAATCCAGATTCACATTACAGAGTGCTGTCCAGCTTCAGCACCTGGGGCATCACCCTCCTAGGAGAGAATAGTAACCCACACAGCAACATATAAACCTGTCATCTATGTAGCAGCATATAAACTACTGTGCATTATAATGTGTACTACAGATGTATTTTGCAAGGGAACAGAGTATTGCACCACTTGCTCCCTTTCGTATACATTGAACTTAGGTAATAGGCAGTGCACTGACCTGTGATTCTTTTGGCTGTCCTTTTTCTCCATGATAGCTGGTACACAATTAGTTAGCTCAGTCCAGTCTGCATGCAATCCGCAACTCCAGCCTGTAGAGAAGCGAGAGAACAACCAGGTCTCCTTCCTTCCAGGACGGTGGCAGGTGCACTTCTTCTGGCCTGGCTTGCAATCACAGGGCTGTTCCAGATGGATATTCCTAACCAAGTGCCTCCCAAAAGTAGTGCCTCCTGTTTTCTGTATATGCAGGAACACAATCACATCATCCCCTTTGATGTTAAAATCCACAAACCTGTAGAGGTCTTTGGCCATAAAATTGAAGGTCGGCTGGAATTTCTGAGGGATGTTGTCCTCAGGAACTTCACTCTCATCATCCTCACCCTGCCACTGAGCCTCTGCCATGGCAGCAAACTCCGAGGACTGGGCTGCCCCTCTCAAAGAGTCTCCTGCCCGAAAATGCCATGAGCTGGTCCCAGTGGGGCATATGTATTGGTAGACAATCATTACAAAGAGTACAGCAAGAACCGGGGCCAAGATCAACTTGTTGGCTCTGTCATCCATGATTCCAAAAAGGCTTTTCTCATGAATAAAGAAGGACAGCACCTTTATTCTATGGGATGACATCAAGTAACATAAGTGAGCTTGTCTTTAGAGTCCAGTGTTGTAACTTGCTTCTTCACAGTGCCCATCTCTAGAGGAAATGTCCTACAACAACCTTATCTGAAGGAGAGCAGTCACTGCATTACACAATAAGTTCAATGCAGTAAGGAAGTTACAAGTGGGAAGAGAACACGTGAAGGAGCCAGGTGTCACACAGCATTCTTAGCTGTCTTCTTACATTGCCTGCACACAGGAAACCCTCGCCGTCTGCTTCACAGAATGCTAGAATTTCTAATACACATAAAGCCAATAGCAAACTGATGTCTCAGTTCTCATACCCAATCACAGACTTCTGCTGGGAATAAACCAGACGGCATCTTAGACCAATAGAAAATGTAAACAGGGAGTAGATAGACTCCTACAATGCAGACGCCAATGAGAAATGCACTGATGGCTAAAGGAGCCCAATCAGTCAGGGGTGGGCAAGGACGGAAAGAAACCAATGCGAGCAGGAGCTGGATGTGGAATAATCACCTTTCTCATCCACGTTCAGTTACTGCAGCACTGAGCGTCTGCAGCATCTTGGAATGTGCATTGTACTAAGAGGGAAAAAAACTTTAGAGAGCCTTAAAGGACAACTAAACTGTACAGCTTATCAATATAAAGCTTAGAAAAAGGACTAATATTCACACATAGACATACAAGATGATGGAGAGAGATGAGCAAATCAGTGTAACATCACCTAGTCATTCTCTATTACAGCATATAAGATAATGGATGCTGAAGTACAGATCTGTATTCCAGCTTTTCAGCCTATGTTGTCTGATATATTGCAAATATGGATTGTAATAGGAAAACAACAACCAGCTCAATTTTTAATATCTCTAGTAATGATCAAAAATGAAAGGCATTTCTCTGGACTTCCTATAAATAATTCCATTATAAAGAACACTATATCCAATCTCTCCTCAAGGCTGCTTCCAGATAACAATAGATGCAATTCTGTAACAAATAACCTTACACATTGTCCTTACAGTTACCAAATCTCAGTTACTAAGTAGATTATATCAGACTGTAAGGAAACTGCAATGGAAAATAACTACCTGCTGTAGAAGTATGACAAATGGCTAGTGTGTTAGTTTGCAGTGTGGCTTCTACTGTACTGTATACAATTCTACATATTTGAACGCTCTAAGTATCACTGGTCTCTGGGGGGCTGCATTTATCACTGCTTCTCTGGTGTACACAAAGACAGATTTGTCACACATTGAAAGGAGCTGCATTAAATTTCATTGAATTAGGCTGGTAAATTAGAAATCTGTGTCAAGTGAAAACATGAAGTGATTTAAAGTCACTCCAGAGATTTCAAGCTCTTGTCTCTATTACTTGGTGCTAGCATTCCGTTATTTCCTGTTTTTCTATAGTGTGAAATAACACAGATGCAATAATATAGTTCTAACAACTAGAATGCAATAATTACATTGGCACATGCTGTAGCTGATAACATGGCATGATCTGTTTAAAGAACCATGAATGCAGGTCATGTTTAACTCCAATGTAGCAAACAACCCTTTTTTATTACCTTGATGATTTTTATCTTTAAAGTCAGGGTTATTCTCACACCTGTTCTGACATCAGGCAACTGCATGATGGGTATTACAGTCTCCAAGGCAACTGCATGATGCCTAGGTCCTATACTACTAAATAGGACCCATGTATGATACCCACTAGACATCATATAGTTGCCTTGGCAACTCAGCAACTATATAGCCCAGCATACAGTTGCGTTTCTCCATGCTCAATGTTAAAATAGTTGGAGAGTAACCTTGAAAGTACAGTTTGATAGGGATGATTAAACCAGTGTGCCAATTTTGAGAATTGCAATGAAATAAAGAGTTTTTCAAGAGATTTAATGAAACACAAGTAGTTGTGGCAGAAAAAAAATATTGACATCAGCCAGTCAGCTCTGTCCTTACAGGAAATGTGCCACTTAATGCTAGATGATGATATATACCATCCTACCAAAAGTGATTGGAGCAAGAATCCAAAGTAGCATTTATTTCCATATGTTAATACTTATTGGGGCTCCTTTGGCCCTAATTGCATTGGCTACTCTCCATGGCATACTATCTACTAACACCTGATACACCTCAGCTGGTATTTCCCTCTATTCATCCTGCAAAAGTCTGGTGAGTTCTCTCAAAGATGAAAGCTGTTCATACATTTTTAGATCCAACATTCCAGTTTGTCCCAGAAATGTTCAATAGGGTTCTGTTCAGGACTCTGTGTAGGGTAGTATAATTGTCAAACATCCATATCCTCAAACTGATATAAAACAGCATCGGATGTGTGACAAGGCGCGTTGTCTTCCTGGAAGTATTCCTGACCGTTTCCAGAGTATTGCCACATTGTCGGCAGCACATTCTAGAATGTCAGGGTACACCGCCGTGTTCATGGTTCTTGGCCTTGCCACCAACGGACCGGGTCCATGCCACATAAAACATCTCCAGACCTTAATGGAGCCTCCGCTGTACTGAACAGTTGGGACAACACACTCAGGCAGAAGCCGTTCCTCTTGCATCCTCCTTACCCAGGTTACTCCATCTCATGTGAAGACGGAGCAGTGTGATTTATCACTCCGTAGAACGTTCTTCCACTGCTCAACCGACCAATGACGACACTCCTTGCACCATCATACATGGGCTGATGTATTGCACTTCCTGATGGAGGCATGCAGGTCCCATTCCAAACTATGGCGGACGCCTCCAAGGGTCTGAATCTCATATAGCATGGTTTAGGACATGTGACACGCTAATAAGACTCAATCCATTCTACTAATAGACTTTCAGTAGAATAGTGTATATCACTGCAGCATGCTTCTGGAGCAATTGTCATCATTAGGGTGTGCTGAACCCAGCTTTATAAGTATGAGTGAGAATTTACTACTAGTGATAGGCCCATTTACTCAATCAGTATTATCTATGCACTAGGCAGTGTGCTAGCTCAGCAATTACAGCATTCTCTACAAATATGAGTTAGTTAATGATGGAGCATCGGGAAATTGTGCCTCTGATGCCTGTGCTGGCATTGCACGTATAAGTAGGGTGCTGGTATACTCTTAGAGAAAGTATAATTTTTTAATTCCATTCTGTGGACAAAAAAACCTTCAAAACAATAGTTATCTCAGCTAAGTGTTAGGGTGCAGTGTGCGCATTAGTAGGGTATTAGCTTTTGGGGTCCTCACGAAGAATATATTTTATAATTAACTGTTTACTGGTATTGCTATGGCTAATAGAGAGGTGGAAGTCACACCTTGGCAACAAAAGGGCCCCTAATGGGGCCCAGTGGCCCTACATGAAAAGTATTATAAATGATACAAGTGGAGGAAGATTTTGCATTGGGGTACAGGATAATAAAGTTATGCCTCTGCCTTTGTGTAGAAAAAAATCATTCTCTGGCAATCTATAAGTACCAGTTGGTATTTGCGTGCAGTTTACATGCATATACATGGATAACAGTAATCGCCTTTACACAAATTCCTGTCCTGTAAACAGCAGACATGTCAACTTGATGTCCATATGCCTAGGTTGCTTGTGGTAGTCACGTTCATTCTGGTTTGTAAATATGGAGGCTTCCCTTGGATTAGCCAAGGTGAAAGAACCAAACACATAATTATTTATCTTTTAACGCCATTCCCACTCTGTTCAACCATGATGGATTTCTCCATTTTTACCTATGTACATGCCACCTGTAATGCCTCAAGTATTAACCTTCTTTTCAACGATACTGACAAATGTGTTCCCTGGTGGTTAAGCCTTATCAAGTACAGCCCATGAGCCCTAAAGCATCATTACACTTACACTGAATTCAGCAATATTAGCTAGCATGTGGAATCCACCTTATCTACTAGAGACTACCCTGTACGGTCAATGAAGAATTTTCTTTGGAAAGTAAATGCCATGGAAATGCATGATGGAATCCTCCGTAGCACCACTTTTTAAGGCCCATTTACACTAAATGATTATCGCTCAAAATGCGTTCAAATGACTAAAATTGAAGCTATAATCTAAGCCCTAGATGCAGGAAAATTTTTTTTTTTAAAACATCACCTTATAAGCGCTCTCTGCCGCTGCCACAGCTTCTTCTCCAGTCCCGGCACTGCTTCTCTTCTTCATCTTCTGGTCTGTGATTAAAAAATCCTCGCCTTCTGGAAGCGCTGGCTGTGATTGGCTGATGCTTAGCCAATCACAGCCAGTGCTCGATGAATGGCAGTGATTGAACCAATCACTGCCATTCATCGAGCACTGGCTGTGATAGGCTAAGCGTCAGGCAATCACAGCCAGCGCTTCCAGGAGGTGGGGGGTTTTCAATCCACGGCCAGAAGATGAAGAAGATGATCAGTGCCGGGACTCGGGGAGAAGCTGCTGCACTGCCCCAGACAGCGCAGGAGAGGTAATGTATACTTTTTTCCCCTTCAGTTACAGCTTATTTTCAGGGCAGGGCTTATATTTCAGCCAGTCCCCCTGAAAATCCTCATATGTGATGCTACAAAGTCGCGCAACTTTGTAGTGGTACAAAATTGTGGTATTTCCGCGAGAAGACGCAGCGAAAAATCGCACGGTGCAGCGATGTGATATTGCTGCAATTTTCTCGTGGCGATGCCGTGTTGCCCAAATGAAGGACACCTAAAGGCAATTCTTATCTCAAATCAGGAAGTCCGAAATGAAGTTAATCTGGGGAAATCATAGGCCGAGGCGGAATTGGAATGCCCTCACTAGCCCCAAGGAGCTGGGAGGAATGGGCGCTTCAAATTTTTCACTATATTACAAGGCCTGACAAAATTCATTTTAGATCTATTTCATAGTAGAACATGCAAATGGTGGGTGCCGTTCAGAGGTTAGGATGCGTCTCATTGCTGGGTGGAGAGAAACACAGGAATCTGGGAATGTCTCACTTCCTGGACAATTTAATTGGAGCTTGAGTCAGCCCACCAAATCAGGGCCAATATCAAAACCAGGCCTTCTTACTCCTCTGGTAGGCAATCCAGATGTACCAGCATTCTTTCGGGGCACCTCCTTGACAGCCAGGAAAGCAGATCTGGTCCCCCGGGTTCGGGACGTGATGATAGGTGCTAGGATTAAAACTCTATGGAAGAATGGAAGATTCTGGGTGAAGGGGGCTTCCTGACTGGAGCATGGTTCCAATTTCTACAACTTTGTCATTATGTTAGGTTCCCTGGTAATTTACAACACTTGTGGAGACCTGCAACTGCCTTCGAGAGTCTATGTTTGTCAAACCCTGACGTTCTTTCGAAAATTTCTACCTTACACAGAACACTTTTAGAGGCAGAAATATTCGAGGGAGGCAGAACACTTGAGTTGGATTGGGAGCAGGACTTGAGCGTCAGCCCCTCAGGGGAGTTATTGAGAAAAGCATATGTCCTGACTAGAGATGAGCAAGCATACTCGCTAAGGACAATTGCTCGATTGACCATTGTCCTTAGCGAGTACCTGCCTGCTCGGAAGAAAGGGTTCGGCTGCCGGCGCGGGTGAGAGGTGAGTTGCGGCAGTGAGCAGGGGGAGTGGGGGGGGAGAGAGGGAGAGAGAGATCTCCCCTTCGTTCCTCCCTGCTCTCCCCCGCCGCTCCCTGCCCGCCGCTGGCAGCCGAACCTTTTCTTCCGAGTGGGCAGGTACTCGCTAAGGGCAATGCTCGATTGAGTAATTGCCCTTAGCGAGTATGCTCGCTCATCTCTAGTCCTGACTCATAAAATGAATATATCCAGCAAGATACAGGAGCTTAATTGCAGAATTCTGATGCAGTGGTATAGGACCCCTGTTTGGTTGGCCAAAATCTACCCCCAGTATCAGGGTCTTTGCAGGAGGTGCCTTCGGGAGCGAGGGACACTAATCCACTACTGGTCCTGCTCACTAATTCAACCACTCTGGCAGGAGGTGGGCGCATTGTACACATTGGATTGTAAAAACCTGATCAACCTTATACCTGAAATTGCTTTGTAGTCAATGATTCCAGGCTCGTTGACCCAAATAAAAGGTTCCTTGCTGTGATTTTTTTCTACTGGCCATGAGGCAGATTATCCTTAGGTAATAGAAATCTATGATTCCTCCCTTGGAGGTTGATGTGGTTAGAATCATTAGACAACCTAAAATATATGGAGGAGCTATCTGCTAAAGATGAGTTGAGATGTACCAAATTTTATTCAATGTGGGAGGTGTGAATACACTTTCGTTCTGCCCCAGGTTTGAATGCCTAGCTTATTAGTGGTGCTATTATGCCTTGACTTGACGTAAATGGCCTTTTGCCAATAGAGCCAAGACTGCGCCTGGATGGCAGGCTTAGATTACTGATTAAGCTGGACAGGTTGCTCCCTTTCCCCTCTCTCCGTATTACCTCCCCCACCTCTCCTGCTTACCTCCTTCCATCTCTCTTCCTGAACCTATTTTTCAATTTCTTTTTTCTATTTTCCCCAAACTAATGGATCTTTAGAAGAAATATGGGGATTATGTTAAAATTACTGCATAAAATGTTGGGTAGTTATAAAGTAAGAGAGAAGCGGGGTAGTGTTGATATTATATTTTATTGCAAATATATGCCCATTCTGTATGCATTGCAATAAATGATGCAGTTAAATACTTTTTGAACCATAACACTAATGACAAAAATAAAGACAATTCCAAGGTGTTGTTCAAGGTGTATTGTTGAGATTCCATATTAAAACCATGTATTTTTTTACTGCTCAATGTTTTGTCAAACCTAATTGATTTTTTTCCCTATTTTTCCAAAAAACTAGTATTAGAATGTATAGACTGATCATCTAGTAATTTGCGTATAAAAAATCTTTGCACTCATAGGAGGAAAATTGGAAAAATATTGCTGTCTACTGGGATAGAAATGATGATCCAATGTCACTTTCTTGAAAGGAAAGAAATATATATACATATTTGAAGGGACCTTTTAATGATTTTTAATTGAATTTAAGCTTTTAAAAAATCAATTACTCTGTACACCCAATCTTTATTTCATTTAACATCCCATCTAGTACAATTCTTAATCAGTATATTATACATCAGTATCATGGGAGTATCTTTTCCCATTTGTCGAACAATAAAGTTATTCTATTGTAAACCCTGTGAGTGTGACGTACACGTGAGAACATCACGACACATGCATTAGCGGTACTACATGATCAGAGACGTGAATGGGCGTTACATTTTAGTAACAACAGGGTGGCATCCATGAGGGACGCTGACCGGCATGGAGGCTTGACATGTGCCTCGTACAGCAAGGCTGGAACAGGGATTGGGAACACCCATCCCCAGGATGGTACACTCTCCCCATTTCAGGTAATTGATTTTTTCGCTTTATATATAACATTGCAGTTTCATGACGATTAGGCTTGAGAAAGGTACAGCAGTTGCACTAAAACGCGTTGCTTTATTTTGCTCCACTTGTACATCTGTCGTGGAGTTTATTGTTTGTCTGTATGTACTATGGTTTGTCTATATTAAAAAGATTCCCATGAAATTGCAGTCTCAAGAGTGATAACCTGGGCTTCGTCTACCAATAGGAGGGGGTTCTGTGACTCGCATTCATCCCTCCTATCCCATTAGACAGCACTATTTTTCCAATTTTCCTCCTATGAGCGCAAAGATTTTATATACACATATCTTGTTTATACAAAACTCCTTCTTGGAGTTTTGGTCATTTTGGCAACTCTCCGGTGTCATCTGGATACTTTCAGCATAGGAGGTCACCGCTAACTTCCAGTAGGACTACAGATGTGACACTTGACCCATCAGGCATGGGTGGCCACACCAGGTGAGTCTCTTCATCTTTTTTCTTTATTGTTGTCTTGAACCATCTATGTGAGGCGCTTTCCTGATCATCTACCTTTCATCTAGTAATTTGTTTTCTTTTGGTATAGGTCCTTGACTCCTTATATATCCTTTTTTCCCCAGATTACTTAAAGAACTGTTGGCAATAATTTTCATCATTTAAAATAAACCTAGGATGACATAAAAGAAAGAATTGTTTTAGCAAGACTATAAAAGTAACCTACGTACACTTATTTCATCATGTGCCTGACTAGATAGCTTTAGTGTATAAATAAAGGTCTCTTCTCAGGCATTTGAGAGACAATAGCACTTTTTAAAATTGTCATTTCGATAAGAAGTTTAAAAAGCTATTTCTTGAGTAAGACAGAAAGATATTTAACAAGTCCTTTATCAAGACTCTTTTTGTCAAATGACTCATCAAGTGAGGGGTAAAGATCACAAAAGTGCAGTGAATGAGTCAAATACAAAATGCCAAAGCAGTAGACATGTCCTCTGCCTGGAGCAAAATCTGATTTCTGTTTGTACTTCTTGTTCTTGGTGTAAAGCATCAATTCACAGCTCCAGGAATGATTTTATGTGGCAGAAGCTACAAGTTCCATGGAATGATCTTGAGAACAAGGGCAAGCATACAGTATACCATCACATAATGTCTTAAGAAGAATTATCAGGCAAACTGAAATTTGCACTTTATGTGATATCAAATATAACTAAACTTTGAATGCTATTTGATTTCCGCATCACATTTACCATATAGTTCTGCATGATTCTGTTAATGCTCATGGTATACTTAATAGAATTACAGCAAAAGCTGATTACGGTATGCTTGGAGCAGGTACAACCAAAGTGCTTCAAATTTTATGAAAAAGTATATACTGTATATTCTGTAGTTATCTTCCAAATTAATATGCAACTTACAGATTTAGCGGGATAAAATTGGTCATTGAACTGTTTTCTTCATGCTCAGTGGCAACTCAATATACTCATACAATAAAATACCTGCCATCCAATGCAAATAAAAACATAAAATCACCATTATATTATAATAAATGATATTGAAAAAAAATAGCTCTTCTACATTAAAAAACTACATTGCTCTACATTGTCATTCTATTGATGGGGTTGGCTTTGTTAACTGCTGGCTATAGAGCAAAATAAAATTGTGACGCCATGTTAGCCAAAAAATTCCATGTGATGTTAAATTCTCTTGAATAAAAAAAGACAAAAGTATTATGGAGGCGATACGCTTATTGGATAACCAGAAAAGGCAATGCTTTTGAGGGGACTTATTCCTCATTAGCAGACTTGAGAAACAGTATATATGTTTCTCCAGGTATATGTTGTTTCTAGCCTGATGAAGAGGCCTAAGTAACCTTAAAAGCTTTCTTTTATCTCTTGACAGTGATCTAATCGCATCCCTTTCTGCCTTAGTAACATTGCTACTGGTATGGTTGGTGCCGCTAGCACCTGGGAACCAGAACTGGGCTGGGTTACATAGGGAAAACCATACAAGAGGTCAAAAAGAGGATTACTCAGCATAAGATAACCATTCAAACAAAAATGAAAGATTTACCGGTTCCTAGACACTTTTTGGAATGTAATCATTCTGTGAATCAACTGCGGTACAGGGTCATAGACCATGTTCCAGAGTTGAGTAGGGGTGGTGATAGGGCATTGCTGCTTAAGCGAAAAGAGTTAAAATGGATCTACACGTTAGATAACATGGTGCCAAAGGGATTGAACATGAACTACAGTTATTTGCCGCACATTTAAGCCAAGGTTCATGTAATAAGTATCAGTTGTTTTTAATTTCTTGCCTTTGTGTATGCACTCATTTGCTGAAATAAGGAATTGATCCTTTTTTGTTCCCCTCTTTACAGAGCTAAAATCTTCCGGATTCTGGGTGTCTGGTGGGTGACCATCCTTTTGACATTTCTATTGAGCATTTGTGGAAAAGAGAAATTTTATCTCACCTACTGACTGCAATTGTTGATATTTGTCCGGTCTATAATATAGAGCATTGAACTATATTTTTTGTTTTGATTTTGTTTTGTTGACAGATTATTAGCTTGTCCCTTCACCTCTCGTGTGATCCTAATTTAGACATGACGGGGCAGTGGAGTCCAAGAGGATATGATGGGATCTTGTGATCCTAATGTAGACATGACAGTGGAGTGGAGTGCCAGAGGTTAGAAGGATATCTAGCATAACGTAAAAATGGTATATGGGGTCAAATAGGATTGTGGTATTGAAGGTGTCTTTGGAAACAGTAGAGTGGTGGTCACTATGGGCGCTTTGTAGTAGCTGTTGCTATGATGGTATGCGCATGTGCGAGAAGTTCAGGAGCTGACATGTAGCACCTAACGTGATTGCTATGCTGAGTTGAAGTAGCATGATGATGCATAGACACACTGTAAGCTCACCGGTGCGGGCGCGGTGAGAGATAGTAGGACGTGGTGTCAGGTGAGTACGTAGAGACGTGGGTGACGTCTGTAAGCGCTTGCGCAATGGGATAATGTAATGGTACATGGATGTGGAGAGTGCTGGCGCATATGCAGTGGACGAGCATGGAGCATCGGACCATGTGATGGGAAGTGACACGGCGTATGACAGCGGCCGTACACACCAAGGTAACTAAGGAAGTTGTGGACGTAGGAGGATCGTATGGTTGGCGCCGCTAGCACCTGGGAATCGGAACTGGAAGTGGTCATAAGGAGCTTATTAGAGGTAATTGTTGTGATAAGTGTGTACATAATTATGAAGAGGAGGGGTGATTCCTGAACACCTGATTGGTCACAAAGGCATTGATTTTATAGGTTGAATGGAGATGTATGCTTGATAAAGACCAGCATATGGTCGAAACATCGCTGACTATCATGTTTTAAAGATGGAATAAAACATTATTTTTATGCACCGAAGCTGATCTGCTGCCATCCATGCTTATCTTGTATTTACATCTATTAATAAAAGTTTGTATGCACATATATACTAGGAATAATTTTAGAATAGTGCGGGATGCTACTTCTATTCTGGGTCCACCACAGTAAATGTTCCAAGGTGGTCACACATGCTCATTCTTGCTTCTTTCTGCTCCACTAGGTATGTGGAGAGATCCCTGGTGTGGTGAGCAACTGCTTCTGAAGTTGCAGGATCTTCTCTGATGGCAGAAGAGATGCAAGTGATAAGAGAGTGAGATAGCGTTACTATAATTGCTCAGCATCTCTTCTGACAAAAAGAGAAGATGCTGTACCTTCAGACACAGCCACTCACAATACCAGGGATCCTTCTGCTTACCCAGTGGAGCAGAGAGAATAGCAAGACTGAGCATATGTGACCACCCTGAAACATTTACCAAGGTGGACACAGAGTAGAAACAGTAGGTGGCGCTATTGTAATATTTTTCAAATATCTGAGGATCTATACGTTTTAATAAGAGTAAATAAAAAAAATGTTTATTATTATGGGTTGGATTTAATGATATACAATAATTTAGTGGGACAACCCCTTTAATAAGATAAGAGAAGCGGCAACTGCTATGAAGATATAAAAAGGAATTAATCAGTACAAAATATTGTACCTAAAAAAAGATATTTTTCAATGTGAAACCAAGTGTAGCCATTTTTTCTATACCTGTTCAAACTATAGCATTGCTGTTAAGGCCTCATTCAGATGAGCGCACATCTGTTAGAATCATTGGTTTCCTATGATGTGTTCACATGTCCATGTTTTACAAGCATGCAAACAAGTGCACCTGCAAAAGATAGAACATGCGTGCACATAGTGCTGTGTCGCGTGTAAATTTTTTCCTGCGGGGGTTCCCTCATCACTGAACATTGTAACAGCACTGTGACACCAAAGGTGGACAGGTCCAGGCCGCCAACACTGGCCCTACGCTGCCTAGTGGCAGGACAGGAAGGAACCGCCATACCAATGCAGAGGACAACTTACTAGTACTGACAGGCTAGGCAGATGGAATAGCCAAAACGACAGGAAAGTCACAGGTCCAAGGCAGAGGCAGATCAAGCCAAGGTAACCTCCCCAGGAGCAGGACAGAAGTAAAACATACAGGGAATGGAACAAAGTACCAGAGCCAGACACTCAGCAGGTCTGAGCAGCAGGACTGCTCAGGGATCACTGGAGAATAATCGGCAACTCCCAGGCAGCAAGAGCTGGCTCTTATAGGGAGGAGGAAGAAGCTGACTGGCAGACAGACATGTCAATCACCAGCACACCTCTCAGACCCTAGCAGGGTAATTAAGCAAGAGCAGAAAGCACAGGAGCTGTTAACCCTGGCTTGTCTGGACAGAGCCTACAGAAACAAGGTGTGCTGGCAAATAATTAACTATGTACTGACTGAAACATGACAGTACAAACTCAGCTCTACTTTTTTATATATGCGCGTGACACAGATGTGCCACAGTACATGCACATGTTACAAACTCAGCTCTGCTACATGACATGTGCATCACTGACACAGCTTTGGTTCATGACATGTGCCTGACAGAAACACAACTCTGCTACATTATATGCGCTGACAGAAACGGCTGTGCCACAGTACATGTGCATGCTGCAAACTCAGCTCTACTACATGATATGTGTGTCACAAATATAGATGTGCTACATCACATGCATCCATGCTGACTATACACATTACATGCATAGCACATTCGACAAACTGCCACCCGCAGCTCTACTACATTTATGCTGACTGCACACATGACACACAAAGCTCCTGAAATACAGTGATGAGCCCCTGGTCATGTGATCCCTGACTGCACCCACACAGATGATCACATGATGGTGACATCATCACAGGTCCTGGTACTTTCTGTTGGTTTATTCAGTATACATTACTACCAAACTCTAGAATGGCTCCTCACACAGCAGTGACATCACCACAGGTCCTTCAGCCCGCTGGATCTCTGTGGTGGTGGTAGGTCAGTGTCTCCTGTCAGGACTGCTGAGTTGTGTCAGATATAATAATGGCTTAGTTGTATTTTCAGTGTGTTAGGACCAATGATGTTGCCAGTGGGCAGGGCTATGGCGTCACCAGGGGTGGAGCTATGTCGTCACAGAAGTGGGGCTATATCGTTGCCAGGGAACCGAGCTATGAGATTCACTCACTCACATACATACAGACAGGTGGTCGTTAGTAGTTTTACACATGCTAGGGATGATTTTCAGGGAAGGGCTTATATTTAAAGTGCTGCATTTTGTGCATGCAAAATAACACTCGTGTGAACGAGGCCTAACACTTATTTCACAATGATAAAATGCTGGCATGCGTTAAGAGAAATTTCTAGAATTCCTATTTATGTCTAGAGACTCAGTCTACCAGATCTGGTATGATTTATCAAAATCATATTATAACTGCAAATCATGAAATACTTGACTGCTTCCTATGTGGGTACCGCTTTGTGGTGGTGCCATACCCAGTACCATAGGGACCCACAAAAAAAAGTGGTCACTGTAAAGTGGCTAGTGCACTTATACTATTTGATCAAGATGTAACTAAGAACCTCATATCCATATTTATAATATTGTTGAGAAGCAGGATATTATTATATAATATGTATTGTGTGGTCCATGCTTTTCTCTAGTGTTTAAATATAATCTGTGATTGTTTTTTTGGTCCTGACGATGAGACCTAGCTTCAGCTCACAAGTACATTGTAGTTTAGTAAAAGATTGTAACTTGGACAGCATCAGCTTCAGGCAAGAAAAACTGTAGATAGTTCTAAGAATCACTCTTTTATTTTAGAAGACAGTGTGTTATAGGCAGTTTAGAATTTTTTTAAGGAGTTGCCTGCAGCAGAGAGCGGTCATATATAGACATAGCCAAAGATTGTGTACATCAGCATACAAACATCTACTCTCGGGCACGATGAATTGCCTTTGATAGTTGCTTAAATTCTGCATCTTTGATATTAACAATGCAGGTTCACATTGCTTCAATTTTACTAAGAATCAAAATTGTAATCATGACCATTTAGACAATTAGTTCTGCTGAATAAAGGAGAAGATGTATCATACTATGCCTAATCGCATTACCAAAATAATTCATCATTTTAGCTGTCTGTTTGCTGCAGAAACACAATACCTCAGGTCTTTAATTATACCAACATTTTCTTCAGCAATTCTCGCATAACACCAACAGATCAGCAATAATTTCACCCTTACTTTAGTATTTTACAGCCACATTTGCTTTGTAATGATTTTTAAAAATAATGAAAATTTATACTTGAACCTAAAAGTGTTCTCCAGTGTATCTGCATGGAGCAACAATGAAGTTAACAAGGCTTTTTTACTCTGATCAGCAGACTCTAGCTAAAAACCAAATCTCTCTAAAACTATCTAGAAACAATGATTAAAAATACAACACTATAAAATGCTTTAAAGGCGTTTTCCGAGACTTAAGAAAATGTACAGGCTTAGGGCTTATTCAGATGATTGTATATCGGCAGGGTTTTCACGCCCGGACGATATACGGTGTCCCTCTCTGCAGGGGAAGGAGGCTGGAAGAGTCGGAAGCAGTGCACTGAGATAAGTCCCAGGACTTAGCTCCACCCCCGTCCCATCCACTCCCATTGCAAATAGTGGCGAGGGGCAGAGAGAGGGCGGAGAGGGGGCGGGAGCTTAGTGCACTGCTCCCGGCTCTTCCAGCCTCCTCCCCCTGCAGAGAGGGACACAGTATATCGGCTGGGCGTGAAAACCCAGCCGATATACGGTCATCTGAAGCCTCCCTTAAAAGTGTGTAAAATAAAGAAAAAAAAGGCATACTCACCTACTCCAGAGACTTCCTGTCCAGGCTGGAGTACTGGTGCCCACTGCTCAGAGCCCAACAGAAATGGCAGGTGAGAAGCAAGAAGCAAACAAGTCCTGTGATTCCTCTGTCAGTCCTCCTGTCCCCTGGGAGGGGTAACAGGGACTTTTGTTTATGTTATTTATTCCCTCCCATCAATCAAAGAGCAAATTTGCTTAGATTGTCACATTTGGGGGTCTTTTTTCCACAAGAAAGAGTGAAAAGGTGAGCACTCACTCTTCTAATTATTACTCTACACTATTTAAATCCGCAGATTCCACAGCTATTACAGGAAAAAAATCTAAAGTTGTTTCCCCCTTACACAATGTTTCAAATATTAAAACAAAAAGAACAAAAAAAAAAACTAACCATGATTGCGCTATAAAATATTACATTATTTAAACAACACTGTAAATTCTGTAAAAAAAAAAGTTAAAAAAGAAAATGCTAAAATTGCCAATCAAAAGAAATCAAAAAGTCATATATAGTGGTAACAAAATTGTACCAATATAAACAAGTCATCGTGCAAAAAACAATCTCTGTCAACTGAAAAATAAAACTGCTCTGGACCTGGAATGTGGTAACACACAAAAAGTCTTTTTGTAAAAAAAAAATTGTTTATATAATGCAAAAGTAGTAAAACAGAATAAAACCTCAATAAATTTGGTGTTGTAATAATTGTAATGAGTCATAGAATAAGGGTAACTTATGGTGAATGTCATAAACAGAAATCCCAAAAAGTAATGCAAAAATTGTTTTTTTTTCCATTGCCTCCCAGTGTAAAATGTTATTCAATGCATTACTTGTACCGGAAATTAGTTCTTATAAAAAGTCAACCTTGTCCCGCAAAAAACAACTTCTACATTGACAAGTAAAAATAAAAAAGTTATGACCGTTGGAACAGAAAAGGGAAGATGATTTACTGGTTTAAGACAAAAAATCTACCATTAAAAAAGTAACGCTTTTTTTTCCATTTTCCAGTGTTGCAGGATTAAAGCAGTAATTGGTCAATAATAGAGATGAGCGAACGTACTCGTTTCGAGTACTTACGCACCCGAGTACCGCCATTTTCGAGTACTTCTGTACTCGGGTGAAAAGATTCGGGGGGCGCCGGGGGGCGGGGAGAGGCATGGCGGTGCGGGGGGTAGCAGCGGGGAACAGGGGGGAGCCCTCTCTCTCTCCCTCTCCCCCCCCCACTCCCCACTGCTACCCCCCGTGCCGCCACGGCGCCCCCCGAATTTTTTCGCCCGAGTACGGAAGTACTCGGAAATCGCGGTATTCGGGCGAAAAAGGGGCGTGGCCGAGCACGTTCGCTCATCTCTAGTCAATAAGAATGAATTAATGATCAGAAACTTTCAAGATCTCACATTCCCAGGCTGCTTCATGCCATAGGGGTGTGAGGAGACCAAAATCCCACAATGCCTGACCGATTTTTTTCTAAAAGTCACAGAATTCAAGCAGCAGTATGGGGCATTTTTTAACGGCTTCTGTTTAGAAAAACATTTTCTACATTGAGTTGTAAAATGAAAAATGATAGGCAGGATGAGGTTATAGATCCTCTTTAAAACCTTTTCATATATGGAGAGCCCTGCAATTAATGGCACTTCAAAGTAAATAATAATAATTGTATGGTAGTTATTGCAGTAAAGCTGAGAGCATGAGTGAGCAGGAGAAAAACGCTCAGAGTGACTGGGATATTTGACATAATATAGAATCTGCCCAGAAGCTGTAGACACATTTTAGTAATCAGCACAGGTATAATCTGCTGCAGTAATATGTAGAGATGTAGCAAAGTTTAACTTTACACTTAACAGATTAAATAGGTTGTCCAGTTCTCAACTACTTATGTCTTATCCTCAAGGGCTCAGTCACACAGGCTTTTTAACGTGTGATTATTTGCACGTTAGAAAAGATCGCACTATATAGAACCAATGCTTTTCAGTGGCAGTGATCACATGTGCGAATTTTACATGCACATAAAATTTGCATGTACAAAAGATAGAACATATGGGTGGCAATGGACGTGGTTACGCGTTTTTTTAATGCACGCAGTGCGATCTTCTTTACGAGCAAATAAACGCGCCTAAAAATGGCCGTGTGACTGAGCCCTAAGACAGGTCATCCATAGTAGATCAGCAGGGGTCGGTCACCCAAGATCCTCACTAAATAGCTATTCACCACAGCCAACAAGCTTGTGCACTGAACTGATTTATGCAGGAAGCAGATAGTTTCGTTCTTACTGCAATGGCTAGACTTGGTATTGCAGGCCAACTTCCTATTCACTTCAGCGAGCAGCTTATCAGCCAGTATCCTGAATAACAGACCTGAGGATAGACCATTAATTGTTTGCAATTGGACAATCCATTTTAAGAAAACCACAGTTTATTTGCCTTTTCAATAGCTTTACAATTACTTTAGGTGTGATAAGATACCCATAGCTTTTAAATGGATTAAGATAAGATAATTTGTCCCAGAGAATTATCAAGTCAAGTTAAATTTTGCTAAATATGTGTTGACAAGTCCATGTTTTACAGGTGTGCAAACGCGCGCACCTGCAAAAGGTAAAAAATGCGTGCAACATAGGTCCGTGGTGGGTGTAAATATTCCCCGCGGGGAGTCCCCTTGTCACTGAACACTGTGACAGCATTGTCACAGTGTTTGGTAATGATGGCACTCTCTGTGGGGAGTAAAGAATCCCCTGCCACAGCTGTCACAGCTGTGGCAGAGGATCGCGATGTTGAAAGCAAAAGCCACGGATCATCATTCACGTGTGTTTTGGCATGTACACGGACGTGTGGTTTTGTGCCCACCCATGTACGCACATAAACATGCTTGTCTGAATGAGGCATGATACAGGAAGCGATGAGGTGACATTCACCAAACGCATAACCCGCTAAAGCTAGCTGTTTGGCTGCAGAAGTCATGTGAGGGATAAATGTGACATCAGTGCTACCTGTATATTCCACGCGTGGGTCTTGAACACCTAATACGCTCTACCAATCTGCCACAAGCAGCCATGTCGCCGCTCACACGACTTGCTCGAAATACACATGCAAGAAAAATCGCAGCATGTCCTATCTTGGCACTTATTAAGCAAGCATACATGCCAAGATAGTACATGGCAAAAAGTAATTGTGTACTGACTGCGTGCCACATGCGTATATCTCGCAACCTGTACACTGCAAGATACATTTGTGTGAGCCCAGCCTTACTGTCTCTCCCGCTATGGTTGTTATAGAAAGTGTGCAAAAAACCCTTTTTTTAGTTATTTTTAGAGATGAGCGAACGTACTCGTTACGAGTACTTACGCACCCGAGCACCGCCATTTTCGAGTACAGCAGTAAAGATTCGGGGGGCGCCGTGGCGGCACGGGGGGTAGCAGTGGGGAGTGGGGGGGAGAGGGAGAGAGAGAGGGCTCCCCCCTGTTCCCCGCTGCTCCCCCCCCCGCACCGCCGCGCCTCTCCCCGCCCCCCGGCGCCCCCCGAATCTTTACGCCCGAGTACTGAAGTACTCGAAAATGGCGGTACTCGGGTGCGTAAGTACTCATTACGAGTACGTTCGCTTATCTCTAGTTATTTTACTAACGTGTTTGGATAATCTCTTTCTTGGATACTGGTATCTCTACTTTTTTTGCTGTTGCTATGCATTTTTTATAACTGACTAGCTTACCCGTCGCGCGTTGCTGCGAAGACAGACAGACATACATTCGTTTTTATATATCTAGATAACAACCAATCACAGTGCAGCTTTTTTAGGTTACCTCAGCTTTATAATATATAACACCCAATCACAGTGCAGCTTTCATGTTACGTCAGCAGTAAGAGAAATAACAACCAATCACAGCGCAACTTTTATTCTGCCTCAGCAATATAAAAAATAGCAACGAATCACAGCGCAGCATTCATTTTACCTCAGCGGTATAATATATAGCAACCAATCACAGCACAGCTTTTATTTTACCTCAGCATTCTCAATATCCAGGAATTGTCTTGCGAAACGTTCGGCAGTTGCATCATTTTGTAGTTGAACACGCATCCCGTTGCTCGTAATACCTTTTGCTTTTGTGCTTAAGATGGAAATCAAACGATCTTTGTCTGGGGGGCCATAACTGTCGACGACGCTCGCACGCGCGTGTGCCACCTATCGTAGGATAGATGTACTATGCCAGTAATCTTCCCAGGAGTGTACTCAACAACTTCCCATTAACTTTTCCTATTTATGACATAATCAATGCTCGTGCCAAATTTCGAGTTTCTATGACATTGGGAAGTGAGAAAATTAGATTCCGTACGTAAAATTTGGACGCTAATTCTTTTGCGCATAGAATTGAATAATCGAGTTGGGACCCATTAGCTTTTCCTATTTATGACATAATCAATGCTCTTGCCAAATTTCAAGTTTCTACGACATTGGGAAGCGAGAAAATTAGATTCCGTACGTAAAATTTGGACGATAATTCTTTTGCGCATAGAATTGAATAATCGAGTTGGGACCCATTAACTTTTCCTATTTGTGACATAATCAATGCTTGTGCCAAATTTCAAGTTTCTATGACATTGGGAAGTGAGAAAATTACATTCCGTACGTAAAATTTGGACGCTAATTCTTTTGCGCATAGAATTGAATAATCGAGTTGGGACCATTAGCTTTTGCTATTTATGACATAATCAATGCTAGTGCCAAATTTTAAGTTTCTATGACATTGGGAAGCGAGAAAATTAGATTCTGTACGTAAAATTTGGACGCTAATTCTTTGGCGCATAGAATTGAATAATCGAGTTGGGACCCATTAACTTTTCCTATTTATGACATAATCAATGCTCCTGCCAAATTTCACGTTTCTATTACATTGGGTAGCGAGAGAATTCGATTCCGTACGTAAAATTTGGACGCTAATTCTTTGGCGCTTAGAATTGAATAATCGAGTTGGGACCCATTAACTTTTCCTATTTATGACATAATCAATGCTCGTGCCAAATTTTAAGTTTCTATGACATTGGGAAGCGAGAAAATTAGATTCCGTACGTAAAATTTGGACGCTAATTCTTTGGCGCATAGAATTGAATAATCGAGTTGGGACCCATTAACTTTTCCTATTTATGACATAATCAATGCTCCTGCCAAATTTCACGTTTCTATTACATTGGGTAGCGAGAGAATTCGATTCCGTACGTAAAATTTGGACGCTAATTCTTTGGCGCTTAGAATTGAATAATCGAGTTGGGACCCATTAACTTTTCCTATTTATGACATAATTAATGCTCGTGCCAAATTTCGAGTTTCTATGACATTGGGAAGCGAGAAAATTAGATTCCGTACGTAAAATTTGGACGCTAATTCTTTGGCGCTTAGAATTGAATAATCGAGTTGGGACCCATTAACTTTTCCTATTTATGACATAATCAATGCTCCTGCCAAATTTCAAGTTTCTATGACATTGGGAAGCGAGAAAATTAGTGGCAATGATGGAAATCGAACGATCTACGTGGGGGGGGGGGTCGTAACTGTCGACGACGCTCGCACACGCGCCATTTATCATAGCATAAATGTACTATGCCTATAATCTTCCCACGAGTGTACTCAACAACTTCCCAAAGTTTCATGGCGATCAGATGAATGGTGTAGTAGCGCATAAAGGACAAACAGACAGACAGACATACACGCATACATTCAATTTTATATATATAGATGATGCTTAGGCCGCTCTCACACACGGTGTCAGTAAAATGCTGCATTTGAATGGCATTTTCGAATGCATGTTACAGCATTCGACAGCCTTTTTTAACACACCCCATCATTGTGATGGATGATGAGGTGTGTTAAAAAGCACAAAAATGCACAAAAATAGAGAAGACGGTACTCAAAAATTGCAGTGTTGAAAACGCTAGTTTGTGAGGCTCCATTGAAGCTGCTTGACAAAGATCTGACACCAGATCGAAACGTTGCACAGAGGAATAAAGACAACGCTTGACTAATCACTGCATCCTTATTGCTGCTACGGCTTATTTTCTATTGCAAGCTAATGGTAGTGTTGTATCATTCAAAATGCGGCACTAATCACGGTAAAAAAGTGCGCTGTGTGAGAGCAGCCTTGTACTTTACATGAAAATGAATAAATTCAGATTATACATTTAATTTTGTGTCAACATGCAGATAATACACTCGATAAGGGAGCATATCTTGTTATTTAGGATGGGGGTACATGGGGACTTTTTGGAGAGTAACGCCGCAATTTTAACTATTATAGTTGCACTTCAAAGGAGTGTACCCAATTACATACAACTCACAGGGGTCAGGAACACTATTTTTTCTACTTAGGGAGAGCACCTTGAAGGTGAGTGAGTTAGAATATTTATAAGGCCACTCATGCTCCTCTGGGTAAAATGCAAATAAGGGAACATGAATGGCCTTATAAGCCTCCTCACTCTCGTACCTTCTAGGTGCTCTCCCTAAGTAGAAAATATAGCGTTCCTGACCCACATTACAGGCCTCCTGCTAGCCATGCCAGAAGCCTACTGCACACTGATGAGGGCAAAAACCCTGAAACAGCTGTCTCTGTGTGAATTCTGTCTTGCTTTCAATTCCGAAACATTGTTACAAGGTTTGTATAAAAGGTCTAAGGGCTCTTCCCCACTGGTGCTAAGATTCTCCAGCGATCAAAATGCATGAGTTTGAAACCAATGATTTTCAATGGTTTCATTCTCACTGCAAGTTGCTATAAGAAAATCTGAGATATCGCCCATTGTTTTCAATGGGGACAGCAACAGCAGTGCCGGCCCCATTGAAATCAATGGGAGAAGATCGCGAAGGATCTGTGGAATCCCCCATTGCAGGGAGAGAGAGGGGTGGAGCTATAGGGGATCTCTTTCATATCTCCCTATATTTGGAGAGATAGGGCACGGGCCTAGATGACTCTCCCAGGACTTTCCCGTGAGCAGGGGTGAGGGGCAGGGCTAGAGAGGGGATGGGTCTAGAACCCCCTGTAGCCTCACCCCTACTCTCAGGGAAGCCCTGGGAAAGTCCTCTACCCCTGCCCAAATATGGGGAGATTTGTAAGAGATCCCCTGTAGCTCTGCTCCTCTCTCTCTCACTGCAATAGGGTATTTCACAGCTCTTTCGCGATTTTCTCCCATTGATTTTAATGAGGCCGCGCTGCTGCTGCCGACCCCATTGCAAACAATGGGCGATATCGCAGGTTTTCTTACAGCAACTTGCAAGTGAAAACATTGCAAGTGAGAATGAAACCATTGAAAAGCATTGGTTTCAAACACATGCATTTTCACTCATTCTCACATCACTGGAAAATCTTATTGGCAGTGGGGAAGAGCCCTTACATTGACATGCAGAAATGCTGCCTTCCAATAGGTGACGCTGCAGAGGTATTGTTCCATCTCCCTTATTTGCATGGCACTCTAAATAATCCCCTGAACTGAAACTACAGCTTGATGTAGTTAAAATTGTAATGTTGCACTACAAAAAGTCTCCAGGTTGCCCCTGCGTTACCTAAAAGCAGAGTGCGGATTATCAATTCTGCCTTACAACTCCCCTGACAATTCCGCTCATATATCTGCGGACGTGTGTAGTGACATATGATAGGGTGATTACTCTATCATTTAGACCAAGAAATAGAGCTGCATGAGGGATTTGTTTTTCATTAGCCAATTACCTGGACAATAACCGACTTTGTATGTGCCTACATATATGTTGTGCATTCTGAGCTCAATATCCTGTTCAGGATTTTTTTCTCAGTGAGTTTAACTGATAATTAACAAATGCCAAAAAGAATACATTTTCTCAAATACAGTAGCTCTCTGCCTTCAGTAAAATGTACAAAAATGTTACATTTTATATACATTTTGACTGCTGTACGTTCTAAATGGTGTTTCCTTTAAGTATATCCTTAGTATAATTTAAAACACCATATAATGCAATATGATTTGTAGAGCTATTTTTAAATGAATCCCTTGCCTGCAATGTGCTTGTAATAATCATACTGTGCTTCAATTGCCAAATTGCCATTACATCCCTAGACCTGAACATTTTGTATTAAATATGTAGACAAACGGCAGCAGCTTCCAAAAATGTAAAGTTTGATTTGTGGCAGCAATATCTGCATGTTAACACTCTCAGAAGTGCATTTTCTGCTCTGCAAAAGACGTATCAATTATAGAACCATGTTATAATACTCACAACACATAATAACTATGAAAATCATAATAGGCCTGAGAAGAAAAAGTATTGTTTTAAAAACTTGAATATACTTTTTGTTTGCGGACAAATTAAGTTACTGTAGTGCCCCTATAGGTCTGCATGGGATCAACTGGAACAATACAAGACTCAATAAGTGAATGCTATTCAGTGGAGAATAGATAGATAGATAGATAGATAGATAGATAGAGATAGGAGACAGAAGGATATGAGAGAGACAGAAGGATATGAGATATATAGATAGGAGACAGAAGGATAGGAGACAGAAGGATATGAGAGAGACAGAAGGATATGAGATAGATAGATAGGAGACAGAAGGATATGAGATAGATAGATAGGAGACAGAAGGATATGAGATAGATAGATAGATAGGAGACAGAAGGATATGAGATAGATAGATAGATAGATAGATAGATAGATAGATAGATAGATAGGAGACAGAAGGATATGAGATAGATAGATAGATAGATAGATAGATAGATAGATAGATAGATAGATAGATAGGAGACAGAAGGATATGAGATAGATAGATAGGAGACAGAAGGATATGAGATAGATAGATAGGAGACAGAAGGATATGAGATAGATAGATAGGAGACAGAAGGATATGAGATAGATAGATAGGAGACAGAAGGATATGAGATAGATAGATAGGAGACAGAAGGATATGAGATAGATAGATAGGAGACAGAAGGATATGAGATAGATAGATAGGAGACAGAAGGATATGAGATAGATAGATAGGAGACAGAAGGATATTAGATAGATAGATAGATAGATAGATAGATAGATAGATAGATAGATAGATAGATAGATAGATAGATAGATAGATAGATAGATAGATAGATATGGTGGGAACTGAAATCTGGAGAATTTAGAGGCCAAGTAAGCACCTCAAATTCTTTGACATGTTTTTCAAATAATTCCAATCTTTGCAGTGTGGTAGGTTGCATTATCCTGCTGAAAAAGACCACTGCCTCTAGAGAATACCATTGCCATGAAGAGATGTCTTTTGTTTGCGACAATCTTTAAGTAAGTGGTAGATGTAAAAGTAACATCTGCATGACTGCCAGGACCCAGGATTTTGTATCAAAACATTACCCTGAGCAACACACTGTCTCCAACTTTTGCTCTTCTGCCCATAGTGTCATCTCTTCCCTAGAAAAGTTGTGCACACACACACTCAACCAACTACATGATGTAAAACAAAAAGTAATTCATCAGAACAGACAACTTTCTTCATTGCTTCATGATCCAGTTTTGATATTCACATGCCCATTGTAGCCAAATTTGGTGGTGAACAGAGTTCAACATGGGCACTCTGACTAGTTTGTGGCTACACAGCACCAAACATAACAAGCTGCAATGCATGTCTTTCTATTGTAGCCAATTTTTTCAGAAACTTTTGTTACAGTATTTCTGCGGGATCAGACTAGATAGGTTAGCTTTCAACTCCATGTGCATCAATAACCCAGATATTCCAGGTCTAAAGTTAGAATAGCTCCACCTGCTGTTTCTATTCTTTGTCCACAATAAATATGTACAGTATTCAGAGGCGTAACCTGAAGCTTCTGGACCCCAATGCAAAATCTATAATAGGGCTCCCAACTACAATGCTTTATTCATAGTACTGGGCCTCCTATTTGGAGAAAAGAGGTCTTATGGCCCCTTAAGGCTCATAGGCCCGGGTGCTTCCCCTATAGGAAGATCCACTAATCAAATGGATGATGCAAAGTGTCGTATACTCCATTCATAACATGAATTAATTGTAGCATTCTAACTACCTTTTCAACAAAACAACATAACAGGTTAATGTATCGTCTAGCACAATCTTCACAACTTCTATTTTACTGTCTGTGGAGTTCTAGGATAGGTGATTTTCCTGTCTAGACAAAGACATAAAGTTAATGTGCGCCATCCTGGTGCCTTTATTTACAGGAAAATCTGTATAGTAGCTTGTTACATTTCATTTCCTTCACCCACCATTGCAGCAGCTCTGTTTTTTTCTTTGCTATTGTTTGCTTTCATGAATTATTGTTATTATCTGGCACTGTCTTCCTGTTATATTAATTTGCTTTTGTTCTTAATTGTCCCAGTACATTGGACACCTTCTAAGATGTAGCATCTTATTTTCCAGCCTCTGTGATGAAATACAGCAATGTGAACAGAACGTACATAAAACATTATTCCGCACGTGCTTACTGCGAGGCAACCTTTGTTACTTAGCATGTGACATAAGACACTGGTGCAATGAAACAGCATTACCTGCTTTACATTCTGTAAACTGCCATCTGCTGTAACATCATTAGCATGTCCCTTACTGTTCAGGAAAAGGAATGATTTTGTTGCAGAGTACATTGTATGTACTGTATACTATCTGCTGTCATGAGAATACACAGTATTTTCATTTCCCCATCATTCGACACATTAACTGTCATACAACACTGAATCTTCATTATTCCAATATGTTATCTGTTACACTTAGGGATACCCAGTGATGTGAGCTACATACAATGCTCAGGCACGGCATTAGTGTGGCTCTTAGATTCTGTTGATATAGGATATTATACATGTGGGAAGACATGTCCATTTGGTCTACTCTTCTGATTGTAGGTCCATTGTTTCTCTTTAAAACTTGTTTTATACAGAAGCTCATTTTCGCTAACACATTCCCTTTAATCCCTGAGCCGGCTCCATACCTTGTGGGTGCTGACTTTTTTAAATAGCTGACACCCACAAAAGCCTCAATAGCAGCTAGCTCCAATCGTTGCCATTTAACCTCTTTAAAGCATCAAAGTAGGGAAGAGCCTACTTAGGTTCCTTCTTTGGCTCCCCTGCAATGCCATGACTGTGGGTGATGGGTTGCCATGGCATCCTAGGGTCTAGTGAAAGCTTCCAAGTTTGTCATTGATTCTAGCCTATTAAATGGTATGCATGGCTTATTAGACTAATGCTGCAAATACAATATACTATAAGGCCGCGGTCAGTTGAGCGTGGTTTACACAATGACCTAAAAATTCTTTCCAAAATCATGTCCCTTAGACTTCATACCTATATCAGTCAGTATATTCATCCAGACCAGGTTGGTTTTATCCCTGGTCGGCAAGCTACTGATCAGATAAGACAGACAATTGATATTGTCTCAGTGGTGTGGTCTGGCTAGCACGGGAATGAAACTAGGAAAGGGCTTTTCTGAAAGGCTGCAAATGGCTTTTGACTCAGTCTTCTGGCAATATTTATTCTTTATTCTTGAGGAAATGGCATTTGGAATAAGGTTTAGAACATTGATTCAGGCTCTGTATTCCTTCCCCTCTGCATCAGTTCGGACTCGAGGCTTCGAGTCCGACACAATAGCAATTAAAAGGTGGACTACCATTGAGCCATTGGCACCTATGCTCAGAGCAAATGTGAATGTCAGTGGTATCCACATTGGGGGACAGGAACATAAATGTGCTCTTTACGCAGATGATGTGCTGTTATTTGTTGATTCACCCCTCACCTCTCTCTCTCTAACATATATCAGATTCTGGATAAATTTGGATCAACATCAGGCCTCAGAGTCAATGATACTAAATCATTGGCACTGAATTTAAATTTACCCCCCCCCCCCCCCGCCTCCCCATGCTTAAACTCCTGATACTTAATTTTAATTTTTGGGTCACAAAAAGCCTTCCTTATTTAGGTATATATCTTACAAACTCTTTTAAGACCCAATACCAAGCCAACTATCCTCCCTTAATTAAGAATGTAGAGCAAGCCCAAAATACTTGGGAATCATACAATTTATCCTGGCTGGGTAGAATCCATTCTATCAAAATGTCATGGCTTCCAAAAATTCTATATCTCTTCCGGGATTTGCCCATTCCTATCCCGGCTGTAGATTTGAAAAGTTTACAGTCCAAACTTTTGGCTTTCATTTGGTCTAACAAATCTAGATGTATTCAGCAGTCTACCCTATATGTGCCTCGGAGCATAGGAGGCTTGGGGGTCCCCAATATCATTAAATATTATCATGCAGCCCAATTAGCTCAATTAGTCTCCATCTTCTCCCCTCACAATAAACCACTTTGGGTATTAATTGAGGCACAGGCAGTCTTTCCCCTACCACTTGAAGAAATCTTTTGGCACAGGACGGAACATAAAAAAACAATCATGAATCCCACTCTTTCTTCCTCCCTGGCTCTCTGGGATAGACTCTCTAAAAGATATAAACTGATATCTAGGCCCCTCCCCATATCTAGTATCTTTGGTAATCCCACCTTCCCCCCGGGTATAAACAAAAAGGAGTTTGGATGGTGGATAGAGAGGGACCTCACCAGAATAATGAATTTTGTGGATGCACTTGGCTTCAGACAGCTTGAGTTTTTCCAGGATGTTCACTCTATTCCAGGCTCGGAGATGTTTTGTCTTCAACAAATTAAATACTTTGTTTTAGCACTCATGGAGAATAGAGGGGACTTTTCTCAACTAACTAGTTTTGCGAGCCTGTGCAGCTCAAACGCCAGGAGTCCTGGGAAAATCACCAAATTGTACTCCCAGTTTACAACACCCACGGATAAACTTCAATAAATGAGGGGATAGGAGGAAGAGCTGGGTGAGGAATTGCCTATCTCGGACTGGCATAAAATAGCCATTTCAACCGCAAAGCTTTCTGTTAATGTAGCAATAACAGAGGTGGGCTATAAAATGTTAATGCAATGGTATATGGTTCCGAGACGATTAGCCAGTATGTTCCTGGGGACGTCAGGTTTATGCTTTAGGGGATGTGGAGGTGAGGGTTCCTTCCTACACATTTGGTGGAATTGCCCTAGGCTTTGTAGGTTCTGGATCCAGGTATATACTTTAATATTTTCCATTACAAACCTGTCACTACAAAAATCACCCTGGGAAGCTCTACTGGGTAAACAAATTCCTAACATCCCCAAACAAACCCACAAATGGATATCCTATTCCTTCCTAGCTGCACAGATCGCAATCGCCGGTTCCTGGAGGAAAACCTCAGTTAGTATTGACTTTGTGAAAACGAAATGATCTTGGATCATGGTCAATGAGAAGCTGGCAGTTATTTCTATGGATCAGGAAGGGTTGTACTAAAAAACTTGGTCATCCTGGTACCATTATTCGCAGACTATGCGCCTATGGAACCCAACAGCCAGAGCTTTGACCCTTCCAGGGCAGTCTAGTTTACCTTCAAGCATTTTATCTACTCCCCCAACAGATTTATGAGGAGCATGGTTCCAGCCAGGTTCATAGAATAAATTCATTTTTATTTTTCAGGCTTACCCACATAATAAACCATATTACAGCTTCATCCCTTTCTTCCCTTTTGTTTTTTCCTTATGTCTTCCTCTTGTGTTCCCCTCACTCGTTACTCTCATTTATGGTTGTCTAATGTTTATTCTGACTTATCTGATGAGGAGTTGCAGTAATTGAAGAAGTGAAAATTGGCACTTTACTTTTATTTTACTTTGTATGTTTATTAGAAATTACATTTGGTAATGTAACTCCTGATTTATCTGTTCAATCTACTTGCCATTGGACTTTACACACGACTGTAATGTTGTAATTTTTGATTGATATATTTTGGAACATCATAAACCAACAAAGTAAATTGGTAAACTAAATATTAAAAAGTTAAGAGTTGAAAAAACCTCTGTTTACCCAATTTATTGCATAAAAAAAAAATCGATAATAAAAAATATATATATTAGGCATTGCTATGCTATGCCTGTAGAAGTTCAAACTATTAAAATACTGCATTATTTATCTTGCATGGTGAATGCAGTAAGAAAGAAAATACAATGCTAGAATTGCATTTTTAGTCAACCCATCTGCCCCCCAAAACAATTAAATAAAAAATAAATTTAAAAATTTCTAGTTACAATACAAACTACAGCAAAACAACAACTCCCCTGCAAAAACAAGCCCTCACACAGCCCTTTTGACAGAAAAATAACAAAGTTATTTACCTCAGAATACGGCAACAGAAAGTAATTTTATTTTAAAAAAGAGACTTTTAAATTTTTAAAAGTAGTAAAATAAAAGAAAATTATTCTGCAGCTTAGTATGATTACCAAATGTATATAAAGTGAACATGTCATTTGTACCTCCCCATAAACATCTTCATGTAATGCGAGCAGAGTTGCTAGAAAAAACTATAATGTTTTGACAGATCAGCGACAAAAGAAGACCCGGCCTCCAAAGAAAATGATGGCTGATACTGTCAAAGCTGATACTAGCATGGACATCACACAACTGAAAGAAACCATGCAAAACCTAAAAACATGGAGGAAGCTCGCCTTTGGGGTCGTGAACGACTAAACGGCTAACTGTACAAGGTCCTACAACATATATAAAACACAGAGCCAGACCGACAGAAGAACAACACAGTTAGGGCTCTTGGAAGGGGAGGACAAAAATAACAAAATGAGAATATAACTAAGCCGTTATTATCTCAGACACAACTCAGCGGTCCTGACAGAAGACACAGACCTACTGCCACCACAGAGCTCCAGTGGGCTGAAGGACCTGTGGTGATGTCACTGCTGTGGGAGGAGCCATTCTGCAGTTTAGTAAAAAGCACTGCATGCTGGACAAGCCAATAGCACCTACCATGACCTGTGAATATGTCACCGTCATGGGATCACCTTTGTGGGAGGAGTCAGGGATCACATGATCTGAGCTGATCACTGTATCCAGGAGTCTGTTGAACTGGTGATGTCTGAAAATCAGCATAGATGTACCACAGCTGTGTGTGTGTGTGATGTGTGTGAATCAGGATGCATGTAGTAGAGCTGTGTGTGTAATGTGTGTGAATCAGGATGGATATAGTACAACTGTGTGTGTAATGTGTGGGAATCAGGATGGATGTCGTAGAGCTGTGTGTGTGTGTGATGTGCTGTGTGTGTAATGTGTCTGTATTGGGATGCATGTAGCAGAGCTTTGTGTGTAATGTACTGTGTGTGTAAAGTGTGGGAATCGTGACGGATTAATAGAGCTGTGTGTGTAATGTGTGGAAATCAGGATTGATGTAGTAGAGTGTGTGTGTAATGTGTGGGAATCAAGATAAATGTAGTAAAGCTGTGTGTGTAATGTGCTGTGTGGGAATCAGGATGGATGTAGTAGAGCTGTGTGTGATGTGTGGGGATCATAATGGATGTACCCTGCAGCACAGCTGTCTGGCGCACTGTGCCCCCAGAGCCACTGGTACTACAATTTCCTAATAATTACTAGTAGTCATTTACATAACAGAATGCAATCTTCTCTCACCTGTATTGATTAAAATGATCATGTTCCAACAGAGCTGCACTACATCAAAATAGGTCCGGTGTACAAGTGGCAAAAGATACAAATAAGCTATAGAAAACTCTTACCTCATCCAAAGTGATATAACTCTGTCTCTAAGTTAGTTGAAGCAAGACTAGTTTTATCTATTCAAGAAGCCCAGAGATCTTCAAATTTCTTTACTGCCTCATGTTCAAAAAATTTACCATATTTTTCGCTTTATAAGACACACTTTTTTCCCCCCGAGTGTGTCCTATAAAGCGAACATGCTGAAATGCGGACTCGGACAGCAGCTGTATGAGAAGGATTGCACATCCTTCACACACAGCTGCTGACTGGGACCACATAGATACCATGTTTCCCTGAAAATAAGACCTGCACCAATAAGAAGCCCTACCCTAATATTTTGGGGTTTTTTTTTGGGGGGGTGTTAAAATACAAGCCATGCACCGAAAATAAGCCGTAGCTACATTATATGGTGAAAAAAACACTACTCACCTATTAGATGGCCTTTGGGTCCCTCGTGCTGAGCTTCAATACCCAGCAATATCCAGCAACCAATTTCTCTTATTAGTTCATTGAGCGCCACATCAGTCAATCAGAGACAGCGCTCGATGAACCAATCACAGATATTCAGTGATGTCATTCAATGAATGGCTGTGATTGGTTAATCGAGCGCCGGCTCTGATTGTCTAACGCGGTGCTCAATGAACCAATCAGAGCAATCGCTTGCTGGAAGTGGGGTATTCAAGCGCCGCTACCAGGAAGAAATGCTCTGCGTTCAGGAGTACTCGGAAGTCTGCAGCAGCGCCAGAGACCAGCACGAGGGACCTGAACGTCGGCTGCTAGGTGAGTATTATAACACCGCCCCTTCCCCCGAAAATAAGACACTGTGCCTCTTTTGGGGCAAAAATTAATATAAGACAGTGTCCTCCTTCTGGGGCAACACAGCCGTACAGGCAGCTCTCCTTCCTTGCTAACAGCTGATTGGTGGGGTGTTAGAGCAGCAGCAGTGGCATTCAGTAATCAGCTGTTTGTAAGGGTGGCTCTTCTTCCCTGCTGTGTGATAAGGCTCGCACATCCCTAAAAGCCATTCATACTAACTGCTGATTAGTGAACTGGAGGGAACTGTTGCTGCTCTCTCACCCCTACCAATTAGCTGTAGGATGACTCTCCTCCACTCCTTATCATACAGCTCCTGGCTACATAGCAAGGGAGGGGGAACCTCCCATAGGTACAGATGATTGTTGCCTAGTTGTGCTGAAATTTATACCCCACCATAATCAGAGGTGCCATCAAGGGTTCCTGAAAAGTTGGGTGACAACTACTGGAATCATCATTTCATTGTCACTAAGCTCCTTCAGGATCCTGAATGCCAGCTGCAAAGTTATGCAAGCATTTATACCACATACATCACTATAACTCTTCAAACATTTCATTCAGGGCTCCTGGAGAGCTGGGTGACAAGTAATAAGACCACCATCACATACTCAGCTGTCCCTGCATCCTGAATAGCAGGTTGACCTAGTGGTATATAATTCATTCGGAGGTGGTACTACAGCTTTTTATTCCTCTTGTAATACTTCCCTCACTGCTTGGTCTGGGTGAGTTCAAAATTTTTGTTCTTCTATTTTCCTCATCTAAAGCCTAGGTGTGTCTTATAAAACAAAAAATATGGTAATATTGAATGGTTGTGACTAGAGATGAGCGAGTATACTCGCTAAGGCACATTATTCGAGCGAGTAGTGCCTTAGCCGAGTATCTCTCTGCTTGTCTCTAAAGATTCGGGGGCCGGTGGGGGGCGGAGAGCGGCGGGGGAGAGCGGAGAGGAACGGAGGGGAGATCTCTCTCTCCCCCCCGCTCCCCGCCGCAACTCACCTGTCACCCGCGCCGGCCCCAGAATCTTTAGAGACGAGCAGATCTATGTAGATCGCGGCATGGGAGGACTTCACAGAGGGAGCGCGCTCCCTCTGTGAACCCCTCCCGTGCCGCGATCTACATAGATCACGGCAGGGAAGGGGTTAACAGCGGGGGGCGCATCTCCGATGCACCCCCGCTGTTGCAGCAGGAGGCCAGCTATGACTGACAGCCGGCTCCTGCTGCAGGATAGCGCAAGATCATAAGTGATCTTGCTCTATCCCCGGGTCGTAAGTTTACGCCCTGTTGCGGGAAGTACCCCGCTGCCAGGATGTAAACTTACGCCCTGGAGCGGGAAGGGGTTAACAATAGAGATGAGCGAGCACCAAAATGCTCGGGTGCTCGTTACTCGGAACGAACTTTTCGCGATGCTCGAGGGTTCGTTTCGAATAACGAACCCCATTGAAGTCAATGGGCGACCCGAGCATTTTTGTATTTCGCCGATGCTCGCTAAGGTTTTCATGTGTGAAAATCTGGGCAATTCAAGAAAGTGATGGGAACGACACAGAAACGGATAGGGCAGGCGAGGGGCTATGTGTTTGGCTGCATCTCAAGTTCACAGGTCCCACTATTAAGCCACAATAGCGGCAAGAGTGGGCCCCCCCCCCCCCTCCCAAAAACTTTTACTTCTGAAAAGCCCTCATTAGCATGGCATACCTTTGCTAAGCACCACACTAGCTACAACAAAGCACAATCACTGCCTGGATGACACTCCGCTGCCACTGGGTTACATGCTGACCAACCGCCCCCCCCCTCCCCCCCACAGCGCACACCAAAGTGTCCCTGCGCAGCCTTCAGCTGCCCTAATGTCACACCACCCTCATGTCTATTTAGAAGTGCGTCTGCCATGAGGAGGAACCGCAGGCACACACTGCAGAGGGGTTGGCACGGCTAGGCAGCGACCCTCTTTAAAAGGGGCGGGGCGATAGCCCACAATGCTGTACAGAAGCAATGAGAAATAGAATCCTGTGCCACCGCCATCAGGAGCTGCACACGTGGACATAGCAATGGGGAACCTATGTGCCACACACTATTCATTCTGTCAAGGTGTCTGCATGCCCCAGTCAGACTGGTAATATGTACCTTAACAGTAACTGCGTTGGTGGTAATGTGGTGGTGACTGCGGACCTAGTTGCGCGGTTTTATTTTGTTGGTTTTCGGAATGTGGCCAGGATTAAGTGGGCCATGGCGGGGGGATGGTGGGGGGCTCTCTTGTAGTGTTGGTAAAGGTGAAATTCTTGGACTGGCACCAGACGAACCAATGCAAAGGCATTTGCCAAGAATGTTTTCCCTGTTGGAGGAGGAGGGGGATGTTTTTGAGGCACTACGTGTCCTCTCCACGTGTCTGTGGTTATATGCACCTTAACAGTAACCGCGTTGGTGGTAATGTGGTGGTGACTGCGGACCTAGTAGCGCGGTTTTATTTTGTTGGTTTTCGGAATGTGGCCAGGATTAAGTGGGCCGTGGCGGGGGGATGGTGGGGGGGCTCTCTTGTAGTGTCGGTAAAGGTGAAATTCTTGGACTGGCACCAGACGAACCAATGCAAAGGCATTTGCCAAGAATGTTTTCCCTGTTGGAGGAGGAGGGGGATGTTTTTGAGGCACTACGTGTCCTCTCCACGTGTCTGTGGTTATATGCACCTTAACAGTAACCGCGTTGGTGGTAATGTGGTGGTGACTGCGGACCTAGTAGTGCGGTTTTATTTTGTTGGTTTTCGGAATGTGGCCAGGATTAAGTGGGCCGTGGCGGGGGGATGGTGGGGGGGCTCTCTTGTAGTGTCGGTAAAGGTGAAATTCTTGGACTGGCACCAGACGAACCAATGCAAAGGCATTTGCCAAGAATGTTTTCCCTGTTGGAGGAGGAGGGGGATGTTTTTGAGGCACTACGTGTCCTCTCCACGTGTCCGTGGTTATATGCAGCTTAACAGTAACCGCGTTGGTGGGAAATGGCCTCGCCGCCATCATGTCTTTGGGAAGCCTCTGTTTCCACACCCCAGAGACATACCATTAGCAGCGGTATAGGCAGAGCCCAGAATTCGTAACATTTCAGCCGTAGCATTAGGACAGGCCCCACTAACATATCACTAGCAGCATTATAGCGGGAGCGCAGTCTTCGTTCCATGTCAGCAATAGTAGCACTCAAGACAGGCCCCAGTAACAATTCCGAAGCAGCAGTATAGCGGGAGCGCAGTCTTCGTTCCATGTCAGCAATAGTAGCACTCAAGACAGGCCCCAGTAACAATTCCGAAGCAGCAGTATAGCGGGATCGCAGTCTTCGTTCCATGTCAGTAATAGTAGCACTCAAGACAGGCCCCAGTAACAATTCCGAAGCAGCAGTATAGCGGGAGCGCAGTCTTCGTTCCATGTCAGTAATAGTAGCACTCAAGACAGGCCCCAGTAACAATTCCGAAGCAGCAGTATAGTGGGAGCGCAGTCTTAGTTCCATTTCAGTAGCTGCAGTATAGCCAAGGCCCAAGTTACATTTATGTAGCTAAAGTGTAGGCCAACCCCACACACACTTCTGTACCATGAGTGCAGGCGAAGAACATACAAATTGCTATGATTACACTGTAGGTGAGGGCCCCAAAAAAATTGGTGTACCAACAGTACTAATGTACCTCAGTAAAAATTGGCCATGCCCAACCAAGATGGCAGATGAAACCCATTAATCGCTTTGGTTAATGTGGCTTAAGTGGTAACTAGGCCTGGAGGCAGCCCAGTTTAACGAAAAATTGGTTCAAGTTAAAGTTTCAACGCTTTTAAGAGCATTGAAACATATAAAAATTGTTTCGAAAAATTAGATGAGTGAGCCTTGTGGCCCTAAGAAAAATTGCCCGTTCAGCGTGATTACGTGAGGTTTCAGGAGGAGGAGCAGGAGGAGGAGGAATATTAGACACAGATTGATGAAGCAGAAATGTCCCAGTTTTGGATGGTGAGAGAGAACGTAGCTTCCATCCGCGGGTGCAGCCTACGTATTGCTTACGTATCGCTGCTGTCCGCTGGTGGAGAAGAGAAGTCTGGGGAAATCCAGGCTTTGTTCATCTTGATGAGTGTTAGCCTGTCGGCACTGTCGGTTGACAGGCGGGTACGCTTATCTGTGATGATTCCCCCAGCCGCACTAAACACCCTCTCCGACAAGACGCTAGCCGCAGGACAAGCAAGCACCTCCAGGGCATACAGCGCGAGTTCAGGCCACGGGTCCAGCTTCGACACCCAGTAGTTGTAGGTGGCAGAGGCGTCACGGAGGACGGTCGTGCGATCCGCTACGTACTCCTTCACCATCCTTTTACAGTGCTCCCGCCGACTCAGCCTTGAGTGCGTGAGGCTGCCGAGCTGCAGAGCCGCCACCAGGTTACGACCGTTGTCACACACGACCATGCCCGGTTGGAGGCTCAGCGGCGCAAGCCAACGGTCGGTCTGCTCTGTCAGACCCTGCAGCAGTTCGTGGGCCGTGTGCCTCCTATTTCCTAAGCTGAGTAGTTTCAGTACGGCCTGCTGACGCTTGCCCACCGCTGTGCTGCCACGCCGCGCGACACAGACTGCTGGCGACGTCCTGCTGCTGCTGACACATCTAGATTGCGAGACAGAGGTTGAGGAGGAGGAGGAGGAGGAGGGTGCTTTAGTGGACGAAGCATACACCGCCGAACATACCAGCACCGAGCTGGGGCCCGCAATTCTGGGGGTGGGTAGGACGTGAGCGGTCCCAGGCTCTGACTCTGTCCCAGCCTCCACTAAATTCCCCCAATGTGCCGTCAGGAAGATGTAGTGGCCCTGCCCGCCTGTGCTTGTCCACGTGTCCGCATTGGTGAGGGCGCGTACAATGTTGCGGGAGACGTGGTCGTGCAGGGCTGGGACGGCACATCGGGAAAAGTAGTGGCGACTGGGAACTAAGTAGCGCGGAGCTAGCTTTGAAAGCCTCCGTTTCCACAACTCTATACGGCAGCATCTCAAGGCTGATAAATTTGGCGATGTGGACGGTTAACGATTGAGCGTGCGGGTGCGTGGCGGCGTACTTGCGCTTGCGCTCCAACACTTGCGCTAGCGACGGCTGGACTGTGCGGTGCGAGACATTGGTGGATGGGGCCGAGGACAGCGGAGGTGAGAGTGTGGGTGCAGGCCATGAGACGGTTGTGCCTGTGTCCTGAGAGGGGGGTTGTATCTCAGTGGCAGGTTGGGGCACAGGGGGAGAGGCAGCGGTGCAAACCGGAGGCGGTGAACGGCCTTCGTCCCACCTTGTGGGGTGCTTGGCCATCATATGTCTGCGCATGCTGGTGGTGGTGAGGCTGTTGGTGGTGGCTCCCCGGCTGATCTTGGCGCGACAAAGGTTGCACACCACTGTTCGTCGGTCCTCAGGCGTCTCTGTGAAAAACTGCCAGACCTTTGAGCACCTCGGCCTCTGCAGGGTGGCATGGCGCGAGGGGGCGCTTTGGGAAACAGTTGGTGGATTATTCAGTCTGGCCCTGCCTCTACCCCTGGACACCGCACTGCCTCTTGCAACCTGCCCTGCTGCTGCCTCCCCCTCTGAAGACCTGTCCTGAGTAGGCGTTGCACACCAGGTGGGGTCAGTCACCTCATCGTCCAGCTGCTCTTCCTCCGAATCCTCTGTGCGCTCCTCCCTCGCACTTACTGCCCTTACTACTACCTCACTGCAAGACAACTGTGTCTCATCGTCATCGTCCTCCTCACCCACTGAAAGGTCTTGAGACAGTTGGCAGAAGTCCCCAGCCTCATCCCCCGGACCCCGGGAACTTTCCAATGGTTGGGCATCAGTGACGATAAACTCCTCTGGTGGGAGAGAAACCACTGCTGCCCAATCTGAGCAGGGGCCCGAGAACAGTTCCTGAGAGTCTTCCCGCTCCTGAGCATGTGTCATTGTAGTGGAGTGAGGAGGCTGGGAGGAAGGAGGAGCAGCAGACAGAGGATTCGGATTTGCAGCACTGGACGGCGCAGAACTCTGGGTGGATGATAGCTTGCTGGAAGCACTTTCTGCCATCCAGGACAGGACCTGCTCACACTGCTCATTTTCTAATAAAGGTCTCCCGCGTGGACCCATTAATTGTGCGATGAATGTGGGGACGCCAGAAACGTGCCTCTCTCCTAATCGCGCAGCAGTCGGCTGCGACACACCTGGATCAGGAGCTCGGCCTGTGCCCACACCCTCACTTGGGCCCACGCGTCCTCGGCCGCGTCCACGTCCTCTAGTCCTACCCCTACCCCTACCCCTCCGCATGCTGTATTACCAGTGATTTCACAGCCAGGAAATTAATTGGCGCAAGCCTGCAGGCCAAATAGAATTTTTTCCCTGCTTTTTACAAGGAACACCCACACTGCGTGTATTCAATGAATACTAAGTTTAATAACTGTGTTGTGGCCCTGCCAATTTGTCCCAGAACTGCGGTGATGCAAAGTAATTCGCTACCTACAGCAGATCAGGGATTTCCCATGCAGGAAAAAAATTGCCGCACGCCTGCGGTAAAACGTAGCTGACTGCGTCTGATTTTTTCTGAACGTTCAGCGCACAGCACACACGTACACAGAGCTCTGAGTACTGTAAGAGGCAGGCCAAATAGAATTTTTTCCCTGCTTTTTACAAGGAACACCCACACTGCGTGTATTCAATGAATAATGTATGTCTTCTGGCCCTGCCTACACAATTCTATCCCTGTAGTATTAATGCCGGGTGCAATGCTCTGCACAGCCGGTTTTGAGAAAAAAAAAAAAATATGCAACACTGCTAACAGCAGCCTGGACAGTACTGCACACGGATAGATGTGGCCCTAGAAAGGACCGTTGGGGTTCTTGAAGCCTACACTAACTCCTAACACTCTCCCTGCCTAACCCCCACTTCTGTCCCTATTGCAGGGCGCAATGCTCTCCAGATCCAATTTTGGAAAAAAAAATAAAAAATACTGCGCTAACACAGTACTACACACTAGTAGATGTGGCCCTAAGAAGGGCCGTTGGGGTTCTTGAAGCCTACACTAACTCCTAACGCTCTCCCTACAGCAGCTCCAGCACG
Source organism: Eleutherodactylus coqui (assembly GCF_035609145.1). Lineage (NCBI taxonomy): Eukaryota > Metazoa > Chordata > Amphibia > Anura > Eleutherodactylidae > Eleutherodactylus > Eleutherodactylus coqui. The sequence goes on from NC_089837.1 coordinate 402,934,522, forward strand.
ATAGTACTTTCCCTCAGCTAAGTCACAAGGCATGTGTGGCGAGCCGCGGGAGGGGCCGATTTTTATACTCGGGTGACATCTGATCTCCCCAGCCACTCACAGCAGGGGGGTGGTATAGGGCTTGAATGTCACAGGGGGAAGTTGTAATGCCTTCCCTGTCTTTTATTTGGCCAGAAAAGCGCGCTAACGTCTCAGAGAGGAAACTGAAAGTAACCGGAACACCGCGTGGTACTCGTTACAAGTAACGAGCATCCCGAACACCCTAATATTCGCACGAATATCAAGCTCGGACGAGTACGTTCGCTCATCTCTAGTTAACAATGATTGGGAATATGAAACCAAGCCAGAAAACCACACACAGACTGTTTCGTGGTGATTGCCCCTCCTCAGTGTGCAGAAGGCTTCTGGCTTAGTCTGTGAGGAGCCTATGATGTGGGTCAGAAGCGCTATCGTGTCTCCTTAAGGAGAGCACCCAAAAAGTGTGTGGAGACAACTAGGGGGTGAGTGGGGATGGTATAGTTTCTCCCCAAGGAGAGTACCCAGAAGGGATGTGGGGAAACGTAAAAGATGGGTAAGGAGACTTATAAGGCAATGCTAGCTCCTCTGGGAAATCTATGCAAATAAGAAAGATGGAAAAATACCATATTCCCAATCATTGTTTGAAGGAATGCTGCCATCCAATATATGGTGCTGTAGAGGTATTTTCCATCTTTCTTATTTGCATAGATTTCCTAGAGGAGCTAGCAGCATCCCTTCTCGTCTTTCCTACCATCATGCGTGTACCGCTTATTTAGACTTGTGCTTGAGAAGGGAGCTCATTTATGCTTCGAAACGTGTTGCAACATACCAACCCGAGTTTTTTGTATACTGGGCTTTTACTGACTGTGTCCTAATAAACTTGAATTTTGCACTCCAGTGGACGTTGACATTTGATTACACAAGGCGATCTGGGACCGTATAGAGTGGAGTTTCACCTAGCCATCCACCAGCTAGGTGTTCTCCCCCCTCCTGAGTGAGTGCCTTCTTTTCTTCTCTGGGCTTTCCAGTGCGCATTGGGCCACACTCTAATTGTTAAGATTTGCTATGTCAATTTGATTTGAAGGAATGCTGCCACCCAATAGATGGCGCTGTAGAGGTATTGTTCCATCTTTCTTATTTGCATAGAAGTCTTCTTACTCATCTTTTAGGTGTCCCCACACCTGTTCTGGGTACTTTCCTTGGGGAGAGACTATTCTATTCCCTGACCCACTCACCCCTAGGTGTCTCCACACACTTTTTGAGTACTCTCCTTAAAAAGACATTACACCACTTCTGATCTTTTTCTGAAACACCCTGTAAATGTCGTTCCATACCCAACAGCGAATGAATGCTATTAATAAATTATTGTATACATTTTTTAACTACAAGGTTTCTGGCCAACTATAACAATCTAGCCTCTGCCAACTGTATTGGTTCTGGCGCGAGTAAGTCCTCTACATAACTCACAGTACACGCATATGGTGAAGGAGAGACTGATAGATCATAAACTGAGTACATCAAGTCAATCACCACCTCGAAAAACTGTTAATTTAGGACATGACCATATCATATATGTGAAGAATTTAATGTTAGTTGTGAAACGGGTTGCAGGTGCAGAACATGGCCCCGGTTATGGAGAAGCTTTACACCAGTTCAGTCAAACAAGAAATGCTTTACAGAACGTACAATAAAGAATAATATGGCAAAAACATACAACAGTATTACTTGGGCATAGTGGAGTTAACTAACATTCAGCTAACACTATAACTTGGTCTGTACCCAATGAATAAAGTGTCCTTAATATTGAACACACAATATAGAATTATCACAGTCATTAAATGGTATTCCCTGTTTGAAAATAGAAATCTCCTCTGAAGTTACTTAGCCTTTTAGGAGCTTTAGTTAACCAAATGACTAAATCCGCTAAATGATATATGCAGTTACTATCATCTGAAGCAGTATTAGCACAATGCCTTTGTGGAGGCTGTACAGTGATGGAATCAAAATAATTAGTTTTACTGCTGAAAACCTGAGGTGATGGTACTGTCGATTACACACCATCGCAACTTGAATATCCAGATGCTGGCTGTTGATCTATTTGCTCTCAGTGGTCTCTCTCCTGATGATAACTCAATGCTTGCATTCATTAATGCAGCTGACATTTCCTTGGATGATCAGCAAAGCTCCTATTGGCACTCACATTGTAACAGCTAGGTAGCATCACTCCAGAAATCTGAAGTTGTGCCCTCCCTCTCTTTCTCACTGGTACAGCAAAACTCAGCTCTCCAATAGCAGTGGGGCAGCTCACTCCTCACAAAACTCTCTGCAAAAACTGATGAGTCACCCTGGACCTGCTTTGTATAGCTAACTCATCAGCCAATCAATGGACAGCTCCTTCTCTCTTTATCCCCAGCAGCAAAATTACAGCAAAAAGCACAGATATGTGACTTTTCTGTAGGTTCTAGGAAAACAATATACTGTATAAAGTCCAGCAGTAATATACATAGATATATACGCATGGGTATTTAACCCCTTACAATTGCTAACACTTTATAACAGGCCACTTTCACAATGCAAAAATACAGGAAAATTTTATTTTCCATATTGCTGTTGACAAACCCAGTTTTCCAGTTGTGCTGTCAAATCACATGTACTTGTATTGCTGCTATATAAAAGTGGCCTTACATGGATTACAGCTAGGAAAAAAACACTTTGAGGATCATTTGGGAATTCTGGTCATGTGCAAGCAAAGCAGCAGAACCCGAAGCCAAGCAGTATTTACAAAAAGCAAAATACGGTAAACTTCTGGCTTTGTAGCAAAAAAGGTGGATGTGAATGTAATAAAAGTACATAAGTCAGGCCAATTCTTACATACATCTTTTTCAACATCATTGCTCTGGGACTCATGAAAAAGGAAAAATATGCAGGATTGTCTTGAGGGTGCAGTTAAGGTTGGGACTCTATGCTTCTATGACTAAGGCCTGATTCACATGTGCGTAAATCACGCCTGTGTGCTGTCTGTGTATTCCACAGACAGCACATGGACATATAATAGTCACTGAAGCTATCCACACAATCAATTTTTCACATGGCCCAATGGTTTTTGTGAAAAAAAAGATTGCATGCTTTCATTCGAGAATAGCAAACACAAAGTGTGAACTCTGAACGACGGAAAGTATACGGACGGTGTCTGTGTGCTCTCAAATGTTTTATGCACCCAATTTTTATGGGAGCAGCATGGGCACGCCCTTGTGGCTTCAGCTTTAGGGTGCTTTCCCAAGAGACGGAATATTCTGCAACAGCAGTGGAGGAAATTATGGAGCAGCGTTAGTCATGCTTCTACGAGTCCTAAAAATGTAAGTAAAAAGGAACAGGTCAATTTTCAAGAAAATGAAGCTCACATCGTGCTGCTTGGCGAGAATTCCATAGATAGCTCCATTTGATAAAGAAAACACAGATTTATTGGTGAGGAAGTCAATGTGTTTCAAAACTGTGCCATATTTTTATTGCATTGACATCTTCACCAATAAATCTGTTTTCTCCATTGCTTCGAGCTATCTGTATCTGTGGAGTCATTACCAGGCAGTGCGGTTGTGCATGAGCTTCATTCTCTTGAAAATTCACCTGTGAATAGCAGGTAGACATCACTCCAAAAAGACATGGGGTATGTAAGAGTTCAGGAATGTTTTTCTAGACTAGGCTATTGCTGCAAGAAATTTCCTGAATGAATGGGTAATAACACTGGTCAACATGATTTCTTTTCACAAGAATATTTAATGGTGATTTCAGTAATCTTTCAACGCCTGAATTCAAATAAGTTGTTAAAAAATTTTCCATCACACAATTTTTTTTTAAATTTAGGTGTTCCTTATGGTTTGCCATTGGATGAATTACCTTTATATTTAGTGTCATATTCTGCAGCATTTATGCATTTGAAATCTAAATTTCCCAAAGTTAGTGATGCGAAACTGAAAGAAGGAATTTTTATAGGGCCACAAATAAGACCAGTGATGGATGATGAAAAAGTTCAGAAAAAGTTAAATCCATTGCAAAAGGCAGCCATTCACAAATGTCTCCTTTTCTTTTCTTAGAAATCATAAATCAGGAAAGTATTATGATCTAGTCATGATCTTGTGAAATCATACCAAGCTATGGTATTCAATATGTCCTTAAAACTTCCCTTCTCGGACTGTCACCTGGACTTCCTCACAGAAAATCTTGGGGCTGTCAGTGACCAGCATAGCAAGTGTTTCATTCAGCAGATATCTACGATGGAACAGAGGTACCAAGGCAAGTGGAATATGCTGGCTGACTACTGCTGGACCATGAAGAGAGATGTCCAAGAAGCAAAATATTCTCATCAATCATGTTATGTTTGTGTGGGCAAACAAACACCGAGCCCACACGAACGTGACCAGGACACAAACAGGAACCGACTGACAACACACACTCAGGACAGAGCACTGCATACTGCGGAATGGACTGACGGACAGACACAACATAGGGACGGCAAATGACCAAAACACTCGCCATGCATAGCTGTACAAATAAGCAGATAATATAGCTATAAAAGTATGAGGTATTGGTTCATACATTGGCCAATGAAATTAAGCCACAAGGCCACGACAAGGCTCCTCATGTCCTGCGGTCCCTACACTAGCAAGACACATGTACCAGAGGACCCTAAGGGCCACCCTAGCCCAGATATAGCAAACAAACTCGGCAGGACAAAGCAGAGACAAACTGACAGAAAACAAACAGACACAAACCAACAACACACCAAACACACTACAAGCTGCAACGGACAAGGATACATGACTGCTCACCCTGGACACCAAACAGACACTGAGAAAAGCTGGGTATATATGTGAGCAAAGACCCAGGGGATTGGCTAGCAGGAGATCACCACACCCAGCCAGCTCAATTATTCCACATATGTGGGCTTGTGCTGTTAGAAACCACAGTACTACAGGTCCCAGCAGCACAACCTAACAAATCATCATCAAAAACTTTCTAGGTAAACTGTATTTCACATAATGTTGACTTACTTAAGAATTAATTTTATAAAACTTAAAATTGATTAAATGAAGTCACTGCTACATAAAAATATAATATTATGCGACGGTTGTGATTGGTTCATCAAGCGCTGCAGTCATTGGCTGAGCCGCGACGCTCAGGAACCAATCAGAGCTAGCACTTCCTGGAGGTGGGATTTTTGAGCCCCTGACCAGGAAGTGCTGGCTGAAGACTACAAACAGGTGCCGCGGAACTGCCAGAGGAGAAGTGTGGCGAAGCTGACAGCACCTGTTAGGTAATGTATTGGCTTTTTTTTTAATGTAGCTAGGGCTTATTTTAGGTAAAAACAGTAGGACTTCCGACTGCAATGCACCACAAAGGAAGGCTCCATAGGGAAACATGGGTTACAAAACATCGCATATCGCGATGCCACAATTTTTTTTTCTCGCAATGTAGCAGCCAACAAACATGTGAAGGAACCCATAGGAAAGCATGGGCTTCCCATACATGCGACTTGTATCGTGCGATTTTGTGGCCTATGTGAAAGCGGCCTAAAGTTGACAACTCACATTAGCCAATACCAGTATTAAGCACCACACCACCCATAATGAAATTTAGCACACCATCTTTTTTTGCTTAGAAATTAAATGAAGCAGGCGACCATAGTGCAAAAAGGCCTCAACTGGTTAAAAGCTCTGTAAAGGTGTTTATTCATACTCACAAAAGGCAATAAAACGGATCTATGTAGCAGTCAAATTAAGTCCTTTCAGACCTCAGCCTTCATTACCTGACTCAAATTTTGCTGTTAGTCCAGCTTCTTCCAGGACATAATCTTTGATGCCATAGGAGCCAATGTATGAGGCTTATTTATAATCACCGTTCTGACAGTGCTGTTTCCAAGTACCTGTCCCCCATCAGTACAGAGGAAGATACCCATTATGCATTCTGAAAAAAACACCTTTAGGACTTGGGCGTATGCGGAGCTATGCTCACCGCTGCAGACCGTTGTTGCTCATGAACAAGCTAAAAATCTTTTTTTTTTTTAAAGCTTTTAAACTCCGCTGCAGCCAGGTGTTTAACTCCTTAATGCCACTGCCCTTTTTTTTTCGCTTTTCATTTTTTCCTCACCCCTTTTAAAAAATCGTAACTCCTTCGTTTGTCCATTGACGTCTATTTTTCAGTGGTGTTATTCAACGGACCATATAAAGTACCAAAAAACTTTAAAAAATTCTAAGTGGAGTAAAATGAAAAAAAAAAAATTTCTGGGAAACAGGGTGACTGAAAAAGTGCATTTCTGGCTTTTCTTATTTTTTCAGATAACGTTCACCTTGCAGGGTAAATAATGCACTACTTTGATAGATCGGACTTTTACGGACGCGGCGATACCAATTATGTATTTTTGTGTTATGATTTTGCTTTATTTTTTTTTTATTATAGATATGGCAAAAGGAGAGTGATTTAAACTTTTATTACCGTATATACTCGAGTATTAGCCGATCCGAGTATAAACCGAGTCGATAAGATTTACCACAAAAAACTGGTAAAACTTATTGACTCGAGTATAAGCCGAGCTATACTCGAGTATATACTAGGTAAAAGAAAAAACCAAAACCCTCCATAATCACCTCCCAGCTGGCGTCTGTGTCCCTGGCAGGGGTGCGGAAAGCTGCTTCAATTTCTGTGTTCCCGGCGGCGGTGTGGCAAGCTGCTTGAATTCTCCCCGCTGTCATTCTCCGCCGTCCTTTCTGCTCGGCTCTGTCATCCCCCACTCTCTTCATATATATCCCGACGCTGCATGACCTAAATGCACGTCATATAGCGGGAAGGGGTTAAAGTGACTCTCTAGGCCTGGACAAACAAAGACAGGCGCTCGGCTTCTCTGGCTACCTGATGCACACTGTGCATTAGTAGGCATAATCCTTGAAAATGAGACATCAGAATTTGAAATCATGGCTGCTAAAAACTACATCTGAAAACCAACATTGAATGTAATTACTATTAATTTCATCTATGTTTTATAAGCCTATTACCATTCCCAAATTAGTGAGTTCTAAGAGCTAATTTTCTGAATTGTAGCATGATATAAAAGCCCTTTAGTTGCACAGGCTTCAGATCTAACTCAGCCATTTCCTGTATATTGACATCCACACACCCTTCATGTATAAATGTGTTATATAACATATGTATCACAAATATTTCCATACTATTATAAGTTTCAAAAAATGACCAGTTCAAATCCCAATTTCTATGTATCTGGTTAAGCATAACATTTAAATGCTTTCAGCTCCGGTCTTTCATCTGTTTTGACATCTGGACATAGAGCGCTCCCTGAAACTAATAACATTTTATGTGTGCTACTTCTCAAAGTATAACAATCCAGCAGTTTGTAATTTATCTTTTGGACTACAGTGCGGTTCTAGCAGATGTCCAAGTAATGGAAGATATTAACACATACAGAAAATATTCATCTGCACGGTCATGTTCATTTTCGCAAAGAAAATTCTTTCTGGTCACAGATGTAACACTGTAGCCAGGCTCAAATTAAAACCACTGTACCAAATTTATTTTAATGTACTCTAATTATACATTAGTACAAATTTGGAGTAAAAAGTAAAAATGGTTTCAAAAAATCATATATTCAACCCAAAGTTGACAAACTTTCATTTTATTATCTAGATTAGAATATTGAAAATTTGAGCGATTATTCCATGAAGACGATCCATGTTTAGAGGCTGATGTAGCTGACTTCTCTAATTCCCGACAATCAATGTTATCATTAGCGGAACCCATGTCCGGTTATACATTTCACCTATAGAGGCCATTGGAGAGGAAATGTAGCATTACATGTTAGTCATTCAAATTACTGCAACGCATGGACATGCCAGTTCCACAACAGCAAAAAACAATGTCATTAAAACACTAAATGCTACATTAAGCAGAAGCAGATAAACATATGGCAAAATAAAAGCACTAAACACCAGTCCTCAAACAGCACCTCAGAATCACTTAAATGTAACATCGACCAGGCAGCATAATTGTACCATAAAATCAGCCTTAAAGGGTTTATCTGAGTTAAAGGAAACCACTGTCAACAGGTCCCCCATAATATAAAATAACAAAGTTACTCACCTCTTCCCACTCCCCCCTTTGCCCTCCGCCACCATCTCTGGTCTCCGCTCTCTATTTAAAGGAAGCTGTGATGCTTTGCAGACCTGCTTTAGCAGCCAATGACAGCGCTTAGCCATAATTGCTGAGCCCTGTCATTGGCTGCTGCAGCTTGTTTGTAGACAGGCTTAGCCTGCCAAATGATGTCAAAGGGAGACCAGAGACCAGTACAGAAGCTGTAAAAGCCCTAAGGAAGAGCAGGGGATCACCGAGTCCTGCTGTGTGTGCCCAGAGGAGAGAGACAAAACTTTTTCTTATAGGCAGGGGTGTCATACACTGTGGGGAAGAAGTACTGGGGGGGGGGGGGGGTAGAGAAAATGCTTGTAGGGAGGATATATACTTGAGGGAGAGATATATAGTAAGGGGATTTATAGACTGTCGGGTGAGTAATATGGACTGGTTGTTCAACAACCATTGTTACATATGAAGGACTCAGGCAGATGGGCGTTTTTATGTGCGCATGTTACTTGCTTTTGCGATCCGCATCTATTAAGAACCAATGATTTCCAATGGCAGCGGTCATATGCCCAATATTGACTTGCACGCAAAAATGTGCAGTGGTAAATATAGGGCAGTAGATTTTAAAATGCAAGTAACTGCAGCATCCATCTTTTTTGGATGTGACAACATCCAGGGGTTTCACCTTGTGCTTAATGGGGCGGGCAGCAGCAGCGCCGACCCCATTGAGAACACACAGTGAAAATCGTGATCCTCTGACACAGCTGTGGCACAGGAGTGCGATGTTCTCTCATTGAATTCAATGGAGCCGGCGCTACAGCTGGCTCTATTGAAAGCAATGGGCTGCCGACAAGCCTTGTAGTGAATTTTGGGGAAGGGCTTTAAGTATAAGCTCTTCCCTGAAAATCATCCCTAAAATGTGCAAAAAATATATATTTTTATTTTTTACACATTTAATGGATGATTTTTCACGGAAGGGCTTATATTTAAAGCCCTTTCCTGAAAATCACTGCAGGGCTTGCCGACAGCCCATTGCTTTCAATGAAGCTGGCTGTAGCTCCGGCTCCATTGAATTCAATGGGATAGCATCGCGGTCCTCAGCCACAGCTGTGACAGCTGTGGAAAAGGATTTCTTCATCTCTGCGGGGAGTTCTCTTGTCACTGGACACTGTGACAGTACTGTCACAGTGTTCAGTGACAAGGGGACTCCCCGCGGAGATGAAGAAATCCTCTGCCATAGCTGTCACAGTGTTCAGTGACAAGAAGACTCCCCACGGAGATGAAGAAATCCTCTGCTACAGCTGTATGTAAATGGGGCCGCCGCTGCTGCCGCTGGCCCCCTTAACCAAAGGTGAAACCCCTGGATGTCACAGTTGCAGCAGTGGAGAGCAGTCAGCGCACTGTATGTGGGAATAAATGCTGCCAGGTGCGTTTTTTTTAGCATGACGCCTGCTTCAGTCACGCAAATTTTACGCATGCGTTTTCTCACACGTAAATTCACACATAAAAACGCCTGTCTGACTGAGCCCATAAAGTGGGGAGAAAGAGAAAATAGTGTGGTGGGATTTCATATTGTGGGGGGAGACATATAGGGTGAGGTGAGAGATACATACCGGTAATGTTCAGAGCAAAAAACAACTGATGAAAGCTAATCAATCCATTATAAGTATCTCATTAAAACAACGCAAGCTGTCATGCTGGAAATAGTACATTAAATGGTGTCATTGATCTCTTCCTGACATGCACCATACATATACAGTTCAAAAAAGTCTTTTGTACCCCAAAATTGCACTATTAAAAACACACAGATTACCCTGATTAGGATTTCACATGCCCCTATCGACAGAAGAATAAAAAAGCTGAGAGGATCCAAAGATGGCAATAGAATTTTTTTAGAAGGTATTTACATTTTTTAAGCAATACTACATTACAAAAAAACTATATCATTGTAGTATTGCCATGATTGTATGGAATGAACACCGTAAAAGAGGTTTTTTTTCAATTTTTCCCCATTTAGAAATTTTTTTAAGTTTTCCAATATTTTATACAGTATTATAAATAGTACCATTGCAAAATACAACTAGTCCCACAAAAAAACAAGCCCTCATATAGCTATTCTGCGAAAAAAATAAAGAAGTTAGGTTTTTTTGAGAGTGGGGAGAAAAAAATGAAAATAATAAAATGAAAAAAGGGAAAAGATGTTAAAAATATAACTCGTCCTACAAAAAACAAGCATATATGACTAAAAAATAAAATTCTTCAGTTCTTAGAAGGCATGAATGAATAAACTGGTTGCGATATCAAGTAGTTAAAATGGAAGCAAACTTCATATGGCCAGTTCACACGAGAGTATTACAGCTGCATGCCTGTGTTCGTAATATGCTCTTGTGAAATCGTCCTACAACCCACTTTAATAATCTGCATTCTTTTAACTGACCCGGTGAAGTTCTACCCAGTGTTATACTTGGTGTTTTTTGTTATGTTAGGGAGGGGGAAGGGGTGCACCAATAAAAAATTTCTCAAAGGGCGCCATATAACCTAGGGCCAGCTCTGCCAGCAATATTGTGCTGCCATTGGCTGTCGCAAGTGGGTGATGTTTGGCCGTGTGTGGACAGTCGCTCAGTCTGTTTCCACCCTTAACGTGTTCATCTACTTAGGATGAATATGGCATCAGAACTAATTTTAGTGTATATGTACACAGCACCAGAACCAATTTCGCAGCATAGATATGGTACTGGTGTAGTAGCCAGAAGTCTATGTTGCTGGCCCCTCCATAAGTGTCATACATGTACTGTCTTTTGTAGGTGCACTATGCACAAGTGTCTTGTCATTCTCTTATGTGTATTGCACAGCTGCAGCAAATGAGGGGTTAAAGGGGTTGTCCCGCGCCGAAACGGGTTTTTTTTTTTTTCAACCCCCCCCCCCCCCGTTCGGCGCGAGACAACCCCTGATGCAGGGACCTAAAGAAAAATCCGCACAGCGCTTACCTGAATCCCCGCGCTCCGGTGACTTCATACTTACCGGCTGAAGATGGCCGCCGGCATCTTCTCCCTCCGTGGACCTCCTGATTGACTGGAATCGGCACGTGACGGGGCGGAGCTACACGGAGCTACACCAAGCCCCATTGAGAAGAGCAGAAGACCCGGACTGCGCAAGCGCGTCTAATTTGGCCATTAGACGGCGAAAATTAGACGGCAACCATGGAGACGAGGACGCCAGCAACGGAGCAGGTAAGTGAAAAACTTCTTATAACTTCTGTATGGCTCATAATTAATGCACAATGTACATTACAAAGTGCATTAATATGGCCATACAGAAGTGTATAGACCCACTTGCTGCCGCGGGACAACCCCTTTAAGTGTTTGCAGGAGACTAAGAGATGCTTGCAATGTATCAATTTGTCTTGTCACGTGGTATGAGTGAATATATAAATATGAGTGTCTTGGGTGTGTTGAGACCTTTTTGCTTTTTCGATTCTGGGAGTTTTATTGAAAGTGCCAGCCAACTCCCATGTGGTGAAGAATGAAGAAGAAAGAGCAGTTCCCGAATATCTGTACGCCAGTGACCTTGGAGTAGTGAGCCCCAAAGGAGAGAGAGTGTGAGCGTGTTGGTGGTGAGTTAGGGCCAAATCCCTGTGCAGAGGTACTTTAATCTTGCTGTTCCTGTAAACTGCACCTTTCACCAATTGTTTATGCAAAGTAAAGTTTTGCAGGCCCTGACTGTTCCTAGGGACCTTAGGTACGTTACTCTAGTCTGTGGCTCAATTATTTACCACCAAGGGTCTTTCCAGTGGGTAACAGAACTGTGGCGTCACCCAAGACAACCCCCTATGACCTGTTCACAAAGTTATTGGGCATCCCTTCCCGAGGGGTACCTGAAAGAGGCCCAACGCTGCCCTGGCCAAGTCAATGAGTGCCCCCCCGGGAGGGAGCATGGTAAGTGCCACTGTGATCAGTGATCATCTTGCCCTCCCAGGTCCTCAACATATGCCCTGTGTCCGGGGTCACCCTACGGGATGCTGCACCGGAACCGAGTTCAGAACATAAGATAATAGTGACCCCTCCTCTGTGACTTCCTACAGGACATAGTTAACCCTCCTCTTTGGCCCTCTATAGGTACTTGTGCTCCCCCTATAGGTAATAGTGACCCCAAACATCTATTTTCTTTAACTAGCTCTGTAAAGTTGGATGCAGCACGCTGTGCTCTATGCTAAGCACCTGTGTTCTCCCCCAACTCTTCCACGTACTGTAAGAGACAGGGGAGGAGTTAAGCTCTCAGCATAGAGCACGGCATGCTGTGTCTAGTGGTACATTGAGTAAGATGATTTTTTTTGCTGTGGAAAATCTGCAGCAAATCAACCACATGGGAACATGCCCTTATACAAGAAGTCAGTGGATCAGAAAACATAGAAGAACAGAGCCCCAAATAAAGCTGGTAAATAAATAAAGGGGACACTTCCTGGGTGTCGGGGATGAACACACTACAGGTTCATTCCCAAACACCAGTAGCCAAGAAAGCTTCAACATTCATTTCTAGTAGACACAAGAACCCCCATCCAAGAGGAGACATCTCACACAGAGAGCGCACCTCAGCCACAGGCCAAAGATCTCAGTCACAGGACCAGAAAGAAAAGGAAAAAAGGCAGTGCTCAGAGGCGGTGGCAGATAGTAGTGGTAATAAATCAATATGGGAGCTCAGAGATTTACTTTTGTGAGGGGGGGGAATCACACCCCCTTCCCTTGCCATCACTTGGAGTGAAATAAAAAAAAATAGTCAGGATCCTTTGACAACAGGAACCTCAAACCAACATCACTACATGGTAAGCTGTACCATACATCCCAAATAATCACAGAGGCAGAGGTATGTCTAAGTAGTAGAGTTTTAAAGCCCTTCACAGAAATAGACTAATTAAAATGTAGCTTTTATTTATAACTTAATAAAACTTTTCCTTCAGACGTGGGCTAAACAGACAAACAAATAAACGAAAAAGAGACAGAGGACGTATAAGTCAGAGTTGGTCCATAGGATAGAAGCCTAAATTGGGTAATTGGTGCAACCGTGACTTAGATACAAAGGCTTATGTCTATATTTCGTGAATAGACAATGGAAAGACAATGGGACTTAAGATAAAGTCCTTCGATTGATATTGACGCTTTGATAAGAAAATCCTTAATATCTGAGAGCTAAAGTCCTCAGAGTAAGGACAAGACATCAAACGTGACCCGGCAATCTTTCAAGGTGTAAGATAGTGAGGATTCAGGTAAGTATGCGCTAGATGTGACTAATACACCTCTAGACATAAAGAAGCTCAGAAAGATATTTTTTCTCGCAAAAAATGGTGTAGCTCAGAGAAATGGTATGGCTCGACGCGTTCCTCTACTGGTGTAGACAGTAGTTCATCAGGAGCCCAATTGTATGATAGTGCTTTCAGTAGCTTAATTTCTTAATAAGAGAATGCTCAGAATTGCCAGTAAAAAAGGCCAAAGATAGATATATGGCAAAAAGTGTATCAAGCCTCTGTCAGCTTGTTAGTAAGGTATCAGAGGAGATACTAAAGGAGCCTTGTAAAAGCTGTGCATAGAAGGTTGAGAATGTACTTCAACAATCTATTATGCACTACTCTTGAAAAAAAGATAATTTGAGGTGCCTTGTATGGGTGGTGCATAAAGGGCAGAAGATGTCCTTATAAATTGTATGATGCACTGCCCCAAATCGGTAAGATCAGCATTCAAGGGATCTAAATAAAGCCCTAGTCGTTTAAGCAAAGAGCCCTAATCGTTATAGAGAAAGCCGCATAATAGCGGAATTTAGATAAAAAAATATCTTTACGGGTTTTTTCAAAAGGAATGCTATCTTAAAGAATAAGATCAGAACCTAAGATACCAAACAAAAGAAAATAAATGCAAGCACACAATGGTAGAGCCTCCAACTCTGATGAAGAAGCAGAATATCCAATGTATCTACACATGTATTTATACTTACAAATAATTGCATTCCTATTGACCAGTGCACCTAACTGCTCTATTTTAGTGTCACCCTCATTATAGCAGCGTGCTCTCCAAGTACCAGAAGTGGAAACACTACCCAGCCCAGGCCCGCTAAGACTTATGTGTTTACATAACTTGCCATCCACTGTCATGTGATTGGATGGCTATAAAAATGAAAGCCTTTCAAACCCATAAGGATGTGCATTTCTCACTGAAAAAGGCCCGAAAATAAAACATAATCTTTATTAATTTAAAGGATAAAAAACCCCTCTAGATTCCGGGGGTAATTGAGACCCGAAACAGACACAAAGAGACAAACACACAAAAAACCTATGGGAATTTAAGCAATTGGCTTAGATACATCAATTCATACCGACCTCATTGGTTTTAGAGGTAGGTAATACTGTGAGGGCGTAAAATGAATTAGTGAAAGCGGTGGCCGTTTCCTGTGAAAGGGGGCCAGAAAGGTGGTCACTAAATAATTAGCTTGTGGTTATTATCCACTGGTGGAAACGTGCGCGTTATGTTAGAGGGCCTCGTTCACACCAGGATATATTGCCACTCCACAGTATTAAGTAAGGGGTGTTGATACTCAGCAATCCATTACACAAAAAAATATTATTATATTCATATCCAATTGTGACAACAATGCCCTGTGTCCATTTGTCACAATTGCTACAATTGCTATTCCGATAGGGGCAACGGTCCGTCAAGACCCAAAAATGTGATATAATCCCAACCTATGTTGGGTCTGACAGCGATCTAAATGTTTTAATAAAAAGCTGGACTAAAGTGGTGTTGACAATTCCTTATGCCAATTATATCAGAAGGAGTCAACAACGTTTATAGTATAAATAGTACACGACAGACATACACTTGATTCATGTGTGTGTCAAACGCTGTAGTCTAATAACGACTAAAGCCAACAGAAGTCGTCCGTAATCGTCGACGCGTTATTAGACTACAGCGTTTGACACACACATGAATCAAGTGTATGTCTGTCGTGTACTATTTATACTATAAACGTTGTTGACTCCTTCTGATATAATTGGCATAAGGAATTGTCAACACCACTTTAGTCCAGCTTTTTATTAAAACATTTAGATCGCTGTCAGACCCAACATAGGTTGGGATTATATCACATTTTTGGGTCTTGACGGACCGTTGCCCCTATCGGAATAGCAATTGTAGCAATTGTGACATATGGACACAGGGCATTGTTGTCACAATTGGATATGAATATAATAATATTTTTTTGTGTAATGGATTGCTGAGTATCAACACCCCTTACTTAATACTGTGGAGTGGCAATATATCCTGGTGTGAACGAGGCCCTCTAACATAACGCGCACGTTTCCACCAGTGGATAATAACCACAAGCTAATTATTTAGTGACCACCTTTCTGGCCCCCTTTCACAGGAAACGGCCACCGCTTTCACTAATTCATTTTACGCCCTCACAGTATTACCTACCTCTAAAACCAATGAGGTCGGTATCAATTGATGTATCTAAGCCAATTGCTTAAATTCCCATAGGTTTTTTGTGTGTTTGTCTCTTTGTGTCTGTTTCGGGTCTCAATTACCCCCGGAATCTAGAGGGTTTTTTTATCCTTTAAATTAATAAAGATTATATTTTATTTTCGGGCCTTTTTCAGTGAGAAATAGTCTAACAGCTTATAAGAGCCTTGGTTGTCGCAGTGAATTCATAAGGATGTGCATGGTCACATGATAGGACATCCATGGACACATGAGCAGTCTACTGTGGCAACCGGAAGCGACCTCAGACAATAATGTGCACCCACAGGAACGCATCTGCATATTAGGGAATTAATCGCTGGCTAGAAACATTGTGATAGAAGACTTAATGCCGAGACAATACTGCTTGAAAATAGCATAACTGATAATGATGGACTATAGTTGATTAGTTATATCATGAGTGGTTAGGCATGCTGGGCACAGGGAATGCAAACATTTATAAGTATAAACACGTGTGAATTATTATGGAGTTGATGTATGTTTTTGAGAAATGGGTGATAGCGGACTCAGAAACACGTTGCATGGTTGTTACTTCATACTTTCCCAATAAACCTTGTGGATACGTTGACTATTTGGCTTCTGTCCTAATTGGGATGCATTATACGGGTATCCATGTAAGGACATCAGTTTGAGCTCCTTATTGTTCGAGGTTCGTGACTATTACTTCTTGGCTACACTCCGTGTGATGGCAAGGGAGGGGGTGTGATCCACCCACTCACAAAGGTAAGTCTCTGAGCTCCAGGGGCTGGCTGGCAAATTTCAGCCTGGGGGCAAACACAAAACACTGGTCTTTGAGTAGCAGCCCACCCCTGGCTTATGTTCACATGTGGCAGTTTTGGGGAAGATTTTCTGCAATAGACAAAATCTACAGCAAATATATACCATATTATGTGGATTGTGATGGGTATTTTGGTGCGTATCTGTAGTAGATTTCACTCCTTCAACTGAAAGGGTGAAATCTACAGCAGATCCACACCAAAATCTGTGTCAAAATATGAAGATTTTGTCATGCAATTTTGGTGTGGAATTGTTGCAAATGTTTCTGCTGTGCCTACCAACTAGTGATATATTTTCTTGCGATGCGAGAGCGAGTGAAAACACATGATTATGAAACCAATGATTTTCAATGGTGTCATACTCATCTGCAATTTTTACTCTCAAGCCTCGCATCGCAGAGAAAAAATCTGCAATATTGCTCAGTGTTCTCAATGGGGCCGGCGACAGCAGCGCCAGCCCCATTGAAATCATAGGGAGTACATTGCGGACTTCTGCAACAGCTGTGACATCTGTGACAACTATGGCAGAGGATTCCTTCATCCTTGCGGGATCCTCTGCAAGAGCTGTCACAGCTGTAGTAGAAGTTCATGATGCTATACCATTGCTTTCAAGTCCGGTTTTTCTCTCCGGCCCCGATAGTCGTCTTCAGTCTTCTGGAGGCCGAGGATTAAAAAATCCCTGCCCCCAGAAAGCACTGGTCTTATTGGTTGAGCACTCATTGAATGACAGCTGAGCATAGCCTGTGATTGGCTGAGCGCTGTGACCAATCACAGGCGACAATAACAAGGCTCAGGTCAGAAACACAGGCAAAGGTCAGAAGCACAATACACAAACTGGGGTTTTATCAAAAGGCTGATCAGACCAATTGCTTAGACATCCTCCATATAATGTGCCTAATGTAGTCCGATCTGAATGGGGATTTGTGGTGAACATGTTTAGGTCATAAAAAAATTTCTATATTTTTATTTATTACAATTCAAAAGATGTTACAGTACAATAGAGATGAGTCTCCAGTGTGTAGCAGACAGCTACCCCCTTAGGAAGCTTGGGGAGAAACACGTGTCACTTCGCAGGTAGTAAGGTGGAATTTACACATTATGTACTTCTGCTTATATGCATCAATTCAATGCTTTGTATGATTAATATGTCATTTTGTATGATTAAATGTTTGTTGACAAATAATTTTGCATACATGCACTTTTTGAGCATTTATTTCTATGAACTTGATATGTTGTATACCTTCCTTCTGCCTGTCTGTTGCACATTGGAGACTCATCTCTATTGTACTGTAACATCTTTTTAATTGTAGTGAATAAAATATAGAAACGTTTTTTATGGAAGCTTTGCATGCTGACTAGAGATGAGCGAGCGTACTCGGCCATGCCCCTCTTTCGCCTGAGCGCCGCGATTTTCGAGTACTTCCGTACTCGGGTGAAAAGATTCGGTGGGCACTGTGGGTGAGTGGGGGGTTGCAGCGGGGAGTGGGGGGGGGGAGAGGGAGAGAGAGAGGGCTCCCCCCTGTTCCCCGCTGCTACCCCCCGCTCCGCCACGCCGCCCCCCAGCGCCCCCCGAATCTTTTCACCCGAGTACGGAAGTACTCGAAAATCGCGGTGCTCGATCGAGTAATTACTCGAAACGAGTAGGTTCGCTCATCTCTAGTGCTGACCTATTATTTTTGGATTGATTGTGCAGCAGAGCGTGTGCTGCTGGTTGTGAGATGCAACCTTTATTTATAACATTGCATGTTTAGGTCATGTACACTCACCATTTAAGGGATCGAGTGCAAGCACACACACATTTTACAAGCAGACAGGAATGGATCATGCATTGTACCAGACTGCAGTCACAAAAGCAGCAGAGCACCGTGATACCACTTCGCATCCAACTTACTATTCAACCAACTGTAATCTGGCTTCTGACCACACCACTCTACTAAAATCTCCCTAACCAAAGTCACTAATGATCTATTAGCCTCAAAAGCATTAAATAATTTCTCCCTACTCTTCCTAGATCTGTCTTGCTCCCTCCTGTTACAAATGCTTTCCACCCATCACAAACTTGGCCCTCACCTGGATCTCCACATACCTCACTGACTGAGCATTTAGTGTCTCTGAATAACACACTACATCCTTGCCTTGCCCTTTTTCTGTTGCTGTTCCCCAAGGCTCTATCCTAAGCCCTCTACTCTCTCCATTCACACCTTTGGCCTAGGACAGCTTATTTTAGAATCCTATGTCTTTCAGTACCACCTCTATGCTAATGACACTCAAAACTACCTTACTGGGTCAGATGTTACCACTCTACTATCCAGAATCCCAAAGAACCTATCCTTCTTCTCTTCCTGCTTTCTAAAACTCAGCATGCAAAAAACTGAACTTTTTCTTTCCCCCCCATCTCACTCAATACCCCTTCCTGACTTATCAGTCACAATCAATAGCTCCATATTTTCACCAGTCCCACAAGTCTGCTAGCTCAGTGTAACATTTGACTACATCCTCTCCTTTAAGTCACACATACAAGCTCTAGCTGCAAGGTGGGATCTTTATGGATTGAAAATATTTTTCCAACACATCCCACAGATGCTCAATCTGATTGAAATCTGAGGAATTTGGAGGCCAAGTCAATACATTAAACTCGTGTCATGTTCCGTAAATATTCCTAGACAGTTCTCATAGTGTAGCAGGCACATTATCCTGCTGAAAGAAGCCACTGCCATTAGAAAATACTGTTGCCATTAAAGGACGTACTTGGTCTGCAACAATGTTTAGGTAGGTGGTATGTGTCAAAATAAAGTCTAGATGAATGCCAGGATCCAAGGTTTTTCAGCAGAATAATGCCCAGTATATTACACTTCCTTTCCCAGACCTCCTTCTTTACATAGTGATGCCATCTCTTTCCAGGGTAAACGATGCACTTGCACCCAGTTATCAGTATAATGTACAAGATAATGCAGTTCATCAGACCAGTACACCATCTTGCATTGCTGCATTTCCAATGTTCATGTGCCATTGTAGTGGCTTTCAGCAGTGGATAGGGGTCTGCATGGACACTCTTGTAGGTCTGCAGCTACGCAGCCACATTTATAGCAAAATATGACGTACTGTGTATTCTGATACCTTTCTATCATAGTCAGCATTAACAATTTTAGCAATTTGTACTATAGTAGCTCTTCTGTGGGATCTTATCACTCAATCAGTGAGTCTTGGGAGCTCATGACCATGTCACAGGTTAAAAGATTGTCCTTTTGGGGCCACTTTTGGAAGGTACTAGCCACTGTATACCAGGTACACCTGACCCAGTTGTTTAGTCATCACAATTTGTCCCTTGTCAAAGTCATTGGGATCTTTACACTTGCCCATTTTTTCTGTTTCCAACACAACAAATTGAAGAACTGACTGTTCACTTTGTGCCTAAATATTATGTTCCTTGATAGAAACTTTTAAAGCATACTTGTCTCTTCAGGTGACTTTTCAGAACAAGCTGTCATATGTATGCTCTTTTGTGTAGGCTAGCTGCTATCTTTGTCTCCTATACAAAGCAAACGCAGAAAAAAATTGAAATCCTGCTCCTCTGTCTGTCTGTAGCACACTCTCAGAAGCAAGAGCAGCATGGAGGACATTATACAGCAGTATTGAGGGGAGTATATGTTAATCCACTACTTAAGTGAGATAGAAAACATATTAGACCTTTTTACAGAAGTGTCTCTGCCTCTATCACTCTGCAGCATCTTAATCCTCTCCTCTCTATAGACATCTATGAGCAGCATTTAATCTGATTCCTCAGAGAGCTGATCCATCAAAGTGCATAACTGGGGGAGGAGGAGAATAAGTGTCTCAAGCAGAGAAAGAGGCATGTTTCTCTAATCAAATATACAGGGGTTTATCAAAATAGTGGAAACACCTAGATGAGCATATCAGACCTAGGGGTTTCTACTATTTTGATAAACTCTTGTATTACAAAGCTTCTTAGCTTTGCGTATTTTATTAATTTACACGTATGCATGTTTTTTTTTAAATGACAAAGCTTATTTAGAAGCTATTTTAGTTGCATAGTTCCCTCTCTACAATGCCTGTGCATACTTAATATTAAAATATGCCTCTAAAAACCAAGGCTGTGTTCATTAATTAAATAATGCAATGTTTGCTATACAGTTAAGACTCCAGTCTTTCTTGACCTTATTGTCAGTGCAGAATGCAGAAGTTCTTCAAATGCAGTTGTATGGTTTGTGTTATTACTTGTTATGAGTTGAACTGTTCCGGCATACTCGTGCCTCGAGCTTTTTAGCAGATCAAGTACAACATCTATCTTTTGTGGTTTTTTTCTCATATATATTTTAACCAACCGTGATTCATTCTGTAGCAGAGGTGGCAGTAGTCTAAAGCTGTAGCAACAATTCTACTAATGAGGTCTCAAATAAAATAGTGGAATAAAGAAAATAATCACATCGGGCTGCATCATATGGAATTCATTAGTCATATACAGTATATTTTATTAAAAATTTGTAATATCAGTATAAGCAAATGGGACTTAAGCCTATAACTGAAAACAATTACATGGGTTGTCTCAGCACAAACATTCATAACATATCACTAGGATATGCTATTAATGTCCGATCATTGGGGATCTGACGCTTTGACCTTCACTTGCTGTTAGAACCAAGTAGCTACAACACTTCATTAGGGTTTTTATTTGAGGCCGCAAGGTCCATCTTTGACTATAAGGAGTTGACCATGGAGCCTCCAGATAAGATCAAGCAGACCAGATGGAAGACCAAATGACACTGCACATTCCTAACACTACTGCCACTTCATTCTGGCAATTGACAAGGTTACGGTGGTCAAACCGCAACAACTGGACATTGATGGCCTATCCTAGTGATATCAATGTTGGCGGTGCTCAGTTACAGCAGCAAGCATATTACAGTTTAAAAAATCATCATTGATTTCCACTTCTGTTTGTCTGGCAGGTACTTTCCTTGCTAAAGAAGAGTTTGGGCTCCAGAGATTCTATTTCTTTGGAGTCTGCTATTTTAGATTAACCAGTCAGCAGATTTGGTTTTATGAATGTGAATGTTGTGGTCAAAAGCTGCCAATCAGCATACACCCACCTGACATCTCTATGATCTCTCATGTTTCTCTACAAGTCTGTTACAGTGCATTACTCCCATAGTTTACACATTTGTCGATTTGTTTGCCTGCTTAGATTAGTAGAGGCACTTCTGTACTCACACAAAAACACACAAATGTATTATTGGTATTGGCTTTTATCCATCTTCATGGAGGCCTTTGACTGGGATATTAACCCCTTAACGACCGGCCCATAGTCTTTTTACGTCCTTACTTGCTGGGCCTTATTCCCTGAGGACGTAGAAATATGTTTCCTGCAGGGATTAAGGCCCTGCAAGCTGAGGACGTGACAGCTCCATGCTGCCGGCTCCCGGAGGTAGCCGGCAACCTGGAGCTGCCATTCCGGGCTGCGGATCCCCTCCCCTGGTCACATGATCGCCGCCATTTACCGAATGCCGGCGATCATATAAAAGTTAGTAAAAAGTTTAAAAAAGTGAAAGATTCAGCTGCCCCGGTGGATCAGAACCATCGGGGCAGCTGAAAGTACTGACCCACCTTCGCCCCGATGATCGGCGGTGTCCCAGCCTCCAGGTCCCGTCGGCACCTTCTGCGCATGCGCGCCAGACGTCATACCTCAGGCGCGCGCTCAGAAGGAGCGCGGCCCGGGAAATTTAAAAATCCTTCTGCTCCTGGCTCCCATGTGTAGCCGAGAGCAGAGGGGTGTCACCGGGAGCCACTGTATGCAGTTCCCGGTCACATGATCGCTGCTATCCAATGGATAGCAGCGATCATATAAAGTAAAAAAAAGTTTTAAAAAGGATTTTAAAAAAAGAAAAAAAGTTTAAGCTTCATCTCCCCTCACGGATCATATCTGTGAGGGGAGATGAAATAACGTACCTAAGGCACCGCATTTATCTGTTGACTTCACCACGGCTTCTGCGCACGCGCCCGCCGCCAAGATGGCAGACGCATGTGCAAAAGGCACAGATTGCTAGGGTAATTTAAAATCTCCCTGCTCCTGGCTACCAAATGTAGCCGAGAGCCTGGAGATTTCACCGGGGCCCGCAAAACGCCAATCCTGGTCACGTGATCACCGTTTTCCAATTGAAAACGGCGATCACGTAAAAGTAAAAAAAGTGAAAATTTCACCTCCAATCACAGATCAGATTCGTGACGGGAGGTGAAATTACTTACCTAAGGCCTCCGGCGATGTCCCCTAGTGGGATCATTATCCACGGACCTTTCCCCAACTTTGGCGCATGTGCCCATTAGCAAAATGGCGGACGCAAGCGCAAAAACTGTTGAGGGCCCTGGAAATTCAAAGTCTCCTTGCTCCTGGCTACTAAATGTAGCCAAGAGCCTGGAGCAGTGACCGAGGGCCGCAGTGAGCGGTCCCCAGTCATGTGATCGCCGTTATCCAATAGATAATGGCGATTATGTAAAATTTAAGACACAGTTGAAATTTGATGCACCTTTCCTTTTGAGCCCCGTTGTGCATACAGACATAATATTAAGGCCACAATGGGTATGTCTCTGAAAATGAGACAAAAGGGGGTATCTATTTTGGGGTGAACTTTTTCATTCTTATGTACACTGTACAAAAAAAAATGTTTTTAAAATAACACAACTGCCAAAAAAATTAAAATCGTAATTTTTTCCATCTGCTTTGCTCAGATTCATTCAAAAACTGTGTGGTTAAAATATACAGTACACCCCTAGGTGTATGCGTTAAGTGGTCTACTTTTCAAAATGGGGTCATTTGTGGGGGTCCTCTGTCGTTTTGGCTGCTCAAGGGTTCTACAAGTGTGCAATGGGGCCTAAAACGCCTTCACGCAAAATGTCTGTTCTAAAAGCCACCGGTTGCTCCTTTAGTTTTGGGCCCCGTTGTGAATACGGACATAATTTTAGGGCCACAATGGGTATGTTTCTGAACACAGGACAAACAGGGGTATCCATTTTGGGGTGAAAGTCTTCATCCCTATGTGTGCTGTACAAAAAAAACGGGTTTAAAAGTGACATGATTGCCAAAAAAATGAAAATCGTAATTTTTTCCTGCTGCTTTGCTTAGATTCATTCAAAAACCGTGGGGTCAAAATACACAGTACACCCCTAGATAAATTCCTTAAGGGGTCTAGTTTTCAAAATGGGGTCATTTGTGGGGGTTCTATATCGTTTTGGTACATCAAGGGCTCTACAATTGGGCAATGGGGCTGAAATCGCCTTCAATCAAAATGACTGTTCTGAAAGTCACCGTCTGCTCTTTTCGGTTAGGGCCCCATTGTGCATATGGACAGAAGATTAGGGCAACAATGGGTATGTTTCTGAACACAGGACAAATGGGGGTATCCATTTTGGGTGCAAATACGCATTTTCATGTGTATTATAGAAAAAAAATCCCATCTTTTAAATAGCATATTTGCAAAAACATGAAATTTTATTTTTTTTCCTCTAAATTCCATTAATTCCTGAAAAAAATCTGTGAGGTAAAAATACTCACGACCCTCCTCAGTGAATACATTAAGGGGTGTAGTTTTTAAAATAGGGTCATTTGTGGGGGTATCTATCATTCTGACACTCATGAGCCTTTGTAATCTTGGCTTGGTGCCGGAAAATAAAGTGTTCCTCAAAATGCTGAAAATCAATGTTAAATTTTCACGTCTCTTAAATGGTTAAAAAAAAACTGAACTTTTTCTAATGTGTGCCCAGAATCAATAAACAGATGGAAATATATATCTTATTAAGAATTTGTACAGTATGTTTGCACATATTTGAGATATCGCAGTTGAAAATGTAAAAAAATGAATTTTTTTTCAAAATTTTCCCAATTTTGGCACTTTTAATAAATATTCACAAATTATATCGGTCTCTTTTCACCACCTAAATGAAGTACAGCATGTGGCAAAAAAACAATATCAGAATCACTTGGATAATAGAGATGAGCGAACGCGTTCGTCCGAGCTTGATATTCGTGCGAATATTAGGGTGTTCGGGATGTTCGTTATTCGTAACGAACACCATGCGGTGTTCTGGTTACTTTCACTTCCTTCCCTGAGACGTTAGCGCGCTTTTCTGGCCAATTGAAAGACAGGGAAGGCATTACAACTTCCCCCTGTGACGTTCAAGCCCTATACCACCCCCCTGCTGTGAGTGGCTGGGGAGATCAGGTGTCACCCGAACATAAAAGTCGGCCCCTCCCGCGGTTCGCCTCAGATGCGGTGTGAGTTAGATGAGGGACAGTGCTGTTTGTACCGGAGCTGCTGTAGGGAAAGAATTGGTAGTTAGTGTAGGCTTCAAGACCCCCCAAAGGTCCTTATTAGGGCCACTGATAGCTGTGTGTTGGCTGCTGTTAGCAGTGGCAAATTTTTTTTTCTCAAAATCGCCTCTGCAGACCGTTGCACCTGGCATTAGGGACAGAAGTGCTGCATAGGCAGGGAGAGTGTTAGGAGTGAGTGTAGCCTTCAAGAACCTCAACGGTCCTTTCTAGGGCCATATTTATCCGTGTGCAGTACTGTCCAGGCTGCTGTTAGCTGTGCTGCATTTTTTTTTGCTTCTCAAAATCGCCTCTGCAGACCATTGCACCCTCCATTGATACTGCAGGGAAAGAATTGTATAGGCAGGGCCACAACACAGTTATTATTCATAGAATATACGCAGTGCTGCCTTTTGGTGGAAAAAAACTGAAAACAAATCTATTTGTCCAGCCTCTGTCCGTCCTAAGGGCGGTGGACACGTGTGAGCTGCTTGAACAACATTGCTAAATCAGACGCACCCAGCTACGCTTTACTGCTGGCTTCGCCATTTGCTTTCCTTAATTGGGAAAAAAATACCTGCTCTCCAAGAGTTATAATAACTCTGCTACCCTCACGTTCTGTGACACATAAGCAGGGACACAGCACAGTTATTAAACTTAGATAATTCATTCACTAGAGGCAGTGGGGCCTTTCGTTTTCCAAAAAGGGCAAAAATTATATTTGGCCTGCAGTCTTGCGCCAATTTATTTCCTGCCTGTGAAATCAAATCACTGGTAATACAGCATGCTGAGGGGTAGGGGTAGGCCTAGAGGACGTGGACGCGGCCGAGGACGCGGAGGGCCAAGTCAGGGTGTGGGCACAGCCCGAGCTCCTGATCCCGGTGTGTCGCAGCCGACTGCTGCGCGATTAGGAGAGAGGCACGTTTCTGGCGTCCCCACATTCATCGCCCAATTAATGGGTCCACGCGGGAGACGGTTATTAGAAAATGAGCAGTGTGAGCAGGTCCTGTCCTGGATGGCAGAAAGTGCTTCGAGCAACCTATCGTCTACCCGCAGTTCTGCACCGTCCACTGCTGCCAATCCGAATCCTCTGTCTGCTGCTCCTCCTTCCTCCCAGCCTCCTCACTCCACTACAATAACACCTGCTCAGGAGCGGGAACACTCCCAGGAACTGTTCTCGGGCCCCTGCTTAGATTGGGCAGCAGCGGTTCCTCTCCCACCAGAGGAGTTTATCGTCACTGATGCCCAACCATTCGAAAGTTCCCGGGGTCCGGGGGAAGAGGCTGGGGACTTCCGCCAACTGTCTCAACAACTTTCTGTGGGTGAGGAGGACGATGACGATCAGACACAGTTGTCTTGCAGTGAGGTAGTAGTAAGGGCAGTAAGTCCCAGGGAGCAGCGCACAGAGGATTCGGAGGAAGAGCAGCAGGACGATGAGGTGACTGACCCCACCTGGTGTGCAACGCTTACTCAGGAGGACAGGTCTTCAGAGGGGGAGTCAAGGGCATCAGCAGGGCAGGTTGCAAGAGGCAGTGCAGTGGCCAGGGGTAGAGGCAGGGCCAGACCGAATAATCCACCAAGTGTTTCCCAAAGCGCCCCCTCGCGCCATGCCACCCTGCGGAGGCCGAGGTGCTCTAAGGTCTGGCAGTTTTTCACAGAGACGCCTGACGACCGACGAACAGTGGTGTGCAACCTTTGTCGCGCAAAGCTCAGCCGGGGAGCCAACACCAACAGCCTCACCACCACCACCATGCGCAGACATATGATGGCCAAGCACCCCGCAAGGTGGGACGAAGGCCGTTCACCGCCTCCGGTTTGCACCCCTGCCTCTCCCCCTGTGCCCCAACCTGCCACTGAGATGCAACCCCCCTCTCAGGACACAGGCACTACCGCCTCATGGCCTGCACCCACACCCTCATCTCCGCTGTCCTCGGCCCCATCCAGCAGTGTAGTTCAGCGCACCGTTCAGCCGTCGCTTGCGCAAGTGTTCGAGCGCAAGCGCAAGTACGCCGCCACGCACCCGCACGCTCAAACGTTAACCGTCCGCATAGCAAAATTCATCAGCCTTGAGATGCTGCCGTATAGGGTTGTGGAAACTGAGTCCTTCAAAAGTATCATGGAGGCGGCGGCCCCGCGCTACTCAGTTCCCAGTCGCCACTACTTTTCCCGATGTGCCGTCCCAGCCCTGCACGACCACGTCTCCCGCAACATTGTGCGCGCCCTCACCAACGCGGTTACTGCCACGGTCCACTTAACTACGGACACGTGGACAAGCACAGGCGGGCAGGGCCACTACATCTCCCTGACGGCACATTGGGTGAATTTAGTGGAGGCTGGGACAGAGTCAGAGCCTGGGACCGCTCACGTCCTACCCACCCCCAGAATTGCGGGCCCCAGCTCGGTGGTGGTATCTGCGGAGGTGTATGCTTCCTCCACTAAAGCACCCTCCTCCTCCTCCTCCTCTGTCTCGCAATCAAGATGTGTTAGCAGCAGCATGTCGCCAGCAGTCGGTGTCGCGCGGTGTGGCAGCACAGCGGTGGGCAAGCGTGAGCAGGCCGTGCTGAAACTACTCAGCTTAGGCGATAAGAGGCACACGGCCCACGAACTGCTGCAGGGTCTGACACAGCAGACCGACCGCTGGCTTGCGCCGCTGAGCCTCCAACCGGGCATGGTCGTGTGTGACAACGGGCGTAACCTGGTGGCGGCTCTGCAGCTTGGCAGCCTCACGCACGTGCCATGCCTGGCCCACGTCTTTAATTTGGTGGTTCAGCGCTTTCTGAAAAGCTACCCACGCTTGTCAGACCTGCTCGTAAAGGCGCGCCGGCTCTGCGCACATTTCCGCAAGTCCCACACGGACGCTGCCACCCTGCGCACCCTGCAACATCACTTTAAGCTGCCAGTGCACCGACTGCTGTGCGACGTGCCCACACGGTGGAACTCTACGCTCCACATGTTGGCCAGGCTCTATGAACAACGTAGAGCTATAGTCGAATACCAACTCCAACATGGGCGGCGCAGTGGGAGTCAGCCTCCTCAATTCCTTTCAGAAGAGTGGGCCTGGTTGGCAGACATCTGCCATGTCCTTGGTAATTTTGAGGAGTCTACCCAGGTGGTGAGCAGCGATGCTACAATCATTAGCGTCACCATTCCTCTGCTATGCATCTTGAGAAATTCCCTGCAAACCATAAAGGCAGCTGCTTTGCGCTCGGAAACGGGGGCGGGGGAAGACAGTATGCCGCTGGATAGTCAGGGCACCCTCCTGTCTATTTCTCAGCGCATACAGGAGGAGGAGGAGGAGCATGAGGAGGATGAGGAGGAGGGGGAAGAGACAGCTTGGGCCGCTGCTGACGGTACACCGGCTGATTGCCTGTCATCCTTTCAGCGTGTATGGCCTGAGGAGGAGGAGGAGGAGGAGGATCCTGAAAGTGATCTTCCTAGTGAGGACAGCCATGTGTTGCGTACTGGTACCCTGGCACACATGGCTGACTTCATGTTAGGATGCCTTTCTCGTGACCCTCGCGTTGCACGCATTCTGGCCACGACGGATTACTGGGTGTACACACTGCTCGATCCACGGTATAAGGAGAACCTGCCCACTCTGATTCCCGAAGAGGAAAGGGGTTCGAGAGTGTTGCTATACCACAGGACCCTTGCGGACAAGCTGATGGTCAAATTCCCAGCCGACAGCGCTAGTGGCAGAAGGCGCAGTACCGAGGGCAAGGTAGCAGGGGATGTGCGTAGATCGAGCAGCATGTACATCCCAGGCAGTGCAACAGTCTTTAAGGGCCTGGCCAGCTTTATGGCTCCCCACCAAGACTGTGTCACCGCTCCCCAGTCACGGCTGAGTCGGCAGGAGCACTGTAAAAGGATGGTGAGGGAGTACGTAGCGGATCGCACGACCATCCTTGGTGACGCCTCTGCCCCCTACAACTACTGGGTGTCGAAGCTGGACACGTGGCCTGAACTAGCCCTGTATGCCCTTGAGGTGCTTGCTTGTCCTGCGGCTAGCGTCTTGTCGGAAAGGGTGTTTAGTGCGGCTGGGGGAATCATCACAGATAAGCGTAGCCGCTTGTCAACCGACAGTGCCGACAGGCTAACACTCATCAAGATGAACAAAGGCTGGATTTCCCCAGACTTCTGTTCTCCACCAGCGGACAGCAGCGATACATAAGCAATACGTAGGCTGCACCCACGGATGGAAGCTACGTTCTCTCTCACCATCCAAAACGGGGACATTTCTGCTTCATCAATCTGTGTCTAATATTCCTCCTCCTCCTCCTCCTGCTCCTCCTCCTGAAACCTCACGTAATCACGCTGAACGGGCAATTTTTCTTAGGGCCACAAGGCTCACTCAAATAATTTTTCAGAACAATTTTTATAAGTTTCAATTAGCTTAAAAGCGTTGGAACTTTAACTTGAACCAATTTTTCGTTACACTGGGCTGCCTCCAGGCCTAGTTACCACTTAAGCCACATTAACCAAAGCGATTCACCTGCCATCTTGGTTGGGCATGGCCAATTTTTACTGAGGTACATTAGTACTGTTGGTACACCAATTTTTTGGGGCCCTCACCTACAGTGTAATCATAGTAATTTCTATGTTCTTCGCCTGCACTCATGGTACAGAAAGGTGTGTGGGGTTGGCCTACACTTTAGCTACATAAATGTCACTTGTGCCTTGGCTATACTAAGGCTACTGAAATGGAACTAAGACTGCGCTCCCGCTATACTGCTGCTTCAGAATTGTTACTGGGGCCTGTCTTGAGTGCTACTATTGCTTACATGGAACGAAGACTGCGTTCCCGCTATACTGCTGCTTCGGAATTGTTACTGGGGCCTGTCTTGAGTGCTACTATTGCTTACATGGAACGAAGACTGCGCTCCCGCTATACTGCTGCTTCAGAATTGTTACTGGGGCCTGTCTTGAGTGCTACTATTGCTTACATGGAACGAAGACTGCGCTCCCGCTATACTGCTGCTTCAGAATTGTTACTGGGGCCTGTCTTGAGTGCTACTATTGCTTACATGGAACGAAGACTGCGCTCCCGCTATACTGCTGCTTCAGAATTGTTACTGGGGCCTGTCTTGAGTGCTACTATTGCTGACATGGAACGGACACGTGGAGAGGACACGTAGTGCCTCAAAAACATCCCCCTCCTCCTCCAACAGGGAAAACATTGTTGGCAAATGCCTTTGCATTGGTTCGTCTGGTGGCAGTCCAAGAATTTCACCTTTACCGACACTACAAGAGAGCCCCCCCACCATCCCCCCGCCACGGCCCACTTAATCCTGGCCACATTCCGAAAACCAACAAAATACAACCGTGCTACTAGGTCCGCAGTCACCACCACATTACCACCAACGCGGTTACTGTTAAGGTGCATATAACCACGGACACGTGGAGAGGACACGTAGTGCCTCAAAAACATCCCCCTCCTCCTCCAACAGGGAAAACATTGTTGGCAAATGCCTTTGCATTGGTTCGTCTGGTGGCAGTCCAAGAATTTCACCTTTACCGACACTACAAGAGAGCCCCCCCACCATCCCCCCGCCACGGCCCACTTAATCCTGGCCACATTCCGAAAACCAACAAAATACAACCGTGCTACTAGGTCCGCAGTCACCACCACATTACCACCAACGCGGTTACTGTTAAGGTGCATATAACCACGGACACGTGGAGAGGACACGTAGTGCCTCAAAAACATCCCCCTCCTCCTCCAACAGGGAAAACATTGTTGGCAAATGCCTTTGCATTGGTTCGTCTGGTGGCAGTCCAAGAATTTCACCTTTACCGACACTACAAGAGAGCCCCCCCACCATCCCCCCGCCACGGCCCACTTAATCCTGGCCACATTCCGAAAACCAACAAAATACAACCGTGCTACTAGGTCCGCAGTCACCACCACATTACCACCAACGCGGTTACTGTTAAGGTGCATATTACCAGTCTGACTGGGGCATGCAGACACCTTGACAGAATGAATAGTGTGTGGCACATAGGTTCCCCATTGCTATGCCCAGGTGTGCAGCTCCTGATGGCGGTGGCACAGGATTATATTTCTCATTGCTTCTGTACAGCATTGTGGGCTATCGCCCCGCCCCTATTAAAGAGGGTCGCTACCTAGCCGTGCCAACCCTGTGCAGTGTGTGCCTGCGGTCCCTCGTCGTGGCAGACGCACTTCTAAATAGACATGAGGGTGGTGTGGCATGAGGGCAGCTGAAGGCTGCGCAAGGACAGTTTGGTGTGCGCTGTGGGGGGGAGGGGGTGCGGTTGGGCAGCATGTAACCCAGGAGAAGTGTCAGTGGTGTGTCATGCAGGCAGTGATTGTGCTTTGTTGGAGGTAGTGTGGTGCTTAGCAAAGGTATGCCATGCTAATGAGGGCTTTTCAGAAGTAAAAGTTGTTGGGGGGGGGGCCCACTCTTGCCGCTATTGTGGCTTAATAGTGGGACCTGTGAACTTGAGATGCAGCCCAACATGTAGCCCCTCGCCTGCCCTATCCGTCACTGTGTCATTCCCATCACTTTCCTGAATTGCCCAGATTTTCACACATGAAAACCTTAGCGAGCATCGGCGAAATACAAAAATGTTCTGGTCGCCCATTGACTTCAATGGGGTTCGTTGTTCGAAACGAACCCTCGAGCATCACGGGAAGTTCGTTCCGAATAACGAACACCCGAACATTTTGGTGTTCGCTCATCTCTATTGGATAAGCAAAACCTTTACGGAGTTATGCTATGTCAAAGTGAACAATGTCAGATTTCCAAAATTTGGTCTGGTCATTAAGGCGCAAACAGGCTCGGTCACTAAGGGGTTGAGCTATAAATTTATTGTGTTAAAACAATTTTTGCATTTCTAAAACAGCATTGTGATTGTTTCACTCACATAACATACAGTTTAAATTTTGTCATTTGAATAATATGTAATTTTGCATACTATTTTCTGGCTGTAGACGATGGACTTTTTGATGTGTTTAGGATGGGAACTGTCTCATCTGATGTATGTAATGATGGACTTATCCCTGCAATGTAAGGAGCTGCAAGACCTGCCCACATGTACTGACAATGAACAGGATACAAATGAATCTCGGAGGTGAGTTCTTACATCAGTATAGATTATGAGATATGAGAAACCCAGAGCAGAGGTAACACGCTAGCCTGCTGTCCCCCTATCAATTTAGAGACCTTAAAACTTTCACATTCTGTGTCACTGGACTGATTAAGTATTTACTGTTATCCCTTTCTGGTATTTACCTAAGTACTATTAATCACACCATGTCTGTGCCCTCTTACCCTGAACTGGAATTCGCTTCAAGTGCAAGTTAAACACACAATGTTTATGCCCTCCCATGTGATCATGTGTTTATGTATTTATATATAAATGCATCTTTAGATCTGTTCCATTATCCCTAAGGAAGAACCCTGAGTAAGTTGGAAAACTCACTATAACATCATGTATTTTTGTTAGTCATTAAAAAGGTATTATATCTACAAGATTACTTTTTTCTCTTACTGAGAACAATCACTCTACTGGCTAACACAGTACTAAACATTTTTCGTTTTTCCTTAAAGGGGTTATCTCACGCCGAAACGGGTTGTTTTTTTTTTCAATAGGCCCCCGTTCGGCGCGAGACAAACCCAAGGGATGGGTTAAAAAAATATATATATATATTACTTACCCAAATCCCTGCTCTGCGGCGACTTCTTTCTTACCTTACCAAGATGGCCGCCGGGATCTTCACCCACGATGCACCGCGGGTCTTCTCCCATGGTGCACCGTGGGCTCTGTGCGGCCCATTGCCGATTCCAGCCTCCTGATTGGCTGGAATCAGCACACGTGATGGGGCGGAGCTACGATGACAACGCGGGACCAGCTCTCCGGCACGAGCGGCCCCATTCACCACGGAGAAGACCGCAGAGCGCAAGCGCATCTAAAAACGCCAGAAGACAGCGAAATTAGACGGATCCATGGCGACGGGGACGCTAGCAACGGAGCAGGTAAGTGAATAACTTCTGTATGGCTCATAATTAATGCACGATGTATATTACAAAGTGCATTAATATGGCCATACAGAAGTGCTGAACCCCACTTGATTTCACGAGACAACCCCTTTAATGGATTGTTTCTCAACAGATACAATGTTGTGGGGGAGGTTTTTCAATGCAGATTCCCACTCTATTTCAATGTTACTATTGACATGAGGCAACACATTACACATTCTTTCTAAACTGAAGATCTGGTTCCTGGGCTAATATAACTTTTTCACTACCCACGTACGTCAGCCCATTGAGTATTCCACACAAAAGCCTAGGTCAGAATCTGTGTAGAGTAGGTCAGAATTTCTGTGGGAGTAGCCAAAATTGCTTACAAATTATCTACATTCTTATTGTGGTCTAGAATTGCAAATTGTATATGCACTACCATAGCGTAATAATAGAAATACACTGGTTTGCGCCTATTTGAGGGCACTACTATGAAAAATCTTTATTTCACCAGTGTGGCAAAAGTATGACAGCTCGCAAATATCCTCGAGTAGCACACTTTTTTTTAATGATTTTTCTCAGCTGCTCATCAACTAATGATTTCTGGTCTTTTGTCAACAGTGCATGTTTGCATTGGTTTAACTCATTTTCTGATTCCCACTGATACTCATTTAACCCTTTCCAATCCACTGTCTGACGTCTGAAGACATTATGATTTAAGGCTGTACAGCTCCAATGCTGGAAGACACCCATCAGGGTTCTCTTACTGTATATTGCCAGCCTCTCTGCTGTCGGAGCCTATCCAGCGTGTCACCTCATGCAGTACTGGCTTTAGCCAGCATATAGCGCTGTTGTATAACAGCAGAAAAAGAGTAAGTCCCCTAGGAAAACCCGGATACAAATTGGATTGGAAAGGGTTAAGACATAGTGTGTAAGTGATGTCCACTGCTGTACTGAGAGGTTGGCATCTTTGTGACAATTACATGAACATCACCACAGATAGTTTTTAATCTGGGTTACCCACTGTTCCCATTGTTAGCATGAACTATGCTACAATGCAAACATACAGTAAATCTCTCTACAAATCACAAAAACTCTGTTAATGTGTCCACTGTTCAAAAAAAACAAACTGCGGCTCAAGATCACTTAAATGTCCTACAGTGCTTCTTGGAAAATGTTTTATGAACAGATGAGACAAAAGTTGAACGTTTTAGCACTAATATAAAACGATACGTTTGGGGCGTGGCCTGGCCTGGCCATGGCGGAGTGAACACGCTCTTCTTTGAGCTCCCGTCCCTGGAGGTGCCCTCAGCCTGCCACGGCACATATTTCATACCCACTTTGAGCCACCATGGGCAGCAATAGAAAGAGCCGCACACAGCGGCGCAGGGAGCACAGACGGGGAATCCTGCCGGCCGGGGAATTGATATTTTCCTCCTCGGAGGGCAGCGGCCAGGTCCCGTCCGAGGAGAGGTGAAAGATGGCGCCGCCAGCGGGCAGGAGAAGACACTGTTGGCAGGCAGCTCAGCAGTGGAGCGGTGTGATGCAGACTGGAGCCCCCCCCCCAGCTACTCACCGCTAGTGTTCTGGAGGATCACAGGGAGCCAGTCACCTTCCCCTGCAGCGGGCCCGACAGTGGAGAGAAGCAAGATGGCACCGGTAGCACACAGGATGAGACACTGCTGACAAGCAGTGCATCGGGGGAGCAGCACGCTGTGAACCGGAGTTCCCCTCATCTCACTGCCAACCCTCTGGAGAACTGCAAAGTTGCCGTGGACTGCAGCCAGCGGGCAGGTACCAGTGAAGGTTCTTCCAGTGCTCCTGAGCACAGCCCCACGTGGCAGGCTGCAGCCACAGCACAGGAGCATGATGAATGGACTCATGGAGTCCCCAGGCAGGAGAGACCAGGTAGGAAGGTGGGGGAAATGAGGGAACCCCTATGCAGCCACCCAGAGGGGGCTCACGCCCTGGTCACAGAGCAACCTTCCACCAGCCCACCCCAGAATTGCCTGTGGCAACCGGCCCAGGAGGACTACCACCTCACAAGCTGTGCATACTAGCCCCCTGGCAGCTATCTCACAGGCGGCCCAAGCTCAGCCTGCCTGACCAAGTCTGGGGCATTTCTCACCCCCCTCCAATTCAGCTGCGGACACCTCAAAACACCTGCAGGAGGTCCAGTCTTTATATACGCCCACCTTTCTTCCGGATGCAGCTGCGCGAAATGGCCGGAGCCCGGAGATGCAGCAGGAAGAGGCGCAGCCATCAAGTGGGTCATGGGAATCCCCTGCTCCTTCATCTCAATACGGGGTTGGACTCATACAATATCTGAGTTCCGTAAATTGTGAGCGCAGCTGCAGTCTATTCCTACTAGAGAGGACATGGAGGCCTATATTTCACGCCTGGAATCTGCGTACAAGTCAGAAATTTGCTGTGTCCATCAGGATGTTCATCACTTTGGTGAGAGGGTCTCGATAACGGAGGGTGCCATTTTATCCCTCGCCAATAAAATTGAACACCATGAATCGGCTCTGGCCACCATATTTCACCAGTTACAGTATTTAATGGATTCCATTGACGATGTGGAAAACCGTGGGTGTAGGAACAATATCCGTATCAGAGGTCTCAGTGAAACTATACAACCCCCCCCCCCCCCCCAGTTGGAAGAAACTGTGCCACACAAAGTTTAATGACATACAAAGCCCCCCCCCCCCCCTCCCCAGACGCTCCTTTGGAACTTGACAGATGTCATAGGGCCCTCAGCCCTTGTTCAGAGACCCAGACCACCCGCGCGATGTTGTCTGTAGGGTCCACCAGTTCCAGCTGAAGGAAGCTGTCATGAGGGGAGCTCGGGAGCGACGGGCAATACAGCACGAGGGGTCTTAGCTTCAGATCTTGCCCGACCTTTCCAGATTCACCCTGGCCAAGAGGAGAGCTCTTTGTTCATTGCTGGAGGAATTTCGCCGTCGTGACATGGCCTACAGCTGGGGATTCCCCTTTCACCTGCAGGTTCGCCACAGAGGGGCCATGAGAGAGCTGAGACATCCCAGTGAAGCTCAGGTCTTCTGTGACGCGCTCGGCCACCCTGTGATTGACATCTTGGACTGGCCAACTCTACCCACTTTGCCCACCAATGATCGCCCTCAAATGCCACACAGGGGGCCCTGAAGAGGACGTCGCCGCCGGGAGGTTCAAGGTGCTGTTCAGTCCCCGCCAGACTCTCCATGTGACTGATCGACACAGGTTAAAGGAACTCTGCCTATACATAATGATCTAGTGGGATTTATAAAAGGTCGGGAAGCTAGAGACATGCCAATAAGACCCTCCTGCTGATTAGCCAAGCCAAGCCACTGTTGCAGCCGTTTTGTCTCTCGGTGGACGCAGAGAAGGCCTTCGATCGTGTTAGCTGGGACTTTCTACGTTCCTCCCTGATGTGGTTGGGGTTGGGGCCCAAGTTTCTGAGCTGTATTTTTGCACTGTATCGGAACCTGTCAGCACAAATTCGTGTGAACGGCCTACTGTCTGACCCGGTACCTATCAGGAACCAGATGAGACAGGGTTGCCTGTTGTCCCCCCTTCCCTATGCCATTGCTATGGAGCATTTGGCTGTGGCACTGCAAAATAATCCCAATGTACACAGCTTGCAGATCGGGACCAGGACTTGCAAGGCTGCCCTATACACAGACGACCTTTTAATGTTTATCTCCCAACCACGCATTTTATTTCCAGCGATTCTCGAGGAGTTTTCTAAATTTGGGCATCTAAGTAATTTCAAAGTAAACTTCCACAAATCCGAAGTCATTAATATCTTCCTCCTGGCTGGTGAGGTGGCTCTCTTAGCTGACCAATTTGAATTTAAATGGAGAGCAACGTCCATCCTATACCTACGGGCACACATTGCAGCAGGTGTTTCATCCCTATACCATATTAACTATGTTCCTCTACTGGAGAAAGTGACACGTGACCTAGACGGGTATACCACTACACAATTGAGTTGGATTGGGTGGGTAAATGTCTTAAAAATGGATGTGGCCACAAAATTCTTATACCTATTCCACACTCCTGTACAGTTCTTTAAACTAGTCCAATTGCTGTTTCATAGATTTGTGGTGGGGGGGGTGGTCGGAATAGTCATATCAGCTATCGGACCATGTCTCGCACAAAGTCAAGGGGGTGAGTGGGTCTACCTGACCTTAAAATCTATTACTCAGCCATGGTCCCCACTAGACTACTTCACTGGAATCATCATGCCGGCTCAAAACAATGGGTGGATCTGGAGAAGGCGCTGGTGTGGCCTCATGTACACCTGCTGCCATGGATCCCTTCAGAAGATAGGCCTGTGGCTCTTACCCATACACCATTGACCATGAACTGTCTGGACGTGTGGGATAGGTTGATGGCTAGAGGAGATATTGTGACTCTTAGAATGGCTTTAGCCCCCTTATTCCACAATCCCGCATTTCCCCCAGGTAAAGAGAAACAGAGCTTCCTGTGTGTGAGAGAGGAGGAGGACATACAGTGCTGTCAGATGGCCGACTCTAGGGGTCTTCCATCATTTAATGATTTACAGGCATCTCGACCAGATCTGAAGCTACAGTGGCTGGAATATCTCCAGTTGTCCTCCTTCTGGAGGGCACGG
This sequence comes from Eleutherodactylus coqui, assembly GCF_035609145.1. Taxonomy (NCBI): domain Eukaryota; kingdom Metazoa; phylum Chordata; class Amphibia; order Anura; family Eleutherodactylidae; genus Eleutherodactylus; species Eleutherodactylus coqui. The sequence goes on from NC_089837.1 coordinate 402,971,913, forward strand.
ATGTGGTCGTGTCGCTTCCGGGATCCCACTGAACCCATTAAAAATTTGTTTCTTCAAACTAGCCCCCCTGCACGGGTCCTCTCCAGGATTTACGGTATCATACTAGGCATACTAGGGGAGCTCACCCAGGGTCTCCCACAATACACCAAGGGATGGGATAGGGACTTTTCCCTGGAACTACAGGACTCTGATTGTGAGAGAGCATTCACGTTTGCTCACAAATTACCCCTGGCCTGTGTGGCAAAGAAGAAAAACTTTAAGCTCCTCTCAAGGTTGTACAGATGTCCAGACCTGATTCACCGCATATTCCCTTCAGTGCCAGATTCCTGCTGGAGATGTGGGTCTGGGCGTGGCACCGTGCTGCACATTTGGTGGGAGTGTCCGCTTATTCAGCCTTTCTGGAGGAAGGTTTTCGAGCTGTTTGAGGGTATGTCTCGTAGCATGGTGGAGGTCACCCTGCAATTGGTGCTGCTCTCTGTTATCCCTGGTGCTTTCGCCGTGATTAAAAAGGTTCTCATGCGTCATTTCCTCACTGCAGCCAGGGCTGTTATCCCACGCCATTGGCGAAGCAACGTCACTCCTTTGATCCTCGAATTTATCCAAGAGCTGAATCCAAGAGCTGAATCAGCTAATGTACATGGAGGAGCTTGGAGATGAGGACTCGGGTGTCGCGAGCTTGAGTAGACGCGCCTGGTCAATATGGAACGAATTTCGTGACTCATCTGAGTTTCAGAATATCATGGGATGGTGAGGGGGACGGGTCGTACCAGGGTTTTCATGAGGTTAGGGAGCGGGCTCGATATCAGGACTATTACCTGGCTGGTCTCGTGCGGCCATACACCTATTTTACTTGCCATTGAACGGTCTTTTTCCCTCTCTATCTGAGGCCCCTTCTCTTTATCCCCCACTCTTCTTTCTGTCTTTGTCCCAGGTTTTTCCGTTCCAGTTTTTCCTAGTATTTTTTGTTTTTAATGTCTCTATAGACCCAGTTGTTCAAAAATTGGATTTTTACGTCGATAAGGGCCAACTATTTCAGTGGGCCTAGCTCTCGAATGATCCACGGTTTAAGTATAACTACTGAAGAGGTGCTTGTTAGGCACTTAGCATTTGGGAATCATGGCAAATATTGATATGACTTGTCATTTTCCTAGTTTCTATACTAATGCAGCGGTCCGGCGATACTAGCTATTAGTTACGTTTTTCCTTTTTTTTTTGTTTGCTATTACTGTGAAAAATTTTACAGAAGATCTAATGAAAACATATTAAACATAAAATGATACGTTTGGAGGGGGAGGGAAGAGACATGAGTATCAAAACCTCATCCCAACTATGAAGTTCGTTTGAGGCTGCTTTGCGGTCTCAGGGCCTGGACACCTTGTGATTATTGAACACTGAATTCTAAGGTGTATAATTTTGCAGGCGAATGTAAGGACAACAGTTTATGATCTCAAGATGAAAACATGGGTGATACAATAAGAAAAATGGCTCTAAGCACACAAGAAAATCGACCAAAAAATGCTTATAAAAGAAGATTTGTGTTTTGGAGTGACCAAGTTTTGACCTTAATCCTAATTAGCTGCTGTGGCCTGACCTGAAGAGGGCCATGTATGCAAGACATCCCAGAAATACTGATGAAGTAAAGCACATTTACAGGGAGGAATGGTCCAAAATTCCTGTTGTATAAATCTTATTTGCAGCTACAGGAAACATTTGGCGGAGGCAATTACTGCTAAAGAGGGATCTACAGGTTATTAAATTCAAGAGCTCATTTACTTTTATTCCCGTCCTGTGGATGTTTATTCAATGTGCTCGATAAAAGTCATGAATGGCACAACAGTTTGTGTATCATTACTTTAGTTAGATGGTGTTGTCTATAATTGTGACTTCAATAAAAATCAGATCACATTTTATTAGTAATCAATGCAAAAATCCAGGTAATTCCAAAGGGGTCATATACTTTTTCTTGAAACTGCATGCTTGTATCTGTTGTTGTTGTACCTGAGTTCATCACAAGTGCTAATGCATTACAATTTATTATATCTGTGTATTTGGCCCTTTATGTAAGATCAATAAAGTCTGCTAAATATCTCATTGTATACGTGGTTTCCTGAATGTTCAAGGGTTACTATATTGATTTGTACATTCTGGCACCTTTTCTCCTTGGTCATATCCTGAGCATTCCGATGATCTTACATGCATGGTTGTATTTGTACTTATTTTAACAGTAATTAGGACACCAGTTTCACTTTCTGAACTTTCAGCACACTTGATATCTCGCCATGTAGATGAGTGAGGCAAATAAAAGGTTTAGTTATTAATATGCTGTTAAATGTAATATCACTAATGGTCGCTTATCTAAACATATGCTAACTTCAAAAATAACCCCTTCTTATTATATACTTTGAAATGTTTCTGTATTCAATGGCAGCATGCAGTACATTCTTCATTAACTGCTAAAAAGTAAAACAATGGTGTTATTCTCTGGTTTCTCCATAAACAGACAGCAATAATATCCACAGGTACACTCTTTCAGAAGAAATATGAGAGAAATCCAGGTGTCTTTTATGTTGAAACAACTTTATTAAGATGATAAACTTTTGAAAGTGTGGCCACGGGCTAAAAAAGACTAAATCTTAGCACAAAGAACCTCTGATCTGTCTTTGAAATATGAAGGTCTGTACTGTAAGAAGCCAATATATCAATATAACTACAAGATATTCCTATTTGCTTAGAACTTGGATTGTTTTTGAAATGTTAAAACAATGCCAAGAGCATCCCTATAATGGCATATTGCAGATTTGTTTAAGAGGAGTATACCAGTGATAGCATATCACTAGGTGGAGTCAAGAAGAATAGCTGCTGGCTGAATGAGTGTTCAGAAGACAACTCACTCAGGTGTATAGCCTGCTTACGTGACATTTCCCTCCTTCCCACTTATCCAAGGCTGATTTCAATTAGAAGCTTGGATCCGATATGCTCTGAAATATGGAAGCCGAAGTCCTAAGAAAGGTGCCTGCTAGTCTAAAGTCCCAACTAAAGATGTCGTCTTGTTGCTGGTCAATGGGTTTGTTATAATTTGATCAAAATTTGATATGAGAGCAAACATGTGCACCAACATCAGCATGCAGGCAGCCATGCTGCCAAATGAGGGAGCCAATTACACCTGTGGCGGACACCGATGAGACAGCCACTCACACAACCTCCTATATAGAGGGGGTAGCTGCTTATGTATACTGCACAGAGTAGATACAAAGTGTCAGACCATCCTGATACATGCAGTGCACCATGGAAACAAGCAACCTATTAATGATGCCATAATAGTTTGGCGGGCTGCCCTGGACCTTAAAAAGTGAACCACATTGATATTGTGCTCCCCCAGCGTTTAAAGCTGTACTGTATGTGAATAATACATAATGAATGTGAGGTATTAGTTGGATTTTGACCAAAATACTTGAGCTCACAAGCCAATCATCAAGGATCCTCATGTTTTTTGAGTCCCTACACTAATATAAATGTATCACAAAGGGAGAAGTAAATATATGGCCGTTTTCAATGATTGTTGGTTTTTATATTTTGCTTTCTGTGATAAATTTGCTATTAGACGCTCAAATTTATATACATCTATATATATAAAATTGAATGTATGCGTGTCTGTGTGTCTGTCTGTCTGTCTGTGTGTTTGTCCTTTATGCGCTACTACACCATTCATCCGATCGCCATGAAACTTTGGGAAGTTGTTGAGTACACTCCTGGGAAGATTATAGGCATAGTAAAACTATCCTACGATAAATGGCGCGCGTGCGAGCATCGTCGACAGTTGCGCCCCAACATAGATCGTTTGATTTCCATCACTGCCACTAATTCTCTCACTTCGCGATGTCATAGAAACTTGAAATTTGGCATGAGCATTCATTATGTCATAAATAGGAAAAGTTAATAGGTCCCAACTCAATTATTCAATTCTAAGCGCCAAAGAATTAGCGTCCAAATTTTACGTACGGAATCTAATTCTCTTACTTCCCAATGTCATAGAAACGTGAAATTTGGAACGAGCATTGATTATGTCATAAATAGGAAAAGGTAATGAGTCCCAACCTGATTATTCAATTCTAAGCACCAAAGAATTAGCGTCCAAATTTTACGTACGGAATCTAATTCTCTTACTTTCCAATGTCATAGAAACTTGAAATTTGGCACGAGCATTGATTATGTCATAAATAAGAAAAGTTAGTGGGTCCCAACTCGATTATTCAATTCTATAGGAAAAAAAATTAGCGTCCAAATTTTACATACGGAATCTAATTTTCACACTTCCCAATGTCATAGAAACTTGAAATTTGGCACGAGCATTGATTATGACATAAATAGGAAACGTTCATGAGTCCCAACTCGATTATTCAATTCTAAGCGCAAAAGAATTAGCATCCAAATTTTACGTATGGAATCTAATTCTCTCACTTCCCGATGTAATTTGGCACAAGCATTGATTATGTCATAAATAGGAAAAGTTAATGGGTTCCAACTCGATTATTCAATTCTAAGCTCAAAAAAATTAGCGTCCAAATTTTACGTACGGAATCTAATTTTCTCACTTCCCAATGTAATAGAAACTTAAAATTTGGAACAAGCATTGATTATGTCATAAATAAGAAAAGATAATGGGTCCCAACTCGATTATTCAATTCTAAGCGCCAAAGAATTAGCGTCCAAATTTTACGTACGGAATCTAATTTTCTCACTTCCCAATGTCATAGAAACTTGAAATTTGGCACGAGCATTCATTATGTCATAAATAGGAAAAGCTTATGGGTCCCAACTCAATTATTCAATTCTAAGCGCCAAAGAATTAGCTTACAAATTTTACATACGGAATCTAATTCTCTCACTTTCCAATGTCATAGAAACTTGAAATTTGGCACAAGCATTGATTATGTCATAAATAGGAAAAGTTAATCGGTCCCAACTCGATTATTCAATTCTAAGCGCCAAAGAATTAGCATCCAAATTTTACGTACGGAATCTAATTCTCTCACTTTCCAATGTCATAGAAACCTGAAATTTGGCACAAGCATTGATTATGTCATAAATAGGGAAAGCTAATGGGTCCCAACTGGATTAATTAATTCTAAGCGCAAAAGAATTAGCATCCAAATTTTACGTATGGAATCTAATTTTCTCACTTCCCAATGTCATAGAAACTTGAAATTTGGCACGAGCATTGATTATGTCATAAATAGGAAAAGGTAATGAGTCCCAACCCGATTATTCAATTCTAAGCGCCAAAGAATTAGCGTCCAAATTTTATGTACGGAATCTAATTCTCTCACTTTCCAATGTCATAGAAACTTGAAATTTGGCATGAGCATTGATTATGTCATAAATAGGAAAAGCTAATGGGTCCCAACTCAATTATTCAATTCTAAGCGCCAAACAATTAGTGTCCAAATTTTAAGTACGGAATCTAATTCTCTCACTTTCCAATGTCATAGAAACTTGAAATTTGGCATGAGCATTGATTATGTCATAAATAGGAAAAGCTAGTGGGTCCCAACTCAATTATTCAATTATGAGCGCCAAAGAATTAGCGTCCAAATTTTACGTACGGAATCTAATTCTCTCACTTTCCAATGTCATAGAAACTTAAAATTTGGAACAAGCATTGATTATGTCATAAATAAGAAAAGATAATGGGTCCCAACTCGATTATTCAATTCTAAGCGCCAAAGAATTAGCATCCAAATTTTACGTACGGAATCTAATTCTCTCACTTTCCAATGTCATAGAAACCTGAAATTTGGCACAAGCATTGATTATGTCATAAATAGGGAAAGCTAATGGGTCCCAACTGGATTAATTAATTCTAAGCGCCAAAGAATTAGCATCCAAATTTTACGTATGGAATCTAATTTTCTCACTTCCCAATGTCATAGAAACTTGAAATTTGGCACGAGCATTGATTATGTCATAAATAGGAAAAGGTAATGAGTCCCAACCCGATTATTCAATTCTAAGCGCCAAAGAATTAGCGTCCAAATTTTATGTATGGAATCTAATTCTCTCACTTTCCAATGTCATAGAAACTTGAAATTTGGCATGAGCATTGATTATGTCATAAATAGGAAAAGCTAATGGGTCCCAACTCAATTATTCAATTATGAGCGCCAAAGAATTAGCGTCCAAATTTTAAGTACGGAATCTAATTCTCTCACTTTCCAATGTCATAGAAACTTGAAATTTGGAACAAGCATTGATTATGTCATAAATAGGAAAAGTTAATGGGTCCCAACTCGATTATTCAATTCTATGCGCAAAAGAATTAGCGTCCAAATTTTACGTACGGAATCTAATTTTCTCGCTTCCCAATGTCATAGAAACTTGAAATTTGGCATAAGCATTGATTATGTCATAAATAGGAAAAGTTCATGGTTCCCAACTCAATTCTTCAATTCTAAGCGCAAAAAAATTAGCGTCCAAATTTTACGTACAAAATCTAATTCTCTCACTTCCCAATGTAATAGAAACTTAAAATTTGGCACGAACATTCATTATGCCTAAATAGGAAAAGCTAATGGGTCCCAACTCGATTATTCAATTCTAAGCGCCAAACAATTAGCGTCCAAATTTTAAGTACGGAATTTGATTTTCTCACTTCCCGATGTCATAGAAACATGATATTTGGCACGAGCATTCATTATGCCTAAATAGGAAAAGCTAATGGGTCCCAACTCGATTATTCTATTCTAAGCGCAAAAGAATTAGTGTCCAAATTTTACGTACGGAATCTAATTATCTCGATTCCCAATGTCATAGAAACTTGAAATTTGGCATGAGCATTGATTATGTCATAAATAGGAAAAGTTAATGGGTCCCAATTCGATAATTCAATTCTAAGCGCCAAAGAATTAGCGTCCAAATTATACGTATGGAATCTAATTCTCTCACTTCCCGATGTAATTTGGCACGAGCATTGATTAGGTTATAAATAGCAAAAGTTAAAGGGTCCCAACTCAATTATTCAATTCTAAGCGCAAAAAAATTAGAGTCCAAATTTTACGTATAAAATCTAATTCTCTCACTTCCCAATGTAATAGAAACTTAAAATTTGGCGCGAGCATTCATTATGCCTACATAGGAAAAGCTAATGGGTCCCAACTCGATTATTCAATTCTAAGCGCCAAACAATTAGTGTCCAAATTTTAAGTACGGAATTTGATTTTCTCACTTCCCGATGTCATAGAAACATGAAATTTGGCACGAGCATTGATTTTGTCATAAATAGGAAAAGTTAGTGGGGCCCAACTCGATTATTCAATTCTAAATGCAAAAGAATTAGCATCCAAATTTTACGTACGGAATCTAATTCTCTTACTTTCCAATGTCATCTATATATATATATAAATGAATGACTGTCTGTCTGTTCTTTATGCATTACTACACCATTCATCCAATCACCATGAAACTTTGGAAAGTTGTTGAGTACACTCCTGGGAAGATTACTGGTATAGTACAACTATCCTACGATAGGTGGCGTGCGTGCGAGCATCATCGACAGTTATGCTCCCCAGACAAAGATCGTTTGATTTCCATCTCAAGCACGAAAGCAAAAAGCATTACGAGTAGAGATGAGCGAACGTACTCGTCCGAGCTTGATGCTCGGGCGAATATTAGGGTGTTCGGGATGCTCGTTACTCTTAACGAGCACCACGCGGTGTTCGGGTTACTTTCACTTTCCTCTCTGAGACGTTAACGCGCTTTTCTGGCCAATTGAAAGACAGGGAAGGCATTACAACTTCCCCCTGTGACGTTCAAGCCCTATACCACCCCCCTGCTGTGAGTGGCTGGCGAGATCAGATGTCACCCGAGTATAAAAATTGGCCCCTCCCGCGGCTCGCCTCAGATGCCTTGTGAGTTAGCTGAGGGAAAGTGCTGTTGCGTTGGAGCAGCTGTAGGGAGTGTTAGGAGTGAGTGTAGGCTTCAAGAACCCCAACGGTCCTTCTCAGGGCCACATCTATCCGTGTGCAGTACTGTGGAGGCTGCTGTTAGCAGTGTTGCACAATGATTTTTTTTTCAAAATCGTCTGTCTGCAGAGCATTGCGCCCTGCAGTAATAGTCCAGGGACAGAAGTGGTGGTTAGGCAGGGAGAGTGTTAGGAGTGAGTGTAGGCTTCAAGAACCCCAACGGTCCTTCTTAGGGCCACATTTAACCGTGTGCAGTACTGTGCAGGCTGCTGTTAGCAGTGTTGCATATATATTTTTTTCAAAATCGGCTGTGCAGAGCATTGCGCCCTGCAGTAATACTACAGGGACAGAATTGTGTAGGCAGGGCCAGAAGACATATATTATTGATTGAATATAGTCAGTGGGCCTTCCCTTTAAAAAAAAAGGGAAAAATTGTATTTGTCCTGCAGGCTTGCGCCAATTTATTTCCTGCCTGGGAAAAATCAACGCTCTGCTGCACTTCATATAACACTGCAGTTCTGTGGAACACATTTCTTATCTGATTGAATATAGTCAGTGGGCCTTCCCTTTAAAAAAAAAAGGAAAAATACTATTTGTCCTGCAGGCTTGCGCCAATTTATTTCCTGCCTGGGAAAAATCACCGCTCTGCTGCACTTCATATAACACTGCAGTTCTGTGGAACACATTTCTTATCTGATTGAATATAGTCAGTGGGCCTTCCCTTTAAAAAAAAAGGGAAAAATTCTATTTGTCCTGCAGGCTTGCGCCAATTTATTTCCTGCCTGGGAAAAATCACCGCTCTGCTGCACTTCATATAACACTGCAGTTCTGTGGAACACATTTCTTATCTGATTGAATATAGTCAGTGGGCCTTCCCTTTAAAAAAAAAGGGAAAAATTCTATTTGTCCTGCAGGCTTGCGCCAATTTATTTCCTGCCTGGGAAAAATCACCGCTCTGCTGCACTTCATATAACACTGCATTTCTGTGGAACACATTTCTTATCTGATTGAATATAGTCAGTGGGCCTTCCCTTTAAAAAAAAAGGGAAAAATTGTATTTGTCCTGCAGGCTTGCGCCAATTTATTTCCTGCCTGGGAAAAATCAACACTCTGCTGCACTTCATATAACACTGCAGTTCTGTGGAACACATTTCTTATCTGATTGAATATAGTCAGTGGGCCTTCCCTTTAAAAAAAAAGGGAAAAATTGTATTTGTCCTGCAGGCTTGCGCCAATTTATTTCCTGCCTGGGAAAAATCACCGCTCTGCTGTACTTCATATAACACTGCAGTTCTGTGGAACACATTTCTTATCCGATTGAATATAGTCAGTGGGCCTTCCCTTTAAAAAAAGGGGAAAAATTGTATTTGTCCTGCAGGCTTGCGCCAATTTATTTCCTGCCTGGGAAAAATCACCGCTCTGCTGCACTTCATATAACACTGCATTTCTGTGGAACACATTTCTTATCTGATTGAATATAGTCAGTGGGCCTTCCCTTTAAAAAAAAAAGGGAAAAATTCTATTTGTCCTGCAGGCTTGCGCCAATTTATTTCCTGCCTGGGAAAAATCACCGCTCTGCTGCACTTCACATAACACTGCAGTTCTGTGGAACACATTTCTTATCTGATTGAATATAGTCAGTGGGCCTTCCCTTTAAAAAAAAAGGAATGCAGGTGGAGGGATTCTTTGAGGTGTGGGAGAGTTTCATTGATGTCCTACCGCAACAAGTGAAAAGGGCAATCGAGGAATCCTTCAAAACAACCATATGGTATATGGAGAGATCTATATCCGGAGATCCACCAGTTAGTGGGACTTGACCTGATGTGGGAAACACCTTGGGGGCCTACTCGCTGGGACATAAAATAGACATGTTTCTATAAACGGGGCCGGATATTCGCAGAGGAGGAGAGATGTAAGAAACCGATTTAATAATGTATCAGGTGTCAAAATTGTTTATTTTCAAGGATGTTACTGTAGTGGGTTAAGTAATGTAACCCCTACATATGTTTCCCACCCCCACCCCCCCTACAACCCCCCACTACCTTGATTCCTCGATCCCCCACCCCTCCCCAAGTACACTAAGGGAAAAGGAGAAAAATAGAAATCTGGTGAGAAGCGGTGGCTGTCTTGACAAAAGATATAATATGCAGCCCTATGATGCAATAATGTGTACAGCTCTGTATAAAAATGTATCCCTTAGTGCATGTCCTGGATGTAAGCAGAAACCCTGCTCAATGGAAAGATGCTCGATAAAACCTTGTCGAAATAAAACAGATTTTCGACAAGACAAGGCTCCTAACCTTACACCCACCCCCTCCCTTCTACCCTCCCTTTCCTCTCCCCCCACCCCCGTTCTCCGCACATGCTGGGACAGAAACTCAAAGGAAAGTAATTTTAAAAGCCATAATGGACTTACTGATGGAAGTATATCCTAATACTTTTGTACTATGCAATCTGACAGACAGCCTAATGTAAATGCATGATTATTACTGCAAACCCTGTATGTGAACGGAGATCCTGTTTAATTTGAAAAATGTTTAATAAAAACATATTAAATAAAAAAAAAGGGAAAAATTCTATTTGTCCTGCAGGCTTGCGCCAATTTATTTCCTGCCTGGGAAAAATCACCGCTCTTCTGCACTTCATATAACACTGCAGTTCTGTGGAACACATTTCTTATCTGATTGAATATAGTCAGTGGGCCTTCCCTTTAAAAAAAAAAGGGAAAAATTCTATTTGTCCTGCAGGCTTGCGCCAATTTATTTCCTGCCTGGGAAAAATCACCGTTCTGCTGCACTTCATATAACACTGCAGTTCTGTGGAACACATTTCTTATCTGATTGAATATAGTCAGTGGGCCTTCCCTTTAAAAAAAAAGGGAAAAATTCTATTTGTCCTGCAGGCTTGCGCCAATTTATTTCCTGCCTGGGAAAAATCACCGCTCTGCTGCACTTCATATAACACGCATTTCTGTGGAACACATTTCTTATCTGATTGAATATAGTCAGTGGGCCTTCCCTTTTAAAAAAAAAAGGGAAAAATTGTATTTGTCCTGCAGGCTTGCGCCAATTTATTTCCTGCCTGGGAAAAATCACCGCTCTGCTGCACTTCATATAACACTGTATTTCTGTGGAACACATTTCTTATCTGATTGAATATAGTCAGTGGGCCTTCCCTTTAAAAAAAAGGAAAAAATTGTATTTGTCCTGCAGGCTTGCGCCAATTTATTTCCTGCCTGGGAAAAATCACCGCTCTGCTGCACTTCATATAACACTGCAGTTCTGTGGAACACATTTCTTATCTGATTCAATATAGTCAGTGGGCCTTCCCTTTAAAAAAAAAAGGGAAAAATTCTATTTGTCCTGCAGGCTTGCGCCAATTTATTTCCTGCCTGGGAAAAATCACCGCTCTGCTGCACTTCATATAACACTGCAGTTCTGTGGAACACATTTCTTATCTGATTGAATATAGTCAGTGGGCCTTCCCTTTAAAAAAAAAGGGAAAAATTCTATTTGTCCTGCAGGCTTGCGCCAATTTATTTCCTGCCTGGGAAAAATCACCGCTCTGCTGCACTTCATATAACACTGCAGTTCTGTGGAACAGATTTTTTATCTGATTGAATATAGTCAGTGGGCCTTCCCTTTAAAAAAAGAGGGAAAAATTGTATTTGTCCTGCAGGCTTGCGCCAATTTATTTCCTGCCTGGGAAAAATCACCGCTCTGCTGCACTTCATATAACACTGCAGTTCTGTGGAACACATTTCTTATCCGATTGAATATAGTCAGTGGGCCTTCCCTTTAAAAAAAAAGGGAAAAATTCTATTTGTCCTGCAGGCTTGCATCAATTTATTTCCTGCCTGGGAAAAATCACCGTTCTGCTGCACTTCATATAACACTGCAGTTCTGTGGAACACATTTCTTATCTGATTGAATATAGTCAGTGGGCCTTCCCTTTAAAAAAAAAGGGAAAAATTGTATTTGTCCTGCAGGCTTGCGCCAATTTATTTCCTGCCTGGGATAAATCACCGCTCTGCTGCACTTCATATAACACGCATTTCTGTGGAACACATTTCTTATCTGATTGAATATAGTCAGTGGGCCTTCCCTTTAAAAAAAAAAAGGGAAAAATTGTATTTGTCCTGCAGGCTTGCGCCAATTTATTTCCTGCCTGGGAAAAATCACCGCTCTGCTGCACTTCATATAACACGCATTTCTGTGGAACACATTTCTTATCTGATTTAATATAGTCAGTGGGCCTTCCCTTTTAAAAAAAAAAAGGGAAAAATTGTATTTGTCCTGCAGGCTTGCGCCAATTTATTTCCTGCCTGGGATAAATCACCGCTCTGCTGCACTTCATATAACACGCATTTCTGTGGAACACATTTCTTATCTGATTGAATATAGTCAGTGGGCCTTCCCTTTAAAAAAAAAAAGGGAAAAATTGTATTTGTCCTGCAGGCTTGCGCCAATTTATTTCCTGCCTGGGAAAAATCACCGCTCTGCTGCACTTCATATAACACTGCATTTCTGTGGAACACATTTCTTATCTGATTGAATATAGTCAGTGGGCCTTCCCTTTAAAAAAAAGGAAAAAATTGTATTTGTCCTGCAGGCTTGCGCCAATTTATTTCCTGCCTGGGAAAAATCACCGCTCTGCTGCACTTCATATAACACTGCAGTTCTGTGGAACACATTTCTTATCTGATTGAATATAGTCAGTGGGCCTTCCCTTTAAAAAAAAAAAGGTAAAAATTGTATTTGTCCTGCAGGCTTGCGCCAATTTATTTCCTGCCTGGGAAAAATCACCGCTCTGCTGCACTTCATATAACACTGCAGTTCTGTGGAACACATTTCTTATCTGATTGAATATAGTCAGTGGGCCTTCCCTTTAAAAACAAAGGGAAAAATTCTATTTGTCCTGCAGGCTTGCGCCAATTTATTTCCTGCCTGGGAAAAATCACCGCTCTGCTGCACTTCATATAACACTGCAGTTCTGTGGAACACATTTTTTATCTGATTGAATATAGTCAGTGGGCCTTCCCTTTAAAAAAAGAGGGAAAAATTGTATTTGTCCTGCAGGCTTGCGCCAATTTATTTCCTGCCTGGGAAAAATCACCGCTCTGCTGCACTTCATATAACACTGCATTTCTGTGGAACACATTTCTTATCTGATTGAATATAGTCAGTGGGCCTTCCCTTTAAAAAAAAAGGGAAAAATTGTATTTGTCCTGCAGGCTTGCGCCAATTTATTTCCTGCCTGGGAAAAATCACCGCTCTGCTGCACTTCATATAACACTGCAGTTCTGTGGAACACATTTCTTATCTGATTGAATATAGTCAGTGGGCCTTCCCTTTAAAAAAAAAGGGAAAAATTCTATTTGGCCTGCCTCTGACAGTCCTCAGCGTTCTGGATACGTGTGTGGTGGGTGGAGAATGTAAAGAAATCATACGCAGCCAGCTACGTTTAACAGCAGGCTTGCGCCAATTTATTTCCTGCCTGGGAAAAATCACCGCTCTTCTGCACGCTCTTCTTCATATAACACTGCAGTTCTGTGACACACAGCAGGGCCACAGAACACATTTGTTATTTGATTGAATATAGTCAGTGGGCCTTTCCTTTTTAAAAAAAGGGAAAAATTCTATTTGGCCTGCAGACTTGCGCCAATTTATTTCCTGCCTGGGAAATCACTGGTAATACAGCATGCTGAGAGGTAGGGGTAGGCCTAGAGGACGTGGACGCGGCCGAGGACGTGTAGGCCGAAGTGAGGGTGTGGGCAGAGGCCGAGCTCCTGATCCAGGTGTATCGCAGCCGACTGCTGCGCAATTAGGAGAGAGGCACGTTTCTGGCGTCCCCACATTCATCGCCCAATTAATGGGTCCATGCGGGAGACCTTTATTAGAAAATGAGCAGTGTGAGCAGGTCCTGTCGTGGATGGCAGAAAGTGCTTCGAGCACGCTATCATTCACCCACAGTTCTGCGCCATCCTGTGCTGCAAATCCGAAGCCTCTGGCTGCTGCTCCTCCTTCCTCTCAGCCTCCTCACTCCACTACAATGACACATGCTCAGGAGCGGGAAGACTCCCAGGAACTGTTCTCGGGCCCCTGCTCAGATTGGGCAGCAGTGGTTCCTCTCCCACCAGAGGAGTTTATCGTCACTGATGCCCAACCATTGGAAAGTTCCCGGGGTCCGGGGGATGAGGCTGGGGACTTCCGGCAACTGTCTCAAGACCTTTCAGTGGGTGAGGAGGACGATGACGATCAGACACAGTTGTCTTGCATTTAGGTAGTAGTAAGGGCAGTAAGTGCGATGGAGGAGCGCACAGAGGATTCGGAGGAAGAGCAGCAGGACGATGAGGTGACTGACCCCACCTGGTGTGCAATGCCTACTCAGGACAGGTCTTCAGAGGGGGAGGCAAGGGCAGCAGCAGGGCAGGTTGCAAGAGGCAGTGCGGTGTCCAGGGGTAGAGGCAGGGCCAGACCGAATAATCCACCAACTGTTTCCCAAAGCGCACCCTCGCGCCATGCCACCCTGCAGAGGCCGAGGTGCTCTAAGGTCTGGCAGTTTTTCACAGAGACGCCTGACGACCGACGAACAGTGGTGTGCAACCTTTGTCGCGCCAAGATCAGCCGGGGAGCCACCACCAACAGCCTCACCACCACCAGCATGCGCAGACATATGATGGCCAAGCACCCCACAAGGTGGGACGAAGGCCGTTCACCGCCTCCGGTTTGCACCGCTGCCTCTCCCCCTGTGCCCCAACCTGCCACTGAGATCCAACCCCCCTCTGAGGACACAGGCACTACCGTCTCCTGGCCTGCACCCACACCCTCACCTCCGGTGTCCTCGGCCCCATCCAGCAATGTCTCGCACCGCACCGTCCAGCCGTCGCTAGCGCAAGTCTTTGAGCAGAAGCGCAAGTACGCCCCCACGCACCCGCACGCTCAAGCGTTAACCGTCCACATAGCCAAATTTATCAGCCTTGAGATGCTGCCGTATAGGGTTGTGGAAACGGAGTCCTTCAAAAGTATGATGGCGGCGGCGGCCCCGCGCTACTCAGTTCCCAGTCGCCACTACTTTTCCCGATGTGCCATCCCAGCCCTGCACGACCACGTCTCCCGCAACATTGTACGCGCCCTCACCAATGCGGTTAGTGGCAAGGTCCACTTAACAACGGACACGTGGACATGCACAGGCGGGCAGGGCCACTACATCTCCCTGACGGCACATTGGGTGAATTTAGTGGAGGCTGGGACAGAGTCAGAGCCTGGGACCGCTCACGTCCTAACCACCCCCAGAATTGCGGGCCCCAGCTCGGTGGTGGTATGTTCGGCGGTGTATGCTTCCTCCACTAAAGCACCCTCCTCCTCCTCAACCTCTGTCTCGCAATCTAGATGTGTCAGCAGCAGCAGGACGTCGCCAGCAGTCGGTGTCGCGCGGCGTGGTAGCACAGCGGTGGGCAAGCGTCAGCAGGCCGTGCTGAAACTACTCAGCTTAGGAGAGAAGAGGCACACGGCCCACGAACTGCTGCGGGGTCTAACAGAGCAGACCGACCGTTGGCTTGCGCCGCTGAGCCTCCAACCGGGCATGGTCGTGTGTGACAACGGCCGTAACCTGGTGGCGGCTCTGCAGCTCGGCAGCCTCACGCACGTGCCATGCCTGGCCCACGTCTTTAATTTGGTGGTTCAGCGCTTTCTGAAAAGCTACCCACGCTTGTCAGACCTGCTCGTAAAGGTGCGCCGCCTCTGCGCACATTTCCGCAAGTCCCACACGGACGCTGCCACCCTGCGCACCCTGCAACATCGGTTTAATCTGCCAGTGCACCAACTGCTGTGCGACGTGCCCACACGGTGGAACTCTACGCTCCACATGTTGGCCAGACTCTATGAGCAGCGTAGAGCTATAGTGGAATACCAACTCCAACATGGGCGGCGCAGTGGGAGTCAGCCTCCTCAATTATTTTCAGAAGAGTGGGCCTGGTTGGCAGACATCTGCCAGGTCCTTGGAAAGTTTGAGGAGTCTACCCAGGTGGTGAGCGGCGATGCTGCAATCATTAGCGTCACCATTCCTCTGCTATGCCTCTTGAGAAGTTCCCTGCAAAGCATAAAGGCAAATGCTTTACGCGCGGAAACGGAGGCGGGGGAAGACAGTATGTCGCTGGATAGTCAGAGCACCCTCCTGTCTATATCTCAGCGCGTTGAGGAGGAGGAGGAGGAGCATGAGGAGGATGAGGAGGAGGGGGAAGAGACAGCTTGGCCCACTGCTGACGGTACCCATGCTGCTTGCCTGTCATCCTTTCAGCGTGTATGGCCTGAGGAAGAGGAGGAGGATCCTGAAAGTGATCTTCCTAGTGAAGACAGCCATGTGTTGTGTACAGGTACCCTGGCACACATGGCTGACTTCATGTTAGGATGCCTTTCTCGTGACCCTCGTGTTGCACGCATTCTGGCCACTACGGATTACTGGGTGTACACACTGCTCGACCCACGGTATAAGGAGAACCTTTCCACTCTCATTCCCGAAGAGGAAAGGGGTTCGAGAGTGTTGCTATACCACAGGACCCTGGCAGACAAGCTGATGGTAAAATTCCCCTCCGACAGCGCTAGTAGCAGAAGGCGCAGTTCCGAGGGCCAGGTAGCAGGGGAGGTGCGGAGATCGAGCAGCATGTTCAGCACAGGCAGTGCAACACTCTTTAAGGCCCTGGACAGCTTTATGGCTCCCCACCAAGACTGTGTCACCGCTCCCCAGTCAAGACTGAGTCGGCGGGAGCACTGTAAAAGGATGGTGAGGGAGTACATAGCCGATCGCACGACCGTCCTCCGTGACGCCTCTGCCCCCTACAACTACTGGGTGTCGAAGCAGGACACGTGGCCTGAACTCGCGCTGTATGCCCTGGAGGTGCTTGCTTGTCCTGCGGCTAGCGTCTTGTCAGAGAGGGTGTTTAGTGCAGCTGGGGAAATCATCACGGATAAGCGTACCCGCCTGTCAACTGACAGTGCCGACAGGCTAACACTCATCAAGATGAACAAAGCCTGGATTTCTCCAGACTTCTCTTCTCCACCAGCGGACAGCAGCGATACTTAAGCAATACGTAGGCTGCACCTGCGGATGGAAGCATCGTTCTGTATCACCATCCAAAACGGTGACATTTCTGCTTCAGCAATCTGTGTATTATATTCCTCCTCCTCCTCCTGCTCCTCCTCCTGAAACCTCACGTAATCACGCCGAACGGGCAATTTTTCTTTGGGCCACAAGGCTCACTCATATAATTTTTCCAAACAATTTTTATACGTTTCAATGCTCTTACAAGCGATGAAACTTTAACTTGAACCAATTTTTCGTTAAACTGGGCTGCCTCCAGGCCTAGTTACCACTTAAGCCACATTAACCAAAGCGATTAATGGGTTTCACCTGCCATCTTGGTTGGGCATGGCCAATTTTTTCTGAGGTACATTAGTACTGTTGCTACACCAATTTTTTTGGGCCCTCACCTACAGTGTAATCATTGTAATTTCTATGTTCTTCGCCTGCACTCATGGTACAGAAAGGTGTGTGGGGTTGGCCTACACTTTTGCTACATAAATGTAACTGGGGCATTGTCTATACTGCAGCTACTGAAATGTGAAACAGACTGTTATCTCCCTAAACTGCTGCTTTGGAATTGTTACTGGGGCTTGTCTTGAGTGCTACTATTACTGAAATGGAACTAAGACTGCGCTCCTCCTATACTGCTGCTTCGGAATTGTTACTGGGGCCTGTCTTGAGTGCTACTATTACTGAAATGGAACTAAGACTGCGCTCCCCCTATACTGCTGCTAGTGATATGTTAGTGGGGCCTGTCCCTAATACTACCGCTGAAATGTGAATAATTCTGGGCTCCGCCTATACCGCAGCTAATGGTATGTCACTGGGGTGTGGAAACAGAGGCTTCACAAAGACATGATGGCGGCGAGGCCATTTCCCACCAACGCTGTTACTGTTAAGGTGCATATAACCACGGACACGTGTAGAGGACACATAGTGCCTCCAAAACATCCCCCTCCTCCTCCAACAATGAAAACATTCTTGGCAAATACCTTTGCATTGGTCCGTCTGGTGGCAGTCCAAGAATTTCACCTTTAACGACACTACAAGAGAGCACCACCACCATCCCCCCGCCACGGCCCACTTAATCATGGCCACATTCCGAAAACCAACTACATAAAACCGCGCTACTAGGTCCGCAGTCACCACCACATTACCACCAACGAGGTTACTGTTAAGGTACATATTACCAGTCTGACTGGGGCATGCAGTGTGGGCCAAAGCCCACCTGTATTGTATCTGACGTTAGCTCTGCTGAGTAGGGCACTGCAATGGGATATATTTATGTACCACCGGTGGGTTCCAGGGAGCCACCCATGCTGTAGGTGCACACGGAGTTTAACCTACATGTGTCCACTTCTAAAGAACCCCAGTCTGACTGGGGCATGCAGTGTGGGCCGAAGCCCACCTGCATTAAACATGACATTACTACCTCAGCTGTGATGGGCACTGCAATGGGATATTTTTACGTACCGCCGGTGGCTTCCTGGCACCCACCCATGCTGTCGGTCCACAGGGAGTTGTAAATGCATCTGTTTCCACTTCTAAAGAACCCCAGTCTGACTGGGGCATGCAGTGTGGGCCGAAGCCCACCTGCATTAAGCACGACATTACTACCTCAGCTGTGTTGGGCAATGCAATGGGATATTTTTATGTACCGCCGGTGGGTTCCAGGGAGCCACCCATGCTGTGGGTGCACACGGAATTCCCATTGCGGAGTTGTACCTGCCTGTGACTATTTATAAAAAAACGCGGTCTGACTGGGGCGTGCAGACACCTTGACAGAATGAATAGTGTGTGGCACATAGGTTCCCCATTGCTATGCGCACGTGTGCAGCTCCAGATGGAGGTGGCACAGGATTGGATTTCTGATTGCTTCTGTACAGCACTGTGGACTATCGGCCCGCCCCTTTTATTGGGGGGGTCGCTGCCTAGCCATGCCAACCCTCTGCAGTGTGTGCCTGCTTTTCCTGTGGCAGACGCACTTATAAATAGACATGAGGGTGGCGTGGCATGAGGGCAGCTGAAGGCTGGGCAGGGACAATTTGGTGTACGCTGTGGACACTGTCGTGCGGGGGGGGGGGGTTGGACAGCATGTAACCCAGGAGAAGTGGCAGCGGAGTGTCATGCAGGCAGTGATTGTGCTTTGCTGGAGGTAGTGTGGTGCTTAGCTAAGGTATGCCATGCTAATGAGGGCTTTTCAGAAGTAAACGTTGTTGGGAGGGCGGGGGGCCCACTCTTGCCGGTATTGTGGCTTAATAGTGGGACCTATGAACCTGAGATGCAGCCCAACATGTAGCCCCTCGCCTGCCCTATCCGTTGCTGTGTCGTTCCCATCACTTTCTTGAATTGCCCAGATTTTCACACATGAAAACCTTAGCGAGCATCGGCGAAATACAAAAATGCTCGGGTCGCCCATTGACTTCAATGGGGTTCGTTATTCGAAACGAACCCTCGAGCATTGCGAAAAGTTCGTCCCGAGTAACGAGCACCCGAGCATTTTGGTGCTCGCTCATCTCTAATTACGAGTAAGCGTGTTCAACTACAAAATAATGCATCCACCGAACGTTTCACAAGACAATTGCTGGATATTGAGAATGCTGAGGTAAAATGAAAGCTGTGCTGTGATTGGTTGCTATTTGTTATACTGCTGAGGTAACATGAAAGCTGTGCTGTGATTGGTTGCTATATATTATACTGCTGAGGTAACATGAAAGCTGCGCTGTGATTGGTTGTTATATATTATACCGCTGAGGTAACTTGAAAGCTGCGCTGTGATTGGTTGTTATCTAGATATATAAAAACGAATGTATGTATGTCTGTCTTCGCAGCAACGCGCGACGGGTAAGCTAGTATTAAATATAGCAATAATGCAGTTCATATATTCAATATTAGTATGTTTCTTTGTTCTTGCTGTGTGCTGTTATGCCATTTGTATTTTTGCTGTAAGCATTGCAGCTGCAGGAACAAGCACCT
The DNA here is from genome assembly GCF_035609145.1 of Eleutherodactylus coqui. NCBI lineage: Eukaryota > Metazoa > Chordata > Amphibia > Anura > Eleutherodactylidae > Eleutherodactylus > Eleutherodactylus coqui. The sequence continues at coordinate 402,991,928 of NC_089837.1, forward strand.
ACAGGACATATACTGTTTTTATTTTATTTTGGAAGTGCTGTCTAATGCTTTTTTTGCATTGTATATTTTCCTCTAATAATGCCCACATACATACTTCTAGTGCAGGTTTTCCAAGTACATCATTTTCTCAGTCCTTACCAAGGTTTGATTTCCATCTAGGAATATGTGACAAAGTGAAGAAGTGGAGTTGAAGGTTACAAAATAGTAAATACCCTTTAAGTAATTTTGAGGTGAAGGTGAAAAATGGAGAGAGCTGGGAAGGGGAATACAAAAAATCACAGAGGTGAGGAAAAAGAAAAAAACAAACACATTCACTGAAAAAGCCAAAAATACCTGAAGGTCTGCAAAGCAGACACGGTCGCCATAGGCACGATCGCCATAAGGCAGGCACAATCGCCACCGGCACAATCGCCGTAGGGCAGGCGCAGTGGCCTTAAGCCCTGAGGATATGTAGTCAGCCAGACAATAATGTGTGGAGGAGCAACTTGTTCCTGGCAAGCTAATATGCAGTCACCCACTCAACCCAGCCCAAAATGGGGAGGAGTGACTGCATATACTAAAAGCCTGCACATGTGAACGATACCAAAGATGTCAGCCATAGATAGGTGGTGACCCACCATACAGGATATCAACCCTGGCTGATATGACAGCGGGTTGCCCTGTATCTCTAAGGTGGGCCACACTGGCTGACATCTTGGGCTCCCCCACCAACTAGCAAACTACATACAAAAGTACTAATGCATACTGATAAAATGCGGGTGTTAGTACTGCATTTTGGCCAAAACGCATAGGCTGACGGACCGCGTCGAGGTCACACCGCTTCCGTCAGTACCTACGCTAACTCACGATAAATTACATAAAATCACAGAGGTGAGGAAAAAGAAAAAAACAAACACATTCACTGAAAAAGCCAAAAATACCTGAAGGTCTGCAAAGCAGACACGGTCGCCATAGGCACGATCGCCATAAGGCAGGCACAATCGCCACCGGCACAATCGCCGTAGGGCAGGCGCAGTGGCCTTAAGCCCTGAGGATATGTAGTCAGCCAGACAATAATGTGTGGAGGAGCAACTTGTTCCTGGCAAGCTAATATGCAGTCACCCACTCAACCCAGCCCAAAATGGGGAGGAGTGACTGCATATACTAAAAGCCTGCACATGTGAACGATACCAAAGATGTCAGCCATAGATAGGTGGTGACCCACCATACAGGATATCAACCCTGGCTGATATGACAGCGGGTTGCCCTGTATCTCTAAGGTGGGCCACACTGGCTGACATCTTGGGCTCCCCCACCAACTAGCAAACTACATACAAAAGTACTAATGCATACTGATAAAATGCGGGTGTTAGTACTGCATTTTGGCCAAAACGCATAGGCTGACGGACCGCGTCGAGGTCACACCGCTTCCGTCAGTACCTACGCTAACTCACGATAAATTACATAAAATCACAGAGGTGAGGAAAAAGAAAAAAACAAACACATTCACTGAAAAAGCCAAAAATACCTGAAGGTCTGCAAAGCAGACACGGTCGCCATAGGCACGATCGCCATAAGGCAGGCACAATCGCCACCGGCACAATCGCCGTAGGGCAGGCGCAGTGGCCTTAAGCCCTGAGGATATGTAGTCAGCCAGACAATAATGTGTGGAGGAGCAACTTGTTCCTGGCAAGCTAATATGCAGTCACCCACTCAACCCAGCCCAAAATGGGGAGGAGTGACTGCATATACTAAAAGCCTGCACATGTGAACGATACCAAAGATGTCAGCCATAGATAGGTGGTGACCCACCATACAGGATATCAACCCTGGCTGATATGACAGCGGGTTGCCCTGTATCTCTAAGGTGGGCCACACTGGCTGACATCTTGGGCTCCCCCACCAACTAGCAAACTACATACAAAAGTACTAATGCATACTGATAAAATGCGGGTGTTAGTACTGCATTTTGGCCAAAACGCATAGGCTGACGGACCGCGTCGAGGTCACACCGCTTCCGTCAGTACCTACGCTAACTCACGATAAATTACATAAAATCACAGAGGTGAGGAAAAAGAAAAAAACAAACACATTCACTGAAAAAGCCAAAAATACCTGAAGGTCTGCAAAGCAGACACGGTCGCCATAGGCACGATCGCCATAAGGCAGGCACAATCGCCACCGGCACAATCGCCGTAGGGCAGGCGCAGTGGCCTTAAGCCCTGAGGATATGTAGTCAGCCAGACAATAATGTGTGGAGGAGCAACTTGTTCCTGGCAAGCTAATATGCAGTCACCCACTCAACCCAGCCCAAAATGGGGAGGAGTGACTGCATATACTAAAAGCCTGCACATGTGAACGATACCAAAGATGTCAGCCATAGATAGGTGGTGACCCACCATACAGGATATCAACCCTGGCTGATATGACAGCGGGTTGCCCTGTATCTCTAAGGTGGGCCACACTGGCTGACATCTTGGGCTCCCCCACCAACTAGCAAACTACATACAAAAGTACTAATGCATACTGATAAAATGCGGGTGTTAGTACTGCATTTTGGCCAAAACGCATAGGCTGACGGACCGCGTCGAGGTCACACCGCTTCCGTCAGTACCTACGCTAACTCACGATAAATTACATAAAATCACAGAGGTGAGGAAAAAGAAAAAAACAAACACATTCACTGAAAAAGCCAAAAATACCTGAAGGTCTGCAAAGCAGACACGGTCGCCATAGGCACGATCGCCATAAGGCAGGCACAATCGCCACCGGCACAATCGCCGTAGGGCAGGCGCAGTGGCCTTAAGCCCTGAGGATATGTAGTCAGCCAGACAATAATGTGTGGAGGAGCAACTTGTTCCTGGCAAGCTAATATGCAGTCACCCACTCAACCCAGCCCAAAATGGGGAGGAGTGACTGCATATACTAAAAGCCTGCACATGTGAACGATACCAAAGATGTCAGCCATAGATAGGTGGTGACCCACCATACAGGATATCAACCCTGGCTGATATGACAGCGGGTTGCCCTGTATCTCTAAGGTGGGCCACACTGGCTGACATCTTGGGCTCCCCCACCAACTAGCAAACTACATACAAAAGTACTAATGCATACTGATAAAATGCGGGTGTTAGTACTGCATTTTGGCCAAAACGCATAGGCTGACGGACCGCGTCGAGGTCACACCGCTTCCGTCAGTACCTACGCTAACTCACGATAAATTACATAAAATCACAGAGGTGAGGAAAAAGAAAAAAACAAACACATTCACTGAAAAAGCCAAAAATACCTGAAGGTCTGCAAAGCAGACACGGTCGCCATAGGCACGATCGCCATAAGGCAGGCACAATCGCCACCGGCACAATCGCCGTAGGGCAGGCGCAGTGGCCTTAAGCCCTGAGGATATGTAGTCAGCCAGACAATAATGTGTGGAGGAGCAACTTGTTCCTGGCAAGCTAATATGCAGTCACCCACTCAACCCAGCCCAAAATGGGGAGGAGTGACTGCATATACTAAAAGCCTGCACATGTGAACGATACCAAAGATGTCAGCCATAGATAGGTGGTGACCCACCATACAGGATATCAACCCTGGCTGATATGACAGCGGGTTGCCCTGTATCTCTAAGGTGGGCCACACTGGCTGACATCTTGGGCTCCCCCACCAACTAGCAAACTACATACAAAAGTACTAATGCATACTGATAAAATGCGGGTGTTAGTACTGCATTTTGGCCAAAACGCATAGGCTGACGGACCGCGTCGAGGTCACACCGCTTCCGTCAGTACCTACGCTAACTCACGATAAATTACATAAAATCACAGAGGTGAGGAAAAAGAAAAAAACAAACACATTCACTGAAAAAGCCAAAAATACCTGAAGGTCTGCAAAGCAGACACGGTCGCCATAGGCACGATCGCCATAAGGCAGGCACAATCGCCACCGGCACAATCGCCGTAGGGCAGGCGCAGTGGCCTTAAGCCCTGAGGATATGTAGTCAGCCAGACAATAATGTGTGGAGGAGCAACTTGTTCCTGGCAAGCTAATATGCAGTCACCCACTCAACCCAGCCCAAAATGGGGAGGAGTGACTGCATATACTAAAAGCCTGCACATGTGAACGATACCAAAGATGTCAGCCATAGATAGGTGGTGACCCACCATACAGGATATCAACCCTGGCTGATATGACAGCGGGTTGCCCTGTATCTCTAAGGTGGGCCACACTGGCTGACATCTTGGGCTCCCCCACCAACTAGCAAACTACATACAAAAGTACTAATGCATACTGATAAAATGCGGGTGTTAGTACTGCATTTTGGCCAAAACGCATAGGCTGACGGACCGCGTCGAGGTCACACCGCTTCCGTCAGTACCTACGCTAACTCACGATAAATTACATAAAATCACAGAGGTGAGGAAAAAGAAAAAAACAAACACATTCACTGAAAAAGCCAAAAATACCTGAAGGTCTGCAAAGCAGACACGGTCGCCATAGGCACGATCGCCATAAGGCAGGCACAATCGCCACCGGCACAATCGCCGTAGGGCAGGCGCAGTGGCCTTAAGCCCTGAGGATATGTAGTCAGCCAGACAATAATGTGTGGAGGAGCAACTTGTTCCTGGCAAGCTAATATGCAGTCACCCACTCAACCCAGCCCAAAATGGGGAGGAGTGACTGCATATACTAAAAGCCTGCACATGTGAACGATACCAAAGATGTCAGCCATAGATAGGTGGTGACCCACCATACAGGATATCAACCCTGGCTGATATGACAGCGGGTTGCCCTGTATCTCTAAGGTGGGCCACACTGGCTGACATCTTGGGCTCCCCCACCAACTAGCAAACTACATACAAAAGTACTAATGCATACTGATAAAATGCGGGTGTTAGTACTGCATTTTGGCCAAAACGCATAGGCTGACGGACCGCGTCGAGGTCACACCGCTTCCGTCAGTACCTACGCTAACTCACGATAAATTACATAAAATCACAGAGGTGAGGAAAAAGAAAAAAACAAACACATTCACTGAAAAAGCCAAAAATACCTGAAGGTCTGCAAAGCAGACACGGTCGCCATAGGCACGATCGCCATAAGGCAGGCACAATCGCCACCGGCACAATCGCCGTAGGGCAGGCGCAGTGGCCTTAAGCCCTGAGGATATGTAGTCAGCCAGACAATAATGTGTGGAGGAGCAACTTGTTCCTGGCAAGCTAATATGCAGTCACCCACTCAACCCAGCCCAAAATGGGGAGGAGTGACTGCATATACTAAAAGCCTGCACATGTGAACGATACCAAAGATGTCAGCCATAGATAGGTGGTGACCCACCATACAGGATATCAACCCTGGCTGATATGACAGCGGGTTGCCCTGTATCTCTAAGGTGGGCCACACTGGCTGACATCTTGGGCTCCCCCACCAACTAGCAAACTACATACAAAAGTACTAATGCATACTGATAAAATGCGGGTGTTAGTACTGCATTTTGGCCAAAACGCATAGGCTGACGGACCGCGTCGAGGTCACACCGCTTCCGTCAGTACCTACGCTAACTCACGATAAATTACATAAAATCACAGAGGTGAGGAAAAAGAAAAAAACAAACACATTCACTGAAAAAGCCAAAAATACCTGAAGGTCTGCAAAGCAGACACGGTCGCCATAGGCACGATCGCCATAAGGCAGGCACAATCGCCACCGGCACAATCGCCGTAGGGCAGGCGCAGTGGCCTTAAGCCCTGAGGATATGTAGTCAGCCAGACAATAATGTGTGGAGGAGCAACTTGTTCCTGGCAAGCTAATATGCAGTCACCCACTCAACCCAGCCCAAAATGGGGAGGAGTGACTGCATATACTAAAAGCCTGCACATGTGAACGATACCAAAGATGTCAGCCATAGATAGGTGGTGACCCACCATACAGGATATCAACCCTGGCTGATATGACAGCGGGTTGCCCTGTATCTCTAAGGTGGGCCACACTGGCTGACATCTTGGGCTCCCCCACCAACTAGCAAACTACATACAAAAGTACTAATGCATACTGATAAAATGCGGGTGTTAGTACTGCATTTTGGCCAAAACGCATAGGCTGACGGACCGCGTCGAGGTCACACCGCTTCCGTCAGTACCTACGCTAACTCACGATAAATTACATAAAATCACAGAGGTGAGGAAAAAGAAAAAAACAAACACATTCACTGAAAAAGCCAAAAATACCTGAAGGTCTGCAAAGCAGACACGGTCGCCATAGGCACGATCGCCATAAGGCAGGCACAATCGCCGTAGGGCAGGCGCAGTGGCCTTAAGCCCTGAGGATATGTAGTCAGCCAGACAATAATGTGTGGAGGAGCAACTTGTTCCTGGCAAGCTAATATGCAGTCACCCACTCAACCCAGCCCAAAATGGGGAGGAGTGACTGCATATACTAAAAGCCTGCACATGTGAACGATACCAAAGATGTCAGCCATAGATAGGTGGTGACCCACCATACAGGATATCAACCCTGGCTGATATGACAGCGGGTTGCCCTGTATCTCTAAGGTGGGCCACACTGGCTGACATCTTGGGCTCCCCCACCAACTAGCAAACTACATACAAAAGTACTAATGCATACTGATAAAATGCGGGTGTTAGTACTGCATTTTGGCCAAAACGCATAGGCTGACGGACCGCGTCGAGGTCACACCGCTTCCGTCAGTACCTACGCTAACTCACGATAAATTACATAAAATCACAGAGGTGAGGAAAAAGAAAAAAACAAACACATTCACTGAAAAAGCCAAAAATACCTGAAGGTCTGCAAAGCAGACACGGTCGCCATAGGCACGATCGCCATAAGGCAGGCACAATCGCCACCGGCACAATCGCCGTAGGGCAGGCGCAGTGGCCTTAAGCCCTGAGGATATGTAGTCAGCCAGACAATAATGTGTGGAGGAGCAACTTGTTCCTGGCAAGCTAATATGCAGTCACCCACTCAACCCAGCCCAAAATGGGGAGGAGTGACTGCATATACTAAAAGCCTGCACATGTGAACGATACCAAAGATGTCAGCCATAGATAGGTGGTGACCCACCATACAGGATATCAACCCTGGCTGATATGACAGCGGGTTGCCCTGTATCTCTAAGGTGGGCCACACTGGCTGACATCTTGGGCTCCCCCACCAACTAGCAAACTACATACAAAAGTACTAATGCATACTGATAAAATGCGGGTGTTAGTACTGCATTTTGGCCAAAACGCAGTACTAACACCCGCATTTTATCAGTATGCATTAGTACTTTTGTATGTAGTTTGCTAGTTGGTGGGGGAGCCCAAGATGTCAGCCAGTGTGGCCCACCTTAGAGATACAGGGCAACCCGCTGTCATATCAGCCAGGGTTGATATCCTGTATGGTGGGTCACCACCTATCTATGGCTGACATCTTTGGTATCGTTCACATGTGCAGGCTTTTAGTATATGCAGTCACTCCTCCCCATTTTGGGCTGGGTTGAGTGGGTGACTGCATATTAGCTTGCCAGGAACAAGTTGCTCCTCCACACATTATTGTCTGGCTGACTACATATCCTCAGGGCTTAAGGCCACTGCGCCTGCCCTACGGCGATTGTGCCGGTGGCGATTGTGCCTGCCTTATGGCGATCGTGCCTATGGCGACCGTGTCTGCTTTGCAGACCTTCAGGTATTTTTGGCTTTTTCAGTGAATGTGTTTGTTTTTTTCTTTTTCCTCACCTCTGTGATTTTATGTAATTTATCGTGAGTTAGCGTAGGTACTGACGGAAGCGGTGTGACCTCGACGCGGTCCGTCAGCCTATGCGTTTTGGCCAAAATGCAGTACTAACACCCGCATTTTATCAGTATGCATTAGTACTTTTGTATGTAGTTTGCTAGTTGGTGGGGGAGCCCAAGATGTCAGCCAGTGTGGCCCACCTTAGAGATACAGGGCAACCCGCTGTCATATCAGCCAGGGTTGATATCCTGTATGGTGGGTCACCACCTATCTATGGCTGACATCTTTGGTATCGTTCACATGTGCAGGCTTTTAGTATATGCAGTCACTCCTCCCCATTTTGGGCTGGGTTGAGTGGGTGACTGCATATTAGCTTGCCAGGAACAAGTTGCTCCTCCACACATTATTGTCTGGCTGACTACATATCCTCAGGGCTTAAGGCCACTGCGCCTGCCCTACGGCGATTGTGCCGGTGGCGATTGTGCCTGCCTTATGGCGATCGTGCCTATGGCGACCGTGTCTGCTTTGCAGACCTTCAGGTATTTTTGGCTTTTTCAGTGAATGGGAAGGGGAATACAAGAAGTAATATTCGATTGGAGGACTCAAGTACTAGCAGAAATGTGTTTGGTGAATTGCACAATTGATTAAAAAAAACCTACTATTGGCAGCTGATAGTCCGTACAGTAGTCAGAGTAAAGACTTGTCACAAGATTTTTAAGAGTACGTTCACATGTCATGGAAACGCTGCAAAAAAAAAAAACACTGGGAAAAGGATTTACTATTAGAGAGAATGGGAATTAAGCAAATCCTATTCATATGCAGAGAAAAAATGCTGCCCATTTTCTGCTGTAACTGAACTGCAACTGTAATCTGCGGTTTTGCTGTGGATTCGCCCGCAACATGTGAAAGCTCCCTAAAAGAGGAAACCCAAGTTAAAATAGCCCTCTTACTGGCAAATAAAGCATAATACTTCTTAATCAATGGTTCAAATTATGTTTCAGTTGAGTAAGGGTTCATTCACACAACCGTGATTTCGGTGCATATTATGCATGCAATGCACGGCCACGTGATACACGATGAATGGAGTCAGTGAAAGTACATGGACATTCATTGATCCGGTCACATTAGCCTGTGAACACTGCATGTAGATACGCTTATGAAAAAAGATCACAGCATGCTCTATTTCACTGCGTATCATGTAACATGAGACCTGTTCTTTTCGATGGGTAGTGTATGCAATGCTGTTCATATACAATATATTGTGTATGGATGACAATAAATATGCAACCCTGCTATGGGACAGCACGGGGAATTAACAAAAAAAAAAGACATAAGTCACAATGCGTATGACCGCATGCGTGAGATACACTGTCATGCACAGTGCACTCGCTGCCATGTACAGCAATAGCCAGCATTTACAGAGCAGTAAAACACTGCATGACCCACACAGTGTTTTACGCATACGGTTGTGTGAATGAGACCTAAAGCACAGTAGTTATGTGTGTAATACATTACTGAAAGTAAACAGATAGTAGCTACACTTGGTACCCACATAGGGGTCATATCCTATAATCAATATACATAAAAGTGAAAATTTGTTTGTCGTTCATAGGATCCTACATGCCTTGATGGTTTTTAACCAAACTTGGTTCACAAACTCTTCATGATCCAACTGAAAATACTGGGGGTTTCAACTGTTTGCTGCTCATAGCAACGAATTCCAACACAGCTTTCTTTTTACTAGAGCAGCTTTCTTTTTATTGCAGATTGGCTACTTTGTGCAATAAGCATAGTTTTTTTACACAGTTTCAATAAATGAGGACTATTGTATAATCTATGGTAAAATAAGATGCTTTGTGATTCAGCATAGTGAATAATTTAGACATGCAATGGATCCAGAATGCCTATGAAAAAAATTAGAAACCCATAAGACAAGCCCATCTGAAAGCTAAGAAAGTGAACAACATGACCGACAATTTACGAATGAGTGGAAAAGAGCCAGGACCTCATGGGCTGCAGAGGAAACAGAGCCAGTGCATCCGGGTCGGCAAGTCTTTTCAATGTGTTGCTGGTAGTTTTTCAATATGATCCTCGCTAGGACTACAATCAACATCTGAAATTTATTATTGGATGAATGGACTAAATATGTAGCTACTGTCATGCCAAGAAATTTAAAACTGAGTCTCCTGGAACGTACTGTAGGAGTGGAAACGCAGGCAGGTATATGAACTAGTAATTATGAACTATAAGCGGTTTCACACATGGAACATGTGACCAAATCTAACCATATTTTAAAAACTTACTGGTAAAGAATACTTCAATATTGTGGGAGGTACTGCGCACGGATCCCCAACAATGACAACTTTTGACATGTTTTATAACTGGAATTATAATGTAACAATGTTTTCTAACTTTGCTATTTCTGCGTGTAGCAATGAGAACTAGTGGTTTTGTAACTGTGTCTTTCTAAAACATAATTCAGAAGCTGTACATTTTAAAAGGCAATTATACAGCCAATGCTAATTTATGTACGTATTCTTTTTAGTCAAAGCAAAGCACAACTATGAAATTGAATGTTGAAAAAGCATAATAACCCACAGTGCAATTATTTTACTTTAGTTGTAAATTGTGCATTACTTATGCTACATAAACATATGCTTTCCCATTTCAAAATAGCTTTTTATGAACAATTTAAGACGCACAAAAATAAATAACAATTACAGATGGTTATATGTAACTGTTGTTGGAGTCGTGAAATTATTTTAGTGTTCTGGAAAAGAAAAATAAAATAAATAAGTTTACAGATCACTAGATTTTAATATCATGTTTCTCACTGCATCTCATTATGCTGCAAAAGCACAGCAGTCCAAAGACCATTTACAGATGTAACTGAATTTGCCAGATGCATCAAAGCATTAGGACGGAGTTTATCATGTGGCACAACTCATCATAATATCATGATTAGTTACCTGTGGCTGTATATAAGTAAGCCTTCTATTAAAAATCGAGCTTGAAGACTTAAAAGATAAATTTGCCTTTGCAAAAGGATTTTAAAACTATTCTTGAGATATTTGGTAAACAATTAAATCTTGAAGAAATCATTCCATTAAGATGAAATACACACCATATCAGAAAAGTTTTTCTTTGTAGTTATTCTCAAAAAAGCATAGCAGACCACCATTTTCAGTATTGCAAAAAAAGGGGCATTTAAATGCAAATATGTCAATCCTATGCCAAAAGGGCACTGGTTTAATGTACATCTGTTATTTTATAATAGAAGTCTTTGGATGCTGTACAGTATGTGTCTGGGTGTTTTTTATGGTATACAGATGTACAGTATATGCATAACATAGAGCAAAAATGTATTGTGACCAAGTCCAACTAATGCAGGTGGCTAAATCGCGTCAACAGTGCTTGACTTTTTCAAAGGCCCTTTTGATTGACCTATTACAGTCAATGGCTAAGCATACAGTCTCCACAAATAGAGTCAAAGTGACACAATGCTTTCACAAGGGAGGTCATGGCAATCAGACTCATCAATTAGACCAATGTAAGACAATGTTTTAATGTCCACCACTACCAAACAAATTTTATTTGGAAATCCACAAACAGGTACAAACTACAGGCAACGTGTTTTGGGAACATAGGTCCTATTTCTCAAGTAGATGGCAGGGGAAAGGGGACCCATGTTCCTGAAATGCATTGCTTGCAGTTTGTAAATGTTTGTTGAGTTCCAAATAAAATTTGCATGGAAGTGGGGGACTGTGCCTTATGTAAAGAAAATCGGTTTTATTCTTCAAGAGCAGATGAGGGATTAACTTGACTTGTTGCATAGAATTCACATTAGATGACTTTAGAAGAAACAGTTACAGTTGCAGGCATTAATTACTTCTGCATTTTCTCAGGGGCTTGGTACAGGGAACTACATTTATCCTGTGTGATTTGCCTTCTAGCTTTGCTCCCTGGCTGTGCCTATATCTGGCCGACTTGGTTTCCTTTCTTGCTGTGTCTATGTATGACTGACTTAGTTCTCCTTCTCCTCTCCTCTTTCTCCTCTGCTACTAAAATGCTCTTGCTCTTGAGTACTCACACTTTAGTTGTTCCACCTCCCACCACACTGGCTTTCTCCTTGTTCCTCCCTTAGCCTCTCCTAAGCTTGAACTTAGCTCTGCCTTGGAAGACTGACTTAGCTCTGCCCATTATCTCCTTTTGCACTGTTACTAATGCAGCCTATCAAGGGGCTTTACCAATCACAGGCTCTCTATACCTGGCTAAACACTCCCCTGACTGTTGCTAAATGTGCTGTACTCACCAGAGGCTGAAGAATATTGTCAGAACACATAATACAGTGAGAAATATGAAAACATAGCATCATAACTTAATTAAAGGTTAATTAAACCTGATTTTACACTGCAATCACAGAAAATTCTGGATTACCCAACTCTGGGGTACTACATTAGCATCCTGTTCAAGCAAACACGGGCAATATGGTCCAAGTTATGCAGATTTGAACATACCAATGTGATATGCGCTTTTAACTTTATTGATAGGCAAGCCTCCCCATGTTCACTCTCCCCATTATTTATTTATATTTATCCAACCTGTTTAAATTTTTTGAAACAGCAATGTCACTACAATACACAAGATTTTTGCGCTTATGACACTCATCATGACAAAAAAGTCATGTAGTCCTCGCTGATTAATCAGATTGGTAGCATGTTGATACACATAAGGTCCTGATTTCACACTACGTTTCGAGTAGAGATGAGCGAACGTACTCGTCCGAGCTTGATGCTCGGGCGAATATTAGCGTGTTCGGGATGCTCGTTACTCGTAACGAGTACCACGTGGTGTTCGGGTTACTTTCACTTTCATCTCTGAGACGTTAGCGCGCTTTTCTGGCCAATTGAAAGACAGGGAAGGCATTACAACTTCCCCCTGTGACGTTCAAGCCCTATACCACCCCCCTGCTGTGAGTGGCTGGGGAGATCAGATGTCACCCGAGTATAAAAATCGGCCCCTCCCGCGGCTCGCCTCAGATGCCTTGTGAGTTAGCTGAGGGAAAGTCCAGTTGTATTGGAGTTGCTGTAGGGAGAGTGTTTGTAGTGAGTGTAGGCTTCAAGAACCCCAACGGTCCTTCTTAGGGCCACATCTACCTGTGTGCAGGCTGCTGTTAGCAGTGGATATTTTTTTTTTCTTCTCAAAATCGGCTGTGCAGAGCATTGCACCCTGCATTAGGGACAGAAGTGGTGGTTAGGCAGGGAGAGTGTTAGGAGTGAGTGTAGGCTTCAAGAACCCCAACGGTCCTTTCTAGGGCCACATTTAACCGTGTGGAGTACTGTGCAGGCTGCTGTTAGCTGTGTTGCATTTTTTTTTTTTTTCTCAAAATCGGCTGTGCAGAGCATTGCACCCTGCATTGATACTACAGGGACAGAATTGTGTAGGCAGGGCCAGAAGACATATATTATTGATTGAATATAGTCAGTGGGCCTTTTCTTTAAAAAAAAAGGGAAAAAAGTATATTTGGCCTGCCTCTGTCAGTCCTCAGGGCTCTGGGTACGTGTGTGCTGCGCGGAGAACGTAAAAAAATCAGACGCAGCCAGCTACGTTTTACAGCAGGCTTGCGCCACTTTCTTTCCTGCCTGTGAAATTCCTTGCTCTGCTCTAGTTAATAACTCTGCAACACTAAAGTTCTGTGACACATTTGCAGGGGCACAACACAGTTATTATTCATTGAATAGACACAGTGGGCCTTTCATTTTAAAAAAAGTGAAAAAATTATATTTGGCCTGCCTCTGTCAGTCCTAAGGGCTCTGGGTACGTGTGTGCTGCGTGGAGAACGTAAAAATAATCAGACGCAGCCAGCTACGGTTGACTGCAGGCTTGCGCCGATTTCTTTCCTGCCTGGGAAATACCTGCTCTGCCATAGTTAATAACTCTGCAACACTAAAGTTCTGTGACACATTTGCAGCGGCACAACACAGTTATTATTCATTGAATAGACGCAGTGGGCCTTTCCTTTTTAAAAAAAAGGGAAAAAAGTATATTTGGCCTGCCTCAGGGCTCTGGGTATGTGTGTGCTGCACGGAGAACGTAAAAAAATCAGACGCAGCCTGCTACGTTTTACAGCAGGCTTGCGCCACTTTCTTTCCTGCCTGTGAAATTCCTTGCTCTGCTCTAGTTAATAACTCTGCAACACTAAAGTTCTGTGACACATTTGCAGGGGCACAACACAGTTATTAAACTTATTATTCATTGAATAGACGCAGTGGGCCTTTCCTTTTAAAAAAAAGGGAAAAAAGTATATTTGGCCTGCAGGCTTGCGCCAATTTCTTTCCTGACTGGGAAATCAAATCACTGGTAATACAGCATGCTGAGGGGTAGGGGTAGGCCTAGAGGACGTGGATGCGGCCGAGGACGCGGAGGCCCAAGTCAGGGTGTGGGCACAGGCCGAGCTCCTGATCCAGGTGTATCGCAGCCGACTGCTGCGCGATTAGGAGAGAGGCACGTTTCTGGCGTCCCGACATTCATCGCACAATTCATGGGTCCACGCGGGAGACCTTTATTAGAAAATGAGCAGTGTGAGCAGGTCCTGTCGTGGATGGCAGAAAGTGCTTCGAGCAACCTATCGTCCACCCACAGTTCTGCGCCGTCCACTGCTGCAAATCCGAATCCTCTGTCTGCTGCTCCTCCTTCCTCCCAGCCTCCTCACTCCACTCCAATGACATATGCTCAGCAGCGGGAAGACTCCCAGGAACTGTTCTCGGGCCCCTGCTCAGATTGGGCAGCAGTGGTTCCTCTCCCACCAAAGGAGTTTATCGTCACTGATGCACAACCATTGCAAAGTTCCCGGGGTCCGGGGGGATGAGGCTGGGGACTTCCGCCAACTGTCTCAAGACCTTTCTGTGGGTGAGGAGGACGATGACGATGAGACACAGTTGTCTTGCAGTCAGGTAGTAGTGAGGGCAGTAAGTCCGAGGGAGGAGCGCACAGAGGATTCGGAGGAAGAGCAGCAGGACGATGAGGTGACTGACCCCACCTGGTTTGCAACGCCTACTCAGGACAGGTCTTCAGAGGGGGAGGCAAGGGCAGCAGCAGGGCAGGTTGCAAGAGGCAGTGCGGTGGCCAGGGGTAGAGGCAGGGCCAGACCGAATAATCCACCAACTGTTTCCCAAAGCGCACCCTCGCGCCATGCCACCCTGCAGAGGCCAAGGTGCTCTAAGGTCTGGCAGTTTTTCACAGAGACGCCTGACGACCAACGAACAGTGGTGTGCAACCTTTGTCGCGCCAAGATCAGCCGGGGAGTCACCACCAACAGCCTCACCACCACCAGCATGCGCAGACATATGATGGCCAAGCACCCCACAAGGTGGGACGAAGGCTGTTCACCACCTCCGGTTTGCACCGCTGCCTCTACCCCTGTGCCCCAACCTGCCACTGAGATACAACCCCCCTCTCAGGACACAGGCACTACCGTCTCATGGCCTGCACCCACACCCTCACCTCCGCTGTCCTCGGCCCCATCCACCAGTGTCTGTCAGCGCACCGTCCAGCCGTCCCTAGCGCAACTGTTGGAGCGCAAGCGCAAGTACGCCGCCACGCACCCGCATGCTCAAGCGTTAACCGTCCACATAGCCAAATTTATCAACCTTGAGATGCTGCCATATAGGGTTGTGGAAACGGAGTCCTTCAAAAGTATGATGGAGGCGGCGGCCCCGCGCTACTCAGTTCCCAGTCGCCACTACTTTTCCCGATGTGCCGTCCCAGCCCTGCACGACCACGTCTCCCGCAACATTGTACGCGCCCTCACCAACGCGGTTACTGCCAAGGTCCACTTAACAACGGACACGTGGACAAGCACAGGCGGCCAGGGCCACTACATCTCCCTGACGGCACATTGGGTGAATTTAGTGGAGCCTGGGACAGAGTCAGAGCCTGGGACCGCTCACGTCCTACCCACCCCCAGAATTGCGGGCCCCAGCTCGGTGCTGGTATCTGCGGCGGTGTATGCTTCCTCCACTAAAGCACCCTCCTCCTCCTCCTCCGCAACCTCTGTCTCGCAATCAAGATGTGTCAGCAGCAGCAGCACGTCGCCAGCAGTCGGTGTCGCGCGGCGTGGCAGCACAGCGGTGGGCAAGCGTCAGCAGGCCGTGCTGAAACTACTCAGCTTAGGAGAGAAGAGGCACACGGCCCACGAACTGCTGCAGGGTCTGACAGAGCAGACCGACCGCTGGCTTGCGCCGCTGAGCCTCCAACCGGGCATGGTCGTGTGTGACAACGGCCATAACCTGGTGGCGGCTCAGCAGCTCGGCAACCTCACGCACGTGCCATGCCTGGCCCACGTCTTTAATTTGGTGGTTCAGCGCTTTCTGAAAAGCTACCCACACTTGTCAGACCTGCTCGTAAAAGGTGCGCCGGCTCTGCGCACATTTCCGCAAGTCCCACACGGACGCTGCCACCCTGCAACATCGCTTTAATCTGCCAGTGCACCGACTGCTGTGCGACGTGCCCACACGGTGGAACTCTACGCTCCACATGTTGGCCAGGCTCTATGAGCAGCGTAGAGCTATAGCGGAATACCAACTCCAACATGGGCTGCGCAGTGGGAGTCAGCCTCCTCAATTATTTTCTGAAGAGTGGGCCTGGTTGGCAGACATCTGTCAGGTCCTTGGAAACTTTGAGCAGTCTACCCAGGTGGTGAGCGGCGATGCTGCAATCATTAGCGTCACCATTCCTCTGCTATGCATCTTGAGAAGTTCCCTGCAAAGCATAAAGGCAGATGCTTTGCGCTCAGAAACGGAGGCGGGGGAAGACAGTATGTCGCTGGATAGTCAGAGCACCCTCCTGTCTATATCTCAGCGCATTCAGGAGGAGGAGGAGGAGCATGAGGAGGATGAGGAGGAGGGGGAAGAGACAGCTTGGCCCACTGCTGACGGTGCCCCTGCTGCTTGCCTGTCATCCTTTCAGCGTGTATGGCCTGAGGAGGAGGAGGATCCTGAAAGTGATCTTCCTAGTGAAGACAGCCATGTGTTGCGTACAGGTACCCTGGCACACATGGCTGACTTCATGTTAGGATGCCTTTCTCGTGACCCTCGCGTTACACGCATTCTGGCCACTACGGATTACTGGGTGTACACACTGCTCGACCCACGCTATAAGGAGAACCTTCCCACTCTCATTCCCGAAGAGGAAAGGGGTTCGAGAGTGTTGCTATGCCACAGGACCCTGGCAGACAAGCTGATGGTAAAATTCCCATCCGACAGCGCTAGTGGCAGAAGGCACAGTTCCGAGGGCCAGGTAGCAGGGGAGGTGCGGCGATCGAGCAGCATGTACAGCCCAGGCCGTGCAACAGTCGTTAAGGGCCTGGACAGCTTTATGGCTCCCCACCAAGACTGTGTCACCACTCCCCAGTCAAGGCTGAGTCGGCGGGAGCACTGTAAAAGGATAGTGAGGGAGTACGTAGCCGATCGCACGACCGTCCTCCGTGACGCCTCTGCCACCTACAATTACTGGGTGTCGAAGCTGGACACGTGGCCTGAACTAGCGCTGTATGCCCTGGAGGTGCTTGCTTGTCCTGCGGCTAGCGTCTTGTCGGAGAGGGTGTTTAGTGCGGCTGGGGGAATCATCACAGATAAGCGTACCCGCCTGTCAACCGACAGTGCCGACAGGCTAACACTCATCAAGATGAACAAAGCCTGGATTTCCCCAGACTTCTCTTCTCCACCAGCGGACAGCAGCGATACCTAAGCAATACGTAGGCTGCACCCGCGGATGGAAGCATCGTTCTCTCTCACCATCCAAAACGGGGACATTTCTGCTTCATCAATCTGTGTATAATATTCCTCCTCCTCCTCCTGCTCCTCCTCCTGAAACCTCACGTAATCACGCTGAACGGGCAATTTTTCTTAGGGCCACAAGGCTCACTCACATAATTTTTCTAAAAAAATTTTATACGTTTCAATGCTCTTAAAAGCGTTGGAACTTTAACTTGAAACAATTTTTCGTTAAACTGGGCTGCCTCCAGGCCTAGTTACCACTTAAGCCACATTAACCAAAGCGATTAATGGGTTTCACCTGCCATCTTGGTTGGGCATGGCCAATTTTTACTGAGGTACATTAGTACTGTTGGTACACCAATTTTTTTGGGCCCTCACCTACAGTGTAATCATAGCAATTTCTATGTTCTTCACCTGCACTCATGGTACAGAAAGGTGTGTGGGGTTAGCCTACACTTTAGCTACATAAATGTAACTTGGGCCTTGGCTATACTGCAGCTACTGAAATGGAACTAAGACTGCGCTCCCACTATACTGCTGCTTCGGAATTGTTCCTGGGGCCTGTGTAGGCTGCTACTATTACTTAAATGGAACTTAGACTATGCTCCTCCTATACTGCTGCTTCGGAATTGTTACTGGGGCCTGTCTTGAGTGCTACTATTACTGAAATGGAACGAAGACTGCGCTCCCACTATACTGCTGCTTCGGAATTGTTACTGGTGCCTGTCTTGAGTGCTACTATTACTGAAATGGAACTAATACTGTGCTCCCCCTATAATGCTGCTAGTGATATGTTAGTGGGGCCTGTCCTAATGCTACGGCTGAAATGTTACGAATTATGGGCTCTGCCTATACCGCTGCTAATGGTATGTCTCTGGGGTGTGGAAACAGAGGCTTCCCAAAGACATGATGGTGGCGAGGCCATTTCCCACCAACGCGGTTACTGTTAAGGTGCATATAACCATGGACACGTGGAGAGGACACGTAGTGCCTCAAAAACATCCCCCGCCACGGCCCACTTAATCCTGGCCACATTCCGAAAACCAACAAAATAAAACCGCGCTACTAGGTCCGCAGTCACCACCACATTACCACCAACGCGGTTACTGTTAAGGTGCATATAACCACAGACACGTGGAGAGGACACATAGTGCCTCAAAAACATCCCCCTCCTCCTCCAACAATGAAAACATTCTTGGCAAATGCCTTTGCATTGGTTCGTCTGGTGGCAGTCCAAGAATTTCACCTTTACCGACACAACAAGAGAGCCCCCCCACCATCCCCCCGCCACGGCCCACTTAATCCTGGCCACATTCCGAAAACCAACAAAATAAAACCGCGCTACTAGGTCCGCAGTCATCACCACATTACCACCAACGCGGTTACTGTTAAGGTACATATTACCAGTCTGACTGGGGCATGCATACACCTTGACAGAATGAATAGTGTGTGGCACATAGGTTCCCCATTGCTATGCCCACGTGTGCAGCTCCTGATGGCGGTGGCACAGGATTATATTTCTCATTACTTCTGTACAGCATTGTGGGCTATCGCCCCACCACTTTTAAAGAGGGTCGCTGTCTAGCCGTGCCAACCCTCTGCAGTGTGTGCCTGCAGTTCCTCCTCATGGCAGACGCACTTATAAATAGACATGAGGGTGGTGTGGCATGAGGGCAGCTGAAGGCTGCGCAGGGACAGTTTGGTGTGCGCTGTGGACACTGCGTCGTGCAGGGGGGAGGGGGGTTGGGCAGCATGTAACCCAGGAGAAGTGGCAGCGGAGTGTCATGCAGGCAGTGATTGTGCTTTGTTGGAGGTAGTGTGGTGCTTAGCTAAGGTATGCCATGCTAATGAGGGCTTTTCAGAAGTAAAAGTTGTTGGGAGGGGGGGGGCCCACTCTTGCCGGTATTGTGGCTTAATAATGGGACCTGTGAACTTGAGATGCAGCCCAACATGTAGCCCCTTGCCTGCCCTTTCCGTTGCTGTGTCGTTCCCATCACTTTCTTGAATTGCCCAGATTTTCACACATGGAAACCTTAGCGAGCATCGGCGAAATACAAAAATGCTTGGGTCGCCCATTGACTTCAATGGGGTTCGTTATTCGAAACGAACCCTTGAGCATTGCGAAAATTTCGTCCCGAGTAACGAGCACCCGAGCATTTTGGTGCTCGCTCATCTCTAGTTTCGAGCGGTTACCTCACTTGCAGTCAAAGAGCAGGGTAGCCACTCAAAAAGCATTAATGTGGAATCTGGACCTAGTGTATAGCAAAATGCTTTTAATCTGATTACCTACAGTTTTGATTTTATAACTGGATAGTGCTGGATGTCTGTGGTCATTTACCTATATATACTTCTGCATTATGAGCCTGTTGGAAGTATAAGGAGGATAACAAGTACAAACATGCCAAAAAGAAAATAATCAGTACATTTATGGTCCGTTCTACATACATTAATATATTATAGCAAACTAGTATGCTTTTCTGTTGCATTCATTTTAATATAACTGCTATAGTTTGATTTTCTGATTACATGGTCAGTAGACCCTAACCATTTTCTTTATGACCTCTATTGCTCCTTTAAGTGAAGAGTCTAAAATTGTGCCAGATAGAAGGGACAAGAAGAACTAATTAAAATAGGACCTTATGAAATAATTATACTCCCAGCTAATATTCCAAGTCATTTTCTAAATAGATTTCTTCAAAATACATTCCTTATCCCTAATAATTGTGTGAATTAGTGCTGACTATTAGAATCATGCAGCAGTGTTAAAATATGGGTCAAATAGAGAATATGATTTATTACTTCCCATTCCAGCATGAGCATTTTGATGCAGTTCAAGTAGCAGATCATTTAGAATTTACACTTACACATGTGAATTGGTTAAAATAGAGTCCTTTACACAAACTAACTTAATATTGAAAAACGCAATACCTTTCTATAATTGTAACATTTTTCATGTATGAAGCTGTACACATAGAATACAGGACATCACAGAATTGTTTGTATTTTTTAATCATAATGGTAACTGAAATCACACAGAAGGATTATGTATCACACCGAAGAGGTTGTGTATCCTCCACATCTGTACCTTAGGCTTTATTCAAACAAGCGCATATCGGCCGCTGTTTTCACGCCCGGCCGATATATGCTACGTTGGGAGAGAAAAATCTGGTGAACGGGCGCACAAATCAAACGTTTGTGCGCCCGTTTAGATGGCCTGGTGAGCCCGGCACAAATGTGCCGAGCTCACCAGGCCATCACCTATTTTTCCTCCCTCCCCATAGCAGACTCACTTCTCGTTCCTCACCGCTTGTTCTGTGTAATGGGAGGGAACGGGGCGGAGCTAAGCGCTGATCCACACTGCCTCCTCCCATTGATGGCTATGGACAAGGGGAGGGTGGGTGCTTAGCTCCGCTCACATCCTGCCCCCTGTCCACAGCCATCAATGGGATGAGGCAGGGTGGAACGATGCTTAGCTCTGCCCCCGCCCGCTCCCATTGTACAGAACAAGCAGGGAGGAATGAGAGGTGAGCCTGAATGGGGGGGGGGGGGGGGAGAGAGAACAGAGGGAGTAAGTTTAACTCCCTCCCACCTATAGTCCCTGCCATGGGCTCCCATAGGAGCCCATGCAGCAACCAATGTATTCCTGGCCCAAAAGATAGTTCCAGGACTCTCTTTTGGGCCCGACGTAAAAATGCCCGGTGCTATATTGGCTTGGCCGGGCGTTTTTATGTCTCAGAAATATGCCCATGTGATCTGATGCATTGGAATCCAATGCATAAGATCACAGCGCATATCGGCCGGCCGTGAAAACAGCCAGCCGATGTGCGCTTGTGGGAAAGAGCCCTTATTTATGTATGTGTTTAAATAGGAAATCTGTTTCTTACAGCAGTTCTTGGGAAACTCTTGTGCATTTCATCCAAGCTGCACTGATTTTCATGGTCACTATGTTATGGAAAACCAATACTTCCAATACTTTGGCGCCCAATAATCTAGTCTGAAGGTGAAAGATTTTAGAAAATTAATTATTTAGAATAAGCACAAAGTAATTTAATATGAGAAATAAGAAAAAAACAAAGAAATAAGAGCAAGACAAGAATACATGATCACAGAGATTCTTGACAAGAGGTAGCCAGATAATCTATCCTGAATGCTGCAGTGATTGTTTAACCCCTTAACGACTGCCCCATCGGGAAACTACGTCCTCAGAAAGTGGGCTATAATCCTAGAGGACGTAGTTTTATGCATCCTCTTTGGATTGATGCCCACTGGCCTGAGGACGTGACAGCTCCATGCTGTCGGTGCCCGCAGGTAGCCGACAGCATGGAGCTGTCATCCCAGGATGCGGGCAGTCCCCCCCGGCATTGCGATCGGCGCTATCCAAATCGATAGCGCCGATCGCAAAAAAGTAAACAAACCTGTGTAAAAAAGCAGTAATTCAGCTGCTCTGATGGATCGGATCCATCACGGCAGCTGAAAATACTCACACGGCTTGTCGGCGGTGTCCCCCGGAGATCTGGTCCTCCCAGACCCGCCGGCGGCCTTCTGCGCATGCGCGCCAGGCGATGACGTCACGCGCACCCGCAGAAGCCCGGGTGTCCCCGGCAAATTTAAAATCTCCTGGCTCCCGGCTCCTGAAGGTAGCCGGGAACCAGGAGGTGTTACCGGTGACCGCTGTGAGCGGTCTCCGGGCCCGTGATCGCCGCTATCCATTGTTTAGCGGCGATCGCGAAAAAGTTGAAAAAGTAAAAGAAGAGTGAAGTTTCACCTCCCCTCATGGATCGGATCCATGAGGGGAGGTGAAAATACTCACCCCCGGTCCTCTGCGATGTCCCGATGTCCCGGGACCCGAAATCCCCGTCTGCGCATGCGCGCCCGATGATTGACATCGGGCGCGTGCACAGAGGGACTCGAGCCCGGGAAATTCAAAATTCCTCTGCTCCTGGCTGCCATGTGTAGCCAAGAGCAGAGGGATGTCACTGGGGACATGATCACTGTCATCCAATGGATGACAGTGATCATGTAAAGTTTAAAAAAAAGTGCAAAAAGTAAAAAAAAAGTTGTAAAAAGCTTGCGTTTCATCTCCCCCCCAGGATCATATCCGTGAGGGAGGATGAAATGACGTACCTAAGGCCCGCGGATTTATCTGCGGACCTTACCCCAGCTTCTGCGCACGTGCCCGTCGCCAATATGGCAGGCGCATGCGCAAAAGCCGTGGTAATTTAAAATCTCCCTGCTCCTGGCTACAAAACTTAGCCGAGAGCCTGGAGATTTCACGAGGGGCCGCGGTGAGCGGTTCCTGGTCACGTGTTCGCCGTTATCCAATGGATAATGGTGATCACATTAAAGTAAAAAAAGGTGAAGGTTCATCTCCCCTCACCGATGCGATCGGTGAGAGGAGATAAAACTTTTTACCGGAGGCCTCCGTATTTGCACCCCGACGCAATCTTCTTCCGTGAACTTTCCCGTATTCTACGCATGCGACCGCCGGCAAAACACTGGACACATGCGCAGGAGTCGGGGAGCCCAGGAAACTTAAAATCTCCTTGCTCTCAGCAACCATCGGTCGCCGAAAGCCTGGAGCAGTGATGGGTGGCCTCATTGAGCGGTCCCCGGTCACGTGATAAAAAGGTAGCGATCTACCTTTGGCCGGTCTCACATGACCGGATAGGAATTACGGATTCCGCATGCGTCTGATCCGCGGTATTACGCAGATCAATCGCATTAGATTACACAATTCCGCTCATTAGTGGGTTGGAATTGTGTAATCCATTCGCAGAAAAGAGAACGCAGCAGGTTCTATTTTACCGCGGATATCGGCAACATAGAGCCCATTGTGCTCCATGGTCGTGGATATACCCGCTGCCCATACGCAACTACCTTGTATACGGGCTGCGGGTACCCGTGTCATCGCTAAGCGACGGTGCGGGAAATAAAAACAACAAAAAAAGTTAACTGCGAATGACCGCCTGCGTGAATAGGCAGTTATGCGCAGTACATTACATGGCCATACGCAGGGTCACAGCCGGGCTCACAGCTGGGATCCGCTGCGGACCTCCCCAAGCGGATTCCGCCTACGGCTGCGTGAGCCCGGCGTTATTCAGACCGCTACCTGTGATACGTATTTTATAAGAAGCCCCGGGAACGCTCGCCTTCCTGCAGTTCCAGGAGCAGCTTGTTGAGCGCCTTCTATGTGAGACCGCCGCACCTCATCAAGCTTACGGAGACTCACGGAATGCCAGTTTTTACACCCGATACCTGCCACTGAGGTCAAGAAATACCCCCAAAAAGCATGAGAGAAGGGGGGATACATGGTTTTATTGCCCCATGTACCCATCCCAACCAGCCTCCGTAATTACCCCTGTCTTTGGAAATACTACACAGTTCACATTATTACTTTTATCGAAGATTTGGGGAACGCCGAAAAAGATGCGGAGGGGGGGGATATTTTTAGGGAGTCAATTTTTATTCCGTACAAATGAGCAATGGGGCCTTGAATTTATTCAGTTGAGCCCTGCAATCCAACGGGTGTTCCCTGCATTACAGGCCTTGCCATGTTTCCTGTAAGTAGATTAGGGCCACAATGGGTATGTTTCTGAACACGGGACAAACGGGGGTATGCATTTTGGGGTGAATGTCTTCATTCCTATGTACACTGTACAAAAAAAACAGTTTTTAAATTGATACAACTGCCAAAAAAATGAAAATTGTAATTTTTTTCCTACTGCTTTGCTTAGATTTATTCAAAAATTGTAGTGTAAAAATACACAGTACACCCCTAGATAAATTCGTTAGGGGGTCTACTTTTCAAAATGGGATCATTTGTGGGGGTTCTCTGTCGTTTTGGCCGCTCAAGGGCTCTACAAGTGGGCAATGGGGCCTAAATCACCTTCATGCTAAATTTCTGTTCTGAAAGCCACCGACTACTCCTTTCATTTTGGGCCCCGTTGTGCATCCAGACAAAAGATTTGGGCCACAATGGGTATGTCTCTGAACATGGGAGAAACAGGGGTATCCATTTTGGGGTGCAAGTCTTCATTCATGTGTGTGCTGTACCAAAAAAACAGTTTTAAAATGACAGAATTGCCAAAAAAACGAAAATCACAATTTTTTCCTTTTGCTTTGCTTGAATTCATTCAAAAACTGTGGGGTCAAAATGGGCAGTACACCCCTCGATAAATTCGTTAAGGGGTCTAGTTTTCAAAATGGGGTCACTTGTGGGGGTTCTCTTTGATTTTGGCCGCTCAAGAGCTCTACAAATGTGCTATGGGGCCTAAAACGCCTTCAAGGAAAATCTATGTTCTGAAAGCCACCGACTACTCCTTTCGTTTTGGGCCCTGTTGTGCATCCAGACATAAGATTAGGGCCACAATGGGTATGTCTCTGAACACGGGAGAAACAGGGGTATCCATTTTGGGGTGAAAGGCTTCATTCATGTGTGTGCTGTACAAAAAAAGCTGTTTTTAAAATGACAGAATTGACAAAAAAACGAAAATCATAATTTTTTCCTTTTGCTTGGCTTGAATTCATTCAAAAACTGTGGGGTCAAAATGGGCAGTACACCCCTAGATAAATTCATTAAGGGGTCTAGTTTTCAAAATGGGGTCACTTGTGGGGGTTCTCTTTGGTTTTGGCCACTCAAGAGTTCTACAAAAGTGCTATGGGGCCTAAAACGCCTTCAAGCAAAATTTATGTTCCGAAAGACACCGACTGCTCCTTTCATTTTGGGTCCCGTTGTGCATCCAGACATAAGATTAGGGCCACAATGGATATGTTTCTGAACACGGGAGAAACGGGGGTATCCATTTTGGGGTGTAAATCCTCATTTTCATGGGTTCTATAGGAAAAATATATATCTTTAAAATGACATATTTGCAAAAATATGAAATTTTATTTTTTCTCCCCTAAATTGAACTAATTCCTGAAAAAAACTGGTGGGGTCAAAATACTCATGACACCCCTCAGTGAATACATTAAGGGGTGTAGTTTTTAAAATGGGGTCATTTGTGGGGGTATCTATTATTCTGACACTTATGAGCCTTTGCAAACTTGGCTTGGTGCAGGAAAACAAAGTACTCCTCAAAATGCTGAAAAGCAATGTTAAATTTGTACGTCCTATAAATGGTTAAAAAAACACAAAAAAGTTTTTCAAATGTGCATTTAGAATAAAGTAAACAGATGGAAATACATATCTTATCAAAAATTTGTACAGTATGTTTGGACATATTTGAGATATTACGGTTGAAAATGTGAAAAAAATGACAATTTTTTCAAAATTTTTCCAATATTGGTACTTTTAATAAATATACACAAACGATATCGGTCTCTTTTTACAACCTAAATGAAGTACAACATGTGGCGAAAAAACAATGTCAGAATCACTTGGATATGTAAAGCCTTTACAGAGTTATGCTACGTTGAACGACGCATGTCAGATTTCCAAAATTTGGCTCCATCACTAAGGCGCAAACAGGCTTCGTCACTAAGGGGTTAAAAGGAGGAATTCTGCGTAACTGCCAAGAAGAACCATCTTACTTATTGATTGACCCATTTCTGACCCAACATTTATGAGTTAATATAATTAAAACATTCTTAGTCACATTGCATTGTTTTGGCTAAAGTCTGTCTCAAGCGAAACAGAAACCTTGAGTTTGTCTCTAAAGGAGAAACATTCACAATACTACTGTCTCAACATTCTTGTTTACATTGGATTGCATGAAGAACATTAATTATTGAAGGCATAGGATGAAATATGAAGTCAGCATATACAGGCCCAGTTACAGTATATGTTGAGCTTACAATATATTGGCAACTAAAAAATTGAAAAACTATACTGATTGGTATTATTTTCCTTATCGTGCAGAAAAACAAAAGAACTTGTCAAAGGATCTGCAAATAAAAGTGCTTCAACATTATATATCAGGAATAGGATATAAAAAGATATATAACTGTTACATTCGCCCTGAACTGCCAAAGGAAACCTGAGGTCCCTTGGTACAAGGGCAGTCAGATCGGACGTGTAGGTTTGCTATACTGGTGGCTAGATGCAGGACTAACAGAAATGAGAGGTAATGGACAGAGCAGGGCACTCTGAACCCCTCAGACTGAACCCACCTTGCAACAGAGCACCTGTCCCAAAGGAGATGACCCCACTTCTTCCACAAGGACAGGTCAAGGACCTGAGGGGAACCAGGGTACTGACAACCAAGGAACAGAAAGAGACTGACAATAACTAAAAGAACAACAGAATACCAGACAAACAGATACAAATGGAGAACAAACCCAAACACAGGAACTAGAGATGAGCGAGCGTACTCGGATAAGCGGTACTCGCTCGAGTAATTGGCTTTATCCGAGTACCGCTGTGCTCGGGGCTAAAGATTCGGGTGCCGCTGCGGCTGACAGGTGAGTCGCAGCGGGGAGCAGGGGAGAGCGAGCGGGAGAGAAGGAGAGAAAGATCTTACCTCCGTTCCTCCCCGCTCTCCCCTGCAGCTCCCCGCTCCGTGCCGGCACCCGAATCTTTAGCCCCGAGCACAGCGGTACTCGGATAAAGCCAATTACTCGAGCGAGTACCGCTTATCCGAGTACGCTCGCTCATCTCTAACAGGAACCAGACACACAGGAGCACTGAGCAGGATGACCACACAGGGAACACTGAAAATAACCAGCAACTCCCAACCAGTAAGAGCTGGATTATATAGGGATGAGGAAGATGCTGACTGGTTGACAGAACTGTCAATCACCAGCCACACCTCGCTAACAGCTGCAGGACTAATTAACCTGAACTAGTAAGCACAGGAGATGTTAACCCTAACTAGTCAGGATAGAAACCACTAAAACAAAGGTGTGCTAGCAAAGACTTGACCATGTGCTGGCTGTAATGTAACAATAACACTTTGAAATGCCTATCAATTTTGTTTAAGGGCGCCCACCCACTGGCGATTTTTTTTCCCTGCGAAATTTGCTGCATTTTTTTCTCTGCAGGGGTCTATGGGACTTGTAATGTTAAAATCCCGATCGCGCAAAATCGCGATTTCGCGGTAAATTGCGATTTTAACATTACAAGTCCCATAGACCCCTGCAGAGAAAAAAATGCTGCGAATTTCGCAGGGAAAAAAAAATCGCCAGTGGGTGGGCGCCCTAAAGGGGGTTTTCCAGGAATTTACTATTGATGACCTATCCTCATGACTGGTTATCAATAGTCAATTGACAAGGATCCGCCACTTGGGATTCCCACTGATCAGCTGATCCTCCGGGCCACTGTCAGTGCAGTGCTAGATCCGGACATATGCACTGGGGTCTGAGATAGAAGTATAATAGAAAGGCTGTGCTACAAAGTTAGTAGTAAAACTAAGCTAAAAACTAAACCAAAAAAATGTAATAATGAAAACATAAAGAAAGCAATGGATAGGGGACGTGTGAGTAGTGGTGGTAGAAGACAAGCTAAGTTAGTACTTCAAGCAGCTACTATTGAAGTAATGGCTCCATGTTCTGCAAGAGGGAAGACAAGCCTGCTGCCATTCCTTAGAAAATGTTCTGCCCATGCTCTACATTCTCAGCACTCAGAACAGGTCATAGAGTAGATGGCACAGCATGCCTCAGCTACCACCACCTTCTCTTCCTCCTAGTCACAGACACAGAGTAGTCAGTCTGCAACACTTGGCCAAGAGCATCCCCCCTTTGCTTCACCCTGTTCCCAGTCCACCACACACTTCAAAGCAGTCCACATGGATCAGTCTGAGTAGCTGTTTGACCGTTCAGTGTCATGGATATCAATGGGGCAGTCCAAACAACCAGAGAGAAGATCAAGTCATTGAATGCACTGATGCCTAACCCTTTTTTCCTCTGAAGAGGAAGAGGAGGGTAGGACAGTCAGCCCAGTCAGCCCTCCACAAGCAATGTGTACTCAGGGGGTTACGGAAACTGAGGTGCCAGTTCCCAGTGCACTATGTAGCATAGAGTCCACTCAGGAGGAGTAGGACGACAAAAAGAAGGTGAAAGAGGATGAGGTACTTGACCTAACATGAAGAGGCAGGGAAAGGAGTAGAGGTGGATGTTACAGGGCAGGGTGTTACAGAAAAACAAAACGCCCACACTGCCACCGTCAGCTACAACTAGTTGCAGCAGCAACATTAGGTCTGCTCCCAGGAATTGTGCGGCTTGGGGATTCTTTGAAACCGTAAGTGACAACAGAACTGTGGTCATCTGTAAGATCTGCGGTACATGTTTAAAACTCAGCAAGATCATAAAAACCTCAATACAACATGTATGAACAGCGACATGAAGTCACATCACACACTCCCTTGGAAAGGGTAAAAAGTCAGCCTCATCCTGCTTCCTTTTACGTTATTGTAGCTGCATCTTCCTCCATCTCCCTCCATGTTCATACAGTAGCCTCTGGGCAGACAACCAGTAGCATGTCTAATTCAGGCCTCTGCTTTGCAATTGATGACTGGGCTGCAGGTTTCAGAGCCAGGAATGGAAAATGGAGAGCAGAAGTTGAGCTGCCAGTATCAGCACCACCTTCACCAACATTGATATCTACCCCATATTTCAGCTTGTCAAAAGCCAGGAGCCAGCCATCCATCACCCAGCTACGGGAACATAAGAAAAAAAAAACACGCCAACCACCTCCAAGCACAGAACACAAGCATTGGATGGCTGCTGGTGAAGGAAATGTTGCCCTTCAGGCTAGTGGACGCAGACACCTTTGGCAATGTGATGCTCCATGGTAACCCATAGTACCAAATGCCCAGCTGCAATTTATTTGCCCAAAATGTTGTCCCTACCTTGACATGTGAGTGTCTCACTACCACACCGCCATAGTACACCAGGATAGATTACTCAATCAAAAAGGCCCTTATCCCCAAATGCGCATGCGCTGACCTCACAAAATCCACAACTTCATGCGCACGCGCACCCTAATCCAAGTATCGCAAGATCACGGGCTCACAGTTAGTCTGCAAGTGTCTGTGCCATTGTCATAGTTACCTTAAAGTCCAATCGCGACCATCATGATAGGCCATTTTTCTATGCAGCAGCACACAATAATGTAACCGACATAATCAGCACAATCACTCAAGTATTTGTTGATCTATATATCCTTCAGCTGTCCACAATAATATATGCTTATTTGTTAACGCTATGATGATATATATTTACTGTTGCCACTTAAGCTCTCGCAAGATTTTGTGAGGTCAGCGCATGCGCATTAGGGCATGAGGCCCTTTTTGATTGAGTGATCTATCCTGCTGGGTGTACTATGGCGGTGCGGTAGTGAGACACCGGCTGTCTACATACTGCTTTAGAGATCTTAATTGTGACGCTGGAGCTTAAACAGATGCACCTGACGTGGGACCCACTGGCCAATACAGAGGTTATTAAACATGGAGGCATGCGGAATATGTTGGCGCTATACAAATAAAGTTTATTATTATTATTGGTGTTTTGTATTGTGTATATATGGGTGCTTTTAGATGCATGCTCTTGTGCTTGACAAGGACCGCTTTAAGGTCGAAATGTTGCATGTTTCTGTACATTATGGAGTGAATTAAACGTCTTGGATTTTTTCAAACAACTTGGATCTGCAATGAGTTCCTGAGTGCCGCACCATTATATGCTATTGGGTGCATTACTAATGACCAGGGGGTCAACTGTCGCTGTGGAGCAGTCACCATAGCTGCATTTCTTCCTCAGTGTGTGATAACGATTGGAGTGCTGCTGGCTACTTTCAGTTTTGGATAAATTAAAAACAATAGGCATCTTTTATCTAATCATTCACGTTTTCTTAAGAAAACAATACACATATTACAAATTTAGCTGCTGCTATGTAAACACATTAACACAAATAAGTCTCTGGCTGTTACTTTTGGGTTCTTTTCTGCATTTTTAGTATTACCTGTTATGTTCTTGGAGTAACCTTAACAGGACACCTACTCTTTGGGAGAGCAGGAACAGTCCTGAATGTTCTACATTAGTAGAATATGTCTAACCTTGGATTGATGTACACCCAGATCTTTAGCAATGTTTGTGCAGCCTTTCCCTACTCCATGCGACTCTATATGTCTTCCCAATGTTGTTTGCATTGAAGCAGGTTTCACACTAATCTATCTTTCTTGAGAGTAACACATTTGTCAGTAACCAGACCTTGTGTGCCTTTAAAAGGAACCATTTGTGTATTCAGGTTTTCACAGCACGATAAACTAGGTTATTGTGCTGTTAGGGGATGTGACAGGGAGCCAGGTGATATATTTTTCAGACTCACCCACTTCTGCAATTCTGTTGTGTCCCCCTCTGAAGTCAGTGTGAGGCACAAAAACATTACTTCAGAGAGGCACACTGCTTGACTTGTATAGGAAAGTGCACACACAGGACTCTGAAAAGAGTAAGATTTTCATGCCAGAGCTGACTTCAGAGGGGTACATCGCTGGATCACAGTAGTGAGCAAGTATAAAAGATACCTCAACCGGCTCCCTGTGTCCGGACTTGAACCTGAGACCTACTGTGCTCCAGGCAACAGCTCTCCCCAGTGAGTTATCCAGCCTGTTGGACAACTCCCCTGCTGAATTGTGTCCTGGTTCCTTGTTTCCGCAACCCAGTTGCTGATTAGCTCCACCCCGTTCCTAATTGGACTTCCTATTTAAGGCTGGCCATAAACTTACCTCCTTTGTGTAATTATTGTGCGCCAGGCTTGTAGTCAAGCTCTACCACCTGGTTTCTCCTCTGAACTGCAAACTGTTACTACTCCTGTATTGACCCCTGGCTTCCCCTGACTACGCTACCTGCTTGTTCCTGTGTACTGCAACACATACTTCCCGTGTACCGATCTCCGGCTTCCCCTGACTATGCTACCTGCCTGCTCTTCTGTACTGCAACAGCTACTACCCATGTACCAACTGCCTGCTTCGCCTGATTACGCTACTTGCCTGCTCCTTTGTACTGCAACAGATACTTCCTGTGTACTGACCTTTGGCTTCCCCTGACTACGCTACCTGCTTGCTCCTCTGTACTGCAACACATACTACCCATGTACTGACCTCTGGCTTCATCTGACTACACTCTGCCCACATTGGTTGCAATACTAAGGCCATTACACCCTGTAACTTAGTTTATAGTGCTGTGGGAACGTGACAGGTTCTCTTTAATTAACAGGCAAAGGGGGCGTGGCT
Organism: Eleutherodactylus coqui; assembly: GCF_035609145.1. Classification (NCBI taxonomy): domain Eukaryota; kingdom Metazoa; phylum Chordata; class Amphibia; order Anura; family Eleutherodactylidae; genus Eleutherodactylus; species Eleutherodactylus coqui. Next base: position 403,023,582 of record NC_089837.1, read on the forward strand.
TACCCATGCAGGAGTAAGGCACGCTTTTGCTAAGCTCCCGGCTCCCCAGCAGCACTGACCTGCTTAAATAAGTGTTTTCCCGGCGAATAAGCGGTCCCCAAGCAGGCGATGGGGAAGAGGAGACCCTCAAGCAAGTCCGGGGCGGCAGGAGAGGACGAGCCGCCGACAATACAGAGATTTTTCGGGGCGCGCGGTCCGGCGGCTCCCTCTCCCTCTCACAAGATGGCGCCGGGCAGAGCACGCTCGCTCTCCACCCCCCGCAGCAGCGGCAGCATGGAGCCCCGAGAACGGACGTCTCCCAGCACAGAAGGACCAGGAGGACCTGAGGAGACAGATAAGTGCCGACATGCACAAAGGGGACACTCACTAAGGGCAGACAGCCCAGGCCCTCCCCCCAGCCCTCACAGCTCCCCCAGTCCACATGCTTCCCACAAAGGGGATAAATAGGCAGAGGGACATGAGAACCCTGAAAGCAGCAGGGAACAGCATACATCCCCACAGTCACCTCAGAAAGATCCTGACAGAGTCCCAGTGAAAAATGCCCCAGCTACACGTCCAAAAGCACCAACCAGGAGGTCCCAGCAGTCTGAGGGGAGTAGTAGTCCGGGGCTCCAGGAAAACCATAGAGGCCACACAAAAGCCCCGACAGCACACTCAGCAACCCCGCCATTTTACAGTGACTCCTCGTCAGATGAAGAGTGGGATTGGAAGGCACACCTAAGAGCCCTCCCGACAAAAAGAGACTTCCAACGCTTGGAAAGCTCACAAAAAGGAAGCGATGTCCCTAATACAGCAAGAACTTAAGCATATGGGGAACCGCATTGGCGCCATGGAGGAGACACAAGAAGAGATATTTACAACACTTGAGACCCACAGCCAAATCATAAATGCACAAGCACAGCAAATGACGGATATGATGTCTCATTTGGATGACCTTGAAAACCGTCATAGACATAACAACCTTCGCTTGCGGGGACTTTCAGAGGAAATCGCCCCCTCTCAGCTCGAGGACTGGGCCCGAAATTTCTTTAGCTCATTACTACAGTGCCCACCAGATCGACCAATAGAAATTGATCGCATCCACAGAACCCTAGGCCCCAAGCCGGACGACCCAGAAAGACCGCGAGACATCGTGTGCCGCATACACTTTTTTAAAGACAAAGAAGCCATCCTAAAAAATGCACGCGACAGGAAGGACCCCCTCACCCATAATGGCGCCCCAATAGCGATCTTCCCGGACTTGGCCAGACGCACCCTCCAACTCCGCAGAGCCGTTAAGCCGCTCCTCGACCTTCTCCGAGCCAACAAGGTCCTCTATAGATGGGGATACCCCTTTCAACTCTCCGCCTCAAGAAACGGGAAGTCAGCGGTCTTTATATCCCCCGCAGATCTTCCTAAATTTCTCGGCATCCTGGAACTACCGATTGTCACGATCATAGACTGGCCCCATACGCCCGCGCTGCCCATCACGGCACCCAGAACATCCTGGCAGGAAGCCAGGCCAAGACGCCCGAGGAACAGGAACCACTCCACGCGCCCACCACCATGAACAATCATACGGGAACATCTCCCAGCGCAAACAACGCACTGCGCCGACTAACTCCACGAAGGAATGTCACCGTTGACATACGCCAGTTCAATCTTCCTGTTTCATATGCTTCATACTCCCCCACTTGAGTCGCTACACTATTTACACTAGTTAACACACCGAGCTTCCTAACACCTCACTAGCCTGTCTCTTATCCCCCCTCCCACAAAACATCTTCCCCGACAGCTAATTCGCCACACATTTAGCACCTTATCGCAGGTCACACAAAAACAGTCAGCCCTAGCAAGCACATGAGCACAGAAGGGGACGCCGGGAGCAGCTCCGGCATCCTCAAGTCACATCCCCCAACGGGTGGACGCCACCATGGTGCCGTCCGATTCTGACCATAGGTCCGAAACCCACCTTACAAGATTGGGACACCGTGTCCTAATCGACGGAAACTCTGCTTTCTGTCCCCCTCCACCCCTTCACCCCCCCCCCACCCTTTTGCCCCCCCCCCCTCATCTCTCCAACCCCTCCATGTAGCGTCCCGGGTGCCCTAGGAACCCCGCCACACAACACCAAGCAACCACCATGACAGGTCTCTCGTTCTGCCAGAGGCCTAAACAACCCCTCTAAGAGGCCAGATCCTGGCGCAGCTCCACAAAAAACATATCCTAATCACATTCCACCAGGAAACACACTTTAAGAATGGCCATATACCTAAATGCACTAATAAATTCTACCCTACATGGCACCATAGCCCCCACCCCGAAAAAAAGAAAGGCGGCGTTTCAATAGCGATCCACAAAAATCTTCCCCACAGAGTATTAGCATCAGAAAAACTGACCCCGAGGGCAGATTCCTATTCCTTAAGCTGGATCTGGGACATCGTGTGGTAACAATGGCTAACATTTACTTTCCCAACACAGGACAAACGACCTTTGGGCTCAGTACTCTGGGGAAGCTGGAACGGTTCGCAGAGGGGTCCGGCATCGTACTCGGAGGGGAATTCAATGTTGCGATGGAGCCTGGCCTGGATACGTCATCAGGTAAGTCCGGGGTTCCCCTGGTAGCCTTACGCAGACTACGGAGACGCCTACTAGATCTCAGACTCGTTGACCTTTGGAGGACTCTTCACCCAAAGGCCAAGGACTTTAGTCACCATTCCACCGCACACAATAGCTATGGGCAACTAGACTACTTGTTCATTTCTCACGTCTTCTTGGACCTGTCCCCCAGAAGCTCTATAGGAGACATCATATGGTCCAACCACGCAACTGTTTACGGAGCCCTACTGGGACAGGCCCACAGGGGGGGGTTACAACTCCTGGCGCCTAAATGACAACCTCCTAAGCGATGCCTGTTGCCGAGACGATATAAATAGAACCATTGAAACGTTTGTTGAGACCCACCGAGACGACACCACCTCCCCTCCCATACAATGGGAAGCGCTCAAATGCGTACTACGGGGAATCTTTATATCCCACGGGGCGAGACTTAAAAGAGACAGATCAGGTAAATTGAAAGATCTCTTCACAAAGCTGGATAATACAGAAAAGGCGAACAAAGCTAAAGCCTCCCCCTCCCTAAACGCAGAGATCGCCTCCATTCGTCAGCAGATATTGGCCATATTAGACCAGGCCCACCTGTGCATGAGGGACAGACTAAGAGGCGGGCTATATGAGTACGGCAACAGATGCAGCAGGTGGCTAGCAAGAGCCCTAAACCCACGCGAACAACAATCCTATATATTCGCTCTTGACTCTCCACAAAAGGGGAGGGTCCACGCAACTGAAGACCTACTTGATTGCTTTGGGCAATACTACACAGAACTTTACAACATCACAGAACCTGTGGAGGCCGCCCAGGGCAACCCCTTAGGTCAAGTAGAATCCTACCTACGCGAATATGCCCCTAAACTGATCCCTGAGACAAAATCAGAGGCCCTAGATCACAACCTTACAGAGCAAGAGGTGTCAGAGGAAATACGGAATCTAAAAGTAGGAAAGAGCCCCGGCCCAGATGGCTTCACGCCCCGATTCTATAGGACGTTCGGAAACCTACTGACACCAATACTCTGTAAGACCTTTAATGCCATCTCCGACAAATGCCCCTTCCCGCAACAGGCCCTACAGGCCATCATCACAGTCATACCAAAACAAGGAAGAGACGCTCTATCCTGCGGGAACTACAGACCCATTTCTCTACTAAATGTGGACACCAAAGTCTTCGCAAGAACATTAGCCACCCGCCTTGGACCACTTATTCCCATGCTCGTACATAGAGATCAGACTGGCTTTGTCCTTGGCCGAGAGGCAAGAGATAACACCATCAGAACTCTATCCCTGATAAGCAGGGCGCGTGACGCAAAAAGCCCGCTATGCCTCCTATCGGTGGACGCCGAAAAGGCGTTCGACCAGGTTAACTGGAAATTTCTTGAGTCCACCCTACAGAAGATAGGTCTGGGGGAGAGATTGAGAAACTGGATAATGGCCCTATACAACAAGCCCACAGCCCAGATAAAAGTAAATGGGAAACTCTCCCACCCGATCAACATCAGAAACGGCACACGCCAGGGGTGTCCACTCTCCCCAACCCTGTATGTGTTAGTAATGGAGTCCCTGGCCAACGCAATTAGACTGAACCCGGAAATTCAAGGTTACAAAATAGGCCAAACTGAGCACAAAGTGGCCGCATTTGCGGATGACCTTTTGGTCTATATAACGAACCCCACCAGAGCCCTACCCGCCCTCCTACGAGAATTCGATAAATACAGTAAAGTCAGTAATTTTAAAATCAACCTACAAAAATCCAAAATCTTAAACATAACGCTACCGCCTACTGATTTAGCTCAACTGAGACCCTTATTCTCACTATCGTGGCGGGAAGATCACATTAAATACCTAGGCACAAAACTACCCTCAGACCCGGATCAGATATACGACTTAAACTTTGAGCCCATATACCGTTCGTTGATGAAAGACACCGAAAAATGGCGCCCACTAACACTTTCCTGGACAGGCAGAATTAATGCGGTCAAGATGAACTTCCTCCCGAAACTCCTGTACCTTTTTCAGACCCTACCAATACAACTTCCAAGGAGCTTCTTCATCAAGATATGAAAGACTGTGACACATTTCGTATGGGGAGGGTCCAGAGCCCGTCTGAGTTACAAACTCCTCACCCAGAAAAAGGAAAATGGCGGGCTGGGCTTGCCCGACATGTTGCTATACTATAGGGCCGTAATAAGTAAGACCGTCCTGGACCTTATGCACAGGAGGCAAACTAAATTATGGGTCTAAATGGAACAGAGCTCTGCTCCATTCCGAGCTCAAGGTCTCTTTTGGCTCAAAGGCGGACTGGGCAGAAGGGGGATCAGAGTGTCACCATTTCTGAACTCACTCCTACGAACATGGGACAACTTCGCGAGCAATAACGGGCTGATATCCACTCCGGGTCCCTGGACCCCTCTGGTGGGAAACCCAGACTTCCCTCTTGGGATCGGGGGCCTGGCACTCCTGGGTAAACTAGGAGTCCACCTGCCAAGAATCCATGACATACTAGGAGAGGAAGGAATTAGGCCACTGAGCTCGCTGGTGGAGGAGGGAGGGGCCGTAACGGGTGCGTGGTTTCAATACATGCAGCTATGCCACTTTATCAGAACACAGGGCAAAGCCTCAGATCTGTCTACCTCGCCCACTCCTTTTGAGAAGCTATGTGCGGACCCCCATGAGTCGAAGGGATTGATCTCCGTGGTCTATAACATGCTGGTGGCCGGGGGAGCCCAGGACTTGGAAAGAGGTTACCGCAAGACCTGGGAGAGAGAACTAGGACAGCCCTTACCCGACGAGGACTGGGCTAGGGGCGTCAATCTGACTCACAAAATGTCAGTCTCGGGCAGACACCATGAGCTAAATTATAAGCTTATTACGAGATGGTATCGCACACCGTCATTACTAGCCAAAATATATCCTGGCAGTTCAGCCACCTGCTGGAAATGCCTGAAAGAAACAGGAATGCTCACACATATTTGGTAGTCCTGCCCTGGGATTAGAGGTCTGTGGTTGGAGATACAAGCCCTGTACAATGTATTGAAAAGAAGCTCACTGGTTCTCTCCTCGGAGATCGCGCTCCTCTCAATCCTGCAAGGCTCCATCGCTGCCATTAAGAGGGACATTCTGAGATTCTTCCTCCTAGCTATGAGAACAGTGATTCCCCGACTTTGGAAGTCCCAGACGATGCCGACACGCCTGAGCTGGACAGCGGCCCTAGATGACATCAGATATATGGAAGAGTTGCGAGCCAAAGATGACAACAAATGGCTAAAATACTACGACATGTGGGAGGTATGGATGACGTTCCGAAATTCTGACAACTTCAAGCAATGGCTTGAACACAGGGTTTTACCCACTTGATAGACGAAAGGGAAGTCACTAAGGGCTCTACCCGGGACGCTACCCCCCCCCCCTTACCCCCTTCTCCCTCACCCGCCTCCCCTCTCCCCTACTACACTATTACCTTCCTTCCCCCCAATTTGCTTAGGTTCTACTCAACCACTTTCTCTGATACTACCTTTCACATTCCACTTTCACACACACCACCTTTCTACCTCACAACACACCACACCCACGTTGAGTCGAGGATCTCCCTTAGATGACCCGACTCCCATACACCTTTTAAGGTTAAATTCCACACAAGTAACAAACACGGTTTGATAATTTGCAAAAGATTGCTTTTGATAATATTTAACTGTTGAATTTAATCCCTGAAGTCTGGAGCTACGTTACATTCTCTTGGTGCGGTGCCAGACATCTTCACCGCAATGGACATTTGTACCCCTCTACTGTACTGCCAACCAGACCTCAGGATAGTTAATACCTCTTATGCATGTTAACCACTTGCTAAACTGCATGTTTAAAATCCTGAATAAACACATTTTGATAGTAATTAACAGGCAAAGCATCTGTGAAGCCCACACATCCACCTTTTGCCAATTAGCTCTTGGACAAGTTATTAATGCAGAGGATTTTTTACTTTTTCTCCCTGCACTGTGGATGTTTACTCAATGTGGTCAATAAAAGATGAGGTGCTTTTCGACTGAACAATTTACGTAAAAAAAAAAAAAAATTCAAACTAGCGAAAGTCAACGATAATCGTTTGGTCTAAACACGTGCCAATGACAGAATCTTGAACAATTAGCATTCACTTTTTGCTTGCCATTCATTTTATGCAGGCATAAAAATCATTGTTGGCTTGTTCACATATCATTTGGTTTATTCAGCAATCGTTCAGTCCCTTTCATTCACTTATACAGCGAATGTGAAAGACTGAACGGTTCTAAAACATTTCTCATTTGAACGAACCAATGATGTATCTGTCTGTCTGAACAGGCTGCATGTGCAAACGAGCTAACTTTGACGTCATTCGGTGACTTGTTCAAACAATCAATTGGCTTGTCTACAAGTACAACTGTTTGTGTTATTCCATCGGTTAGCTTGTGTTTGACCCTATTTGTGACTTTAATAATAATCAGACCACATTTTATTAGTTATTAATGGAGAAACTGAGATGATTCCAAAGTGTTCACTTACTTTCTCTTGCAATTATAAATTCCATGAATATTTAGAATATTTAGTGACTGAATTACTGATTGTTAAAATAATATGATGAAGCATTTCTATTCTTAATCCATACAATAGGTTGGCATCAATCTTCCCATATTAGAAACTGCTGAATAGAGAGAGGCAGATGCTTGGGGCATTTTAGATAGCTCCTAACAAAGTAAAAAAATATTTTCTCTCTAAATTCCACTAAAAGTCACTTATATATGGAAACCGCCTACATCAATATTTCCTTGCAATATTAGTTATAATTAATTTTTTTTAAAAAGCTTTCCTGGAATTGATAATCAGCAGATCTTCAAAGTATACTAAAAACTCTTTCTAGCATTCCGTGTTGAATATGCTGGTCTAGACTACTAATAGGGCTAATCTATGTTAATGTATAACTGTAGAGCCAGCAGAGAGCTGATTTAAGGGGTTGTTTGTTTTGTGATAAAACATACAACTATTTCACAAGCCCATCTCCCCACATATAAGAGCAGCACTATATGCAGGTGGCATGGACGCACATTTCTAATTGAAAACTGAAACAATCATTTTAATGTATGCACAACAGATAGTATTTTCTCACAGCCTCTAAACATACCAACAAAAAGTACCGTATATTCCGGTGTATAAGACGACCTTTTCACTCCGAAAAATCTGCTCTGCAGTCGGGGGTCGTCTTATACGTCAGGTATACAAAAAAAAAAGGTGTAAAAAAAAAAAAAAGCAGTACTTACCTCCCCCGGCGTTCTGCGGCGCTGCTGCAGGCTGTCGCTCCCTCCTCGTCCCGACAGGGCATAGCTTTCTGGATGTGGGGCTTGAAATCCTCGCCTCCAGAAAGCTAATGCTGTGATTGGCTAACTCACGCGGCGTAAGCCAATCACAGCCATTCAATGACATCATTAAATGGCTGTGATTGGCTGACGCCGCGTGAGTTAGCCAATCACAGCATTAGCTTTCTGGAGGCGGGGAGAGACAGCCTGCAGCAGCGTCGCAGAATGCCGGGGGAGGTGAGTACTGCTTTTTTTTTTTTACACCGTATTCCCGGCGTATCAGGCGACAGTTGGGGGGGGTCGTCTTATATGCCCAGTCGCCTTATACGCCGGAATATACGGTACATAAAGGTATACAGCTTCTGATTGTATTACAATATTACACTCATTGTCAAATCAAACCCCTAGAAGGAGTTGTCGTTTTGCTGCAAAACTCGGCATGCAGTTACATCTTAGTAAGATATGCAAATGATTAGGGTTGTGGCGCGATTAGATGAACAGTCTTGCCACTTGAGGTGCGAAAACTGGTTCTACCGTTGGCATATAAAAAGGCTCTCAGAGGCTACTTGTGAATAGTGACCTCTTTTTTTTTCACTTATATAAAGCTTTTTAACTAATAAGCATGCCTCTACAAAGCAGAGTTAGGGCCCATTTACAGGCAAAGATAATCCTTCAAAAGATAGGTTTTGAGTGATTGTTTTGCATAAGTTGCTAAAGGACATTAATGTCCATTAGCAGCTTATGAACTTTATTTGCATGTTAATGAGCCTCCAGGAGCTCTATGTAGAGAACAGCAGGTGGTCTGTTCTCTGCATACAGCTCTATTGTTATGCCATGAGCCTGCCTTAGGCTCTCCACTGGATGCAATGTAATCAGCACTCCCCTGGGGAATTCAGCACCATGGACAGCAAACACAGCATGCGGTCTATGTTATCTTCACTCCAGCTGAAAGATGGATTTTATGCACAACTAAAAATCATTGTTAAGCCAAAGAGTGAAAGATTGGAGCATTTACGCACAACGATTATCGCTCAAACAATGGCTTTAAGCAAATTTTGAGTGATAATCGTTGTGTGTAAGTGGGCCTTTAGAGAGGGGGCACATTATTGGAATTTGAGAAGCTGGATGGTTTTATCTACAAATTGCCCGCCACCATTCTGTCCAGACTATCAGGAGGTGTTGGGACCAGTGCAGGCACGCACACAAGGCGACTGTGCTTAGGATACTCTTGACAGACCACCAGTAGAGAGGATCATCTAACAAGCACGAGAAGGCAAAATTTTTTCATCGTCCACCATCCAGAGAAAGGAGGCACCATCATTACAGGCTCTAGTGTCTGTCAGAACTATTTCCTGGCTGAACGACATTAGGTCTCGCGGCGCCCATTACGTGTAGGGCCTGTGACACCCACAGACCGTCTCCTCTGTTTGCAGTGATGTTCCGAACAACAAAACTGGACTGCTACAGTGTGGAACCAGATTGTCTTTAGCAGCGAATCCAGGTTTATTTTGGGAACTGACAGCAGCCGTGTTTGTGTCCGGAGCGCCTCAATCCTGCCTTTGCTGGGGAGTGGCCCAACTGTCCTCACAGCTGGTGTGATTGTCTAGAAGGCCATCGCATACCCCAGTAGTGGTACGAGGAACAATAAAAGTCAGCAATATATTTAGGACCTCGTGCAGCCACATATGTTGCCTCTCATGGCGGCTTCCAAGAGACATTTTCCAGGATAATACTTGGCCACACACAGCAAGGATGCTACAGGAATACCTCCACAACATTGCAACACTTTTGTGGCCTACCCGGTAGCCAGATTTATCAGCAATAGAACATGTATGGGACCATCTCGGACACCAACTTCGGCAGCCTATAAGTTTTCATAATCTAGAGGCTGGGTTACATCAAGTGCTGCAGGAACCTGTATGTATCCATGCCCACCTGTATCACATCTTGCATCAAAGCTAGAGGTGGCCCAACAGGGTACTAGAGCCTCCATGCCCGCCTGTATCACATCTTGTATCCAAGGTAGAGGCAGTACAACAGTGAACTAGATCCTCCATGTCAACCTGTATCATATCTTGTATCCAAGCTAGAGGCAGTGCAACAGGGTACTAGATCCTCCATGCCCACCTGTGTCACATCTTGTATCCAAGCTAGAGGTGGTACAACAGGGTACTAGAGCCTCCATGCCCACCTGTATTACATCTTTTATCCAAGCAAGAGGTGGTACAACAGGGTGCTAGAGCCTCCATGCCCGCCTGTATCACATCTTGTATCCAAGCTAGAGGCAGTACAATAGTGTACTAGATCCTCCATGTCCACCTGTATCACATCTTGTATCCAAGCTAGAGGAAGTGCAACAGGGTACTAGATCCTCCATGCCCACCTGTGTCACATCTTGTATCCAAGCTAGAGGCAGTACAACAGGGTAGTGGATCCTCCATGCCCACCTGTGTCACATCTTGTATGCAAGCTAGAGGCAGTACAACAGGGTACTAGATCCTCTATGTCCACCTGTATCACATCTTGTATCCAAGCTAGAGGCGGTACAACAGGGTACTAGAGCCTCCATGCCCACCTGTATCACATCTTCTATCCAAGCAAGACGTGGTACAACAGGGTACTAAATCCTCCATGCTCGCCTGTATCACATCTTGTATCGAAGCTAGAGGCGGTACAACAGGGTACTAGAGCCTCCCTTCACGTTTTCACACTAAACTATCTTTTTCTCTGATATTATAATCATTTACTTATATCAACGTTACACACACACCTATAAGGTTTCATTTGATGCTGACAACTCCTTCTAGGGAATGGATTTTTTCTTTTTTTTTTTTTTACGAAAAGTGTATTTCAGTTATGTGAGAAGTTTTACTAGGTGTGTTTGGTGTAAAATCAGGGTGCAAAGACATTTGGTATGTTTCTATTCAAAACAGCTGTATGTTACAGTGTTGCCTTAAAATTTGGAACCATGGTGCTTCATGGCTAACCGCAGTTAAAGGAAACCTGTCACTATCATCATGCTGCTCAAACTACAAGCAGTTTAGGATCTAGACAGGCACCCGCATTGCAAGGACATAGGCCCCCTGTCCATGGGCGTTGCGGTATCCCGTGGCGGATCTCTGCCGTGGGAGCCACCGCCCAGGAGCAGAAGCCGGCAGATAGGCTGACCTCGGAGTATTGCGGCAATTCGTAGCAGGCTGCGAATTGCCGTCCGCAAGCAGAGAATCACAATGGTTCTCCGCTCGTGGACAGGGGGACGGCGCTTTCCATAGCAACACTATGGAAAGCTTTAGACAGCGTGATTCACCGGCGATTTACAGCCGGCAGAATCACGCCCGTAGACAGGGGGCCTTATGTTGCTATGGGGTTTCAGAGAAAACATACTTTTAAAAGCAGACACTAATGTCCAGCTTCGATTGATTAATCATTTTCTCCCCATTTATGTTTAGGGAGAGACATGCCACTCTAGCCATCAATCTTGTGGCTCGGACAGCATATGACAGGTTCCTTTTAAACATTTGGTGAGCAAAGGCATGAAACTTCTATACAAACAGGATGCATTCCTCTATTCTACCAACTCTCCATGATCTCCAACAATGGCACAGTTACAAAGATATTGTATTTGTGATACTCTGTCACTGTGATGAAAGACTTAACCCCTTAATGCAACAGGATGTAAATTAGCATCCTTGCTGGGGGGTACTCAATGCAACAGGACCAAAACATATGTCCTTTGGATGGTGTGGACTCAGCGGGAGCCCTCTGTGACTGATAGCTGGACGCTCCCAGATAAGAACAGCAATCCCCACTGTTAACCCCCCACATACTAAGATTAATGTACATTGCAGCATGTAAAGGGTTCACAGAGGTAGCGTGCTACGGTTTTACTGCTGTTAAAAAAAAACTGTGGCAGAATTAATGTGTTTTCTCTCCCTGCCCTTCAAAAAAAAATTCATAAACATTTTGCAATATATTATATGCACCCGAGAATGGTACCAATAAAAACTACTGTTTGCCAAGTCCTCATATGGCCATGTTGATAGAATATTAAAAAAAGGTTATGGCTTTTGAAAGGGGCACTACTTTTTCAGACAACTTATGCTTATGCACTAGTCGAGGTGTGTATCATCAGTCATGTAATACACTTTAATTAAAAATGTTGTTTTATCACTTAAAGTCAAGTTTGAGGTGTCTGCCACTAAGGGCTCATGTCCACGGGCAAAATAAGAATTAAAATCCGCAGCGGATTTTAACTCTTCTCCCGCGCGCGGATCCGCACCCCATAGGGATGCATTGACCACCCGCGGGGTAGATAAATACCCGCGGATCGTCAATAAAAGTGATTTTTAAAAAAATGGAGCATGAAAAAATCTGGACCATGCTCCATTTTCATGCGGGTCTCCCGCGGGGACGGCTCCCGCGGGCTTCTATTGAAGCCTATGGAAGCCGTCCAGCTCCGCGGGAGACCTAAAATAGGAATTTAAAAGAATTTACTCATCCGGAGCGGGCAGGGAAGGTCTTCTCTTCCTTACGGCCGCATCTCCCTTGCTTCGGCTCGGCGGATGTGCCCGGCGCATGCGCGCGGCACGTCGACGACGTGCCGGCGACGTGCCGCCGGCGTGACGAATTCATCCGCCGGCCGAAGAAAGAAGATCCGGCCGCGACGCAGAGAAGAAACGGAGCGGATGAGAGGTGAGTTTATTCTCATTTATTCTTATTTTCAGCGCTCATGTCCGCGGGGCAGGAGGGACCCGCTACGGATTCTACATGTAGAATCCGTAGCGGGCCCGATTTTCCCCGTGGACATGAGGCCTAAAGCTCTCACTAGGGATCCGGTCCATGGGCGTATGAGAAAAATGTTGCGTATCACAAGCACGTGGTTATGCGCAGTGTGACTTTCTTTTTTTTAATTTCCCATCTATTTCAGAGTGGGGATGCATATGAAAATGCTACCCATATGCAATGTATTGCATATAGACAGTGTTTCATATGCTGCTTATACCAATGTATAGGACCCACGATGTGTGGTACGCAGAGAAATAGAGCATTCTGCGATCGATTCCTCCTGTGTATTGATATGCAGTGAGACTCCTCCTGATATGCAGTCTCTACACACTCATGTGCATGGATCAATGAAAGTCTATTGACTTTCATTGACTCCATTCACCGTGTACCACGCATCTGTGCATCGCATGCGTAATACGCGGTCAAAACGCGGTCGTGAACATGAGCCCTTAGCCTCTCTGCAATCCACTGCTTGTTGTTAAGTACTTCTGTAGTAACAGGGATGCTGGGCAGTTGTCTTTGCTGTGGAAGAGGGATATTATCACAGGCTTTACGGGCTCAATCCCTGTACTCACAGGCTGACAGATCTGCAGACACTGTGTAAACAATCTCCAGACTCTCTGCCTGTTCTGCGGTTACAGTATGTGTGTGTGCACATTATTTTGGGTTTATTAATCATTTGTTCAGAATGTCTCTGAATACCCAACTGCTACAATCATCCTGGTACTGCAGAGGAGTGGGCTTTCAGATACTGTATTCCTGCTGATTAGACCAAAGACAGCACAATGCAGTACGGGAGGTGAGGGAAAAGAAGTACAGGACAGTGAACTACTGGCAGAATGGTAGGCTTTCAAATTGCCCCTGCCTGAAGGTGGAATGCAAACAGCAGAGCAGCAGAAAAATGGGGAAGACCACCTGAAAATCAGAACTTAAAAACATGAAAGAGGGTGCAAACAACAAATAAGTAGGGAGAACCTGTTATATTTTAGAAAATGTATTTAAGATGCTTCAAAGGAATAAAGGAATGCCCTTTATTTACATACCTGCCCAGTGCCTTGGATGTTCATGCTTTTTACTGTATATAGATGGGATGAGTCATCATCCAAGTATAGCTTGGAGTAAATATAAATGTGAGGCATATAGATGTAGATCCACCTTGCCATACACTGGTTTGACTTTTGGATATCTGTGGAGACTGCGCCTGTAAAGCCCAGGTTTTCACCATTGACCCCTCCGAGCAGGCTATGGTCTTTGCTGTGGGGTCCCCAAGCCATTACTTGGACAGATACTCCTGGCAGTGTAGCTGTTGATGTTGCACTTTATGGAGGCACAGTACCTGAGGATCTGAACAAGAGCATAGCAGGAAGACAGGCTGTAGTCAGGGCTGGTGGCACAGGTACAATAACGAAGTTCAAGTTTTAGGTCAAGGCAGGCACCAGACAATAATGAAGTCCAGAGTACAGAGCCGAATCAGGGAACACAGAACTCAGAATGGTCAAAATTAGGCAAGGGTCAGAATCAGAATAAACACAACCAGAGAGTGCCCGACAGCGGGTCCAGTGATAGGTAGGCCATGGCGGTGCAAGTTGACAATAAAAGTATAACCCAGTTGAACTTCTTTAACCCATTAAGGACCAGGCACTGTAAATATACGGTGCCTGGTCTTGGGCTTAAAGCCCAGCTGTATGTAAAATTACAGCAGGGATTTAAGCCTACTGTTTCTGCAATCAATCAGAGACAGGACAGATTGTCAGCTGTTAGTAACAGCTAATAACCCAGAGGAGGAGGCAGGAGGGTGTTTTTTAAACCCTTTCTGCCTTTTCCTTCCCCGAGTACACAGCACTCAAGGAGCGCTGTGTACTGAAAAGTGAAAATGGAAGTGTAACTTTCACTATGAGGGCTGGGGGTCACATGACCGCCTTGATTCCCTGCTATAGCAGAGCTGCAGGTTAGTACTAGACCGTGAACAGCTCTGCCAATGACTAATGTCACTACTGGGGTTGTTTTCCCCTGTAACTTGGGCTCCTATGGATGCCCCAGCTACAGTGGGAAACTGTCAAATAATTAAAAAAAAAACATGTGAATGTCCCCCAGAGGCCTTACATTACATCATGGGGGACATAGATAGTAAAAAATATAATTACATAAATAAGTAAAACAAAATTAGAGACTAAAACAACGATATATACATAAGAAAGAAAATAACCCAAAAGCTCCCTGTAATCCAAAACCATACATATTATATATGAAAACGTCCGAAAATGAGCAACCCGTTCACATAGTATATTTACGCTAAAATAAAGTAAGTTAAAAAAATAACTAGAAATGTTTAAAAAATCATTTTTTTAGCTTTTTACCCCTAATAAGACTAAAAAAACGGGGGGAAAGTCAGTGAAAAAGATATTTAAAAAATAGCCTCCACAGAAAGAAAAAAAATGCAGCAAAAATAATTTGGATTCCCCCATCTAACAGAATTATTTAACTCCCTTCTCGGCGGGGAATCCCTACCCAAACAAGCGCAAGAGGCGCATATTACGTTGATTCATAAGGACAATAAAGATCCGGAGGCCTGCGGAAGTTATAGGCCGATATCCCTTATCAATTTCGATGTAAAATTGTGGGCAAAACTTCTCGCAAAAAGGCTGGAAAAATTTATTCCATCCCTTATTAATAAGGAGCAGGCTGGTTTTGTCGGGGGCAGAGAGGGAAGAGATAACTGCGTCAGACTTCTCCACGCAATTAGGCACGCCCAAAAGCAAAATATACCTTTGGCTCTAGTAGGCACAGATGCCGAGAAAGCCTTTGACCGTGTCAATTGGTTATATATGCGCTCGGTCCTGACCCATTTTAAAGTTCCCCCCACTTTCATCTCGGCCATTTTCTCCCTGTACGCGGCCCCACACGCCAGACTGAAGATAAATGACATTCTCTCGCCCCCATTCAATATCAGTAATGGCACCCGACAGGGATGCCCCTTATCCCCCTCTTTATTCATCCTTGCCCTAGAACCGTTTTTGCAGAAGATCCGAATTGATCCAATTATTCAGGGACTAAAAGTAGGTCGGGCTCACCTCTCACTAGCAGCCTATGCTGATGATGTGATTTTCCTGGTCACGAATCCCGAAGAGGGCCTGCCGCGTCTCACTGAGCTTTTGGAAGATTTTGGGGTCCTTTCGAATTTTAAAATAAATTATTCAAAGTCGAAGGTCCTCAACATCTCGATCCCGGCAAATCGTTGCCGAGCGCTAAAGGCTAACTCCCTCTTCTCGTGGGCCACAACAGACATAGATTTTCTGGGCATACAGCTCACGAGAAGAGCAGAGGATTTGTTCTCGGCTAATTTCTCTCCTCTCCTGGCGAAGCTGAAGGGTCTTCTGCGCTCATACGACCTCTCTTTCTTGTCATGGATGGGGAGAAAGAATATTTTACAGTCTTACGTCATCCCAATCCTTTTATATAAAATGCGTCTCCTCCCGATTCACATCCCCAACTCCTTTTTCAAGTCCTTGCATTCGATCATCCTAAATTATGTATGGAGAGGGAGGAGACCGAGATTGGCCCACAGTCTTCTAGAAAGGAGAAGGGCTGACGGGGGAATGGATTTTCCTAATCCAAGGGCTCTATATCTCTCGATCCAACTAGGCCACTGGATGGAGCTAGCGCTTCCCTCTAAGGACCACTTAATACAAGAGCTAGCACTGTCCTCATATGGCCCTACTCTCCTCCAGGACTTATGGTTCCCGGCGCAGACTCTGCGGAGGCGAAGGTTGGTTTGCCCTCTCCTCAGAGGAACCTTGGAGACCTGGCACAAGCTGGGTGACAAATTGGCCCCCCTTCCTTCTCCGCTTATCCCCCTGACCGCCCTACATAAGACAGTGGACTTGAACCTGGACCCCTGCTCGGCCGGCTGCTGGCAGATCCTATCGGACAAAAAAATAGCGGACATACAGACAAGGGCCCATCTCTCCCCTGAGGAGATCCTAAAGGACTTAGCACCTAGTCATAACCTCCCATTCTTAGTGACAGCACACATGACAGAAGTCATTAAAAAATTTCTAACTCAACACAGGTCGACTAGACCGCTAACAAACTTTGAGAAAACCTTGACCGATAACAACGCTTCTAGGAGGAAACTGGCGGCTATTCGAAAACAATTTATATCCCCTACGGGCAATAATAAACCAGTATTCATCACCTCCTGGGAGAAGGAGCTCAAGGTATCTCTCTCAGAAAAGGATATTAGAGTCATACTCAAGAATGCTTTCGGTGCCTCGCCCTGTGTTACCGCACAGGAGTCACATTATAAATTAATATCGAGATGGTATAGGACTCCCCAATGGCTCTATGATCACAAGCTATCACCTAAAGATTCCTGCTGGAGATGTGATTCAGCAACGGGCTCGTACCTACACTTGTGGTGGGAATGCCCGGTGTTGGCACCCTTTTGGAGAGACGTTGGGGGTGTGCTGCGCAAGCTCCTCCCGGGGTTGGTGCTTTCCCCTGAAGTGGTCATCCTGTGGAGGCCATCGGCTGCCTTCCATCCGCAGAGGCACAAATTAATAGCACTCCTCTTAGATGTGGCGAAATCGCTCATCCCACGTCTTTGGCTCCGTAAAGACCCCCCTTCCCTGGAAATGTGGAAGGAGAAAGTGGATCTCCTCTCAAATTTAGAGGAATTGTCCAGCTACTCCAGGGGCTCTCATGAGGAGTTCCTGAAGACATGGAGCTCATGGCGCGCTATTAGGGTTGATCTCTGAGGTGGGAGCGGGACCCATCGGACTTGGCGGGTGGGGGGAATAGGCGCTCACCTGCTTCTCTCAGGTGGGGTGGCTATACTACCCTACCGGGGATTGATGGAGTAACCCCTCTACTCACAGGTCCACGGAGCCTCACCAACCCCCCGATACAGAGGCGTTGCCCTTAACTGGATCGCTACTGTCTGCTATGACCCCTTTCTATACTTAGAGGTTGGCGGTGCGCGAGTCTGGGCCCCCCCCCTTGACCCCTCCCCCCTGCTCTGTTAGTTTCCCACTGTCTCCCTCCTCCCCACTTTATAGGTTGATGATGCTGGTTGGAGGGAGGGATCCCGAAGGGGCTGTTGCCCCAATGGCAGGGGTTTCTCCCCCCTCCCCTAGTGGCTTGGCCACTCTGTTGTCCTTGAATGTCTCGAAAATTACCAATGGGTGTTGTATGATGTTAATGGCTGTTTAGTACGCTTTTGATCCACCTATTAAGCTATCCGAGACATTGTTCACTGTTTGTCGATTGATTGTTTAATACCTAAAATGTCAATAAAAAATTGAATTTAAAAAAAATAATAATAATTTGGATAGCTAATGGAAAAAAAATAGGTCAGAAACACAACCACATGGGTAAAATCTAGAGATGAGCGAGCACCAAAATGCTCGGGTGCTCGTTACTCGAGACGAACTTTTCGCGATGCTCGAGGGTTCGTTTCGACTAACGAACCCCATTGAAGTCAATGGGCGACCCGAGCATTTTTGTATATCGCCGATGCTCGCTAAGGTTTTCATTTGTGAAAATCTGGGCAATTCAAGAAAGTGATGGGAACGACACAGAAACGGATAGGGCAGGCGAGGGGCTACATGTTGGGCTGCATCTCAAGTTCCCAGGTCCCACTATTAAGCCACAATAGCGGCAAGAGTGCCCCCCCTCCCAACAATTTTTACTTCTGAAAAACCCTCATTAGCAAGGCATACCTTAGCTAAGCACCACACTACCTCCAACAAAGCACAATCACTGCCTGCATGACACTCCGCTGCCACTTCTCCTGGGTAACATGCTTCCCAACCCCCCCCCCCCCCCCGCACGACCCAGTGTCCACAGCGCACACCAAAGTGTCCCTGCGCAGCCTTCAGCTGCACTCATGCCACACGCTGGCCTCATAGCCACACCACCCTCATGTCTATTTATAAATGCGTCTGCCATGAGGAGGAACCGCAGGCACACACTGCAGAAGGTTGGCAGGGCCAGGCAGCGACCCTCTTTAAAAGGGGCGGGGCGATAGCCCACAATGCTGTACAGAAGCAATGAGAAATATAATCCTGTGCCACCTCCATCAGGAGCTGCACACGTGGGCATAGCAATGGGGAACCCATGTGCCACACACTATTCATTCTGTCAAGGTGTCTGCATGCCCCAGTCAGACCGGGGTTTTTTATAAATAGTCACAGGCAGGTACAACTCCGCAATGGGAATTCCGTGTGCACCCACAGCATGGGTGGCTCCCTGGAACCCACCGGCTATACATAAATGTATCCCATTGCAGTGCCCTGGACAGCAGAGCTTACGTCAGATTAAATGCAGGTGGGCTTTGGCCCACACTGCATGCCCCAGTCACACTGGGGTTTTTTATAAATAGACACAGGCAGGTGCAACTCCCTATTGTGAAGTCCCTGTGGACACACAGCATGGGTGGCTCCCTGGAACCCACCGGCGGTACATAAATAAATCCCATTGCAGTGCCCAGCGCAGCTGAGGTAACGTCAGGTTTAATGCAGGTGGGCTTCGACCCACACTGCATGCCCCAGTCAGACTGGGGTTCTTTAAATGTGGACACATGCAGTTACAACTCCGTGTGGACCGACAGCATGGGTGGATCCCAGGAAGCCACCGGCGGTACATAAATATATCCCATTGCATTGCCCATCACAGCTGAGGTAACGTCCGATTAAATGCAGGTGGTCTTCGGCCCACACTGCACGCCCCAGTCTGACCGGGGTTTTAATACATAGACACTGGCAGGTACAAATCCCTAATGTGAAGTCCCTGTGGACCCACAGCATGGGTGGCTCCCTGGAACCCACCGGCGGTATATAAATATATCCCATTGCAGTGCCCATCACAGCTGAGGTAATGTCCGATTAAATGCAGGTGGGCTTCGGCCCACACTGCATGCCCCAGTCAGACTGGGGTTCTTTAGAAGTGGACACATGCAGTTACAACTCCGTGTGGACCGACAGCATGGGTGGGTCCCAGGAAGCCACCGGCGGTACATAAATATATCCCATTGCATTGCCCATCACAGCTGAGGTAACGTCCGATTAAATGCAGTTGGTCTTCGGCCCACACTGCATGCCCCAGTCTGACCGGGGTTTTTAATACATAGACACTGGCAGGTACAAATCCCTAATGTGAAGTCCCTGTGGACCCACAGCATGGGTGGCTCCCTGGAACCCATCGGCGGTACATAAATGTATCTCACTGCAGTGCCCTGCTCAGCAGAGCTAACGTCACATACAATATAGGTGTGCTTCGGCCCACAGTGCATGCCCCAGTCAGACTGGTAATATGTACCTTAACAGTAACCGCGTTGGTGGGAATGTGGTGGCGACTGCGGACCTAGGGGCGCGGTTTTATTTAGTTGGTTTTCGGAATGTAGCCAGGATTAAGTGGACCGTGGCGGGGGGATGGTGGGGGGGCTCTCTTGTTGTGTCGGTAAAGGTGAAATTCTTGGACTGCCACCAGACGGACCAATGCAAAGGTATTTGCCAAGAATGTTTTCATTGTTGGAGGAGGAGGGGGATGTTTTTGAGGCATTACGTGTCCTCTCCACGTGTCCGTGGTTATATGCACCTTAACAGTAACCGCGTTGGTGGGAAATGGCCTCGCCACCATCATGTCTTTGGGTAGCCTCAGTTTCCACACCCCAGTGACATAGCATTAGCAGCGGTGTAGGTAGAGCCCAGAATTAGTAACATTTCAGCGGTAGCATTAGGGACAGGCCCCAGTAACATATCACTAGCAGCATTATAGGGGGAGCACAGTATTAGTTCCATTTCAGTAGTAGTAGCAGTCAAGACAGGCCACAGTAACATTCCCGTTGCAGCAGTTTAGGGAGATAACAGTCTCTTTCACATTTCAGTAGCTGCAGTATAGACAAGGCCCCAGTTACATTTATGTTTATGTAGCAAAAGTGTAGGCCAACCCCACACACCTTGCTATACCATGAATGCAGGCGAAGCCCATAAAAATTACTAGGATTACACTGCAGGCGAGGGCCCAAAAAAATTGGTGTACCAACACTACTAATGTACCTCAGAAAAATTGCCCATGCCCAACCAAGAGGGCAGGTGAAACCCATCAATCGCTTTGGTTAATGTGGCTTAATTTGTAACTAGGCCTGTAGGCAGCCCAGTTAAAATAAAAATTGGTTCAGGTGCAAGTTTCAACGCTTTAATGAGAATTGAATCGTATAAACATTGTTTACTAAAGTAATATGACTGAGCCTTGTGGGCCTAAGAAAAATTGCCCGTTCGGCGTGATTACGTCAGGTTTCAGGAGGAGGAGCAGGAGGAGGAGGATGAATATAATACACAGATTGATGAAGCTAAAAGGTCCCCGTTTTTGATGGTGATAGAGAACGATGCTTCCATCCGCGGGTGCAGCCTACGTATTGTTTAGGTACCGCTGCTGTCCGCTGGTGGAGAAGAGTAGTTTGGGGAAATCCAGGCTTTGTTCATCTTTATGAGTGTAAGCCTGTCGGCACTGTCGGTTGACAGGCGGGTACGCTTATCCGTGATGATTCCCCCAGCTGCACTAAACACCCTCTTTGACAAGACGCTAGCCGCAGGACAAGCAAGCACCTCCAGGGCATACAGCGCGAGTTCAGGCCACGTGTCCAGCTTCGACACCCAGTAGTTGTAGGGGGCAGAGGCGTCACGGAGGATGGTCGTGCGATCGGCTACGTACTCCCTCACCATCCTTTTACAGTGCTCCCGCCAACTCAGCCTTGACTGGGGAGCGGTGACACAGTCTTGCTGGGGAGCCATAAAGCTGGCAAAGGCCTTGGAGAGTGTTCCCCTGCCTGCGCTGTACATGCTGCCTGATCTCCGCACCTCCCCTGCTACCTGGCCCTCGGAACTGCGCCTTCTGCCACTAGCGCTGTCGGATGGGAATTTTACCATCAGTTTGTCCGCCAGGGTCCTGTGGTATAGCATCACTCTCGAACCCCTTTCCTCTTCGGGTATCAGAGTGGAAAGGTTCTCCTTATACCGTGGGTCGAGCAGTGTGTACACCCAGTAATCCGTAGTGGCCAGAATGCGTGTAACGCGAGGGTCACGAGAAAGGCATCCTAACATGAAGTCAGCCATGTGTGCCAGGGTACCTGTATGCAACACATGGCTGTCCTCACTAGGAAGATCACTTTCAGGATCCTCCTCCTCCTCCTCAGGCCATACACGCTGAAAGGATGACAGGCAAGTAGCATGGGTACCCTCAGCAGTGGGCCAAGCTGTCTCTTCCCCCTCCTCCTCATGCTCCTCCCCCTCCTCCTCAACGCGCTGAGATATAGACATGAGGGTGCTCTGACTATCCAGCGACATACTGTCTCCCCCCGCCTCCGTTTCCGAGCGCAAAGCGTCCGCCTTTATGCTTTGCAGGGAACTTCACAAGAGGCATAGCAGAGGAATGGTGACGCTAATGATTGCAGCATCCCCGCTCACCATCTGGGTAGACTCCTCAAAGGTCCAAGGACCTGGCAGATGTCTGCCAACCAGGCCCACTCTTCTGTAAAGAATTGAGGAGGCTGACTCCCACTACGCCCATGTTGGAGTTGGTATTCCACTACAGCTCTACGCTGCTCATAGAGCCTGGCCAACATGTGGAGCGTAGAGTTCCACAGTGTGGGCACGTCGCACAGCAGTCGGTGCACTGGCAGATTGAACCGATGTTGCAGGGTCCGCAGGGTGGCAGCGTCCGTCTTGGACATGCGGAGATGTGCGCTGAGCCGGCGCACCTTTCCGAGCAGGTCTGACAAGCGTGGGTAGCTTTTCAGAAAGCGCTGAACCACCAAATTAAAGACGTAGGCCAGGCATGGCACGTGCGTGAGGCTGCCGAGCTGCAGAGCTGCCACCAGGTTATGGCCGTTGTCACACACGACCATGCCCGGTTGGAGGCTCAGCGGCGAAAGCCAGCGGTCGGTCTGCTCTGTCAGACCCTGCAGCAATTCGTGGGCCGTGTGCCTCTTCTCTCCTAAGCTGAGTAGTTTCAGCACAGCCTGCTGATGCTTGCCCACCGCTGTGCTGCCACCCCGCGCTACACTGACTGGTGGCGAGGTGCTGCTGCTGACACATCTTGATTGCGAGACAGAGGTTGCGTAGGAGGAGGAGGAGGGTGGTTTAGTGGAGGAAGCATTCACCGCCGCAGATACCAGCACCGAGCTGGGGCCCGCAATTCTGGGGGTGGGTAGGACGTGAGCGGTCCCAGGCTCTGACTCGGTCCCAGCCTCCACTAAATTCACCCAATGTGCCGTCAGGGAGATATACTGGCCCTGCCCACCTGTGCTTGTCCACATGTCCATTGTTAAGTGGACCATGGCAGTAACCGCGTAGGGGAGGGCGCGTACAATGTTGCGGGAGACGTGGTCGTGCAGGACTGGGACGCCACATTGGGAAAAGTAGTGGTGACTGGGAACCGAGTAGCGCGGGGCCGCCGCCCCCATCATGTTTTTGAAAGCCTCCGTTTCCACAAGCCTATATGGCAGCATCTCCAGGCTGATCAATTTGGCTATGTGCACGTTTAACGCTTGAGCATGCGGGTGCGTGGCGGCGTACTTGCGCTTGCGCTCAAACAGTTGCGCTAGTGACGGCTGGACGCTGCGCTGAGAGACATTGCTGGATGGGGCCGAGGACAGCGGAGGTGAGGGTGTGGGTGCAGGCCGGGAGACGGTCGTGCCTGTGTCCTGAGAGGGGGGTTGGATCTCAGTGGCAGGTTGGGGCACAGGGGGAGAGGCAGTGGTGCAAACCGGAGGCGGTGAACGGCCTTCGTCCCACCTTGTGGGGTGCTTGGCCATCATATGCCTGCGCATGCTGGTGGTGGTGGCTCCCCGGCTGATCTTGGCGCGACAAACCTTGCATACCACAGTTCGTCGGTCGTCTGCACTCAGTGAAAAACTGCCACACCTTTGAGCACCTCGGCCTCTGCAGGGTGGCATGGCGTGAGGGGGCGCTTTGGGAAACAGTTGGTGGATTATTCGGTCTGGCCCTGCCTCTACCCCTGGCCACCGCACTGCCTCTTCCAAGCTGCCCTGCTGCTGCACTTGCCTCCCCCTCTGAAGACCTGTCCTCAGTAGGCTTAGCAAACCAGGTGGGGTCAGTCACCTCATCGTCCAGCTGCTCTTCCTCCGAATTCTCTGTGCGCTCCTCCCTCAGACTTACTGCAATTACTACTACCTGAGTGATAGACAACTGTGTCTCCTCGTCATCGTCCTCCTAACCCACTGAAAGCTCTTGAGACAGTTGCTGGAAGTCCCCAGCCTCATCCCCCGGACCCCGGGAACTTTCCAAAGGTTGGGCATCGGTCACGACAAACTCCTCCAGTGGGAGAGGAACCATTGCTGCCCATTCTGGGCAGGGGCCCGAGAACAGTTCCTGGGAGTCTGCCTTCTCCTCAGAATGTGTCATTGTAATGGAGTGAGGAGGCTGGGAGGAAGGAGCAGCAGCCAGAGGATTCAGAGTTGCAGCAGTGGATGGCGTAGAAGTCTCGGTGGTCGATAGATTGCTGGATGCACTTTCTGCCATCCACGACAGCACCTGCTCACACTGCTCATTTTCTAATAAAGGTCTACCGCGTGGACCCATTAATTGTGGGATGAATCTGGGGACCCCTGAAACTTACCTCTCTCCTAATCCTGCAGCAGTCGGCTGCGATACACCTGGAACAGGAGCTCGGCCTGTGCCCACACCCTCACTTGGGCCTCCGCGTCCTCACCCGCGTCCACGTCCTCTAGGCCTACCCCTACCCCTCAGCATGGTGTATTACGAGTAGAGCAGAAACAGAACGCTGTAATTAAATGTGCCGCTTATTGGCCTGTGGTTGGAGGCTGACTTTGCTTACGGAACGCACAGCAGAGCCAGGAAACAATTTAGCGCACGCCTGTAGTGAGACGTAGGTGCGTATCACTCAGCTAGTGGAATTCACAGCGCAGAAGCAGTCAAGTCACCAAAGGGCAGTGGTAGGCCTTAAGTATTTGGCTTCCCTTTTTTTAAATGGTGAGCTGAAACAGCAGACAGATACTGTATGCAGCGTATATTATGTTTACTGTTTCCCTCTGGCGCTATCACGGCGGTGATGTAACGGAGACAGCAGAGCCAGGAAACAATTTTGCGCACGCCTGTAGTGAGACGTAGGTGCGTAGGACTGAGCTAGTGGAATTCACAGCGCAGAAGCAGTCAAGTCGCCAAAGGGCAGTGGTACGCCTTAAGTATTTGGCTTCCCTTTTTTTAAATGGTGAGCTGAAACAGCAGACAGATATTGTATGCAGCGTATATTATGTTTACTGTTTCCCTCTGGCGCTATCACGGTGGTGATGTAACGGAGACAGCAGAGCCAGGAAACAATTTTGCGCACGCCTGTAGTGAGACGTAGGTGCGTAGGACTGAGCTAGTGGAATTCACAGCGCAGAAGCAGTCAAGTCGCCAAAGGGCAGTGCTACGCCTTAAGTATTTGGCTTCCCTTTCTTTAAATGGTGAGCTGAAACAGCAGACAGATACTATATGCAGCGTATATTATGTTTACGGTTTCCCTCTGGCGCTATCATGGTGGTGATGTAACGGAGACAGCAGAGCCAGGAAACAATTTTGCGCATGCCTGTAGTGAGACGTAGGTGCGTAGGACTGAGCTAGTGGAATTCACAGCGCAGAAGCAGTCAAGTCGCCAAAGGGCAGTGGTACGCCTTAAGTATTTGGTTTCCCTTTTTTTAAATGGTGAGCTGAAACAGCAGACAGATACTGTATGCAGCGTATATTATGTTTAACGTTTCCCTCTGGCGCTATCACGGCGGTGATGTAACGGAGACAGCAGAGCCAGGAAACAATTTAGCGCACGCCTGTAGTGAGACGTAGGTGCGTATCACTCAGCTAGTGGAATTCACAGCGTAGAAGCAGTCAAGTCACCAAAGGGCAGTGGTAGGCCTTAAGTATTTGGCTTCCCTTTTTTTAAATGGTGAGCTGAAACAGCAGACAGATACTGTATGCAGCGTATATTATGTTTACTGGTTCCCTCTGGCGCTATCACGGCGGTGATGTAACAGAGACAGGAGAGCCAGGAAACAATTTTACGCATGCCTGTAGTGAGACGTAGGTGCGTAGGACTGAGCTAGTGGAATTCACAGCGCAGAAGCAGTCAAGTCGCCAAAGGGCAGTGGTACGCCTTAAGTATTTGGCTTCCCTTTTTTTAAAATGGTCAGCTGAAACAGCAGACAGATACTGAATGCAACGTATATTATGTTTACTGTTTCCCTCTGGCGCTATCACGGCGATGATGTAACGGAGACAGCAGAGCCAGGAAACAATTTTGCGCAAGCCTGCTGTAACGCTTAGCTGCGTATTAATTAGGACTACTACCCCCAGCAGACACGCAGTACACTGAAGACGGTCACAGGCAGCCCAAATATAGTATTTTTCCCCAATTATTTGAAAAAGCCCACTTCCTATATAGACAGTATAGCTCTTTCACCTTTTCCACTGTCCCTGCCTCACCAGTACTGCCCCTACACTGAGTAAAATGACTGCAGACTGAGGACGCAATGGTCTGCACGCCCAATATACAAAAAAAAAAAAATTGTGCAACACTGCTAAAAGCAGCCTCAACAGTACTGCACAAGGTCAGATGTGGCCCTAAGAAGGACCGTTGGGGTTCTTCAAGCCTAAAATAACACCTAATGCTCTCCCTATAGAAGCAGCAGCATCAGCAGCACTTTCCCTGATCTCTGTCAGAATGCATGTCTGGCGAGCCGTGGGCGGGGCAGATTTTAATACTCGGGTGTCATCTGATCTCCCCAGCCACTCACTGCAGGGGGGTGGTATAGGGCTTGAACGTCACAGGGGGAAGTTGTAATGCCTTCCCTGTCTTTCTATTGGCCAGAAAAGCGTGCTAATGTCTCAGAGATGAAAGTGAAAGTAACTCGAACATCGCGTGGTGCTCGTCTCGAGTAAAGAGCATCTCGAACACCCTAATACTCGAAGCTCTTCACAGTTTAGACATAGATTAAAATCAGTTCCTTTTATTAGATAATTTAAAGAAACACAATAAACAAAAAACAGGGCACTACAAATAGCCCTCTGAGTTACCAGAGGTATATAAACCTTAATTGAAGGTAAGCGACTAATGCTGTCTTAATGATATTAGTGTGCCCTTCCTCGATAATACTCGAACGAGTATCAAGCTCGGACGAGTACGCTCGCTCATCTCTAGTAAAATCCCTAAAAACTGTCTGGTCCTTAAGGTACAAAACAGCCTGGTCCTTAAGGGGTTAAATGTCTGGTCATGTTCAAGCACTTTTGTTGAAGGAGGAAAGTGTTGATGGATAACAAAAATGGTGATCATAGTTGTTGTCATTGGAGAGAAGGCATATTTTACAAAAGAAACTACCAGGTATATGTAATGCATTTTGCAAGATCTAAGCCAGTAAATATTAAATTTAATGTATCTCATTTAGTTTTGAACACAGTTTATTTAACTTCTGTGTCTCCAAGGAAGAAACATATTCTGTAGAATAGGTAAATAATGAACAAATAAATGGTGAAATGTGAAAGTGCAAAAATTACCACCTAAACCTAAGTCACAGACACCCAGTAAGAGGCCAGAGCATTAATGGAGGATTAGCCACAGTAGAAAGCTTTTTGCAGGCAACCCCTGAACTTTGAAAACGAAAATTACTTTTTCAGCATATACTTCATTTTTCTCAACTTGTAGGTGCACTTTTAGAGCTCTCAGTCTGAATTATAACTCCTAAAGACAGATTACCTGATTGATATACTTTTTCTGAAAGCTGAAAAATCTGAATTTTATTTTGGACTTTTCTCACATAAATTGATGAATATTATCAGTTGGCCTATAGTAGCAAACAGAAAATCAAACAGTAACCACCCATTGTATCACACAGCAAGCATCATCCTGATTGCCATTAGGCCTCCCTCACAGAGATGCTTTTTACAGCATTTAGTGCTGCCTTTTCAGTGCTTTGCTAAACGCTGTACAATGCTCCTATTTCAATGCTCCTGTTTCAATGGGGCTGTTCATACACGCGTCAAAACGCAGCATCCTTAACCCTGTGAAATGAATGGGCAGCATTAGTAGCGCTGCTGAAAACGTGGCACAACTTGGTGCCGCATTTTGGGCAGCGCCAGCTGCACTACCAAAAAAAAAAGTTATACTCACTGATGCTGGCGCTGTATGGTCCCTGGCGCTGCTTTCTGGTCCTCCAGGCACTTGTCAGAGGATCTTTTGCTAATGACAGGGTTTGAAGACCCCGCCTCCAGCAAGAGATTGCTCTGATTGGCTAACCCAGCCCTGGATGCACCAATCACAGCCATTCAATAAATGAATGGCTTGCTGCTCAGCCAATCAGAGCAATCTCTTGCTGGAGGCGTGGTCTTAAAACCCTGTTAACAGCAAAAGATGCTCTGCAGGCAAAGACAAGTGCCTGGAAGCTTGGAGGGATGGTGGACGGCTCCTCCTAGGTGAGTATTTTATTTATTTATTTTTTTCAGCTCCCTAGGGTGTGGTATTAGCTGTGCTGAAAACACAGCCATAACGCTGGCATAACGTATGCCAGCACTGCTGAAATTGCAGTAAACGCCTATGTGAGGGAGGCCTTGTTGTGTTAATATGGGGCACTAAGTTATGCTGGGGAAATCTCTGTGTCCTTGAAAGAGGTAGATGGAAATAATCTTGAGAATTTGTGTTGATCTCAACACTTTCTGATGCACTAAATTGAAGCAAAGTATTAAAAATAGCTGTTTTACCATTAGAAATACATTAACCCCTTAAGGACCAGGCTGTTTTGTACCTTAAGGACCAGACACTTTTTAGGGATTTTACCCATGTGGCGGTTTTACCGCCTATTTTTTTCCCTTTAGCTATCAAAATTATTTTCGCTGTGTTTTTTTTCCCCGTGACATATAGGACTGTTTTTTAAATATCTTTTTCACTGACTTTTTTTCCCGTTTTTTAGTTTTACTGGGGGTAAAAAGATAAAGAAAAATGATTTTTTTTTTAACATTTCTAGTTATTTTTTTAAAAAAATTAGTATATTTACTCTAAAATAAAATATGGGAACGGATTCCTCATTTTGTTTTGGACGTTTTGATATATAATATGTATGGTTTCGGATTACAGGGCGCTTACAGCGATGTTTTTGGTTGGTGTTAGTTTTGGTTATTTTCTTTCCTTTGTATGTATTGTTGTTTTACTCGTGTTTTTTTGAATACTCGTGGGAATTTTGTTTTATTTGTGTATGTAATTATGTTTTTTACTATCTATGTCCCCCATTACGTCATGTAAGACCTCTAGGGGACATTCACATGCTTTTTTATTTGACACTTTACCACTGTAGCTGGGGCATCCATAGGATCCCCAGTTACAGAGGAAAGCAACCCCTGTAGTGACATTAGTCACTGGCAGAGCTGGCCAGGGTCTAGTATGACTCTCCATCTCTGCTGTAGCAGGGAACCCCGGCGGTCACGTGACCCTCCGGGCTCCTGTAGTGAAAGTTACACTGTACTTTCACTTTCTAGTACACAGTGCTCATTGAGTTAAAAACCCCTCCTGCCTTATCAGCTGTTACTAACAGAGAAAGGAGGCTGTTATTGCAGAGCCAGGAGGCTTAAAGCGCCGCCGTAATTTTACATACGGCGGTGCTTTAAGCCCAGGACCAAGTGCCGTAAATTTACAGCGCCTGGTCCTAAACGGGTTAAAAGGGAATGCAGATTATAACTTAGGGCTTAAATTTTAGGCTACTTTTAGATGGGATGACTATCAGGGTCTTATGTGCCCACATCCTTCCCAACGACTATCGCTCTTGTGCTTTCACACAAGAGCGATAGTTGTTCAGTGAATGGAGGTAGAACGCGCCAGAGACATCTCTCAGCCACCCACCTGCATTCACAGTGAACAGGCGTTTGTTCATATATGAACTGTTCATAGATGAATGGCTGCATGCCATCACTAAGCGCGAAGTCGCTCATTAGTAGCTTTGCTTCAGTGAGCTGATAGAAAACAACTAGTGACTAATAAGCAATTTTTCGCTCAGCCCCCTGTTGGGTCCCGCTTTTACATGAAACGACTATTGCTGAAAATCACTTATTTGAGAAGTTTTTTTGCCTATAGCTGGCCATTGTAAAAGTACTCATATATTTTAGTTATTACAGAAACTTTGAAAGAAAAAAACAGTACCAGGAGCAAAATTGGGCTGATCTCATGTGTTATATGAAATCAGCAAGATAATATTAAAGATACCTAACTTCCTGTGAGTCTAGCCTAAGTCAAATTTCGGTCCGTTTAATAACATTTTATATTTCTTCCCCCTTCCTGCTGCTTTAGCGATGTGTCATTTTAACCTAGCATCTTATTGCATTTATATTGGTTCGAAATGCTCAAGCCCAGCAATGCTAAAACTGCTATTCCATCCAGTTAGGATGAGGACATTAATGTAGATGGTGAACTTGAGTAACACAATCTCCTTATGATAAGGAGGAACAGGACTAGAGTACAGAAGAATAGGGAATATACAGTAGATACAGGACCTGAAACATTTCAGCATGTCCTCAAATAGACAGTGGAAAAATCTGCTACATGTAATTGGGGTTTTTGAAAACTCCATTCATATATACTGTGCTGCAGGTATTTGGTGTGGTATCCACATCAAAAACCTGCTACAACAACCCTTTGTCGGAATGTGGTCTTTAAATGACTGATAGCGTGGAAAAAACTATAAAAATGCAAACATATGTCACTTTTTTCACATATACTAAATGTTCTGTATTGTGTTTGAAAAAGTGATGTTCTCATATTCTAGCAGGTTTGTTAAACTTTTCAGTGGCTGCTAGCAGCGTGCAAAGAGAGAGAAGAGGCCTTTGTTCACATCTGTATTGTGACTTCCATTCAGAAGCACAATGCTGTGCCGGATTCATCGCACCAACGCCTGACAGCCCATAGTAAATGGTATTTTTTTATATATAACACCAATTCATCAGCAATGTACTGGCAGTATCATTAGTTTCATCCTAGTTCACTTGTATCCATACATTTTGAATCTTTTCATTATATGAGCAGCTGTGTCCCATGATCCTTAGAAAATTATTAGAGCGACCGTGTTTGCTTGAGTATTTGCACACGCAAAATCTGCACACACTAAACACAGAGAATAGAATCCATTGATTTAAATGGGTACGCTCTAGAGATGAGCGAGCATAGTAGCTAAGGACAATTACTCGAGCGAGCATTGTCCTTAGCGAGTACCTGCCTGCTCGGAAGAAAAGATTCGGGTGCCGGTGGGCGGCGGGGAACGGCGGAGGAGAGCACGGGGGAATGGAGATCTCTCACTCCCCGTTCCCCCCTGCTCACTCCCGCAACTCACCGCTCACCCGCGCCGGCACCAGAATCTTTTCTTCTGAGCGGGGAGATACTCGCTAAGGACAATACTCGCTCGAGTAATTGTCCTTAGTGAGTATGCTCGATCATCTCTAGTACGCTCTCATGACATGGAGAAAAGTTGAACCTGCCCTATTTTTCAGTGTTTTGCACAGCAAAGGCTGTCTTAGAAGTCTACGAGAGGAGCTCAAATATGCGAAGGGAAAACGTGAAACACTGCGCAAAATGCAGGGAAAAAAACACATTTGAGCTCATTAGGCAAATTAGCCTTTTAATCCACATAAAGGCTGTGTCGCGTGCAAACTTGCCTTGTGTGTGCAAAAAGTACAGTACTATCCGCAGACATGCACTCAAAGCTACCTTCAAAACCTCGTTCATGTGCAAATACGTTGCGCTGCAGCGAATGTATTTGCACATACGCTCGTGTAAAGACTCCCGTTTTCTGGCTACCAGTGCAGAGCTTGTGTGTAGACATTATGTTATGTGTGACTAACTTCCTACGAACTACAGGTTTACATCATCAACTCCCTCCTTGCAGCTCTCATACTCCTTCCCTTTCCTCCAAGATCTGCCCTACTTGTTCCTCTGTATGTCCCTGCATGTATAGAGTGCTGCTGAAGATATTTCTGTGACATCTTAGGGCGTAGGAGTGCAGTGATACAGTGAGTCCATAGAATGATCAGCTGCTGAGTTAGATATGTCATTCCTTGCCATTCCTCTTGACTCAACATATCCCTGGATGTGTGATGCCAAATGACCATTTTCATATAAAATGTGATTTTGCAATACTCTGATGGGATATATAGAGTGTTTGTGTGTCTCCATTCAGTGGTTGTGATATGAACTGCAACCTGTTGAGGGGTTTGCCAGCGAATCACAATAATATATTGAATTTGCATCATGAGAAATTGGAGTTCTTGACAAAATTGGTAGAAAGTTAAGGGTGGACACATCTGTATAAAGCTCCCTTGAATCGCACTGTCTGTTCTAACTTTTAGTGCTTTGTGTAGAATCTCTAGTGTATTTTTGTGAGTTGCAGCTTCATACTGCATGTAAGAGCTGACAGGGAGAAATCTATCAATTACGAACAGGAGGCAGCGAAGATCAGTACGAAGCTGCATCACATAGGAATACACTGATATTCCACAGTATGAGTTTAGGGGAGTTTTATAACCAATGCCGGGCTTATATGACCGTGTCGGTATAGCGTATTCTGTGTGATACGCTGTACTAATCCGAGTTCGGTGGTCATGTTACTGCTCACACGACTTGCGTGAAATACAAGTGCAAGAAAAATCGCAGCATGTTCTATCGGCGCGGATTACCCGTGCATACATGCCAAGATTGTAAACAGCAATGAGTGGCATGCTGTAAGTAGGTAATGTCATTGCGTATTGGCTGCATGCTGCGTGCGCATCTCTCACAGCCTGCATGCTGCGAGATACAGTTGTGTGAACACCGGCCTAAGGGACATAGAACAGTGATACAGAACTTATCACAGGGAGCCATGCAGGTGTCATGGTAGCCGGAGGCCTTCTGAAAGGCCCCAGGGCTGTCATAGCTGAATGAAAAGTGGCATGCCCTGATTGAATGCCTGTCAGACCGCAGTATAATATAATGCTATGG